>NC_141685.1:944420523-945079727 GCF_964263255.1 Lissotriton vulgaris | reverse complement strand
CACAATTTACATAATTGATATTTTTAAAAAACTAAGAAATTATTAATTAGTTATTACTTAAACAACGTCCCACCCAATGAATGAATGAATGAATGAAAGTGAATTTATAGGGCGCGAATTGCTGCCCTGAGGCGTCCAAGCGCTAGAGGAACCTGTTGAAAGGGTGAATGAGGTTGCAGACCAGGAAAAGAGGGAAGGAGAGCTGAGTTTTTATTGAAGAGAATTGAACAGGTGTGTTTTTAGTTGTTTGCGAAAAGAGGCGAGGTCAGGGTTGGATTAATACCTTCACAAATCCAGCACCCGCAGCTAAATATAGCTAAAAAGTATAAAACTATTGTCCAATTTTCATTAAAATTCATACTTAATTTTTAATTATTACATACCTAACTTTCCATCCTATACTCTTACAAACCCATAGACCGTGCCTAGTACATAACAAAAAAGAATACACAATTTACATATTTAATAACCAATTTAATAATTAATAATGCAGTAATAATTCAGTGTTAATTAATGATTGCTTGATTACCTTTCCACCTAATACCCCTATAAACCCATCAGCCCACACCTTATATATAATTTAAAAAATATAAATATTACACAATTTACATAATAGTCAATTACATAATTAATAATAAATAAGTAACTAATTGTTATTTCATTATACTTAATTAACTTCCCACCCTGTACCCCTACAAACCTAGCAACTTGGTATGACAATATTAATTACTAAAAACAATTAAATTATAAATAAAAATTACAAACTTATTTGTTTTAAATCATAATTATAAAAACAATATAAACACATAAAATTAATATATGAACTAAAGCACATAAAGATCATTTATAAACAATATTTTTTAACAACTGTAGTATTGAAAACGATATTATCATCAACGATAATCTTGACAATAAAATTTCTTACCTGAAAAAATCGAGATTCTTGACAACAATATTTCTGCATCACTATATTTTGGTATCACAATATTTTTTTCCGATATTTCTGTAAGTGAATATTTAAAACTCAGGGCATATTTACAAGCCCCTTGCACCACTTATGCGTCATTTTTACCATGGGAAAAGTGATGCAAAAGTGGCGCAAGGAGCTTGTAAATATGCCCCTCGATATTTTGTCCAAATACTGAATGTGACAGAGTAGCCACTCATTGGTAGAAGTTGACCCTTCAGTGTGGATGCTGTGACGCTCCCCAGGTGGGAAAAGGTGTCTACTCAGTAGTGAATACATGTTTTCCCGTGCTTGGAGCAGCTCTGCACGAACCTTCTCCATATTGAGTTGGATGACCTCGGAATATACGAGAGATTTCAGCATACTACATAGCCGATCTTCAGCCACATAAAAAATACAAATACTTACCTCTATTAGCATTCCAAGGTATCCCCAATGAAAAATAACAATTCCAGGAAAATGCTTTCTTCATTCAGCTAGGTAGCAATAGTTAAAGAATTACACATTTTCTTTTTTTGGGGTGTGAAAGGATCCCGACTTCCAGACCAGATTCTTGACAAGGATGTTAATGACACCCTGCAGATGTATTAAAATTATTGGTATTTAGAGGTCCAGTGACATGAACAGGGTGGAGAACCCTTGACCTTGGCAAAGACTGGTAAGAAGATATGTGAAATCGCTGACACCAGATACAGGCACACCAGTGTTCCTGGAATGAATGGCTAAAGCTGGAGTCTTTTTAGGGGCCGTGTGTCAATCCAAGAGTAGGCAACACAGTCCTTTATATGCAGCCCAATCTTCCAAACAAAGGTAACAGGTAGTGGAATGTTAAAGGAATAATTATTAAATGATGTGGAGCACATCAGAAAAAAAGATTATAGGAAAATACTAGATTAAAAAATCACCAGCAATACTGACAAGAGGAACAAAAAATCGATTCTGGGCTGTGTAAATATACATAAAAAAATACGACAGGTGGCAGGAAAGGTCTGAAAAATAGGGAGTGTAGCAAAGGAGTAGGTAAAGCGATGAAAAGAAAAAGCTACAGAGCGAAAGTAAACAGCCCTGAGGCACTTCTTCAGCAAGATAAGCCGAGGTGCAATCAGAGAGGCACGGGAGATTTAAGAGCTAACAATCGACCCTTCATCTTTACTGCCAAGATAAAGAGCGCTTAGAAACAAGCGAAATAGATTAAAAACTATTTGTAAACAGAAACCTGGCATCTACATTATTCCCTAAATGCTCTCAGAGATTGGGTGAAGGGGCTGTTCCACCGTAGCTGAGGAGGAATGAAGCCTCTCAACACCAGCCATTGTCATTTCATATACAGTCCCACCTGCTGGGAGATTAAAGTCTGCGGGAACTGGAACTGTGAATGCCTCGAAACCTAGAATGGCAACCAGCATCCTTGCTGGACCTCTTTATGAAAGAGAGGGAGATTGCAGCCAATTTGCTGAACTTGCAAACAGACTTCCTTTCTACAATAGTATGTGTATCCCCCTGCCGGAATGTGGTTGGGCTGAAGGAGCACATCTGTCCTCTGTTCCTGTGGTCCTAACCATTCCCTGTAGCTCCTGCTGTTTAATTAGTAATGCTTGCTGAGAATGTCTGCTGCTTCCCATTCCTCGCCACTTCATCCTTTCTCCATATAATGCAGTTCATGCATAGGGCCTGATTACGATGTCAGTCGGAGTTGCTTCCGACCAACATCGCCGCGGAGACGGAACTGACTGACCGTAGGTCAGCAGTCCTGATTACGCAAACTCAATGCAGGGATTAATGAGGGGGAATTTATGGTGCCACCAAGGCCCCCAACGGGAGGCTGCTGAGGCAAGGGGTCCTGCCAGGGCCCCCTAAATTTGGTTTCTGACCAGCTTTTCATGTTGGAAACCCCGACATGAAAAGCCTGTGGGAAACCGGCATTATGATTGCGATGGTGGAAACGCCATTCTTAATGAATTACGTGCTGGTTCTGACTGGCCGACAGACTCCTTGAGCCCATTAGAGGCAGTCAGAATGACCATCCGGTTTCAATTCCTACAACCGTATTCGTAATATGGTGGTTGTAATTCAAACCAAAGATGTCGGTCAGAAAGCCTCCAACCAACCACAAAATCAGTACTAATGTCTATATTATTTTAAAAGTTTCCTAATAGTCAAGCCACAAAGTGAATGTATAGTGACTCCAGCTGGGGTTTTAGGTTCAATAGTTACAGAAAACTTACATACCCCAACTAGATGTCCCAGAGTGACAGAGAGGCCAATAGACAAAGACGGAGATCCAATATTGTCTGATCTGCGACTATCTGTAGAAGCAAAAATGCAAAGAACCAGTTGGAAGGTGAGCATAATCTCGATCGCGACACCTTGTCCTGGAGAAGTGTTGTTGCTGAGCTGCAAAACAAATACATCAGTGTTAGATTTGAAATACTCATGAGAACTGACCAAGGACAGTGGATGAGCTAGGCATAGCACTCATTCCTGTAAACTCCTTTCACAACTTTCCTCTTATATCCTGCCATATGTTCCACACATCCTTAACTTTTTTCAAGGTTTCCCCCATTCTCATCCACCTTCATTTCATTCTGCTTCATCTGTGGTACATCACTTACCTTCCTCGTTCTCTTTGCCCACACATCCTTCCACATTGTTCCCTTCTACAACAGTTCACTTCAACTTCATCTTCATCACCTCCCATATACATATTACTCATCACTGTCCCGTCCACTGATACCCTTTTTACGCTTATCCACCTTTCTCTTTAGCATTTAGCACTTTTCATGACACCCAGCCCTATTCGTTCCTTCACATCTCTTGGTCCTAGCCCTTAACTCATTCTTGTTCATCTACTTTCTCAAGTTCTTGTCCACTTGTCAGCTCGTTTGATGACTTCCAAGTCAACTTTTTGACAACTAAGCCCAGTATTTATCCCATTTGTTAAAATCTCGATTTTGGCATATGTGGGCACAGTGGCAGTGGGAGATGGAGTGACGTCCCTACCATCACGTATTTTTACTAAGCGAAGCAGGCTGGACTAGAGTTCTTGTCATGTTACTCTTTAGTGGCCCATTCAGTGGCTCGATATTTTCTCCTTAAGGCCTTCAAATAGTTTAAGAACTCTCACTTTTATAGCTCTTTCCTGTAGAGATAGAAAATGTTGCCAAGCTGTCTCTAGGTCTCTGTTCTGCTTGCCAGTCCAGCTCTGCCACACTTGTGTAGAACAAAAGACAGTGAAGCCTGAAAGAAACTTCCTTGCACTTTGGAAGTGAGAACCTAGTTATTTCTTCAATTGTCAACAATGTCTAAAAATTGAAATAGTGTGATTCGATGTTATCAACTGAGCCAAATTTAGTCTTCGTATGTTCACATCTTTTGATGTAGGTTTCCATTATTTAAATATCAGCACATATCAGTCACCAGAGATTTCGAATGTCAGACAAGAGATGTTCCTAATTCTTTGCCTGTACACGTGTAAGCTACACTTAGGTGGAGAAATGCCAACAAAAGGTGATACAAGGAAAACCTTTCCACAATGAAAGCAACAATTGGTTTCGTTGCCTGGCGGAGTTGGGGTTCAAAGTTCAAAGAGCAAGCAGATCGTTTTAAAATCTCAGTTCAGGACATCCACCCATCCCCACCCAAATGCTACCCACATAAAATGTCTTTCATAGACTGAAATTGAGTCAGGGACAAAGCTTGGCTCAAATCCAAAGAAGCTCTGAGGTCATCGAACCCTCGCGGTAAGGCAGGACCTTTTGGAGAACATTGGGTTAACTGCCTCGTACAGCCTTCTCACAACACGGGAAACACACAGAGAAAGAAACGTGGTGTTAGTCACTAGGAAAGTAATCACTTACTGCATTAATCGCTAGGTGTCCCCTGATATTTGCAGGAACTACTGCGTAGAGGATTCCGGCTCCAACCAACCCTCCGAGAATCTGTGCCAGGATGTAAAAGAGGGCACGCAGGAAGGAGATGTGAGAGCCCACCAGGAAGGCCACTGTGACGGCTGGGTTGATGTGGGCACCGCTGACATGGCCCACAGCCTGCACCATAGTGGCAATTGCTAAACCGAAGGCCATGGAAATTTGCAACACGGTGGGAAGAGCCGACGGCCATTTTAGAGCAGAACCCAGTCCAAAGAAAAGAAATATCAGGGTGGCGATGAATTCGGCTAAAACTGCCCGGGCAAATGCCCACGTGAAAAGCTCCCGCCTCATAGATCAAATGGGCAAAAAAACGAGCCAGTGAGAACCTTCCGTAATGGTAATCTGCAAGGAGAGAATGTAAGGATTTATATACCGGGCGAACAAGTGGCGAGTTCAGCCAGGGGTGGAACTGAGACAATTTCCTAGTCCACTCCTCCCCTTTATAATACCAGCCAGAATTCATTAAGCTCAGGACATACACCTCCTTCAAAAGCATTTTGGAACAGAGTCACATATCTCAGTGAATGACGCATAAGACATTCCTTTCAAAGACACATCAGATAGCCGTTATTCTGTCTTTATCGGTTTCATAAGCTCTGTCTCTTGTCTTCAAGTGATATCTCTGTCCTGAGAGCTTTCCATATGATGCTATCATGGCTCTCTGGCAGCCTCTCTGTGTACCTTCTTTTCCGACACGTGCTCACTCCATTTGGCCCTTCATTTCCCTGACAAACCTTAAGTTGTTGATGAATATGACTAATAACGTCAAGATAGTAATTGTGCGGTGTACAGATTCAGGGTGCTCCTGAGTACATTTTGCGGCACTGATTTAATAATAATTAAAACAAACAGGTGCACTCAAAATTGTGCAGAATATGATAATAGAGCAGTGGCTTTCTTTGTCTTCATAACAACTTTTTGGGCCTTATTACGATAGCGGTGGGAGCTCCACCGACAAGACGTCGCAGTCCTATTGCCGACAGACCGTCTGTCTGGCCTGTGCATTTTAATTCATATTCATATACTTCATATAATCGTACTGTCAGCAGTCAAGTTAAAGACTGCTACCTCCGCAGTCATGGCCGGCTTGAATTGCGGGTGGGTGGGGACACACGGAGGGTCGCCAGGGGGGGTTAATTTAAAAATAAAATAAACTTTCCTTCCTGGGTCCCGTCTCTGCTCCTGACTTGCTCTCCTGCAGTTCTGCCTCTGGCAGGAACAGGAAGCAGCAGCCTCCCTCTCCTCCCCTAAGCCAATCACAGCGCTGCAATAGCAACGTTGTGATTGGTCGGGATGGTGCCCTATGGGAAATCCATTTTCTTCATGTAAGCTGCATTGCAGCCTACATGGAGAAAGGACAGAGTGTGCATGGCTGGTCTGGGCGGCCCCAGAGAGCCGACCAAACAGTCAGCGCCCTCAGCACTGGGCAAGCTATTCCTCTCCTGCCCTAAAGCAGACCCGTCCGCCCCAACCAAACCCTTCTGCTTTCCCGCAGTGAGAGAAGCAAAAACATAAAATGGTAGTTATTACCATTTTATGTTTCTGCTTCTCACACTTCGAGAAAGAAGCAGGACGATGTGCCTCCGTCCCAGTGGAGGAGCCGCCCCTGCGCCTCCAACAAGATCTAGGACCCCGTTCTGGTCAGAATTGCATCCCTGTATGCTGGCAGTGCCTGAGCAGGCACCGCCATAGGAATTACGATGTCCATTTCCGATAGCCTTTTCATAGAGGTCCGGCGGCCATGAAAAGGCCAGGAACGTAACTTGGGGGCCCCAAGCAGGGCCCCCGTCCCTTATGGGCCACTGTAAAGTGGCCCTGGGGTCACATGTAGTGCTCCCATGCACATTCATGCACTGTATGCCAGGCACCACGTGGTGCCAGGCACACAGTTCATGTATGTGCACAAAGTGCTCTTTCACACTTCAGCTTGTGCTGTGGCCCTTTTTCTGGGCTTAGCACAAGCAGCAATGTAAAAGAGCATTTTTCCGACCACCAGCATGGTGATCTCATCCTAATTCCGCGGTCATACCACCGACTGCGTGTCGGGCGGACTCAAGACCGCCAAGATAGCGGTCGGCGGACCAACCGCCCTGCATCATAATGATGCCCTTTGGTCAAAGCTTCTTTTCTATTCCCTCTAAATTTTGAAATATGTTCTATATTTTAACCGCACATCAAACACTAAAGCATCAGTTTCCAGTATATATTAACGTTCCATTCTCAATCTTGTGCACCACCTGCAGAGTATGTGGGGCAAAGGTCATGCATACCTTCATAAATAGACTCCTCACTGTGTCCCAGCCACTGTATACCCGTCACGCAATGCCCGCTCTTCTAATTTAGCCAATGATCCTTCAGAAGTGGATTGAACTCCCTATTACGGTCTAAAGTCAAACCAATTACATTCATTCTTGACTCCCTCTTCATCCTCAAGAAGCACGTCCCCAGACAGACCAAGATGGCCTGGTCCCAGCTACAACTTTTAAAAGTTTGTGAAAAAAGTTCCTTTCAGAAAGAGACCTTGGCACAGCAGTTCATGGCCTTTTACTTTTTCATCAGGATGGTGGGGCTTCCCTGTTTCATGTCTTCCCAAGCTCCACTCTTGGCCCTTGTAAGGCTTCCTTCAGGGTACATCTTGCCTCAGTAAGGCCCTGAAAAAATTCAGCTATATCGCCTCTACCCTGATGAAGCACCACTGGCTCCTCTTACCTTTCCAGACCATATTCAAGACAATATTCAAGACAATCTGTATTGCCAATAAAGTCTTCAAAATTGGCACAGGTATAAGTTGCTGAAAAGTTCACCAACCCTGGTGGCCCTCAACCCACATGCAGCCAGGATATCCCCAGAGTGAATATGAAGAAGTCTAAAAATAGAAGAAAAAAAAATGACAACCAGGACTTCTCTATCCATGCACTGAAGATCTGAAACAACATCCATGAGCACCTGCCAACTCTCCTTCAGCTCTGTTAAGATCTTAAGACACCTCTTAAAATAACACTACCTCTCGTGGGTTTACCTCATGCAGAGGACCAGATCAGCATAGCCCCACTCCTCTTATGGATAAAATGTTGCAGAACCTGGAGGTGGCATTAATAACGTCATGCATCACCGACTGCTTAACACTAGATAAGGCGATTATGCCACCAATCATCGCACCTATACAAACTCCTGTGCCCGGTAACAACAAGACTAAACGACAAAGCAATAGAATACTGGAAAACCCAACACAATAGGCGCCTCAGCAAGAAGGAAAAGCTTCGCCTGTAGACCTCAGTAGCCAAAAATAAAGTCACCCCAACCCTAGCACAAACTAAATACTGGCTCCTCCACAAAGCGTACTGGACCCGAGGACGCCTGGCGGCTGTCGGGCTCTGTGATAGCGACCTATGCTGGAACTGTCATAAACAAAAAGGAGACCTAGCACACCTTATCTTTTACTGCCCCTAAGTCAAGACATTCTGGGGTAAAATAAGAGAATTCATAAACAGCATAATTGGGTACTCGCTACAACCAGACTTCCTAGGGGTAGTTGCCGCCTTCATGGCTCCAGAAATTCAGTCCAAAGACGACAGCGAACTGATCGACCTCCTGCTCACAGCGGCTGTTAAAACTATCCTAGCTAACTGGAAAGACACAGGGAAGGCAACCTTTCAAAGTTGGCTCAATTGGATCACCTTCCTAAGAGGGGCGGACAACATAACATCAAAACACTCACCCAACCCCACCCCAAAGGGCGAGATGTGGCACTCCTTGGACAACTACCTGGGCACGCACAAACCTCCATAGGAAGGTCACAGGGCTCGGTACCCTCACACCCAGCTTCACACCCAGCCTCCTCACATTGCAAACTCTGGAAGTATGGCGGCTAAAGACCCCGATACCCATCCTGTCCTCTTCTCCTTTCTCTTTTTTCCCGCTTCCATTTCCTACCTTCGAAGGGAATACATAGGACCACCAATGCCTCATACGCCAAGGTCGTAATTGCCTATCTAATGTACAAGTGACCAATCATGTCAACAATGTGCCTACTGTAACCCCAACGGCGTATAACGACACCAGTATTGCCTTCACTATATCTGTACTGTACATACAACATTTTCTAATAAAATCTTTTGAAATAAAACAGCTCCAAAAATCTAGTCACAAACAGTAAGGAGATTGTAAAGCAACTTTTCTCTGAGTCCCGTCTGAATTATAGATTATTGAGAGTGCAAACAATGTAGACTATCAAGAAATACCTATAGGTGTCAACTGTTAGAAATATTTAACCCTATTTACTGTGGATTGATAACCATATGTATAGGTTGTACCTTACTTTTTTTTAGATTAATTGTAATTCATTTTAAAGTTACTTTTCTGTCTCAATGTGTCTAGTGGTACCATTTATGCCCATGTCATTGTAAGAACTCTGTGAAACAGAGCACATGCCCCTTTATACTTTTCTGTCCTTTACAGTCCTAAAATCTTACTTTTTATGCTGTGTAAGGTAAATATTAGACATTTCCACTTACGACTGAAATATTTAGAAAAGCTGCCTTCTCTAGATATCTGTCATACAGCGTTAGATTGCATCAAGAGTGCTCCGGAGGTAAGAAAACGCTATGAAATTTTACACAAATGGTGATATTACTGTACAAAATCATTGCAGTGTACTTGATATTGAGATATTTGTAAGAAGACTTACATTTCAAGGAATTCACAAGTTGTTTTGCATTGTGAGTAAGCTGCATGTATTTTATGGTTTTATGACTTTCCTCACTTGTATTTTATGCCTTACGATCTGTTGCTTGGAATGAGATTTACTTTTTTCATCAAGGTTACTGAAATCTTACATGTAAATTTCCCCTAAGATCATTGTTTATAGAAATATTTTTAAATTGCTTTCTTGGCATATGCCGAATAAATATTTTAACCCTGAACCACTACATATAAACACCATTAGTACCTTCTGCCTATTTCAGAGCTCCGCTCCTCTCTTTCCCAAGAAATGGTTTCGATTTCTATTCTTTTGCCTTTGACCCAGTACAGTGCTCCATTGCGTTTGGTTAGTCTTGCACTTTATAGATATATACACACAGAAGTACATGTTTGGGTGCCCAAGAGATGAGACTCTGGAATGCCCTTCACCTTAACTTGAGTTCTGACCACAACTACAAGCAGTTCGGCAGATGTTGGGTAAGTGAAGTGTTCAGACTTGCCTTTAACTGAAATAAACACTGAACAGGAATTTCAATGGAAGGATATTGGACGCCATTTCCAGTCAGACCTCATCATCATTGCATAAAGCTATGTTTATGTGCCTTCTGTCAGTTTTCTGAAATAACTAAAAGGTGGCAGGTAATGAGGTACAACCTCCTTAAAAATATATAAATAATGACGATGTTGATGCTGATAATTTACTGATGTTGGTACTTTTAAAACTCCAAATATATATATATATATATATATATATATATATATATATACATATATATATACATATATTCACTGAAAAAACCATTGGTTATAGACCATATATAGTTAGGGATTAGCATTTACAAAACCATAATTTACTCGCACAAAACCATAGAAATTCGCATATATAGTTAGTTGCAATAACTATATATCGCGCACCCGCAATCCACTGCTGATGATGTCACATATTACATCATTCATGACATGGTCAGTGACATCACTGATGACATCACTGATGACATCATCAAGTGACTGTGTGTTTAAATATGTCTTACATATTGAAGAATGAGAGGATGTATAAGTGTCTGGATGAAGAATTTAGTAGGTGCATGACTGACTGTATGAGAGAGTGATTAAATGTGTCTCACTCAGTGCATGGGTTAGTGAGTAAACTGTCTTAATTTGTGCATCATTATGTCTGTTGTTCTGTAAACTGCTGAATGTGTTAATCAGTAGCTATATGAGTAACTATATGGGTTATTGATTGGTTGCCCAAGTATTTGTATGGGAGACTGAGTATGTGTATGAGTGGCTGGGAGGTGTATGACTCTGTGCAAAGATGTGTGAGCAGTTGATTCACTAGATGTATGGGTTCAAAAGTGCATGTGGAAACAGCTGCATGGGCGGTTGACTGTGTGCATGAGTGTATTGGTGAGTGAATGGATATCTCAGTGCTACATGTCCAAGTAAGTACATATGTAAAACACAGTACATGTGAGAGTTGATATATATAAATAACTGTGCATAAGAGCCAGTGAATGTGAGAGTGGCTGTATGGATCATTGTGAACTTGTATCAGTGATTGTATAAGAGAGTAAATTTATGTGAGAATATGTTTGAATTAGTAAGGTGTGTATAACTGTATAGTTGAGGAAATGGAGGTGTGATTGATTCTTTGCATGACTGACTAGATGTATGAGTAACTCCATGGATGAGTGACAATCTGTGAGTGTCTGTTTACACTGATTGTATCTAAGGTTATATTAGAGTCTGAAGAGGTTCATCGTATTATCACATGAATTATATTATCAGTAATGTCAAATGAGATGTCATCAGTGATGTCTTCAGTGATGTCATTTGAGATGTTATCAGTGATGTCATCAGTGATGTCATTTGAGATGTCATCAGTGATGTCATCAGTGATGTCACTGACCATGTCATGAATGATGTAATATGTGACATCATCAGCAGTGGATTGCGGGTGCGCGATATATAGTTATTGCAACTAACTATATATGCGAATTTCTATGGTTTTGTGCGAGTAAATTATGGTTTTGTAAATGCTAATCCCTAACTATATATGGTCTATAACCAATGGTTTTTTCAGTGAATTTCCTTGGTTTTGCAAATGCTAATCCCTAACTACATATGGTCTATAACCTATGGTTTTTTCAGTGAATTTCATTGGTTTTTTAAAAGCTAATATCTATAGCTGTAAAATATATTCTTTATTACGTGACGTATCACGTAGCCACGTGAGACGCCTCATGACGCGTCGCATAAACGTGACGTATCGTCTCTGCAGCGCAAACAAAACCCGTAACGTAAGCGCGCCAGAGCACGCTTACAGATATATATATTTTTTTTAACCTTAATTAGACAAAATCCACACGTGTACATATCTTGAGGCCTTGCAATTTTGCCAAGTTTGGTGGAAATCTATTCCTTTAAATTTTATTTTACTGTTTCTCTTGGTTTTCCCCTTGTTACGCTTACCGGAACGCTACCCGGTACGCAAACCGGACGCTCCAAAAACACAAGATGTCGGACTCCCGTTACGCTGCCGGTTAGCTGCCCGGTTGGCGTACCGGGAAGCGCCTCTACCGCGAAAAGTCGCAATTTTCTTTTTTTTTCTTTTGCCCCGCGGGGCACTTTAATATCCCCCTCATCAATCCTAGGGCATCAGGAGGGGTCTACCTTGCCCCCTTTCCTTCATTTCCCCCTTCGTTTTTCACCACCTCTTGTCTCTCGATCCTACCGAGAGACAAGATGGGGGCCGCTCCGGACTGTTTACAATGTTGACAGCCAATCAGCTTCTCCTCAGACTCCCGTTATGCTGCCGGTTAGCTGCCCAGTTAGCTGCCCGGTTCGCGTACCGGGACGCGCCTCTACGGCGAAAAATCGCAATTTTTTTTCACTTTAATATCCCCCTCATCAATCCTAGGGGGTCAGGAGGGGTCTACCTTGCCCCCTTTCCTTCATTTCCCCCTTCGTTTTGGCCTCCTCTTGTCTCTCGATCCTACCGAGAGACAAGATGGCGGCCGCTCCGGACTGTTTAGAATGTTGACAGACACCGGACAGCCAATCAGCTTCGCTTTGCAAAGCTCCGTTACGCGAATAGTACGCGAACTAGTCCGCTATCCAGGAAGCTGTCACAGATATATCTGTTTTTAAAACGTTAATTTCTCAAAATCCACTGGAGCACATATATTGAGACCCAGCAAAGGCACATAGGGCTAACAGTCCCTACAATTTTGCCAAGTTTCGTGAAAATCCATTCAGCCGTTCGAGCTAAAAGTGAGGCCGAACGCCCTATGGAAAAATGAATGGGAAAAACGCGTTTTGGGACCCCCCTTTTTTCTCGCCCCCCCCCTTGACGAAACCCCCCCTAATTTTCCAGGGCTGATCAGAAACAAAATGTGCTATTTTCCTGAAAATTTCAGCCGATTCCGTCCACAAACGCCAAAGTTATTAGACATAGAATTTTCAAAAGTTCCATAGAGAAAAAATCCTAACTATATATACCTACTTGCATATAGGCAAGCAGCCTATATGCAAGAATAAACTTATTTGGAATCAACCAAATTTCACGGAGTCAGTGCCTTACTTGGATGAGAAAGTTTGGAGTGTTCCAGATATATATATATATATATATATATATATATTATATCACTCCAACACGCCTTTACTTCTTTCTGTGCTCGAAAACAGCATGGACCCGGTCTTTCAGTGCATTATTTTATTTCGCCAATGCCGCCATTACGCGTTTCGGGAGATCCCTCCCTTGATCACATGACCACTCTTTGGCTTTTTGCATCGCTTTTTAAAGTGCAAGTGCAGTGCAGCAATTACATAAACATAGAGGAAATACTACAAGTTAATACATTTCCTTCTGGGTTCAATCCATCATATATAAATGAAATATACACTAGCCCAGTATCATCATGATTCCTCAAAGCTATTAAAAAAGGGGAATCTTTGCATGAAATACAATTTCATATCAAAATAGCAGCATAAATGCTTAAAAGAACATGAGTTTCCTACTATGTTAAAAAATAGTGAGACCTATCCAAGTGCTAACCTAAATCAGTGCAATATATATCAAAGTGAATGAAGTAATACTTTTTAAAAAACTTGATCAAATTTTTACGGTTCTCAGTAAGGTGACATCCTTATGTGCAAAGCAAATTTTAAAGTGCAAATTTAGCTTCAGGACATAATATATACATTCCATACCATAGGCTGATCCTTTCAAAAATCACTATTAATAACTAGAAGTATAAAAATATACTTTCTACTTAATGATTTCTAAAACCAAACCTTAATATAAGAAATATCCCCGTCCTAAAATCTATTCTCCAAATTAAAATATCATATCAGGTGGACATTATGAACGTTCAAAATTTCATTAATTACAATACCCACAGGCAGTTTATTTCAGAATCAATAGATGATTATTTACAGAAAAATATATTCATTACATATTCCAACCTTATTCAGTTAACCTACATATTTTATAGGAAGGTGTACAAGTCTTCACTGGTATTCAACCCATTCAGGTATGTGGAGTCAAATCGCAGAATATATGTTGTTTCTAGACTCCTCAACTTTACCTCCCTGTCACCTCCTCTTCTCTGCAGTGATATAGCATCAATTACATAATATTTCAGATGTTTTGAAATGCCTTGCAACTGGGTAATTCTCATCATTGTTGCAAATAGCGCGAATATGCTGCAAAATCCTCTTATGTGCTGGCAATTTTGTGCTTCCTACGTATTTGAAATTACAGCTACAGGTAAGCACATAAACCGCAAAACCAGATTTGCACGTAAGGTGTTGATTGATTTTTCTGACTGCAGGATCAAATGCCGTTATGTAATATATATATAAATCGGTTTAATCTCCAAACTGCTTCTCAGGCAACCACGGAGAAAACGGACACTTCAATGCGCTCAAAGTTGCAGGTGATATTTATTTTATTTGTTTCAATGAATTGCTATGTGCAAAGTGGAAAGACGTGTTTCGGCGATCCCAGTCGCCTTGTTCACAAAAAAAAAAATATATATATATATATTTGACATATATATATATATATTCACTGAAAAAACTATAGGCTTCACATCCGTTATAGTTAGGAATTAGCATTTAAAAAACCTATTAAATTCACTTAAAAAAACATAGGTTTCACACCAGTTATAGTTAGCTTTAAATTTTACTGACATAAAACCATTGAAATTCCCACGTTATAGTTAGTTGGACTCACTATAACTTGCGCGCCTGCAATGCACTGCTGATGACGTCACATATTACATCACTCATGACATGGTCAGTACAAAATGTTCCAAAAACACAAAAAAAATATAAAACAACAAAAAGAAGAAAAAAACAGTTCTTTTTAGAACTACCTCCAATTTATAAAAAAAGGCTATATTTTTTAAAAACTCTGTCATTCTTCTTTCCCTATGGGCCGCTCCCCGGTCCGCTCCCCGGTGCGCATACCGGGCGCTCCCCCCACGCAAATAAAAAAAAAATTTATTTTGCACCGCAGGCCCTTTTATAGCCCCCACATTAAACCTAGGGGGTCAGGGGGGTCTACCCTGCCCCCTTATGGTCATTTCCCCCTTTTTATTTCCTCCTCTTGTGTCTCGATCCTACCGAGACACAAGTTGGCGGCTGGTCCGGACTGTTTCGAATGTTTACAGACACCCGAGAGCCAATCAGCTTTCCGTGCGCACCTCGCGGGTTGCGCCCGCTGCGCTCCTCGGTGCGCGTACCGGGGCGCTGCCATAGATATATATTTTTTTAACCTTAATTACTCAAAATCCACTGGAGCACATATCTTGAGACATAGCAAAGGCACATCTGGCTACCAGTCCCTACAATTTTGCCAGGTTTGGTGGAAATCCATTCAGCCGTTCGGGCTAAAAGTGAGTTTAACCGCCCTATGGAAATTAACATGGAGAAAACACGTTTTGGGACCCCCCTTTTATCTTGGCCCCCGCTTGACGAATCCCCTCAAACTTTCAAGGAAGGACCGGAGCTCCACGAGGCAAATTTGAGGAAATTTTCAGGCAGATTCGTCAACCGGCGCCAAAGTTATTCACAATAGAATTTTGTGAATATGTATTACCTACCGCCAGTAGGTAATATATATATATATATATATATATATATATATATATATATATATATATATATATTACCTACTGGCGGTCGCCAGTAGGTAGTTATAGTTAGGATTTTTTTCAATGTTAATTCTCAAAATTCTATTTGGAATAACTTTGGCTTCGGTTGACGAATCTGCCTCAAAAAGTCCTCAAAATGGCCTCCCGGCGCCCCGGTCCTTCCCTGAAAGTTTGGGGGGGGGATTAGTCAAGCGGGGGCCGAGATAAAAGGGGGGTCCCAAAACGCGTTTTCCCCATGTTAATTTCCATAGGGCGGTCGATTTCACTTTTAGCTCGAACGGCTGAATGGATTTACACCAAACTTGGCAAAATTGTAGGGACTGGTAGCCCGATGTGCCTTTGCTATGTCTCAAGATATGTGCTCCAGTGGATTTTGAGTAATTTAGGTGCAAAAAAATATATATATCTATAGGCGCACTCCGGTGCGCGCACCGGAGAGCGCTCCAGGCGCGACACGCGACTTGCGCGCATAAAGCTGATTGGCTCTTGGGTGTCTGTAAACATTCTAAACAGTCTGGAGCGGCCGCCATCTTGTGTCTCGGTAAAATCGAGACACAAGGGGTTTGAAAAAAAAAGGGGCAAATGACCATAAGGGGGCAGAGTAGACCCCCTCTGACCCCCTAGGTTTGATGTGGGGGCTAAAATAGAATCCTGCGGGGCATTACATTTTTTTTTTTTTTTCGATTTGCGCCCGATATGCGTTCTGGGAAGCGCACCGGGGAGCGAAGCACGGGGAAAATCCAGGACCATATTTATGAAGGCCTTGCGCTGCCAGTTTTGCGCCGCCTGTGCGACACTTTTTGTGACGCACCAGCGGTGTAAAAAAATGCGCCTTGTTACGCTATATTTAAAAAGTGACGCATCTATCTAGATGCGTCACTTTTTAAATATAGCGCAACGAGGCACATTTTTTTACACTGCTGGTGCGATGCGTCACTTTTCTGTGCGCACTCCTTATGACATTATAGATGTGTGATATTTAATGTATGACGAATCATGTTGCAAGGAGTTACAGATACATCAGTATTTCTGACATATCTGTAAACATAAAAGTGACGCGAGGCAGGCGCAAGATTTTGACGCAACAGCATCCTAAAAGTGACGCAGTGAAATCTCATAGATTTCAGTACGTCGTTATTACCAAGCTTTTTGCGGGGGAATGCCCCCTCTGCATACATTATACCTGACGCAGATATAATGTGGCGCAGAGTTTTAAAAAGTGACCCATGTACCTAGATGCGTCACTTTTTAAAAATAGCGCAACAAGGTGCATTTTTTTACACCGCTGGTGCGATGCGTCACTTTTCTGTGCGCACTCCTTACGACATTCCAGATGTGACATATTTAATGTATGACGAATCATGTCGCAAGGAGTTACAGATACGTCAGTATTTCTGACATAAAAGTAAACATAAAAGTGACGCATTGCTGGAGTGTAATGCGTCCTTTCACAAGGGGAAAGCACCATCGCACCAGCGGTGTAAAAAAATGCGCCTCGTTGCGCTATATTTAAAAAGTGACGCATCTAGGTAGATAGGTCACTTTTTAAAACCCTGCGCCACATTATATCTGCGTCAGGTATAATGTATGCAGAGGAGGCGTTCCCCCGCAAAAAGCTTCGTAATAGCGACGCATTGAAATCTATGAGATTTCACTGCGTCACTTTTAGGATGCTGTTGCGTCAAAATTTTGCGCCTGCCTCACAGCAGGTGTAAGACTGACGCAAGACCTTTCACATGGTGCTTTTTCCATGTGAAAGGACACATTACTGGAGTTGCGTCACTTTTGTGACGCACTCCAGCAATGCGTTACTTTTGTGTTTACAGATACATCAGAAATACTGACATATCTGTAACTCCTTGCGACATGATTCCTCATACATTAAATATGACATATCTGGAATGTCATAAGGAGTGCGCACAGAAAAGTGACGCATCGCACCAGCGGTGTAAAAAAATGCGCCTCGTTGCGCTATATTTAAAAAGTGAAGCATCTAGGTAGATGGGTCACTTTTTAAAACCCTGCGCCACATTATATCTGCGTCAGGTATAATGTATGCAGAGGGGGTGTTCCCCCGCAAAAAGCTTTGTAATAGCGACGCAGTGAAATCTATGAGATTTCACTGTGTCACTTTTAGGATGCTGTTGCGTCAAAATCTTGCGCCTGCTTCACAGCAGGTGTAAGACTGATGCAAGACCTTTCACATGGTGCTTTTTCCATGTGAAAGGACACATTACTGGAGTTGCGTCACTTTTGGGACGCACTCCAGCAATGCGTTACTTTTGTGTTTACAGATACGTCAGAAATACTGACATATCTGTAACTCCTTGCGAATTGATTAGTCATAAATTAAATATGACATATCTGGAATGTCATAAGGAGTGCGCCCAGAAAAGTGACGCATCGCTGTTTTCACGTAGCGATGCGTCACTTTTCAGAAATGAGGCCTCCAGTTTATTCACTGTGTCCCCTCTATGACCCTTTCTTGCGTCAATACGTCCCTTTTGCATACATTACACTTGACGTAGGAATAATGTGGCACAGGGGTTTACAAAGTGATGTATTTACCAAGAAACGCCACTTTGTAAATATGAATAAATAAGGTGCATTTTTTATTGGAATGTTGTGTCACAAAAAGTGATGCTTTGGTGGCGTTAAAGTGATGCATGGCTTCATAAATGAGGCCTTCTACCTTCAACTCCAGCAATGCATCTTTTCTTACCCTTCCACACCCCTGTTCCTTTTCAACATTTTCTTTGAATATCAACATTCCCCATATTCACTCTTCTTCTCATAACTTTCTTTTCTAACACTCACCTTCTTTCAGTCCTCCTACTTCACTTCTTTTTTCCTCTCATACCTTTCTGTTCTTTCTTACTCATTCTCCTTTCAATTATCAATGCACTATATTTCACTTACTCTTCATTTTTTTAAGAATATAGCTCTTTGATGAGAATTGGAGGTAGTTCTGAAAAGAACTTTTGGTTTTCTTCTTTTTTCAAAACAGGAACAAAAACAGGGAATGGAAACTGCTCAACAGGAGCAAAATAAAACAAAAAAAATTAGGGGTGGGAAGGGCAGCAATGGTTCTCCAATGCTCGAACCATGAGCTGGACACTTTGCTCCCCATAGGTGAGGAGTTGATTGCAGTATCTGCATCTGAGGACACCATGGTTAAATGCAGGTTGCATGTTTGGCACCTGCTCCTGCGATTGCCCCCTCCCAGAAGAAGTTGCTCCTCCGGTGGATGTAGAGGCCCCATCACTGGGAACCTCTTGTGCCAGAGCCCTTACACTTTCCCGGGCATAATTCTGGGGGTGCCTCCTCTCCACATGCCGGATCATCGTGAAGTTCCCAAATGAGTATTTTTTTGGGGGGTCACCCCGTGACAGGACCTGTTTGCAGATCCTGCACTCCACTTGGAGCATTCACCTTCTTCTGGTCAGCTGGAATCTTAAAAAATTTCCAAATAAAATGTTCCTTCACCTTTGGGGTAGGAGGTTCTTCATTGATGAAATCAGGTTCATCCTCACTGCTGGATTCTCTGGCAGCCATGGTAAATCAAGAAAGATCCAGGAGCAAAAAACAGGTCTTTCAGTCACAAAAGTGAAAGTAGAAGTGAAGGAAATGGGTGGGGATTTCATTCTTTGTAAAAAAAACTGTTAGCAACCAATGAAAAGTGTTATTTTAGGGTCACATGACCCGACGCGTTTATGCTGCGCGCTCCGGAGCGCTTCCGGGTGCCTTTACGCGGCGCGATCGTAGGCGCTTCCGGGGCGCAAACGTGGCGCGAACGTAGGCGCTTCTAGGTGCGTTTACGTGGCGCGAACGTAGGCGCTTCTGGGTGCGTTTACGCGGCGCGAACGTAGGCGCTTCCGAGGGCACTAACGTTGCGCGCCGAAGTGACGTCATCAAACTTTTACAGAAATGCATAATCATTTTTCTTATTAAAAAAACTGATTTTATTTGTATGGTACGAAATGTTTTGCATTATTATTAACTTTTCATTCATATTTTTTTTCACGAACGACAGTAGCGCTCTGGGTGCGCTTTCAGGTGAGCTCACCGGTTAGCTTACCGGAAAGCTTACCAGAGAGCTTAGCTGAAAGCTTCCCGGAGCGCGCACCCAGAGCGCAAAAGAAAAAAAATATATAAAAAAAAAATGAATACTTACAAAAAAAACAGCAAATTGTAAAAAAAAAAAAAAAGGTTCGAAACTCGATATAGAAAGGAATTAGCATTTAAAAAACCTATGAAATTCACTGAAAAAACCATAGGTTTCACACCAGTTATAGTTAGGAATTAGCATTTAAAAAACCTATCAAATTCACTGAAAAAACAATAGGTTTCACACCAGTTATAGTTACCTGGAAATTTTACTGACATAAAACCATTGAAATTCCCACGTTATAGTTAGTTGGACTCACTATAACTTGCGCGTGTAATGCACTGCTGATGACATCACATATTACATCACTCATGACATGGTCAGTGACATCACTCATGACATCACTGATGACACCATCCTTGTGACAGAGAGATTGACCTACTTTCACTGTAAAGTAACTCTTAAAACACATTTTGAAAAATAAAAAATAACATTTAAAAAAAAGTGGATATACTTATACCAGATACAACAACCAATTCAGTAATTCCACCATTTATATACATATCCACTCGCTCACCAACACTTCTGTATAGTCACTCATACATATACTCACTCATCATATGTAGTGAGACACCTATACATCCGTTAACACACTGACAGTCTTCAAAAAGTTGCTCACACACATACTCAAACATGCAAATAAACTATTGAACATCCATTTATTTGCATATACAGCTATATATACACTACCACCTTACTTCTAAGGAAACTTACACATACTTACTATCTTAAACAATCACTTATAGAAACACATACTTATTAAAACAAGAACTCTTTCAATCTCTCACTCTCACATATACTCAATTATATACACCAATACTCGCATATACTACATTAAAACATATGCAGTTACTGATAAAGACACTAGTGAGACAGTCATTCACTTACTAACACATAAATATACACACTCATTCACCCTTACAATCCTACACATATGCTGTCTTCAAAACACATACAAACAGTGAGTCAGTCATTGATGCATCTTTGTGCTAAGTAACACCCCCACCAAATCAAACAGACAATTATAAAGATACTAAAAAAAACATCTAATAACCCATATACACAACCCATGCAGCCACTTATACACAAAGTGAAACACTGATACATATATTTAAATATTTACACATTACTCGCTAATATATGTATTCAATAAGATACACTTAATAAGGCAGTTATCCAATCATTTTTTTTTTAAAACATCCATTAAGACAATAATTTAAACAAATATTCTTCCATCGACCTTAACATACATATATAAAACATATTTATTTATCTGAAAGACACACATTCACTGGATGGTGTCATCAGTGATGTCATGAGTGATGTCACTGACCATGTCATGAGTGATGTAATATGTGATGTCATCAGCAGTGCATTACACGTGCAAGTTATAGTGAGTCCAACTAACTATAACGTGGGAATTTCAATGGTTTTATGTCAGTAAAATTTCCAGGTAACTATAACTGGTGTGAAACCTATTGTTTTTTCAGTGAATTTGATAGGTTTTTTTAAATGCTAATTCCTAACTATAACTGGTGTGAAACCTATGGTTTTTTCAGTGAATATATATATATATATATATATATATATATATATATATATATATATATATATATGTTCACTTCTACTTCAAAGCTGAGTAATTTTGTTACAATTTTTAACATTAATGCTTTAGCAACGGGTGAGTCTTTTTAGTTCGTACTGGATTCAGTTCACCTTGAAAGGATCAGCAAAAGCACAAAACACGATCTAAAAAAAAAAACTACTCAAGTTTCAAATGCCAAGATTTACACATGGATGCAAAATGCAAGATCTTTGCAAACTCGCCAAGACGACTGTGATATTTTCAACAAGTCACACAAGATCTCTGGGGACAGAGATCAAGAACCCAGCCGTAGTCTATGACTCTATTCCCATAACATACAATGGTGTTGGAATAGTGCCAATAGTTCCAAGAAAGAAAAAAAGGAAAAATATTCCTTTTTTTAGGTGTCCCCTCACTCACCAGGGTTGCCCCACGGTGACATGCTTCATTATAGGGGCCATCCCAGCCCTCTACGGACTGGGGCGTGCTGCGACTTGCGGAATTACGTAGGAACACTTACAAAAGACTATGTGTGGTGCAAGGAATGTGATGTGAAGGAGTGGAGTATATGTGATTAGTTAAAATTACCTGCCTAGTGAGACCGGAGGGGTTTGCTTAGGTGAGACCGATTGTGGTATCCCGGCAGCAAATCTACCAGGATGGGGCACAGTTAAGCCTTTTTTCATGACCACATGATTAAGTTTGGTTGCGTAGGTACCAGATGCATGCCTTATTTATTTGCAGCATTGAATGAATTATTAGTATTTCGTATTTAATAGCTTTTTAGGCTTTGGATAAGGAGTGGCGAACACAAGGCTGGTCCCTGTGTAGCCCTGTGGAAGTGCTAGGGGGATGCACAAAACATGTTGGCAGACAGGAGTTGCTAGGTACACCTAAACCCATTATAATTTAGGTATCCTACCATTTCTACCCCATTTTTAGCTTTACCACCTAGGAGCCAGAATAAAGTATTTGCAACTCACTAGGCAGGTAATTTTAACTAATCACATATACTCCACTCCTTCACATCACATTCCTTGCACCACACACAGTCTTTTGTAAGTGCTCCTACGTAATTCCGCAAGTCGCAGCACGCCCCAGTCCGTAGAGGGCTGGGATGGCCCCTATGATGAAGCATGTCACCGTGGGGCAACCCTGGTGAGTGAGGGGACACCTAAAAAAAGGAATATTTTTCCTTTTTTTCTTTCTTGGAACTATTGGCACTATTCCAACACCATTGTATGTTATGGCAATAGAGTCATAGACTACGGATGGGTTCTTGATCTCTGTCCCCAGAGATGTTGTGTGACTTATTAATACTAGGAGGGTGAGCCCTAGCCTTTCTCCCTCTACCTCCCTTTTTGTTTATATATTTTCAACAAGGACACACATCCCAACCCCAGAATCCAGAGATGAATGCCCACACACTTGCATGCACCCACTTCAGTGCCTAGGCAATTTCAGCATAAAGGACCTAACACTTCGGCGTTTCTTGCCTCCTACATATGGCTTCATTTAAGTGGCGCTCCCCGTTGTAGTTAGGTAGCTGGTAGAGTTGTAGGCTGTTGAAGAATTAGTTTTCCCACATGGTTTTGACATCCAGGGGGTGGAACGTTTCTCGTTTGTCTGGAGGGTCCTTCACTTTGTAACATTAAGAAAATGTCTACTATAATTGTTTTTTGAGTAAAAGTACAGCTAGGCTGCTGTCCATGTCTCTAAATATGCCAAACAGGTGTAGACCGCAAGATCGCCGACATACACAACAGCTTCGACGCACATGTCACGCACCCTACCACCGAACCAACGCCCGCCACCACCACCCTCTGCAACTGGACCCCGAGCAGCACCGAAGACACCACCCGCACGATGAAATCCATCCACTCCGGATCACCAACCGACCCGTGCCCACACCACGTCTTCAACAAAGCCGACGCCACCATCGCACCCCATCTCGGAGACACCATCAACTCCTCCTTCCACACAGCCACCTTCCCAGAGAGCTGGAAGCACGCCGAGCTGACCGCCCTCCTGAAAAAACCAACGGCGGACCCCACCGACCTCAAGAACTACCGTCCCATCTCACTCCTTCCTTTTCCCGCCAAAGTCATCGAGAAGACCGTCAACAGACAGCTGGCCGCCTTCCTCGAGACGAACGGATCCCTCGACCCCTTGCAGTCCGGGTTTCGGGCCAACCACAGCACCGAGACCGCCCTGATCGCAGCCACCGATGACATCAGAACCCTGATCGACAACGGGGAAACAGCGGCCCTCATCCTCCTGGACCTCTCAGCGGCATTCGACACCGTCTGCCACCGAACTCTAGTGAAGCGCCTCAGCAACATCGGAATTCGAGAAAAAGCGCTGGAATGGATCATCTCGTTCCTCACCGGAAGAACCCAGAGAGTCCGCCTCCCTCCGTTCAGATCCGAGGCCACCGAAGTCATCTGCGGCGTACCACAAGGATCTTCACTCAGCCCAACCCTCTTCAACGTCTACATGAGCCCCCTCGCAGCCATCGCACGCCAGCACAACCTCAACATCATCTCCTACGCCGATGACACCCAGCTCATCCTCTCTCTCACCAGCGACCCCACCACCGCCAGAGCCAACCTACACGAAGGGATGAAAAACGTCTCCGACTGGATGAGGAACAGCCGCCTCAAACTGAACTCGGACAAGACAGAAGTCCTCATCCTGGGATCATCACCCTCCGCCTGGGACAACTCCTGGTGGCCCCCGGCCCTGGGCACCGCTCCCAAACTGACGGACCACGCACGCAACCTGGGCTTCATCCTGGACTCCTCCCTGTCAATGACCAGACAAGTCAACGCCGTCTCATCCTCATGCTACAACACCCTGCGCATGCTCCGCAAGATCTTCAGATGGATCCCCACGGAAACCAGGAAGACCGTCACCCAGGCACTCGTCACCAGCCGACTGGACTACAGGAACACCCTCTACGCCGGACCCACAGCGAAACTTCAAAAAAGACTCTAACGCATCCAGAACGCCTCCGCCCGACTCCTCCTCGACATCCCCCGACACAGCCACATCACCGGACACCTGAAAGACCTACACTGGCTCCCTGTCAGCAAGAGGATCACGTTCAGACTCCTCACCCACAAGGCTCTCCACGACCTGGGCCCCAAGTACCTCAACAACCGCATGACCTTCTACACGCCCACCCGCCAGCTACGATCGACCGGCCACGCTCTCGCCACCGTACCATGCATCCGCAGAGCCACCACCGGAGGAAGATCCTTCTCCTAACTGGCAGCCAAGACGTGGAACTCCCTCCCCACCCACCTTCGGCGAACCCAAGAGCATCTCGCCTTCAGGAAGCAGCTCAAGACCTGGCTGTTCGAGCAGTAACTTTCCCCTGCCCCAGCGCCTTGAGACCCTTCCGGGTGAGTAGTGCACTATACAAATGACGTGATTGATTTGTTGATTGATTGATTGACCTATCTTGCCATGTTTACAGGAGAGAGCACATGCATTGATCAGCAGTTGTAAAGTGCCCAGAGTCATATATTCAGCCAAAGCAGGTCAGGAAAAAATACAGGAGGAATGCAAAACGTTTGGGGATAACAGTGTAAAAAGAGCAAGGTTCACTGGAATGGGAGATTTTATTCAGATTTCACGGACTGAGTAGCATTGCTGACTCCACCTTCCTTGGCATTATTATCCTAATGTCACTTCTGTTATGCATTGCATAAACGTGCCTCTATATGCCAGGCAGCAGGGCCAGGTCTTTTGTTTTTTCCTGTGGCTGTGCAATTTGATAAGGAAGAAAATTCTTCAACCATGAACAGCAGAATGGGAACCTTCCCCAAGCTATGTTTACATTGCCTTTAAGCAGACAGAAATCTGCCTTCAGCTCTTTATGAAGGAAGATTTATGAGTGAGATCTGATGAGTGCTGTGATGCAAACCTTTATTGGCAGAACCGCATGCCAGGCTGAATTTGCGCGCACTGAGAACAATGACAGTGCCACTGCTGGATTAAAGCCGCCTTCAATGTATGTCAGTGCTTAATTTGTAAATAAATAAGTGCCAGAGCTCTCGTTAGGAGGCCACTACAGCCTGCCCCACACATTGCCCTGCCATGCTGCCAGTGATAGTAACAACACCACTGCTAACCATCACGCTCCTACAAGTGTGACAATTCAGACTATTCCAGGACCCCAAAGCTATAAGAATGGTTTAGACAGCAGGTAATAATATGTTTTGATGTATATTGAATTAATGATTGACTGGCTGAATGAATAAATGAATTTATTTGTGTGATTACTTAAAACCATTACAAAATACAACTTAAAAAACTTTAGAAGGTCAGAAAATAAATATATGAGAAGGGCGTTATTAAAATCAGTTCTTCTTTTGTATAAAAACATAAGACATAGGGACAGGATTTAAAACTAAAAAATCCCAGAGATAAATCACTTGTTCAGTGATGGCCGGACCTCCAGGATGGTGACCTGGTATTTTCACACTCTGCCCGTGGAGACTTGACCTTCATAATTGTGCGAGTGTGATAAACACATTTCCCAAAGTTGGCCATGTGCTTCACAGTGTCCAAAGTATAGAGCTGTTGGACAGCCTCCTTTGCTGCATGGGTGCCCTGTTGAAGAAGAATAGGTCTGACATGGATCCCATGAAGTAGCCGCAAAGCAGGGCAGCAAAGTAAAATGTGTGCCAGGGACTCTCTTTTATAGTTTCAGAGGCGACACTCCGTAATGCCCAGCCATGCTTTCCCTGTTGGATATAATTCTTTTAAGGGGAGTGGATGTAGTTTGGCTGCAAGGATCCGAGGTACAGCTTGTCTCCCCACGGGCTGCTTGAGGTGGGGTTTGTGACTGAGCAGAATGTGGGGGAGACTTTGGGTTTCATGAAAGTCTCTGGCTGCCAAGGATTCCTTGTCCAGCCTGCGAGAGCGTAGGCATAGTGGCTTTTTTATTGTTCTTTTGATGGTAACGTAATTGATTATACTAGGATCCCAGACACTCTGTCACAAGTTGCAGAAGATCTTCGGCTGTAGCAAGGCAGGCAAACCAAGGGTTACTGGGTTGTAGAAAAATTGATTTATGACGGCCTTCATGGTGTTCTCTGGAGGAGTCATTGTTAAGTAAAAGTATTTTGTCAGGGCAGCCAACTCTTCTCATTTTTGTTGGTTACAATCAAATTCAAGGCGAATCAAGATGTTCCTGGTACAGGCTGGTAAACAAAATATCTTTTTATATGCTGTGCACTGTATTTTTTCCAACTCCTGCGCAAGCCTCCCTGGAAATGCCTGTTAAGCGTTTTTTTAGGGCCTGTAGTAATACTCTTCGAATGGCCGTAGTTGTTTGAGTATCTAAGATGGCAAATCATTTACAGAGGGCATAGATGACCATCTTTCCTTTCTGCCGCAGTTTACGTAGGTGGACCCATGGGCTGCCTGTTTTACAGAACCAGGCCCCAAGGTAGTTGTAGGTTTGTACACATTCCAAAACCACCAGGGGACTCAACCTCCATATCTTGAGTTTTTTCTTGGGGTAGTAGCCGGAAATCACTATTTTGTACTTGCTTGAGTTGGCGACCAGCTTGTTTTCGACGTTATATTCAGGGAGGGGGGTGAGCGTTGTTTGAAGTCCTATTTTGGTGTGATCCAAAATAACAAAGTCATCAGCATATTGCAACAACTGGATCTTTATGTGGCCGATTTTAGGAGTAGCTTGAGTAGCTCTGTGCAATGCTCGACTCATGTCGGCGGTGTACAAATTGAAAAGCATCGGTGCAAGGACGCATTCCTGCATTAGCCCCCTATATGTGTCAATTTTCCTCGTGGCAGACTCCCTGTAAGGTTTGACCCTTACCCAGGTTCGAGTTTACAATGATCTAATGGCTTGAAATAGTGATGGGCTGATGTTCCAGCGTGCCAATTTCTGCCAGAGGTTGGTACGTCTACCCCATTGAAGGCTGCTGTGTAATCAATGAAGCAGGCGAAGAGCGGCACGATGGGCCACCGCTTGATGGACTAAATATGACAAGGCATTGATGTTATCTACGGTGAAGCCCCCTGGTCTGAACCCGGTCTACTAAAAGGGCAAAAGACCTTCGGTGCAGACCCAGTCAGCTAGTTCCTGCAATAGTGTACTTATGTAGGCTTTACCCTCAATGTCCAGCAGGGCAATCAACCTGTAGTGCCTAGGGCCAGCGTTTGGACCTTTATTGTATATTGGTTGCAGCACTGAACCCCTCCAGGAGTCTGGGATGTCCTCCATAAGCCTACATTCTGCGAATAGTTGTGCAAGATTGTGGGACCAAAAGTCCATGTCCTCCCTTCAGAATGAGCCGGGCAAACTGTTGGGACCGGGCGCTCCGTTATGCTAAATCTTTTTTAGGGTGGTACGAACTACTGCTTTGCCTGGAAAAGTTAAGTCAGCTAGGGATCCGATAGGCTCTGCTCCGATGTTTTCCACTCTCCTCTATGAAACTGTAGCACTTTTTGGAGAAGATGCTTTTAAGTCGACAGTGTACAGGAATTTCAAAAAAGCTACCCAGGTATCCACATCAAGTGTGTTCTCTCTGGTGAAAGACCCGTGGATTAGATTATTTAGATATTGCCTGAATTCCTGGGACTTGCATGTAGCGAATAGCGCAAAGATCTTCAGCAATTTTGCCTGTGTGGATTCACGTTTTACCTTCGAAACCTGTTGGGAGTGGATCTTTGCTACTAATTTCAGTTGCTTTTTGGCAGACTTCAAACCAGTTTTTTGGTATTCCCTTTGTTTGGTGTTTAGTTGTTTAGCACATTGCATGATCTCTGGGACTTGACCCAGGGTGTGTTTTGGATTGTTTATAAATCTGTTGGTGGTGCTCCCTCGGAGCAACGAAGCTAGCTCATATGCAAGTTCGTACCATTCACATATGAGACCCCACTTGTTTGTGCCGGTCTGCCAGCCAGTCCATATCGATTTCCATGAATCGAATTTGATAGTTGCCATCTGCCCCCATTTAATTCTTCTAAGGAGCCTGTGCTGTTCTTCACTCTTAGACGCTCCAATGAGGTAGAGGATATAACGGGATTCCGATGAGAAAGTTAAATGCAGCAGTAAGGTGTCATGATCGCTTACCTCAGGGGGAGTTCTGCATAATTTAGCATGTGTTTTCGTAGCCTCTCACTTAGTGAGATATAATCTATAGTAGTCTGATTGTTAAAACTAGGAGTTTAGATTACCCGTGGCTTAGACTCTGTAGATAAAGAATGAATAGTTACCAAATTATATGTCCGAAGAAGGTCATTAAATCTTCCAGTACTCCCACACGGGTTACCATCAGATGGCTGCTCTCCTATATTGTGCGTATTGAAGTCCCCAAGAATGATGGATTCCATGGATGCAAATTGTGTGAGCAGGGTTTGAATCTGTGTAATCAGCCGGATGAGCTTATCCTCAGAGCTCTGTCCGTGGGGATTATAATATACATTAATTAAAAGTATTAGTAATGGACCATCTACCGTATTGAGGCCTTTCAGAGTGCCAGCTAGGAACATGTCAGAGGGATTCTTTATCTCTGTGAAATGTAGTTTTAGGGCATGCTTGATGTATATGGAGATGCCCCCGGAGGGTCTCCCGAATGAGTTCCCTTTGTTTGAAGGTTTGAAGTATTCTGCATAGCCTGCTAATGGGATGGATGCGGTTGCCCACGTTTCTTAGGCACAAATTAAATCGGCCCGTTCAAGGAATGTAATCGCCGATGGGCTTTGCAGAACCTTGATCACCCCTGCAACATTCCATGTCATGATACTTAATGGTTAGGCGCCAACTGATGTGCATCTATAATGGACAGACCCATTACTTAGAGAGGGTCTGGATTTTGACGGCCAACACACCTTACTTGATGGGGGCCTGTATGTTGTCAGCCAAGTTTGAGGCTACCATGCCCCAATAGGCTGAATCTGGTGAGGGTGGATCGCAAAAGGGGGAGAAGGTTGTGAGGATGGAGGCGACCCCCACACGAATCATCAACCCTGGACTGGATGTTCATGTTTGCTTGTTCGAGGATGCCTTCTCCTCTGCAAATCCCCCTCAGTATGCTAACCATGGGCATGTTCTTTGTGGGTGCCTGTAAAATGAATGGATACTTCTTGTGCACCAGCCTCTGAATGTCAATTCCCCTTTCTGCAAATTGTTCTTTTTCCATATAAATGCTTGCAGCTATGTCCGGGTTGGCCCAAGTAACAATGGTTTGTTCCTTCTCTGATTGTTAGGGCAAAGGGACAAATTGCACCCTGCCGATGTCCTTGCTTGCAATACTGGACAATTATTGTGTATGTTGAAGGGTTGTCAGAATATTTTTTCTATTAAGAGTATCAAGGTTGCCCTTCAAGATGTACAACGGAGCCATGCTCAGTTTTGCCATGTACCCTCCCTCTGGTGCTAGCGTATTTGACTTGAAGATGCAGTCATTGTGGAGAGGCTTTTCTTTTGAGTTGTTAAAGTTTTGTCAACGTGGTCCAACGTAAACTGAGAAACATGCGGGAGGCCTACGAGGTCCACTTCAGTCCCTTGTTATGATCTTGTAGGTTCTGTTCTCAAGTGGGTAGCATTAGCCTGATACCGCTGTGATGTTGATTTTCCATTAATGTTGCACAGGCTTTTGGTTTGCTTTTTCCCATGCCCGGTAACACTCTGAGTTCTAATGGGGCTTGGAGACGGGATTGAGGGCCAGCCAGGTAGTAACGCTATTCCCAATCGAAGGGCAACCCCCAAGGTCAACCCCTGCCGCTGGTCTCCCTATCGTTATTTGAAGTTGGACTGGAGGGCGTAGTTGGAGGGTGCTGGGGCAGTGATGGATCAAGCCCTGTTGGGTAATACCTTTTGTTGCCCTTCGCTGAACAATATGCGCTGTTTTTTGGCTTGAGCGATTGTGGACCAGGATTGAGCCTTGTGAATGATAGATGTTCCCGACTTTGTGAGCACAGCCTGTGTTGCTATGTCCCCGGGCGTGCTTCTCCCTGTCTGCCTGGAGAAGTCCCCTATGATGGCCTGTGCATTTGAGGTTAGAGTGATTGTTTGCGTAGCCAATAGGACTGGTACTGATTGAAGTTTAAAATGTGGATTCTTGCCGAATATGGAGAAAGAGGTTGATTGTTTTCAGATTCAATCGCCCACATAGCTGAGTCTTTTTTTTGTTCCAAGGCTATTAAGTTTTGCTGGGGGTTTCTTGATAGTAGTCTATTGGCATGCTTTCTTTGATTTTTAAGACATTTCTTCTCCCTCCTTGTTATTGGCTGGGCTGGCTAAGATGTTTCCAGCGAGCACAAGGGCCTATTGTGTTGGGAGCGAGGTTCGCTGTGTAGTTACTCCCCCCCGTTGTACCCTCTAGGTATGATGGGGTAATGGCCAGGTTACTATGGTGGAGTTGAATTGATTCTGGGTCTACGTCCCTGGCCACTGCAGTGAAGTCATATGCGCTCTTCTCTGAACTCGTAGGGTCTGAGCGCATTCTAATGCTGAGTTTTAGTTCCTCCACCTTTGAGGAAAGTACAGTCGGAAGCGGTGCCAATTTGTCAATTAGATCTGGGCACAGGCATTCGGTAGAGGCAGATGAAAGGGTTGGGTTGCTACTGGTAGCAGCCCGTTTATCTATTTTCTTGGCCACCTCGGCCATTTTTGTTGTCATGGCTTAGAGGCGTATCCATTTGTAATTCGAGCTTCTCCAATTGCCATGTTAGAGCATAAATGGCAGTGGAGAGGGAAGCACTGACTGACCTTAACAGATTGTCCTGCGTGCAAGAGAGTTCAAACGGCAAAAGCGATGGTGATGTGTGTAGGTCACTTGGTTTGTGCTCAGGCTCAAAGGAGAAGCCTATTGTGATACCCAATCCATTTTTACTCTTGTGAGTGGTTGCGACCTGTGACACTGCAGTGGTGTCCATGTCTTTTTTTGGGGTATGGAAGTTGTCAGCCGAAGTTGTTGGACTTTTATACAGACTACCAGTGTCATCCAGTAACCTTCCAACTGTGGCAGCGACCAGGCCTCCTCTAAATGTGTTGCAGAGTTTAATGTATGAACGTTGAATAGAGCTGGGGAATCTCCCAAATTGTGGCAAGACTGGTTACTTTTCTTCCTCCCCCTAGGCAGTATAGATGTGGTGGACCGGTGGGGTGGCACCATTTCCGTTGATAGGGGGACTGGGTCTGACTCATCCTCGCCTGTCTCAATGGTAACCTTTGGGCGTTTCTCTTTTATGGTTGTAGAGGTTGTGGCAACTGTGAAAGGTTCGAAACCCTTGGAGAACTCATCATCCTTGTTTATGAGTGTGGAGGTCATGATGACTCTAAGAGGTTCAGGACCGTTGGAAATCTCATTGTCCACGTTTTCGACATCCACGCTTGTTCACACAGAGCTGCTCTCTATAGAGGAGGTATTCTGGACCCATTTTCATCATCTACGCAGATCGTACGATTTCCAAACCTTGGGCTGGTCCTTGGGGTGATCAGATGCACCCGACCCCCCCCCCCCCCCCCCAACATGGCAGCCTTGTTTATAAGCATGTCCACAGCTGAGAGCTTAGGGTTCTGTTTTAATGTTGGCAAGCGGGCACTTTTTTTGGACACTACGTTACCTGTGAACGACCTCAGGGAGAGGAAAGGAGGAGGAATGCTGGTGGTCCAGTGTGGAGGGATGTGATGTGGAAGGATGCTCAAGGGTCTTGGAGAGGCAGACCAGGGGCCACAAAGTGGAAATATCGTTAGAGCAGTACAACATTGGGGCCTCTTTTTTGCCTCTGATGCTCTCTGCGGCAGCCTCTGTGGTCTTGCTGCTCCTATCTGTTTGTTGTACTATGCTGCTTCAGGTTAAACGGGACTCAGGCAGCGTTTTAGGAGCACCCGGCTCTTACACCTGCCCCCATGGGCTCTTAGTGCAAGCTATATTCTGCTGTTGTACTTTAATCCCAGACAGGAACTTTAATAGTTGCCTCTGATAATTGCCTGCGTGAAGCTGAGTAGGTCCAGTTGGGCAGGAGGGCAGATGGATAGGGAGCAGGGCACACTGGTGAGCCGCAAGCCCCACCCAACCTAGTTGGGCCGCTTCCACAGACTCCCCTGATTAACACTCAGTGGCCGCTGCTAATGGCGGCCGCGCTCTCAGCTCACTTGCTTACCCTCCGCTGCCATTGTCACTTTCACTTCCCTTCGGGGTTCAACTTAGAGTTTTCTCTTTGCTCTTTGAATTTCAACCAGGAAGTCAATGACCGCAGTTTAAGACAGGGGAGTGACCTACCAACCCATGGCTGAGCCAGTGTATTGGATGGATCGACTTATGCTGGGATCCGGGGGTTACCTTCGGGCCCTCTTCACCCCCCCCCTAGAGACTCCACTTGATGGGCCCTGCGGCCCTGAGGGTCCAGATCTGTCATTCTACTATGGCTGAGATGGGATGGAAAAACAAGATCACACAGACAACGCCACTGTGGTAGTTCCACCTCCTGAACAGGTTGAGGGTACAACAGGGATTTGATAGATGGGAGATTCTGGGCATATCAACAGTTGGAGATGTGTGGAAGGCAGGAAGGGTTAGATCTTTTACGGACTTACAGAAGGACTACATTCTCACTCCCATGGAAGCGTTTCGGCACATAAAGCACAGGCATGACCTGCAGGCTGTGTTGCCTAAAGGAGAATCCCTTCCAGAGTCCTCCCCTCTACAGTGTAGGTTACTGGAGGAGCACATTACAAAAAAAGGCAATCTCCCTAACCTACAAAAAGTTAATAAATAACGTACCAGACCAGCTAACTAAACTAACGGGGAAATGGGAAGTTGATGTTCCCGACATACAAGATGAGGAGTCGACCGAGGCACTCGCCTCCCCCCGGAAGGTATCCATCAGGGCCCAGTTCCGGCTAGTGCAACTTAAAATCCATCATAGGGCCTACATCTCATGCACCACATTAGTAAAGATGGGAAAAATGTAGAAGCCTTCTGTCGTAGGAGATGTAGGCTGGAAGGTTCCTTTTTTCACATAATGTGGTCTTGTCCCAGGATTCAGGAGTATTGGGCAGCTATAATCTAATGATTAAAAGTGGTATATGGGAATGAGCTGCCCCTGACTCCAAAGTGGTGTCTCCTGAATGTTTAGGATCTGACTGACTTGGGCAGAGCTGACCATATAGGGGTGACACTAGCACTGATGATCGCCAAAGGAAATGTAGTACGATTATGGAGGGCGGACTCGATCCCCACCCTGAGGGACTGGAAGAGGGATATGGACTGGTGCATGGTGGCGGAGAAGGCGGTCTATACCAACAGGGGATGCCCCCAAAAATGGGGGAAGGTGTGGAATAAATGGAAAATGTTCAGAGGTAACCCATGTAGTGCTCCAAAGTCACAAAGGTGGGGGAAGGAAATAGAGGAGCAAATTAACTGAAGGGGGAAAAGCGATGTGACATCCCAGGGGTGACACGATGTAAATGTTAAGATTGCTATAAAGGTAACCAGGAGAGATGGAAAATATTGTGCTGTAATCATGGTGACAATGTATGTATTTTGTGCCTTGAAATAACAGTATTTAATAATAAAAAAGAGGTCAACGACTCAGGTGAAAATAAAGGTGCATAAGCCTTGACTGTTGTTGTGGTCATCTGAGACTACGCCACCTTGTAGCAAACTGTCACTGTTCGATCAATCAAACAGGGGTTTATAGAGTGCTCTACTCACCCGTGAGGGTGTCAAGGCACTAGGAGGGGAAGGAAAACGCAACTCCCGATCAGTCGAACAGCCAGGTCTTGAGACTCTTACTGAAGGTGTGCAGGGTAGGTGAGCATCTGATGTTGACTGGGCGCTCGTTTCCGGCCTTTGCCGCGACATAGGAGAAGGGACTTTCACCTGCTCTGGTTCTGCAGATGCGCGGGTTCTCTGCTAGGGAAGGTCGGCGGAGTTGAGATTTCTTCTGGGTACGTGGAAAGAGACTCTTTTGTTGAGGTATTTGGGCCCGATGTTGTTGAGGTATTTGTAGGCATGGGTGAGTAGCTTGAAGGTTACTCTCTTCTTGACGGGAAGCCAGTGGAGGTCTCGCAGGTGCTGGGTAAAGGTGTTCGTGTTTTGGGGTTCCGAGGACAAGTCGGGCTGTGGTGTTCTGGATGGTCTGGAGTTTGTGTAGGAGGGATTTGTTGATTCCAGCATAGAGGGCATTACCGTAGTCAAGTCTTCTAGTTATGAGTGAGTGGGTGACGGTCTTTCTGGCTTCAGGGGAATCCACTTGAAGGTCTTGCGGAGGATGCAGAGGCAGTTGAAGCAGGTGGAGGCGACGGTGTTGATCTGCCGGCGAGAAAGGAGTGGATCCAGTCGAGGGCGGTACCCCCGAATGCCGGCTTGGTGGAGTCTGGCTGCAGGAGTGCGGTGGGAGATAGTGTTGAAGGTTGCAGAGAGGTCTAGCAGTATGAGGGCCGGGGTATGGCCCTGGTCCAGTAGCATGCGGATGTCGTCAGTCGCGGCAAGGAGGACTGTGGTTGTGCTGTGGTTGCTGTGAAATCTGAACTGGGAGGAGTCGAGGACGGCATTCTCTTCGATTAAGGCAGTAAGCTGGGTGTTGACAAATCTTCTGGTGACTTTAGCTGCGAAGGGATGGAGAGATATGGGCCGGTAGTCTGTTGGGTCAGCAGAGGGTTTCTTGAGGAGGGGCTTGATATATGCCCGCTTCCAGTCATCAGGGAAAAAGCCGGATTCGAAGGAGGCGTTGATAGTGCAGCATAGTTCAGGTGCTATGGCGGTGGCGGCTCTGTGTTAGATGTGCGGCGGGCAGGAGGCCGTGGGGGCTCCTGAGTGCGGGCTCTTCATGGTTGTGGTGGTATTATCTTCAGTGGTGACCAATGTCCAATTGGTGATGGTGGGCTGGCTGTTATTGCTGGAGGTGTGGGTGGTATCTGGAGTCAGATGTATGACGTTACAACGCGTTATTTTACAACGCAGACCGTTACATCGCAATTTTTACAACGCAGGATCCATTACAATGCATGCCTTTACAACGCATGTCATTACATAGCAGATACTATTACAACGCATGCCATTACAACGTAAGTATAGGTAAGTATATCTTTTTAAAAAAAATGTAATTAAGTTAATTTTATTAATTTAATTTAATTAATTTAATTTTATTAATTTTAAAAAAGTAATTAATTTAATTTCATTTAATTATTGTAATTAAATTAATATTAAAATTGTAATTAATTTAATTTAATTTAATTTAATTAATGTAATTTAATTAATTTATAAATTGTAAATAATATAATTTAATATAATTAATTTAATTTTAATAATTTTAATATAATAATTAATTTAATTTAATTAATGTGATTTAATTATTTTTAAATTGTAAATAATATAATTTAATTTAATTAATTTAAAAAATGTAATTAATTTAATTTAATTAATGAAATTTAATTAATTTATTAATTGTAAATAATATAATTTATTTAATTTAATTTAATTAAATGGAGATACGGCTCTCTCCCTTTAAGGTCCTTCACTAAAACTTGGAATGGGAATCTAGATTTGAGCAATTGTCCTGCGTGCAATTACAAGCTGGAAAGTGACCTACATGTGGTCCTGTTTTGCAAAGCCTATAGCAAAATCAGGAGCCATATGCTGGTCCCCTATTTAAAGAACCGGGGCTTTCGGACTCATGCCCCAGCCTATAGAGTGCTCAAAACTGACCTTGCAGCCCCAACAGTCTTTGTAATGGCGAAATTCCTGATGGCAATGTGGAGACTAAGGGCACGAATCATAAAGGACTCCAATGCATCACGATCTATAAGTTCTTTAATCTAAAAATGCTCTGTGTAATTATGAACTCTGAACTCTGATTTCTCGAACTCTAAAAACTTTTTAATGTAGCCATTTTAAACTTTTTAACAATTTAAATGTTGTTTACTTGTATATCTTTTATGATCGCAATGATCGAAATAAAGATTTTCTTGAACAATTAATTTAATTTATTTAAAGTCGTGTTTTTAAAAAAAGTGAACCCTAAAAATACCCCTGTACCCCAAAACACAAAACCAAGCCCTAAAACCTAAAAATACCCCTGTACCCCAAAACCCAAAATCAGCCCTAAAACCTAAAAATACCCCTATACCCCAAAAACCAAACCCAGCCCTAAAACCTAAAAATACCCCTGTACCCAAAAACCAAACCCAGCCCTAAAACCTAAAAATACCCCTGTACCCCAAAAACCAAACCCAGCCCTAAAACCTAAAAATACCCTTGTACCCCAAAAACCAAACCCAACCCTAAAACCTAAAAATACCCCTGTACCCCAAAAACCAAACCCATCCCTAAAACCTAAAAATACCCCTGTACCCCAAAAACCAAACCCAGCCCTAAAACCTAAAAATACCCCTGTACCCCAAAAACCATACCCAGCCCTAAAACCTAAAAATACCCCTGTACCCCAAAAACCAAACCTAGCCCTAAAACCTAAAAATACCCCTGTACCCCAAAAACCAAACCCAGCCCTAAAACCTAAAAATACCCCTGTACACCAAAAACCAAACCTAGCCCTAAAACCTATAAATACCCCTGTACCCCAAAAAACCAAACCCAGCCCTAAAACCTAAAAATACCCCTGTACCCCAAAAACCATACCCAGCCCTAAAACCTAAAAATACCCCTGTACCCCAAAAACCAAACCTAGCCCTAAAACCTAAAAATACCCCTGTACCCCAAAAACCAAACCCAGCCCTAAAACCTAAAAATACCCCTGTACCCCAAAACACAAACCCAACCCTAAAACCTAAAAATACCCCAGCACACCAAAACATATACCTCAGTACCCCAAAACATATACTCCTATACTCATACTTATTTTTAAAATTACTTAAATAAACATATTTGATTTATAATATTAAAAAACATAAATAAATATATTTATGTATATTTAATATTAATTAAATTAATTAAATAATATTAAATAAAATAAAAAAATATATATACTTACCTATACTTACGTTGTAATGGCATGCGTTGTAATAGCATCTGCTATGTAATGTCATGCGTTGTAAAGGCATGCGATGTAATGGATCCAGCGTTGTAAAAGTTGCGTTGTAATAGAAGTCCGTTGTAAAAGTTGCGTTGTAACGGTGCAATACCATCTGGAGTCTGTTCCCTGAAGTTGTCGTAGAGGGCCTTGATTTTTAGGTGGAAGTAGGAGCCAAGCTTGTTGCAGAGGTCCCTCCTTGGATGGCGTGACATCTGTGGCTTCCCTGGGGGTGTCTGGTGAACTGCTCAATGACATTCAAAAGTTCATTTGCTTTACTGGTATTGGTGTGGATTTTGATCCGGATGAAGGTCCTCTTGGTGGCTCTTATGCATTTGTGGTATTCAGTCATGGCGTTCTTGTAGGTGTTCTGATCTTCGGTGCTTTTGCTGTTTCTCCAGCATTTCTTGAGGCATCTGCAGGAGCGTCTGGCTTCTTGGAGGTCGGTGCTGAACCAGGCGGCCTTAGGGGGGCATTGCCTGAGGGGGTGGCGGAGGGGTGCGAGCATGTCTGTGCAGTGGTGATCCAGCAGTGAAGTTCTTTGGTTGCAGAGTTGGGTCAGTCGTGGTGGTGGGGAGGTTGTAGATGAGGGTGGAGTTGAGGTGCTTCTCTGTGACCTTGCTCCAGTTCCTTTGTGGCGGGCGTGGGGCTGGCTTCTGTGCGGTGGTGGTGTTGAAGGAGAAGTGTATGCACTGGTGCTCTGTCCAGAGGGGCTGCGAGGTGAGGCTGAAGTGGATGTTAGACCCTCTTGCGAAGATGGGGTTGAGGATGTGTACAGCCTTGTGGGTGTGGGTTGTGACGAGCTGTTTCTGTCAGAGGTTGGCGAGGTTGTCCAGGAGGGCAGTGGAGTCAGGGTCGCTGCCGTTGTCGAAGTGGAAGTTCATGTCTCCAATGAGTATGTAGTCTGTGGAGGCAATGGTGTGGGGTGCAATGAGGTCGGCAATGTTGGTGGAGAAGGAATTGTGGTGCCCTGGGGTCTGTAGATGAGGGTGCCGTGTATTGTGGTTCTGGGGCTGGTGTGGATCTGGAAGTGGAGGTGCTCGGTGTTGGAGAGGGGGGTCGCTTGTGCTGGAGGTGGAGAGTCAGAGAGAGCTCTTCTGTGCGACGGCGAGTCCTCCTCCTGAGTGGTGGAGCGGTCCTTCCTCTGGATCTTGTATCCATCAGGAATTGGGGTGGCGATGTCGTGGTGGAGGTGGTGTTGGTCGAGTTTTCTGTGAAGAAGGGGACCGGCGTGGGTGCGGCGGTCATGGGGTGCTATCGCTGGTGAAGGATTGTCTGCAGTGTAGGCTGGAGAACTGTCCGTGGGTGGAGTTTGGCGTAGCTCGTCGGCAGTCTTTGTACCTTCCGGGGTTGAGTGCGAGGAGGGTAGCTTAGTTGTAGCGGAGGGTGGTCGGAGATCCGGGGGTCCTGGTGCTGGTCACGGTCGGGTCACAGACCGGCGCAGATGGGCTTCCCTTTGGCGCGCCAGCAGCGTGGCCGTACAGCGGCCACCATTCAATAGGGAAGGGAAGGGAAGGGAAGCGCAGCTGGGATGCAGGAGCGTAAACTGGCAGGGGGAATGGGCAGAGGGGGTAACAGCGGCAGGAAAGGAGGCAAAAGTGGACACAGAGGGAACAAAGAAGGGGACAGTGACACAGAGAAGGACCAACAAGAGTGTACAAACAGGAAAACAGACAGTCAAAATAAACAACAGACAATATTCAAAAAGCAAAATAGACAGGCAGGAGGCAAAAAGACAGACAACATACAGAAAAGGAGAAAAGGGCACAAACACAGGACGGGCAGCAGCGGACCAGCAGACGAGTTAATAAATAAATAAATATCTCTCCTCCATCGTTTCTCACGTCGAGCCAAAAACAGGAAGCTCCCAGGCTCCCCTAGGCCAATCGCAAGTCTGCAATGCAGATTTGGGATTGGTTTGAGCACCATGGTTGAGCTCTCAGCCAGGGAATGGGAGCCTGGGCATGTTCTCCACCCAGGCTGTAATGCAGCCTGGGTGGAGAACACGCAAAGAGCGCATGACTGTTTGGCCAGCCTGAGATTGCCGGCCAAACATTCATGCGCACTTAACAGAGTCTGCCCACCACTCCTCCCCCTGCTCTGAGAGCGGAGCAGCCTGAATGCTCCACAAAGTTGCCACAGCAGGAAAAAATAAAATGATAATAATGTTGAGCTATTATAATCTTATTTTTCCTTTTTTTACACTGCGAAAAGCAGTGGGGCGTCGCTCCTCTGCCTTAGCGGAGGACCGCCACTGCCATAATGTTTTGATATGGATGATTTGTGGGAGCAGGTAGCACTACAACAGGCTGCCACAGCACTAGAAGGAAAAGTTACTCCCATTAGCCCTAGTTCCCCGTCAAATGTATCTTAATTGAATTCAAAAGCACCTAGGGCCAGATGTGCAACCTATTTTAAAATGCGTTAACGGATGAGCGACCCGTTTGCGCATGCTAAAATTGATATGCCATGTATTAATACAATTTTGCAAGTCGCAAATGAATTGAGACTCGCAAAAAGTGTTTAGAGACTCGCTATTTGGAAGGGGCGTTACCTTCCAAATAGCCACTCTCTAACCCATGTATGAATGTTTTGCGGCCGCAATTGCGGTCGCAAAACACACGCAAATTATCACCCTCTCCAAGAGGGTGATAATGGAGTCACAAATGGGGAGGTGTCCCCAGGGGACCCCTTCCCCTTTGTGACAGACTTTGAAAACATTTTTTACGGGCAGGCAGTGGTCCCAGGGACCACTAGCGGCCCATAAAAAAGGAAACGAAAACGTTACATTTTTAAAATTTTATTAAATGCATCCAGTTTTCTTTTAAGGAAAATGGGCTGCATAAAAAAACTGCTTTATTTCAAAGCAGTCCCAGACATGGTGGTCTGCTGAGCTCAGCAGGCCACCATACCTGGGAGGGCCTGCCATTCCCAATAGATTAGCAAATTTCGAAAGGCTAATTAATATTCATGAGCCTCCCAATTTGCGACCCCATTGGGAATCGCAAACAGTGGTAAACACACTGTTGCACATCCAGTTTTGCAACTTGCAAATCGTGAATCGCATTTGCAACACAAGTCGCGAGTCGCAAAATTGCTGGTCACTACATCTGGCCCCTATTATCTTATTCTGTGTGCTGAGCTGGACAACACTTGTAAAATCTGGAAATACTCAAAATAGAAAATAGCTCTTTTTTAAAGTCACAGTGTTACCCAGACCTGCCTGCTCTCAATCGATACCTCCCATCGACTTCTCCCTTCATCAAACTCTAATTACATTTGCTACTGCATGGTATTTCTCCAGACCTCTGGTAGTTTTCATGGGTTTCTCATTCCCACATCTCTGGGAAAGGAATCTAGGGGCATATTATCAAGACAGGGGATAAAATTATCGCCATTTTAGTGGCAGAAAACTGCCGCTAAAATGGCGATAATGGGCTTAATAATATGGTCTATGGAATTCCAATTGAAGCCCATGTTAAATGTGAAGGACATCTAACATGGGCTTCAATTGGAATTCCACAGAGCATATTATCAAGCCCATTATCGCCGTTTTACCGGCAGATTTCTGCCGCTAAAACTGCGATAATTTTATCGCCTGTCTTGATAATATGCCCCATATTGTTTTATTCCCTTTTCCTGAATATCGCTCATAAGGTTTGAACTGTTCAACTATACCGCAGTCTTTTTTTATTGGTTTGTATCTCTCTCTGAGCATGAATCCCTTGCCATCATCCTAGACATCCTGTTTTTGTGCTGTCTCCAAATGAGGAGAGAGGTCATTCCAACTGCTTAAACATTATAATAAGGTAAATTATATTAATATTATTATTTATCAATTTTAACCCGGGTGCTGCATACAGGTGACCTCGTGTCATGCTCCAGCAGAAACAAAGGCCTGATTTAGAGTTAAGCAGACAGGTTCTCCTCCACGAAAATAATGGATTTATGTAAGGCAGACAATATATTTGGGGGTACCTTTCCACTAAACTCGAAATCTGGCCTAAAGTCTGTAGATCTCACGATGGTACTTGGAAGCAAGCAGGGCTCGAGCTATCATCTTATGCTGCATCTAGATGTTTTAGGACAGAGGCACGCTAAATCGAGTGGGAGTGATGCCTACAGGCTGCCCAGAGCTTGTGAGAATCTCAGGATAGCTCCAATATATTTCTAACTTTTATGCAGTTTAAGTGTTTGATCTGGCTGTAGCCACCCGTGGAGATCTGGAGAATGTTTGGTGCCATAAAAGGAGGCAATAAGTGTGCAAACCCAGACACGACACTCCCCTTCCGCTTGCCTGGGTGCTCAAGAGGGTGGGCAGTCAAAATGTTGAATTTAAAATATAGACCTACATTAATATCAGGTTTTTAATATCATAGGGACAGAATATCAAAGTCAAGAATATCGCTGACCAGAATATCGACCCCAAGGTAAGTAATATCGATTTTTTAAATATCAAAGTAAGTAATATCGAAGTAAGTAATATCGTAAGCAAAAATATTGTTGTTAACAATATCAATTTTTTTGTAGTGTTATGTATTTTAGTATGTATTTCAATGTATGGTAAACATTTTTTTAATATATTTTTATACATTTTAAAATAAATGTTTAGAAAACAGTAATTTTGCCAAAGTAAATTTTGCGTTTTAGTATCAGAGCGGGTTGTGGGTTTAAAGGGGAATAGGGTGGGAAGTAATATAATTATAATTAATTCATTATTATGTTTTTATTAATTGGTATTGATTCTTAATTAATTGCTAATTGTTATTTGGAAATGTATTTTTATTAATTAGTTAATTATAATAATTAGAATTGATGTATTAATAATGATTATGTATTGTTATTGCTATTTAATTCATTGTTCATTAATAATTAATTGGTGATCAATTTTAATTAAGTGTTTAATTGATAATTACATACATTTTTTTATTTTTTATGTTTGGTAGGTTGTGGGTTTATAGGGGAATAGGGTGGGAAATAATTACATTAAATGAATGAATTAAATTGTTTTTATTTAGTGGTATTTATTAATAATTAATTGTTAATTACTTATTAATTGGTAATTATGTTTTATTAATTAGTTTATTATACTAATTAGAATTAATGTATTAATAATAATTATTTAATGTTATTGTTAATTCGTTTATTGTTTATTAATTATTAATTTGTGATTCATTATTAATTGGTAATTAGTATTTATTAATTAGTTAATTTATAATTATATTAATGCATTATTAATTGTTAATAATTGATCAATTGATAGGTTAATTTAATTGTTTTTTGTATGCATCGTGTGTTGTGTGTTAAAGGGGGAATAGTGGGGGATGTAATTTAATTAAGTAAATATTAATTGTCCCTTATTGGTATTTATTAATAAAAAAATGGAAATTAATTAACAATATGTTATTTTTTTTATAAAAAAATATGTAATTGATAAGTATGTTAATTTAACCCTTACGCTATTCAGCGCTTTCCCTACTGTTGCACTCTCTGGAGTGGGAATATCAATTTTTACCCCTACCCTATCCAGCACTTTCCCTACTGTTGCAGTCACTGGAGTGGGAATAGTAATTCGTACCCCTATGCTATTCAGGGCTTTCCCTACTGTTGCACTCTCTGGAATGGGAATAGTAATTTTTACCCCTACGCTATCCACGCTTTCCCTACTGTTGCACTCAAGTCAAGTCATAAGCTTTTATTCGATTTGAAAAATACAAATCATACAAGCAAAACAACTAAAAACAATTCATTGCACATGTAATAATTCTAAAAATGACTCAAGTACTCAGGAGTAAAGAAGGGAACATATACTAACATACTCTGGACAACAATATATAATTAAAATTATAGAACATAGTTAAAAAACTGTAAAAGATCATGTATGTACAGACAGGAATAATTATATTTATCACACCAAGTGCTATTCCTGGCAGCTGTACATTTTAAGTTAGGAGATCAGATGATCAAATGATCAAATATGGCTCGGAAGACACGGGAAGGTTAATTTGATATATGAAAAAAAGACCATACATTTGCATACTGTGGGCATAAAACAGGATTAAAATTCTATATACAACATAAACAAAGACATTTATGTACAGACAGGAATATATAAAGTTATAGCAGCATTATGCTCTTCCTGGCAGCTGTACATTTCAGAATAAATGTAGCAACAAAGAAACAAATATCCACGTTCTCTAAGGAGGATAATAGTATCAAAGCGCTCTTTGAAGATCGAATGTTATATTTTAAAAAGATGGGTTTTAAATACTTTACCCTTAAAAAGTGATAAAATTTACAAAAAAGTAGAAAATTATAGCAGCTCTGTCGTGAAGTGTTGTCACACGGGCACGGAGTATCAGATCTTAATTTCTGTTTTGGGAATGCAACAAGGTGGTGTACAATACCCAGTCTGACTCGAGTTAGCACAAATTGATGGGAGGGACGGGACACATTCGCAAGATAGGTTTGAAGCCCCGGAGTTAAGTTCAGTTCCTTGTAAAACTTCACGGTGGCTAACTTACCATGCACCTTATCTCGCTCATTCTTTTTAAAGTTTAAAAATGTTTGTTTGATTTCTTTTTTGGGGATTGCAACTGCCAGTTCGGGGTCAAAAAGAACATCAATTTCAAATAAGGTTTTATACCAGAAATGAATGTATTTCAACCACTGTATGCGTAATGAGTGATCCAATCCTATACAGTCAAGAATAATCTCTTGAGTGAATCGAGTCTCTGGCTTAGCCCAAATAGAACGCCACAATAAGAGTGGCCGAACGGCTGCTAAGTCAGAGATAAACTCGATCCCTACCTCATCGTGAATTCTTTGTACAGAGGCAGAATGAGGGACACATAACAGTCTCTTTAAAAACTTGTTTTCATCTTTTTGGAGCAAAGGGCCTTCTATATGGCCCCACACACCCGCCCCATACAATGCAGAAGAAACACAACAGATGTTATATATGTTGATCATATCTGGAATACTTCTCGATCCTAGCTTGGATGCAAATCGGAATATACTACTGGTAGTCCGCAACATTTTCAGTCTGATGTTGTCGAACTCCGTTGTCCATGACCCGTCATTAGTAAATGCAATTCCCAAATAACAAAATGATTTAACGTGTGTCATCTTATCGCTATCCAAGAAAAAGCTATGTTTCAGTTTGTTTGCAGCCTGCCCGCACAACATCACATAAGTCTTGGATTTATTCACACAGAGCCTCCTGTTTTGAATAAACAGCATAAAACTATCAATTAATCGCTGTAACCCAATCTGTGTGCGGGATAAAAGAACAGCGTCAATCGCATATAGTAAGATCGGGACAGGTTTACCTCCAATCAGGGGAGCGTCTGCTGGGATAGCGGCCAGGTTACGATCAATACAATTAATGAAAAGGGAAAATAAAAGAGGGGCCAGTACGCAGCCCTGGCGAATTCCCATTGAAACTTTGAGGAACGGCGTACATTCGCCTAGGGTGCCATAACGTACCTTACAAGAAAGTTTCTCGTAAAGCCTGGCCAGAAAATGAACAATTTCCTTCGGTGCCCCTGACTCTAACAAAACCTCCCAAAGAATAGCGTGATCAACTAAATCAAACGCGCTGCTCAGGTCAGCAAAACATAAAAAAAGATTGCCCTTTTTAGCTACAGTATATTTATTAAAAATGAGGTCTAAATTAACACATTGCTCCAAAGTGCCCATGCCGTTCCTAAAGCCATATTGCACTTTTGTTAAAATGTTTGAATCTGTTGCCCAGGATTCTAGCCTTTTGAGCAGGATTCTGCTCATGACCTTCACTGAGGCGTCCAATAAAGAAATAGGACGATAATTAGAAGCCTCAGATTTGCTACCTTTTTTGAATAGAGGAATAATAACTGATTGGCCCTAAGAGGGAGGGATGTTGCCTTCTGCCGCACAGTTAAAAGTCCTCACCAAAATGGGAACCCACAAGTTCGGTTCTGCTTTTAATAGATCAATGGGGACCCCGTCTGGGCCCGGGGCCTTCCCCCCTTGCTTTTTAAGAGCCCTTCATGACCCTCATCCAGGGTTATTCCCAGGGGTAGAGGTATCCAAAATGAGGCCTCGGATGCTGATACAGTTAGGGGTGTCCCTCCTGGGTTAAAAATATTAGTAAAATGAGTAATCCAATCATTGCATGCAACATATGAAGTTATTTCCGGGATACCATCAGTATTTAGAAAGGGGCTGTTAATTGTTTCCCAGTAAAGTTTACTGTTTTTGGTCTCCGCAGCTTCCTTTAACTTATCCCAAGCTTCATTTTGTAAAGCCTTTTTCCTATTAGAAATAGCCATTTTATAGTTGACCCTTAATTGTTTTATCCCATTACTGTCTCGGGGTTTGATACCTAGAACCTTCTTCAGTTCCCGTAGGGCAATTGAGCAAGATTTATCAAACCATCCCCGCTTTGTAGCTCTATTAGAAGGGGATGTCTTGGTAAAAATACCTTCAATAATGATGTTAATATTGATAAATTGTGACAATAAGAAGTCAGGGTTAATAACATTTTGTAAACAGTAGCTGATTTCTGTTTTACAGGTAATTATGACCTCTCTCTGTTTGGCCAAGGAGTTTGTTCCAGACCATCTGATCCTCAGACCATTTGGTCTAATGGGTACTAAATCAGTGGAACATGTTTCTCCAATCACTGGTGTTGCACCTCGTCCCGGAAGGGTAACGCAGATGCTATTGTGATCACTTAGACTTTCCTCTCTGATACACAGGTTTAGGAAGTCTCCTGTACTGGAGAACAGAATATGGTCTATGAATGTCCCAGCATCCCTCCCTGTAAAGGTAGGACAAGTAACATTCAGACTGTTTTTGTTACAGCTTAGCAGATGTAGGTCTAATTTAGTTAACAGTTTATTTAAGATTGAGCCATAATGGCAATGTGGGAAGTGAAGGAGATCCTCACTCTCGTCCACACTCCTCCAGTAATTAACCGTTTCCGTTCCAAAGCCGCAGGGATTCCCTTTAGAGAGATTGCATGGCTGCAGATTAAAATCCCCTGCCCATAGAACATCTGCCCTTCTGTTGGAGATGCCCAGAACCCTTACAATTTCCTTTTCCAGGGGGAATAAGATATTCCCTCTGGAGGCATCAAAGATGTTATTGTAAAAGTTTACAAGTACCAAGTCATTTCCCTTGCTACATTCAACCCTCACTACCTGGCTATGGGTTCCCACAATTGAGCTACTTCTGACTACACAATTACTCAGCTTATTAGACAGGACTAACAAAAGGCCCCCCTTGGCCCTGCCTGAACTGGATTTAGTAGCGTTAAGACAGTGGGATGAGTAACCTTCTATATTTATTTGTTCTTGGCACCAGGTTTCTTGGAGGAGGATTATATCAAATCCTTCCCCCATGAACTTAGACCAGAAGGGGGTGTCTAGTTTCCCTGCAATACCGGCAATATTCCAGGAAATAAGGGTAAGGCCGATAGACTCAGTGGGACCATAAACAGCTTGCCCCGACTGGGAGGCGCGGGGTGTAGTCAGGTTAACCTCCTTGATACTCTTGCCTACGACAATTCTGGGGGCATCAGGGGACACATGCGCTTCAATACTGGTACATGAAACACCTTTCCGTGGATGCCCAACTGTAGGCCCACAGCTAGGGAATTGGGTATTACTTGGGTTAGTATTAGGTGGGAGAAATTCTGCGAGGCTGCCTTCCTGTACACAATCCTCCAGTAAGATCACATGTCCACTAGGGGGTACATAATCCAGAGAGTGGACTGCTAAAACACTATCGTGGACAAGTTGCACAGGTACATCAGACCCTATCTGACTAATGGCGGACTGGCTTGAGGATGGTGAGGCATAAAGTCAATCGACCATCTCAAGACAGTAGAATCTGATGTTAGTATGAATACCTTGTTAAGGAAAAACAACGGTTTTGGGTGGCCTAAGAAGGTCCTAGTAGAGTAAGATATAATTTTTGTAAATGAATTAATCTTGGGAGACAATATTGCAAGGTAAGGTAACAAACATATAAAAAACTTTATTTATGCTTTCATAATTTATGTTTTGCGTTTTTCAGGTGCTCACACTTGTGACAAGGTGCTTATAGTGACTAAGTGAAATATTATTAAAAAACTATATACAAAGTGTCACAAACAAGGTTATTCCCCAAAGAAATATGTACAGTAGGTTAGGGGAGTTTCCTTGCATGGGTCGACGGCGTTTCGGTCTAAATGATTTTAGATCATCATCAGGACGTGAGCTTTCTTGCTTATTTTGCACGAGGTGGTAGACTTATTTTCTGACTTGATTCGCAAGTTGCTTAAACTGTGGTGGCTTGATCCAACTGTTCAGCTTAATTCTTATCAAGAATTATTTATTTATTCTTGAATGGTAGCTCTAGCTCAAAAGGTGAGGGCGCGTGGTGGTAGAATTATTTTCCAACTCGGTGTTCAGAATTGCTTAAACTGTGGTGGCTTGGTCCACTCAATGTATTCTTGTTAAGAGGTTAAAGATAGCTCTAACTCAAAAAGGTTCATCATAGTCAATGATAGTCCATTTACTGGATTACTGGTGTTGCAGAGGTAGGTATACTGAATGGGAGCAGGATTATTTTTCCGGCAATAGTTAATGTGCAGCGTTCCGGCGGGAGTAAATCTCCGCGGTCCGCGGCTCAACTCCCTCTGCTTCTGCCTCGCTGCTACGGCGTCCAGTAGCACTACCCAATGAATACCTTGCCACCCTTCACCCATAAAGTGGCCTTTATTGGGATACCAGGGACGAGGGACCCATTCCCTTCTCCTGCTCTTTTGGGTCAGCCAAGGACCTCCATAGTTCCATACTTGTTCAGGAGGTAGAACCCAATTTGATGGTGGTATTGGAGGGTGATAATTATATACCGGGGGGTAGAAAAAAGAGAGTCGGTGGGTATCAATTCCCCCTTTCTTCTCCAAATCTGGCCACGAACAGATATGATTCACGGTGGATGCGTCTTCACAAGAAACAATAACGCAATCCCCCTGAATACTCTTAGTACTCGCCCCCACCCATGATACTCTACGAACAGATGATATTCTGCAGGTATTTGGGGGCTGTAATGGCCTATTGATACTAAGCCATTGAAGAATTTTATTCAGGAGTGACCAGGATGGTTCATCTGTTCCTGCTGCTAGTTCGGGTACTCCCGTTAGAATTACCGTAAATGGGGAGACCTCAGGTGGCAGATGAACAGGGCGTTTAGATCTAGGCCCCCTCTTGCCCTCTGAAGGATTTGATTTTTGGGGCGCAGAGGGTTTAATTTGAGATGGCTGTGAAGAGACCTTAGCTGTGTTAAGGTTGGCAGCTGTTGATGGAGCTACAGGGGGAGGAAGAGGAGGGTTTTGCTGACTAGATAAAGGTGACTGGGATATGGATTTGGTTTTTGACTTAGAATTTGCACAATTATTTAAAGCTGGTAATAGGGGGGTTAAAGGTTCTTTTGTTTTTGCCTGTGCTTTGGACATAACGGGCGGTCTAACTGGATTGGCTGGTATAATCCCAGGATTGACCACTGCCGGGGCTCGCCCGGGATTAGCCGTTCCCGCCCTGGTCTGGTTGGGTAATTTGGTAATGAGTATGGCAAGTTGCTTTTCAATTGCCATAATACTCCGTTCCAGGGGTTGAAGATGGTGTTTTAGTAGGTCCCTAAATTTAGCGAAAAGTTGTGAAGTATCGCAATCAATCAGACTGGGGTCACCCTCTTGAGCGTTGTCCAATATGGGACATTCCAGATTAGGTATAACAGGTGGTGCACAATTATTAATAGACGGGGCTTTGTTGGATGGTGGAGCGGTAGACCCTTTCTTTTTATTGGTGTTGTGATGGTGTCTGGTGTTGTTCCCCTTTTTTGGGCTTCTGGCTATTTTGGAACAGCACCTTCTCTAACTCCCCTAAGCTGGGTTAATTGTACAGGATCTTGCACAGGGTCTTGTACAGGAACTTCAAGCAAAATCTGCTCAAGGTCCGGGGTAATCTCAAGACTCCCAGTCGATTCCAGTTCCAATGACAGATTGGTAGCTGATAGGTCAACGGCACTTGGAATGGAATGAACTTGGGCTGTTGTACCAGACTGTATTAGAATTGGTATAGGAGAAGCTGATGGAAGTGGGGTTAAGGCTGCTGCTATGAGGCCCATTGAGGATCTCCGGGCGATCGCAAGGTCCTGGGACACCCTACGTTCTAACATAGAAATGTTTTGATTGATAGCCTCAGTGGTTTTTGAAATAAACAGGTCAATAGGACCTGTAAACGAAGCAGTTTTGAGAGCAGTCTAGCTTCTGGAGCCCCTGGTCATTATTGAAAAGGTTAAAAGTCTGGGTCCCAAGTACTCAAATGTCAAAAGTCAGTAAACAAATATCAGTACCTTTATGGAAAGAAGGCAGCGTCTAATAGGTAACAACCAAGGGGGGTGGCCCAGCCCAGCCTGGTACAGTCTGGAACAGGCTGAAACGGGCCCGCCCTTGGCCCGGGCTTTGCCCGGCGTCCCGCTCGCGTCCCGCGAGGGAGACTGTGCGCGACTTTTATGCGCCTCCTGGCGCTTCTTGCTGGTGCTGTCGCAGGGCCTGTTGGGGGATGTAGTTCCCCAGCCCCCGCTCTCCTCTCTGCGGCAGTCTCCCTAAACCAGCGGGAGTTGTGCGGCGGGAGGCGGGGCTTCTCCTGTGGCGGTACGGCGAATGCTGAAGTTGGCGGTGAGTTGTGTGGACAGCCAGGCGGTTTGCAGGATACTTAGCCAAACAAAGGTTGCACTCACTGGAGTGTGAATAGTAATTTTTACCCCTACGCTATCCAGCGCTTTCCCTACTGTTGCACTCTCTGTAGTGGGAATAGTACTTTTTACCCCTACGCTATCCACCGCTTTCCCTACTATCGCACTCTCTGGAGTTGGAATAATTTTTACCCCTACGCTATCCAACGCTTTCCCTACTGTTGCACTCACTGGAGTGGGAATAGCAACTTTTACCCCTACGCTATACTGGTTCAATATGTGGATTAAGTATATATATTACTTTATATGTAGATGTTTAATTAATTTTAAAATTATATGTATTAGTTATTTCCCTACTGTTGCACTCTCTGGAGTGGGAATAGTAATTTTTACCCCCACGTTATCCAACACTTTCCCTACAGTTGCACTCGCTGGCGTGGGAATAGTAATATTTATCCCCACGCTATCCATCACTTTCCCTACTGTTGCACTCTCTAGAGTTGGAATAGTAATTTTTACCCCTACGCTATCCAACACTTTCCCTACTGTTGCACTCACTGGAGGGGGAATAGTAATTTTTACCCCTACGCTATCCAGCGCTTTCCCTACTATCGCACTCTCTGGAGTTGGAATAATTTTTACCCCTACGCTATCCAACGCTTTCCCTACTGTTGCACTCACTGGAGTGGGAATAGCAACTTTTACCCCTACGCTATACTGGTTCAATATGTGGATTAAGTATATATATATTACTTTATATGTAGATGTTTAATTAATTTTAAAATTATATGTATTAGTTATTATTTTTTAAATATGTTTTAATGTTTATATCTATAATTTTGTAAATTATGTTAATTTTTGACTTATTTTTACATTATTATTAAAACATTTTAAAAAACGTTATTTTTAACATCGATAGTTTTTACGATATTTTTTTCTCAATATTTTTGTACTTACCTTTATGTAGATAGGACTTCGATATTTTTGTTGTCGATATTTTTGTAGGTCGATTTTCTGTCTTTCGATATTGTGTCATGCAAGCGCTCAAGAGATACCTCCTTCTCCCGTAGCCAGTTTCAAGAGATTGTGGACAGTGGTAGCAGCACTGCAGTTCTAATATATATTTAAAAGACCTAAGGTGGAACTTTGTCATTTGGGGAAAGCTGATGAGGGTGAAACGGAACCACATACAGAGAAACTGATTCAGGGGCCTCCAACGGCAAAAGTGCTACAACATATTAGAGATACATTCAGATTTGAGCCGCAGGATGAAGATACATTTTTTCATCTGGTCCCTCTGCTTCTGTTACCTTAACTCTGCACAAGGTTATTCGATCCATCCCACAAAGGCAAGGGACAGACGTTGAAAAATCTGTTTTTTCCATGTTGCTGGCTATTTTGGAAGGTTTTGAGAAGGAATTTCAATGGTCTATTAAAACAAATTATGCACTGGCCACAGTGTTTTCCAACATTGGTTCCGATGACGTGTACCTCCAAATTCTACAGACAAAAAAGTACAGAGAACACTGAAAAGAGGTTATGTGACTTCATACTTTGGGTTCAGAACAATGACTTATCCCGCACAGACCTCGCAAGCCCTCCAAATAGACTTTCAAGCGTTTTTGATGGAGGGCAAAGGGAGAATACAGCACTGACTTTTTGGATTCCATGGAATTGTTACTTGGGGGCATATTATCAAGGGGTTTATCTCCGCTTTTTTGGCTTTAAAAGCCAAGAAAGCGGAGATAAAATTATCTCCTTATTACCTAGCTGTCGCTAACACCAGTTAACGACAGCTGGTAGGAGATAGCGACCATCTTGGGCCCAACTTTGCATGTCAGTGATATTTATCACTAATGACATGCAAAGTGGGCGTGCCAAGATGTTAGCGACTGAAAACAGTCGCTAACATCGCTATCTCCTATTACCAACTTTTGGAGATATTCGTGCTAAGCGCGAATATCTCCAAAAGCTAACACCTGCCCTGAGCAGTTCTTAGCCATGTTATCCAATGGGAGGTGGATAACATGGTTAAGAGCATTAGCTCGGTAATGCATGAATATCGCTGACTTTTCAGCGATATTCATGCATTGCGGCGATTTTTATCGCATTTGCGATAAACCTTGGTAATACCAAGGTTTATTTGCGGTAAAAATCGCCGCAGCTCAGCGGTAAATGTTTGTCTCTAACCAAGCAATAGCGATAATTATCGCTATTGCTTGGTAATATGCCCCTAGATTCTTGTCAAATGCCACGTCTGAAAATGTGTTTTCAGCAAACACATCATTGAGGGCCATATCGGGACACAGACACATATGAGTGACACTGTGGATATTTAGACAATGTACAAAATTCAATAATGTTCCACCAGTGTACATTTGCATACATTGTGAATGCCCACTTTCTTTTCATACAAATAAGTTATTGTATTTTATAAAGTTGATACCACTACAGCTGACTGGTATATTCAATTATAATTCAACAGAATCGCCATTATATTATGCAGACATGTTGACTATGTCATGAGCAATCAAGGTGCTAAAAAAATCATCAATATTAGATATACCATGCACAATATCGTAAGATTAGAGCACCGTGGCTTTAAGTCCTCAAAGCAATTCCTTGTCACCATCTACATAGAAGTAATATACACTAACATTCCTCAACAAGAGGGCTTAGATGCAGTGATCATCGATATAAGGAGTCACCCATGGAGGTGACACATTAGATTCTTTATTTTTACAATGGCTGAATAATATCCCAGTAGACATACAATTTTCAATGACCTGCGGCAATACTACAATTGATTGTTTCCATCTGACCTTTAAGGTCGAGGATGGGAAACTTTATAACACTCTCTTCCATAGGTCTCTGCTAAGAAACACCTCACTAAGGTATCCTAGTCGCCTTCCTAGAAACCTATGGGCTAATTTAGCCTTGGGTCAGTTTTTGAGGATAAGAAAGAATTGTGCTTGTAATTCGGGCTATTTCCACGAATCTATCTGACATAGCGATTTACCAAATAATGGAGAGGAACTATCATCAAACGGTATTAAGACAATCTCATAACAGGGCCTAGTTGTACCCTCAGGAGGACCTTTTGAATCCCAAAGCATGCAAAACTTGTGATAACTGGTTTGTGTTTTGAAGTTCAACACGGAGAGCAATAAAAAAAAACATCAAGTAGTGGGGTCTCATCAAGGATAACATTAGGTATTCACATACGTTCCTATATACATTCAAAAGAGGAAAAAACATAAGGGATAAAAAAGTGAAAGCACTTATACCCACTCTACCAACCTACTCCCTCTTGAAGGCCGCTATAAATACAGGAATTGCAAAGCATGTAAACTACGTAAGAGACCAAGCACTTCCAACATACCATTTGGTGTCCTTGTGGGTTACTTCCTATCAATCAGACAAATAAAAAAAAAATCAAGAAATGGATACTCCAGCACTGTAGTCGCATATGATGCCTGACAGTTGGAGAAAGTGGTGGAGCATTTGTGATCCCTACAACATTTTCCAGAAGATATCAGATGACAAGTTGTGGAGCGCATTACGCAAAATGAAAGGGTTGGCGACCTCTCTAACAAAGTAAATATGCACGAATGCAAATGGATTCCTTCCTTGGACTGTATAACTGAGGGACTAAATTAATTTGAAGAAAGCAACAGGACTTGGAATGCATTTCCAAATGGTTGTGCAATTGGATTGTGTTGTGTTTAATTATTAACAACAGGCCAATTATGACAAATGTTGCTTCGGGCAGGTTATAACCGAGCTGGGTATATGAGTATTATTTTGTCTATTTAAACTACCTATTATTGGCATCCTTTTATGCTTGCATTGCTGTTTTACATTTCGCACCTGGTTTAAAGCCTATCGGTTGCTGTTTCCTTTGGTGGTATGGTTTTCTGTGGTGGACTATACTCCAGATGGGTGCCAATAGTAGTATTTCTTCTCTTTCAACTAACAATTGCTTTTCTTTCTTCCATGCCTGAATCATACATTTTAATTTCAGTAAAAAATAACTTTTGCAATAATTTTCCTCTACATTTTCAATTTTATGTTTTAACATTACTGGTCTCATAAATATATCACTCCACTATCTGTATCAACATCTCCACCTGAGCTTAAGAATGCTATTGTACGCATCTTTAGATGCATGTTGAGATCAGGGAGGGAGGAAAGCGAGCCCATCACAGCCTCACCTGTCTGTTCCTAGTTGAACATGAAATTGTGGTAAATTTTCAGACCACTGCTTGCTCCACCGAGCTATTTCTGGTGCAGATTCATTTGTGGGTTTTAAATTATTTGTTTGCCTCTGTGGAGATACCTGGGAAGATCTCTCCAAATTCATTAGTACCTAGCAATAAGATATGCAATTATCACTCCAGGTCTTTTCTTACTCATCCAGTTCAAACAGAGTTTTTTTACACTTTGTGATGACATACCATTGGGCTTTCAATACTAGTAAGGAAACAGTACCAATTGGTGTTAAATTCACATTGTTTGAATTACTGCTTAGCCACAAGGTGCCTTCTTTTAGTGGGGGCATTATTATGCATATTCTTCAGAGTAATTGTTTGGTTTTTTTCTTCTACTTTTCCATTTACACATCGAGGTTATTTATCTACTTTTACATTCTGTGTTATTGTATACACTTGTGTCTTGCAGGCATTAGTGCTTAGTTATCAACACAAGTGTTGTCATTTCAAATAACTGCACAGGAATCTACCTCAGGGTGGTTGTCACATATCCCATTTTTCTTCACCACCTGTTGTGGGGTTGCACACCCATCTGGAGTACGGTCTTCTTTCCAAGCTTAGCACATATGCCTTTATACCTATTTTCCGAGCTTGCTGTAGCCAATGCGCTTGCGCATTGCTTCTGCGAGAAATGATGTAGGGGCTCCAGGAAAGCCTAACAAGAGTGCTTTGGAATGCGGATTATGGCCAGTGCATGTGAGGCATTCAAGTGCAAAGCTGGCATCTGGACTGCTTTCGTCAGCGCGCGCTCGGCCTCACTTCCTGCTCCCCCTCTTACTTTCGTTATCGCTCACACCCCATATGCTCGTTCCCTTCCACCCTTCCTTTGATACCAGAGGGCTTTGGAATGCGGATTATGGCCAGTGCATGTGCCTTACCATTTGCTCCCCGCCCCCCCATCAGACTTCAAAGACTTCCGCTCCCCCGCCCCCCTTCAGACTTTCAAGGAAGGCAATCCCCGCTATCTTGTTCTTTTAGCTCTACACTCGCCATGCATTAGCTAAAGCTCACCAGTGGGCCTTTTGCCCCTCACTAAAAGCTCCTCTCATCACGTCTCTTTCTCGCTCTCGCACCCACGCTCTTTCGGTTACTCCTTGCTCTCTTTATCTCCATTCCTCCCCTGTAGTTCTCTCTCATTCTCGCGCTCTCCCTCACTCTCCCCGTAACATCCCTCTCGCTAACCTACTTTCCCTTTCAATGCTGAATATTGAAAAAAATAAGCAGTCGCCAGGTGTTTTAACTCGTGTGTTATTTTGTTTTCTCCTCCTACCCCTCTCTCCAACACTCTTTCTCGCTCCAGCACCCTTGCTCTTTCTGTTACTCCTAGCTCTCCCTCCAACTACACGTTCCAACTCCAACTCCAGCCTCCAACTCCACCCTCAAACTCCAACTCCACCCTCCAACTCCAACTCCACCCTCCAACTCCAACTCCACCCTCCAACTCCAACTCCACCCTCCAACTCCACCCTCCAACTCCACCCTCCAACTCCAACTCCACCCTCCAACTCCAACTTCACCCTCCAACTCCAACTCCACCCCCCAACTCCACCCTCCAACTCCAACTCCACACTCCAACTCCAACTTCACCCTCCAACTCCACCCTCCAACTCCACCCTCCAACTCCACCCTCCAACGCCACCCTCCAACAACACCCTCCAACTCCAACTCCACCCTCCAACTCCAACTCCACACTCCAACTCCACCCTCCATCACTCAGGAACACCACCACAGCACTCGGGGACACCACCACATCACTCGGGGATACACCGCATCACTTGGTAACACCACCACATCACTCGGGGACACCACCACATCACTCTGGGACACCACCACATCACTCGGGGACACCACCACATCACTCGGGTACACCACCACATCACTCGGGGACACCACCACATCACTTGGGGACACCACCACATCACTTGGGGACACCACCACATCACTTGGGGACACCACCACATCACGCGGGGACACCACCACATCACTCGGGGACACCACCACATCACTCGGGGATACCACCACATCACTCTGGGACACCACCACATCACTCGGGAACACCACCACATCACTCGGGAACACCACCAAATTACTCGGGAACACCACCACATCACTCGGGGACACCACCACATCACTCGGGGACACCACCACATCAATCAGGGACACCACCACATCACTCGGGAACACCACCATATCACTCGGGGACACCACCACATCACTCGGGGACACCATCACATCACTCTGGGACACCACCATATCACTCTGGGACACCGCCACATCACTCGGGGACACCACCACATCACGCTGGGACACCACCACATCACTCGGGGATACCACCACATCACTCTGGGACACCACCACATCACTCGGGAACACCACCACATCACTCGGGGACACCACCACATCACTCGGGGACACCACCACATCAATCAGGGACACCACCACATCACTCGGGAACACCACCATATCACTCGGGGACACCACCACATCACTCGGGGACACCATCACATCACTCTGGGACACCACCATATCACTCTGGGACACCGCCACATCACTCGGGGACACCACCACATCACGCTGGGACACCACCACATCACTCGGGGACACCACCACATCACTCAGGGGCACCACTCGGGGGCACCACCACATCACTCAGGGACACCACCACATCACTCGGGGACACCACCACATCACTCTGGGACACCACCACTTCACTCTGGGACATCGCCACATCACTCGGGGACACCACCACATCACGCTGGGACACCACCACATCACTCAGGGGCACCACTCGGGGGCACCACCACATCACTCAGGGACACCACCACATCACTCAGGGACACCATCACCTCTCTCAGGGGCACCACCCAGAGACACCACCATATCACTCGGGGACACCACCACATAACTCGGGAACACCACCACATCACTCGAGTACACCACCACATCACTCGGGGACACCACCACATCACTCGGGGACACCACCACATCACTCGGGGACAACCCCACATCACTCGGGGACACCACCACATCACTCTGGGAACACCACCACATCACTCAGGGACGCCACCACATCACTCAGGGACATCACCACATCACTTGGAGACACCACCACATCACTCGGGGACACAACCACATCACTCAAGGACACCACCTCATCACTGGGAAAACCACCACATTACTCGGGGACACCACCTCATCACACTGAGACACCACCACATCACTCTGGGACACCACCACATCACTCTAATACACCACCACACCACTCTAATACACCATCACATCACTCAGCCCAACCACATCATCACTCAGCACCACAACAGCACTGTACTTGCTTGCTTACAACAAGCATTGCCATAGCCAATAGGACTCGCATTAGGAAAGTGTAAGCTATTGGCTTTGTAAATAACAATGCTAATAATTTATATATTTTCAAAGCCAACACATATTAAAAAAATGTGTCATTTACAATACCAATAGCTCACACTTTCCTAATGCGAGACCTATTGCATTGCAAATGCTTGTTTAAAATTGTTTTCTCTCTGCTATAAGGGACATTTTAATTGGCAAAGGATTTTGGTTAATTTTTACAGCTCCACAGGGATTTGTAATTGTCGAATGAGGGGATCCAGTCCCTTGTTTACTTGTGATTTATGCACCCCTCCCTTTTGAACAGATGGTTTTGCCTGTGTTCTTTGCTGGGTAAGCCTGCATCCTGACTTCCCATGTAAACCTTTTTTATTGGATCTGTGTGCCCTTTGTTTAACTCTTAAATATGCAATGTTTTCTTACAGATTGAGGTGCTTCAGTTATTCTGTCCTGTGGAAGAACCTCACGTGAACAACCTACTGACCACGGGTTAAAACATCAACATTTGTTTTAATGGACTGCCATGATATGGATTAATAACAATTTGGTGGAATTTAACAATATCAAAGTGGGAAAAAGCTTCTGAAATCTTCAGGGTTTGGCAGTACCAAATCCAGTTGGAAGGGGTTAAGATGGAATTTTGTTCAGATCCTCCTGAGCCTCACTTCTGTGAAACACCTCTTCCTTCAGATTTGGTGAAGAGGGCAGCTTTGCTGAAAGGAGTTCAGTTGCTGATGGAAAAGAAACTCATGTCCGCCCTTTCAGATTTTGAGTATATTCAATCTAGTTTGAAAATCAGGAACTGACCGGAACGGTTGGGCTGATCTTGGACTTAAAATCGTTAAATCATTTAATCCAATCAATGAAATATAAGATTGTTACCTTTCAGTTCATTACCACTATAGACTTGCAAGACGCATCCCTGCAAATAATGATTTATCAGGACTTTAAAAGGCTTCTATGATTTGTGGTGGACACCAACCCCAATCGTTTAATGGTTCTCCCATTAGGGTTACTGTTGGCTCCCACGATCTAATCAAAGTATTATTTCCTTTATTTGCCTATTTAATGTTAATGTTAATGTTACTGCTATTTGTAAAGCGCACTGTTACCCTACGGGTGTCCTGGCGCTAAAAGATTAAAAAGTCCTACCGAGGTCTAACCAAAAGAAGAGGCCGATTTAACTGGACTGGAACAGCCCAGTCTTAAGGGCCTTCCTAAACTCCAGGGGATTAGTTATGTGCCTGAGGAACAGCGGCCGATCATTTCATAAAACATCTGCCTCCCCCGTTGGATTTTCTAACCAAGGGCACCCGAACCAGTTCCGCTTCAGATGATTCAGATGATTGCAGGGTTCTCCTCTGCACATACCAATGGAAATTCTGTCTAATATGCAGAGGGGCGAGGCCATGGAGAGATTTATGGACTATGCACAGAGCCTTGAAACTAACCCGCTTCTTAACGGGCAGCCAGTGGAGTTTCTTTAGTTCCGCTGAAATTGAGGCTTATGTGGGTGTTTTAGTCAGTAATCTAGCTGCCGCGTTCTGCAAGAGCTGAAATTTTTTCAAAGAGCCCTCCTGTATATTTAACCACATCCGTGCGGTACGATTTACCGCACGGTGCTGAGCCCTAATTAAAATGGGCGTGGTCATGACGGAACGGTTCCGTCATGAGCACAGCTCAACCGATGCTCATGACGGAACCGTTCCGTCATGAGCATCGAAGGGGTTAAGTAAAGACTGTTACAATAGTCCAATTTGGACATGACTAGGGCCATAACAACGGTTTTCTGACTAACCAATGGAAGGAGAGGGAGATTTTTTTTCAGGATCGTAAAAGAAAGGAGGTAGATGAAACCACTGCATTAACCTGGTCCTTCAGACAGAGTTTATTATCGATATACACTCCCAGGTTCTTTACCTTCCTCACAGGTTGAGGGAGAGGGCCCATTTTATTCGCCCACCAGCTAGGCGGCCAGAAATTAGCATTGTTGCCAAATAAAACCACCTCCGTCTTACTCGAATTGAGCTTAAGACAATTTTGGTTCATCCAGCCACCTACAGCTGTTAAGCAGTCCTGGAACCGGGAGGCCGAATCATGTAGCTTGTCAGGGAGCAGCGACAACAATTTGTGTGTCATCTGCGTATGCTGTTAAATTGAACCCAAAAGAATCAATCAGAGGCACCAATTGAGCAACATAAACGTTAAAAAGGGTAGGACTAATTGAAGAACCCTAGGGGACCCCACAAGGTAACGAAAAGGGTTAGGACGTGTACCTCCCCAAAGCAACTGCCTGGACCCTGTCCGAAAGAAAAGATTGGAGCAGCCACCAGGCTGCCCCGTCTACCCCGATCTCTCGCAGCCTGTCCGTCAGTAGGCTGTGATGGACAGTGTTGAAGGCCGCAGAGAGATCCAACATAATCAGAGCAGCGTGTCCTCCCTGATCTAAGCTGGTTCTGATCTTCTCAGTGGATTTTAGGAGGGCAGATTCCGTACTATGCCCACCCCCGGAAACCATATTGGGTAGGGTTTAGGCTCTGAGAGGCTAGTAGGAATACACTAAGTTGAGTGTTCATAGTCTTATCAATTTTTTTAGCCGGTACAGGAAGTCTAGAGATAGGTCTAAAACGATTGCAATCCTTGGGATCGAGATTGGGTTTCTTTAATAAGGGCATTATGGAAGCATTTTTCCAGGTCATGGGGAAATAGCCTTCCTCAAACATTGTGTTGAAGATAGGTGTTAAATGGAGGGCCACTGGTTACGCCACTAATTTAAGGGTAGATAATGGGAAAGGGTCAATGGGTGAACCTGATTTGGCCAACATGATCATTTTAGAAATTTCCTGGACTGAGACTGGAAGGAACTTATCAAATTGGACGGACGCGTGAGCTGGTGAAGAAAGATCTGAAATGGCTGTAGGGTGGGGCTTTGTTGTGGAACCCGACAGCGAGACAAAAGTAGTGTTCACCTTGTTATAGAAAAATTTGGCGATGGAGTCATACAGCTCTTGGCTGGCCTCAATGGGAGGGGGGCGGGTTGAGCCAATTCGGTGACTGTTTTAAACAGTTCCCTTGTCGAACTTTTTTGCCTGGTTGATTTTATCTGCAAAATAATCCTGTTTAGTTTTAGCTAGCAACAGTTTATATTGCGCAAGGGTCTGTTTATATCCTGCTCTTGCTGTTACATTATACTCCTTTCTTCAAGTTCTCTCAGAGCTTTTGCAGACCAATATTTTGTCTCTGAGCTCTTGGGAATACCAAGGAGAGGAGGGGCGAGATCTGTTAGAGTGTCTGGGTTTATACGGAGCCAGTTTATCCCCAGCTGATTCAAGACAGGTATTGAACATTATGGTTGCCATGTCAAAATCTAAGAGACGCATAGCTAATGAAAAAGACAAAAGGTCCACCAGGTCCTTTGTTTTTATCTTGTTCCAGGCTTTATGGTAAAAGGGCTTCATTATACGTTTTTTAATAGATCTATGTGGTAGCGCTACACTGAACAGCACCGCCTTGTGATCTGACCAGACCAGTGGGAGCAGCTCTAAAAATTCCAAGTTGGTGTTGTTGGAAAAAATCCCATCCAACAATTGACCTACTTTATGAGTGGCCCCCCCAACTTTCTGTGTGAGACCAACACTGTTCATAAGATCCAACAGGCTAGAAGCATCTGGGTCCCCGTCGCTTTCCAGATGAAAGTTAAAATCGCCTAACAGTGTATATGCGTCGGAGCATAGTTTGTTTTCAAGCATATTACATGCTTGAGACAAAAATCTATTCCTTGAACCTGGCGGCCTATAAATGAGGGTCCCTTTAAAAGAATGCTGATGCGAAAGCTGGAAACAAAATTCGCAGTCTTCCATGGTGGAATTGGCAAAGGATGCGCTAAGCGACCTTAGATAAATTATTGCTAGCCCAGCACCCTTTTTATGGGATCTATTTAAGGTATGCACTGAATAATTAGGAAGGGTCGCTTTTACCAGATCCGGACCAGATGCTTGATCTGTCCAGGACTCTGTAGTAAAAGCAATGCTAATTTGTTCGTCCTCAATTAAGGTGGCAACGTCAATACTATGTTTTACTAAGGATCTGCGTTTACCAAGGCACATTTGAACACCTTAGTATCCCCCTGCGTCTAAGCTCTACAGTTGTTAGCCAAGTCTTTCCTACTATGAAAAAGGACTTCCGGTAGATGGAATTTACAGCCCCGACAGACCAAAATGCTGTGTTGGGCCTCTATGCTGGGGATGATACAAATACAATTCTGTTGTAGAAACGAAGTATTAAGACTGTGGAGCTTACCGCTCGAATAAGGTTCCAGTCTGACATCCTCTATAACTGAACAGGCAGGGAGCCTGGTGCTGTGCACGGGCCGTGCGCAGACGGGCGCAGAGCGGGCTTGCCTTAGGCGCGCCTTTAGCGCGCCTGAGGCGCACATGCTGCGCGCGTCTGCTGCGCGTTTGCACCAGGTCTGCTTTTTACGTGCAATTCTGGAGAGCGACTAGCGTCTCTTCCCAAGATGGTGGACGCCAATGCCAATGCCCAGCAAACCCCGGAGAGTCCGGCTCCAAGCCCTGAAAGCAGAGCTCCCAATAGCAGGTAAAAAGATTTAAAAACAAACATTGCGCCAAGCGAAATAATGTGCGATAATTTTTTTTATGTAAAATGCTGCCAATACAATCAAAATTATGGTCTCTCCCGGCTGAGTCTCAGGAGGACATCAATCTATGGGGCTGTGCTTGCACCAGGTCTGCTTTTACGTACAATGCGGGAGAGCGACTGGCGCGCTGACCCAGCCTCCTCCCAAGATGGTGGACGCCAATGCCAATGCCCAGCAAACCCCGGAGAGTCCGGCTCCAAGCCCTGAAAGCAGATCTTCCAATAGCAGGTAAAAAGATTTAAAAACAAACGTTGCGCAAAGCGAAATAATATGCGATTTTTTTTTAAGTAAAATGCTGCCAATACAATCAATACAGTGGTCTCTCCCAGCTGAGCCTCAGGAGGACATCAATCTATGGGGCTGCGCTTGCGCCAGTTCTGCTTTTACGTGCAATTCAGGCGAGCGACTACCGCTTACCAAGCCTCCTCCGAAGATGGTGGACGCCAATGCCAATGCCCAGCAAACCCCGGAGAGTCCAGCTCCAGGCCCTGAAAGCAGAGCTCCCAATAGCAGGTAAAAAGATTTTAAAACAAACGTTGCGCAAAGCGAAATAATATGCGATAATTTTTTTTAAGTAAAATGCTGCCAATACTATCAAAACGGTGGTCTCTCCTGGCTGAGCCTCAGGAGGACATCAATCTATCTATCTATTTACATGTCGAAGGCATCCAGGGATTTCTCTTTCTGCATGGTATTAACATTTCAGAATTTGGCAAGAAAGACTGCAACTAGATCTCCTGATGGTACCAAGTCTCTATCAATGAGTGGAATTTCCCAGTTGGGCTCTCAAGAAGCACTGCTTTATGGCTTTGAGCCTGAGAGTCCAACTTTATAAAAATCAGGCTGTTTTCCAGTTGCAGAATTTATTCAGGAAGTTGAAAACCTGCTATGTTGACTTCCTATGACAAGACATGGAGATTACTCTTAAAGTGGTATGTGGAAAGGGCTTTGAATCCCAACACACATGACAGTTTAAAGAGCTAGGTTTTCTTCCCAATGTATTGACATTGGAATTATCAATCTATTAACTCAAAGTCCACTGGGCAGCAATTCAGTTGATTAGGGACCATAGTAATTCTGATTTCAAAGTATATTCTTTATTGGACGTTGCAAATTAGTTCTCATCACCCCAGATGAGTTATTTATTTTCTAATTGTGGTCTGGGACCCTTCACTAGTAGTAAGAGGTTTACAAGAACCTTCTTTTCAGCCATTGCAATATGTAGCCTTTTCCTGTCCCTTAAACAAATTAGCTAGTTTTCTGGCAACCACATCAACTATATGTTTGGGAGTTAGGATCTTTGGACTTATTGTTGAGAAGTAGCCTCTGGTAGGAACACAAGAGAAATCAAAACTTTAATGTGGTTGAGCTCAGGGCAGCGATTTATGGTTTCTAAGCATTTCAGTAACAGATCAAGAAGAGATTACTCCTACTGGAGACCAAGAAGAAGAAAATGGTCTATCTTTGGTGAAAGGTGGAACTTCTTTCCAGACACTGTCCAGATTAGCACAAAACATTTGAACATGCATTGCCATGTAAAGGTTCACTTAAAGGTGAGGCACCAGCTTTTAGGAACAACAGAGTGAATATCCATACAATAGAGGGATCTGAGTTTTGCAAATGGAAAACCGACCTGGAGGTGGAGAACAATCTGTTCACCAGGTGTGTTCCCCTAACAATGCATCTAGCCTCTGGCTGAGGGTAGGATAAAACATCTTGACCTAGAATCCCTTAACCTCATATCCTGGCTACTAAATCTTAGAATTTAGGCATTTGGTCTTACTACAGAAGTGCATGGAAGTGCTGTTCTATTTCTGGGAATTGGCCTCTAGCAACCTTTTGACAAGAAGTGAAAGGTGTTTTGTACTTAGTGTCGATAAAACGGAATACACTGTGTTCGGTGTGAATTGCATGAGCTGGAAAACGTGTCTTGCTAATGACAAAAAGATGGACTTCAACACATGTGTGATTGGTGGTGATCTATAGGTGTAGGAAGGGCTCGGAAATGCACTCTGCTAGTCATCAAAGGTTTTTTTTTTAAGAACTGTTCTACATCTTACCTCCTGTCAGGGTGCTGTTTTCGCGTTTTGTTCTTTCCTGGGATTTACTCTGAACACTGCAGACAAGGTCAAACAACAATGTCCCTTGTTATTCTGTTCTGGTCAGGCACAAGCACCTAGACACAACACAGTAATGCAGCTGTTGTTTATGAATACGCCTTGTCACATAAGAATGCACAGCAATATATTGCATACTTAGAGAGAAGATCACATGTGCATATGAGATGTAGAATGTCCATCTGTTTATGCTAAGGTACGGGGTCCGTGGCTAATCCCAGAGATCTTTATTGTATGATCAGATTGCTTCTGTGGAAAGGGAGTGGGGTTATGCTAATCTGTCTTATAATAGGACAGGGCTTTTCATAATTTACGGTTTGCTGACTATGCTAAGGATATTTTTACTAGGCAGTTGTTTTCTGATTGTGGCATGTAGACTGCATTCTAGAGCACAATAGTTTAAATAAACATTTCAAACTTCCGTTGTATCTCGTTCATATTTTATTGTGGATGAGGATGAGTGACTGAGCGAAAGGAGGTATCCTGTCACAGCGATCCCTGAGAGGGTCAGGATTGTTATATTCTGGGGTGTTGATTCACTTGTCTCTCTGGATCTGAGTAGGAGGGCAAGTGAGACACTATAGCTAGCTGGACTCGGGCTCATGGTACTGAGGGAGATCAATGACTCAGTCCCTACCTGATGTTCTGTTCCAGAGAAGAATCCCTGCAACCCAAGCTCTATACATACTCCGCAGATCAATGATAGTAATGACAGTAATCCTGGTGATATAGAGCTGTGATTTAGAATACATACCTCAGGATATTTGTGTAATGTGCAAATTAGCCAAAGTAAACACAAACTCATACATGCAAATACTTTATAGCTACGTCTGTAGCTACAGGTCTAGGTCGCAGGCTTAAATCTTACAGAGAACATATGGTGAGTTGGTGGGAACAGCTCATAAACCCTATGACTTTTAAGCAAATATATTTGGAAGTTCTGGTATAAAATCCACTATTATTTCCATGTTGTTTCCAAAATATTTTTGGGCAAGACCCTCTTCTACTACCAGCCCTCTCAGACCAAGCCAGGGTTGCTTGCTCTGCTTGCTTGCAAAATGAATGCCTGCTACATTTTCACAGGTAAGTGATTTAAAGTTTAGCAGCGAAGGTAATCTGTTGGAAAGCAAAGGAAAACCCTCTACGCCAAATGAACAGTCCGCCTTCCTTTTTCAGGTGGACTATCAGCTTTCGGTTGACAGATCCCGCACTGGCTCTGTCGATGGAAAGCTACCAACGGCATCCTGGGCCAGCCGTGTAAAGTCTTCACAGTGCCCACTCTATTTAAAGTAGACCTTCCAATGGTTTATTTTTCAGTCTGTCACTGCTAGGAAAAACCTGGTTGTGAGGAACAGAATAAAATATGACCCTGGCATACCCTGAGAGAAAACACCGACGATGTGGTGGTCTCTACTTTTTTTGGTATTCCTACTCTAGGAGTTTGTTTTTTGGAAAAAAATGTTAAAAGCTTAGTGGATAGCTGTCAAAACTGATGACGACTGTCCACCAAAATGTTTTGTACCTTCAAAATACAGAGATGATTGCTGGGCTGGAAGTCATCTTTAGGTAGGATTGAATACTGTCCATCAGTCTGGTGGATGTTAAGTCCTTCACTACCCTAACAGTGAACTGTTTCTCTTCCTGCAGAGCTCTGCCTAGGTAGCTGTTGTCCCTGGCCCTTGCTGGCCTGAGTTTTAGGTCCTCCTCCACCCGTCGGCACCCACCTGTGTCTCATCTCTTGTGGTCCAGAGGGGAGCATCTCTGCTGCTGCTCTGCCATCTGTCTCTCTGCTTTCTGCCTTTCTGATATCTTGTTCCCTCCTTTCATCTACCTTTGATTTTTGTCACTATTTGTCCCTTTACTTTCATTCTTGCCTCTTTTTACTTTTTGCACCATTTTCCTTCTGTGTCCCTGCCACTGCTTGTCTCTGGCGGCCTGCTACCCTCCAGCACTGCTTTCCCACTTTCCGCTTTCTCAGCTCCCAGCTGTCCAGCCCACCACCTCACACTACTTAATGGCAGCCACTGCACAGTGAAAGGAGCAATCTCACTGACCATGTCAGTGGACTGCTTCCCTTCGCACACAGCTCCGCCTAGTTAGCAGCTGACCCTGACCCTCGCTTGTAAGAGTTCGAGCCCCTCTTCCACCCGCAGGCACGCACCTGGGCCTCATCCCTGGTGGTCTAGTGGGAAACATCTCTGCTTTGCTGCTGGTCTGCCCTCTGACTTTCTGCTTTCTGCCTTTCTGAACTCTTTTCCCTCCCTACCTTTCATCTTTCTTTGCTTTTCTTTCACTCTTGACCCTTTTTATTTTTGTCCCTTTTTCCATCCATGTCCCTGCCGCTGCTCGTCCTCTGCGCTCCACTTCCCCCTCCAGAGTCGCTTTACCACTTCTGACTTTCCCAGCTGTCAAGCCCTATTCCTCACACTACTTAATGGCGACCCTGTGCGGTGAAAAGAGCAGTCTCACTGACCTTGTCAGTGAACTGCTTTCTTTCCTGCACAGCTCCACCTAGGTAACTGCTGCCCCACACCCTTGCAGGTCTGAGATTGAGGCGCTCCTCCACCTGCAGGCACCCACCTGTGCCTCATTCCTTGATGGCCCAGTGGGGAGCATCCCTGCTCTGCTGCAGCTCTAACCCTTGTCTCTACTTTTCTAATCTTCTTTTCATCTGCTTTTTGTCACTTTTTTTCCTTTTCTTTCACTCTTGCCTTCTTTAACTTTTTGTGCCTTTTCCCTCGATGTCCGCGCCGCTGCTTGTCCTCCATGGCCTGCCCCCCCTCCAGCACTGCTTTCCCGCTTTCCTGCCTCCCGACACAGCGGGCGCGCCACAGGCGCGCCAAAGGCAAGCCTGTCTGCTTGGAGCGTGCCAAGTGCCACGGACACTGGTTCTTGGACCATCCACAGCTACAACACTAGCACCCTCCACACCATCATCACTGGATGCCACACAGACTTCCCCAGGTCTCGCCGGATGACACCCAGGAACATTTTTCCAGCTGTAACTGCAGCTGCATCTTCGCCTGCCACCGCACACCAGCCCCACCCACTGCACAACTGACAAATACTGGACCTAACCGCCTCAACTGCATCCTGCTCAACGCATGATTTGTCCACAAACACACCGTGGAGATTTGGAACCTATTCTACTCCAGCAACCCATACATCGCCTTCTTCATGAAAACCTGGATGAACTCCACCTCTGCCCCAGATATGGCCACTGTCATCCCAGATGGCTACAATATCATTCACAAGGACTGCATGGGCAAACCGGGTGGAGGCATTGCCATCGTGTACAAAAGCATGCTCCACCTCACCACCCACTCAGATAACCACTTGACCAACATGGAGTACCTCCACTTCCAGGTCCAGACCAACTGACAAAACCACCCACCATAACACCCTCATCTACAGACCCCCCCAGGCCCTCTCCACACTTCAGCAATTCCATCATCAACTTCATCGCACCCCATGCTCTCACCTCCACAGACTACATCCTCCTCAGCGACTTCAACTTTCACCTGGACAACTCCAATGAAAAGAACACCTTGTCCCTTCTGGAGAAACTTGCCCCATTGGACTCAAACAACTGGCCACCTCCCCAACCTATGCAGCAGGACACACGCTGGACCCCATCGTCTCTGCCAGTGACAACATCACCTTCAGCCACACCTCTGAGCTCCTGTGGATCGACCACTGCTGTGTCCACTTCTATGTCACCAAACCCACCATACACCACCACGCCTACCACTACCCTTGCAAAAGTTGGAATAAGGTCACCACCTCCCTCAGCAAAACCCCTTCACCGACATCTACAGACTCTAATACCTCAGCACACAACCTCCTCCGATGGATCTCCAAATGCGCTGACACACTGGCTCCCCTAAAGAAAGCCCCAGGCAAGCAACACTCCAAGAAAGTCAGATGGTTCTCTCCCGCCTTTCATGAGTCCAGAAACACCTGTAAAAGGCTGAAGAAGAGATAGAGGAGCAGCAAGACCCCGGAAGACCACTCAGCCTTCAGAACCCCTGTCACTGCATACCATCACCTCTCATCAAAAAAAGAGGCCCTAAAAGAAAGGATCAATACCAACTCACTCAATAGCAAATGACTTTTCGCTGCGGTCAAACAATTTGCCAATACCAGCACGGAGACAGCAAATATCCCACCTTCCCAAGATCTGTGCAACAACCTCGGCACCTTTTTCCACCGCAAGATTAAGGAGCTATAGGACAGCTTCAACAGACTTGATACCCAAGACCCACTCACCCCACCCATAACTACCACACCCAACGACACTGGACCCCCGTCAACCCTACTCAGCTGGACACCCCTCAACGCTGATGACAACCTCAAGATCATGAAGAGCATCCACTTCGGAGCACCCTCCGACCCCTGCTGGCACCACATCTTCAACAGAGCTAGCACCTTCATTGCCCCCAAACTAAGCTGCATCATCTTCTCGGAAGACTGGAAACAAGCAGAGATCAACCCCTTGCTGAAGAAACCCTTTGCTGACCCGACAGACCTCAAGTACTTCAGACCCATCTCTCTGCTCCCCTTCCCAGCCAAGGTCATCGAGAAGGCCATCAATGCCCAACTTTGCAAGTTCATCAAAGTGAACCACATCCTGGACCTCTCCCAATCTGGCTTCTGAAGCAACCACAGCATTGATTCCACCCTCCTCACTGCCAGAGATGACATATGCACCCTCCTCAACAAATGCAAAACTGTAGCCCTCATCCTCCTGAATCTGTCGGCAGCCTTCGACACCATTTCCCACCACATCCTATGCACAATGCCAGTACTAAGGGTGGGCGTAAAATCCGTTTCGCGGGCGAATTTGCGGATTTTCCGCGATTTCACGATCCGCGAATCTCGCGAAATCGCGGTAAAATTCGCGAATCAGCTGGGACGAATTTTCAGCCAAGCAAGGGTTACAGCAGCAGGTGCAAAAGTTGAACCTAATTTCTTTGTAACCTTTTACAAAAGGGTTACAAACAAATTAACTTCAACTTGGACACCTGCTGCTATTAGCTTCCTGGCGCCTCGTTGCCTACTTGCAACTATTCTCTGACCCTGCTCTGACCCTTGAAGCAGGGTCAGAGAATAGTTACAAGTAGGCAAGGAGGCACCTGTCCAAGGAATTAAACCTCATCAGGAAGCACTTACAGATATAAAAAACAGGAAGAAGGGAGAGGATGGCAAATACACCCATTTTGAGTTGTCAGGAGGGGTTAAACTAAAAGAGACCTTTACAGCACAATTTTCAGATGCATTTTGCTAAAAATAAAAAGCTGTATGTTCTGTAGGGGCAACTAAGGAATCTGGCCCTTCAGAGATCCGGCCTCTCTTTCTTTCTCTCGTTCTCTCTCTCCCTCTCTCTTTCCCTCTCTTTATCTATCTATCTATCTATCTATCTATCTATCTATCTCTCTCTCCCTCACCCATAAACGACTGCATGGGTAACTTCGCTATGCAAGCGGCTCGCGAAGACGCAAAAATCCCAGCGAACACGCAAAAAACCCCACGAACACGCAAAAAACCCCGCGAACACGCAAAAAAACTAAAATCCGCAAATTCGCACAAGGACTGCATGGGCAAACCGGGTGGTGGCATTGCCATCGTGTACAAAAGCATGCTCCACCTCACCACCCACTCAGATAACCACTTGACCAACATGGAGTACCTCCACTTCCAGGTCCAGACCAACTGACAAAACCACCCACCATAACACCCTCATCTACAGACCCCCCCAGGCCCTCTCCACACTTCAGCAATTCCATCATCAACTTCATCGCACCCCATGCTCTCACCTCCACAGACTACATCCTCCTCAGCGACTTCAACTTTCACCTGGACAACTCCAATGAAAAGAACACCTTGTCCCTTCTGGAGAAACTTGCCCCATTGGACTCAAACAACTGGCCACCTCCCCAACCTATGCAGCAGGACACACGCTGGACCCCATCGTCTCTGCCAGTGACAACATCACCTTCAGCCACACCTCTGAGCTCCTGTGGATCGACCACTGCTGTGTCCACTTCTATGTCACCAAACCCACCATACACCACCACGCCTACCACTACCCTTGCAAAAGTTGGAATAAGGTCACCACCTCCCTCAGCAAAACCCCTTCACCGACATCTACAGACTCTAATACCTCAGCACACAACCTCCTCCGATGGATCTCCAAATGCGCTGACACACTGGCTCCCCTAAAGAAAGCCCCAGGCAAGCAACACTCCAAGAAAGTCAGATGGTTCTCTCCCGCCTTTCATGAGTCCAGAAACACCTGTAAAAGGCTGAAGAAGAGATAGAGGAGCAGCAAGACCCCGGAAGACCACTCAGCCTTCAGAACCCCTGTCACTGCATACCATCACCTCTCATCAAAAAAAGAGGCCCTAAAAGAAAGGATCAATACCAACTCACTCAATAGCAAATGACTTTTCGCTGCGGTCAAACAATTTGCCAATACCAGCACGGAGACAGCAAATATCCCACCTTCCCAAGATCTGTGCAACAACCTCGGCACCTTTTTCCACCGCAAGATTAAGGAGCTATAGGACAGCTTCAACAGACTTGATACCCAAGACCCACTCACCCCACCCATAACTACCACACCCAACGACACTGGACCCCCGTCAACCCTACTCAGCTGGACACCCCTCAACGCTGATGACAACCTCAAGATCATGAAGAGCATCCACTTCGGAGCACCCTCCGACCCCTGCTGGCACCACATCTTCAACAGAGCTAGCACCTTCATTGCCCCCAAACTAAGCTGCATCATCTTCTCGGAAGACTGGAAACAAGCAGAGATCAACCCCTTGCTGAAGAAACCCTTTGCTGACCCGACAGACCTCAAGTACTTCAGACCCATCTCTCTGCTCCCCTTCCCAGCCAAGGTCATCGAGAAGGCCATCAATGCCCAACTTTGCAAGTTCATCAAAGTGAACCACATCCTGGACCTCTCCCAATCTGGCTTCTGAAGCAACCACAGCATTGATTCCACCCTCCTCACTGCCAGAGATGACATATGCACCCTCCTCAACAAATGCAAAACTGTAGCCCTCATCCTCCTGAATCTGTCGGCAGCCTTCGACACCATTTCCCACCACATCCTATGCACAATGCCAGTACTAAGGGTGGGCGTAAAATCCGTTTCGCGGGCGAATTTGCGGATTTTCCGCGATTTCACGATCCGCGAATCTCGCGAAATCGCGGTAAAATTCGCGAATCAGCTGGGACGAATTTTCAGCCAAGCAAGGGTTACAGCAGCAGGTGCAAAAGTTGAACCTAATTTCTTTGTAACCTTTTACAAAAGGGTTACAAACAAATTAACTTCAACTTGGACACCTGCTGCTATTAGCTTCCTGGCGCCTCGTTGCCTACTTGCAACTATTCTCTGACCCTGCTCTGACCCTTGAAGCAGGGTCAGAGAATAGTTACAAGTAGGCAAGGAGGCACCTGTCCAAGGAATTAAACCTCATCAGGAAGCACTTACAGATATAAAAAACAGGAAGAAGGGAGAGGATGGCAAATACACCCATTTTGAGTTGTCAGGAGGGGTTAAACTAAAAGAGACCTTTACAGCACAATTTTCAGATGCATTTTGCTAAAAATAAAAAGCTGTATGTTCTGTAGGGGCAACTAAGGAATCTGGCCCTTCAGAGATCCGGCCTCTCTTTCTTTCTCTCGTTCTCTCTCTCCCTCTCTCTTTCCCTCTCTTTATCTATCTATCTATCTATCTATCTATCTATCTATCTCTCTCTCTCCCTCACCCATAAACGACTGCATGGGTAACTTCGCTATGCAAGCGGCTCGCGAAGACGCAAAAATCCCAGCGAACACGCAAAAAACCCCACGAACACGCAAAAAACCCCGCGAACACGCAAAAAAACTAAAATCCGCAAATTCGCACAAATTCGCAAATTTTGAGGATCGCGAATTCGCAAATCCGCAAATTCGCGGATCGCGAATTCGCAAAATTCGCCCATGCCTAGCCAGTAACCCACGACAAAGCTCTGAAATGGATCCACTCCTTCCTCACTGTCCAAAGACAGAGAGTCAGACTCCCACCATTCCACTCTGAACTCACAGAGAACAGCTGCTCCTCCCTGAGCCCCACTCTCTTCAACTTCTACATGGCCCCGGTCGCAGCCATTATCAGGAATCACAGACTCAATATTTTCTCTTATGCTGACGACACCCAGCTGATTCTTTCCCTCACCAAGGAACCCACAGTCGCCAAGAACAAATTCCATGATGGGATGAAGCCTGTCGCCACCTGGATGAAGAACAGCTGCCTCAAGCTCCACTCAGAGAAGACTGAAGTCCTCAATCTGGGCTCCACCTCCTTAACTTGGAACTACTCCTGGTTACTGGCAGCACTTAGAACCCCCCACACCCATAGACCACACATGAAAGTTCAGCATCATCTTCGCTCATTATGAACCACCAGAGCAATGCCATCTCATTATACTGCTCCACTGCTACACCTGCTCTGAGAGATCTTCAAGTGGATCCTCACCGAGTCCAGAAAGATGGCCACCCACGCACTCATCAGTAGCAGAATCACCTGCAGAAGCACATTCTACACCGGCATCACAGAGACACTTCTCAAGAAACTGCAGAACATTCAGAACACCTCCACCAGACCAACCTCAACATCCCCCTCCACAGCCACATCACCAGCCACCTGAGAGACCTCCACTGGCTCCCACTCAACAAAAGAATCACCTTCAACCTCCTCACATTCGCCTATGAAGCCCTACACAACGCAGGACCTGCGTACCCCAACCACTGCCTCCCATTCCACGCACACACCAGAGACCTCCACTCTGCCCAACTAGTCCTGGCCACCACGCTACATAGCTGCAAGACCACAGCCAGAGGAAGATCCTTCTCCCACCCTCCAGCAAACACCTGGAACACCCGGCCTCTCCACCTCAGGCAATCACCGTCACTGCCTCAATTCAGGAAGGACCTCAAGACCTGGCTCTTCCACTGAACCACAGCGCCTTTGATGGATTAGCAGTCCCAGCCACTGCCTTGAGACCTTTACGGGTGAGTAGTTGTGCCCTACAAGACTCCTAATTGATTGTCAGACTGATCATCTAAGGGCTAAATCAGGCCATTAGCATTTCAATTTGCTAAAAAACAGTCTTTACAGTTTTTTCCAAATCCCAAAGGTGGTATACTAAAATAAAGGCATCAAATAGACAGGTAACTCTTTTTAATGCAAATCAACACTGATCCTTTAAAGGAGCGAGGTTGAACTGGAGACTGAGAATGTTAAATTGCATCTATTTTTTTATTGCATGCTTTGATAATAATAATACATTTAGATTATATTATTTGCTTTTATTGTTTTTCAACTGGAATATTTAGGATCCGGGTGCCGTTTTTTGACTCCTCCTGTAACTTTGTATGGTTTAACTTTTGACCATTTTTTTTAACTGTGTTTTTAGAAAATATTTTCATTTTCACGTTTTCTTACAGTGACTTACACTATTTTATATAAATGTGTTATGTGTCAGAAAGCAGTCCATGAAGAACAAACATGCATTCTACATTGTGGGACATCTTGTCAACCGTTCTCCAGAAGACTGCTCAGTTTGTGAAGAAATGTTCCCTAGATCTTTGAGGATAAGATAGGATGTTCATCAGAGAGCCGTGTATATGGTCTTCTTGAGGCATTCTATGTTCCCTTCCTTGGCCTATATTCCTGTTGCTGGACCCAAACTGACACATTGGAAAGGGAGCAGGGAGTAGGGACATGTCCTTATGGCCAGACCTTATTTGGGACACTCTAAAGTTTGGCAATATGATCGCTGTTATGCGTGCTCCTTTTTTGCATTGAGGATTTTACTATAATGATGTTTTTTGTTATTTTTGCTACACATACTTATTTGGCATCAGGACTGTCTTCACAATGGACTCTATAAATTGAGATTGTGGCATTAACAACTTCAGTGTTGAGGTACCTTTTTATGTTGAGGGATCCATTGTTAAATTTGACAATCAAGAGTAGAGTAGAAGAGAGCGAAATGCTCTAGATCACAAGGCTCACCATCTAGTTCCTAAATTTTGAAGTAATACTTTTTCCCCACCAGAAAGTAAAACAGCATCCATTACTGGTAAGTTTAGAGATGGCCATAAGAAAACAAACAGCAAGTAAAATGCCATATCAAGCAGACAGCAAGGGCCAAATAAGCTTAAACACACCCTAATTCTGTGCTGCCAAAACTATGGATCATTTGAAATTCTTGCAGTCAAACAGGTGCTGCTGTCCTCATAATTGCCTCAGTCCCATTGAGGCAATAATTAATAATGGCACAACAGCATACACATTCATATTGAATCAATTAGCTGGTAAACTCTGCATTCTATTGCTCCATAACCCAAGACATGTAGCATCTAGAGGGTAAAAAAACATCTATTGGTCCCGGTATCATTGATCAGGAAACAGTAAAACCACGGGCAATGGTAGAGCAAGCCTAGCAGCAGCATTTTGAATTCGTTTTAGTTGTTCAATAGACGCAAAAAAACGGGAGTTACAATAATCAATCAAGCTGAGAATTATGGCCTTCAACACCAGAGGTTGAGTTTGAGGATGTAGTGATTTTCTTTAAGAATCTCATATACAGAAAACAAATAGAAGACAAATGCTTAATCTGACTATTTTAGTAGAGATCAGTATCAAAATGAAGCACAAGATTAAAAACTGTGGCTGTTTGTTTGCAACAAGCACCTAGCCTGCCCCCAAAGATCGCTGCCCAAAACGTTCACGTCCTCCTATACGCAGACGATATCGTAATGTTAGATCTTACGCCCTTTGGTCTGCAAAGACTTCTAGACTGTTTGAATAAATATACCCAGGAAAACTACTTGTTCCAAATCTTACAAAAACAAAAATAGTTTCCTTCTCAGGAAGAAAAAGGAGTACCAAATTCCGCTGGAAACTCGGAGCTGGAATAATAGAAGAGACAGATGAATATACCTACTTGGGCAGAATCTTCACTAAGACATTAAAAAACAACATACAAGTTAACAACCTGACCAAGAAATCTGAGGTGCACGCTGGAGCCCTTCATAGACTTTATACTGCCTCTGGTAATAGACACTTTTCATCTCTTCTCAAAGTTTATAGCACAAAGATACCCCCAGTTCTATCATTTGCTTTGGAACACATTCCAATAAAACAGTGGTCATTCCTGGACCAAACAGAAGGGAAGATACTAAGGAAAATGCTGAAGGTATCACAATCCACTCCGGTGCAAGCTCTTCGTCTCGAATTTTCTCTCGCCAGTTCATTTTCAAGAGCCATTGCAAACGTTATCAGGTGGGCATATAATCTGCTACACGCAAAGGATGGAACCCTCCGTTCACTACTCAAAGCCGAGACCTTCGATCATGGTGCCTCAAAACAAGTATTCTTTAGCAACATGACCACGGCTTTTAAACTAGCTGAGATCAACGTCAACCTGTTGCTCATGTGGACACCACCACAACTGAAACTCTTTTTAAAATGTTTAACCCCTAGACTCAGTTACGATTTTGATTTTTCACATTGTGCCAAACTGACTTTGTATAGAAACTTTGTGGAAACATTGGCGCCAAAGCAAGTGCAACAATATATAGATTTTAATCTTTCGCACGGCGCTAGGAGAACAATTACTCTGTTACGGCTTGGCAATCTACCAACACTATCTTTAACATCAAGATGGAACTCAAACGGTTCTTCATTATGTAATCTTTGCAATGGAGGAGAGCAGGATGTAGAACATCTTTTATTTACATGCCCAAATCCAAAACTAGTGGCAGTGAGGAGAAAATATCTGAATCCTATATACATCAACTGCCGTATCACTACTGTAAAGGACTTGATTATAGTATGTAAATCTCCGCCCAATGAATTAGTTTGTTTTAACTTTTATAAATTTTTAAAACCTTTTTTTAGCTTTGTACTAATACGAAACTCTAAAAGTATCTGTAACTGAATTTTATCCTACAAAATTTGTGGTCCTCAGTAGAGTACCAAAACAAATAAAATAAACTTGAAACTTGGCTGTTTGTTTGGGGGGGCTTGATTGTGTTGGCCAGACACTGTTTGGAAGTGATGCAGGAACACTACAATCAGATGTGCCCAAAAGCACCATCTTGTCAGAGGTGAATTTCAAAGAATATCCACCAACTATCCATCCACCACTAGGCTAGAGGCTTGAAAAATGCAAGAGGAGTGAGAAAAGTGTTGATCCAAAGATATTAAAATCTGTGTGCCATCCAGTCTTCCACATAGCTCATAACATTTGACCAAAGGACCAGATCAGCAGAGTCAGCGGCCACGCCAACAGATTAAACAATATGGGACTCGGAGAAGTACCCTGAGTCACCCCCTTATCCAAAAGTATGAATTTAAACAAGAAAAAGTAAATAGTGTGGAAACAGTGAGACAGACAGAATTGATCCAATTCAGAGCTAGCCCATGGACCCCAACTTTTAACAGCCTGCTGTTTAGATGCTCATGCAACACAGTACCAAATCTAGCAGCACCAGAGTGGAAGACCTACATTAGTCTGCTAGGTATGCCCAGTGTGGTCACTTTAAACAGAATCTGGTCTAACTCCTGTGTTTGGTTCCTTAAAAACTGACCACTGGATGGACTCCCCAATGCCAGCAAGCACAGGAGGGCCCAGAAGGGAAACAAAAGCAAGGGTCCGTCCCCACAGCAATCTTGTCCTGCAGCTCCCCTGCACATAGAGGAAGGATGACGGTGAGGACTGGTGAGCCTGGGAAGCCCCTGAGAGCAGGGGTCACACAAGAGGGAGCCAGGTGACCAATGTTCCCTCTAATTTTTTTCCTCTGTGTGCGGCAGTGTAGGGTCTCTGTGCGCTGCAGCCATGGCTATGTGCACCAGGAACCAGATTGCGCGTGTGTGCAGCGCCAAATATCCCTTCAAACTTTTGCTTAAAAAAATGAAAAGACTGTGCATTTCCACACATATTAGTCAGTTATTTGGAGTGAGAAGGATAGCGGAGGGATAGAAGGGGCAGAAAGGTTTGCATTCATATAGCACCTGTTACCCCTAATGGATGTTAAAGCGCTTTTCTGGCAAGTAGCACGCTACTCCGGAACCCATAAAGTATTGTTGTTGAAAATTAGTATAGTGAAATATGAAATAATTTGAGTGGTGGAAATTTTGTTCAGTTATTTGGATAGAGAAGGGTAGGTGGCGGGATAGAAAAGGGAAAGAGGTTTGTATTTATATAGCGCTTGCTACCCCTGATGGGGTTTTGAAGCACTTTTTTTTGGCGAGTAGCATGCTACTCTGGAACCCATAAGGATTAATTTTGAATTAGTATAGTGAAATATGAATGCAATTTGAGTGGTTCTATGTTAGTCAGTTATTTGGATTGATCAATCTATTATATTTAATAACTGCTGAGTGGAGTACAGTGATGAGATGTCTGTGCTGAAAATTCTGCTTCACAGAGCCGGCGCTGTAGCCAAGCAGTCTCTCCCTTCCCTTCTTTGTACGCTGTGGGGTTAGGCATTTACCTTGCATGGATGGAGTGTGTGCTTCTTGTTCACTTATTTATGGATCATTTTTGGCTTTAGTAAGTGTGGCATATAGATGGGGGCATCACTCACTTTCTGTCATAACATACATCCCCGCCTTTGTTGCCCAGTTGTTGCAATAAGACAGCAATAGCAAACTGGCCATGAAGCGAGTCACTGCTGCAGCTGAACATATTATAGGCCTGATGCTTCCCCAATTACCGCACAATACTTTATTGTTTCATTTTTTTGAATTTTTATTTCAGGTTTTCACAATATTAGCCACTTCTGTCTGCAAAGACCATTTAGAACTTAGGTCTGGCTGTGAAGTGTCCAAGATGGGAGATAAGTTGACCTTTCTTAAAATACCATGTATCACCAATCTAAGCCTTCCAACCAATATCCTGCCCTTATGTTTCACAATTCCATGACTTCATCCACCTTTAAGTTGCTGTATCTATCTGTGGTGTCCACCAGGTTCTGTGAAGCAGAATTTTTTGTCCACGTTTAGAAACGGTGATGGCAGGGGCAGTGTTGTGAATTTGTGCTCTATTCATGTAAAGCGGTGCAAGATGTTGTGTAATACTTTTTGAGGAACTGTTACATGTGTTTGTGACTCTGCCCTGAAACGTCTAAATCCCTTCCCTCCAAAGTACAAAATAGGAACCGCCTTTTCTATTGTTCCTAAATGTATATGAACACGGTCCTAATATTCTCGTATTTTAGATTGGGCCAATTCACAGAAGCTCGCAAGAGTACCCCTGCACTTTTACTCATAAATGCTTTTGTGAGTCGCCCCCATAGATGAAATGCTGATTTTAAAATGCTGGTGAAATTGCTCTGAGGTGTGTCTAGTCGGCCAAAAATGCAGCATTTACGTAAGTAACTAGTCATCTTTGTTCAAGGATATTAATAGCACATAAACAAAAGCTGTCCTGAAAACGGGCCTTGCACTGGCTTGACTTCTTCCACACTTTTCTTTCACTGCATTAACGCCCTGTTTCCTGCCTGCCATTAAAACAATGTTTAGGGCTGGCAGGAAAGCGCAGGTAACGTTTATTTAATACCCACAGCGGAAACATGTGACCTCTGCATATTAACAGTAATGTATACACAGATGACCACTTCTCTAAGCGCATTATCAACAGTAAAGAACTTTCTAGAAGTCGCAGCACAGGGGCCAGGGATTGAATGAGAGTGTAAAAAGTAGCTTCATTTCAGGCGCAACTCAGTCCCTTCCTCTAGAAGACAGGCACGTATTCCTGTGAAAAAAGAGAAGTTATGTGCAGGATCATCAGCAAACAGCCTCCCTACCCCCGCCACTCACCTTTGTTCCACTGCTGCCAGCAAAGCCTATTTCCAGAAAGGCTGAACAAAAACGCATTGAGATAGGGAAAAGCTCCTAGCATGGTGGGAGGAAGGGAACCTGTAAGGAATTGAGAGTGAGGGGAGAGAGCAACACAGGAAAAACAACGTTTTTGCCCCAATGAAATGACCCGCTGGAGTTACGTGCGGAGTGCAGGAAATGTTACCTCCTCACCCCCTTTCAGCTATTTTCCTAATGCTGCCAGCAGAGAATCTTTCTAGAAAGGCTGACCAAGCACATAGCTGCCAAGGTTTCAGATTGCCATGTGTGACATTTCAAAAATTTGAGTGAAATTATGAGTGACATTTCAACAACTGAGTGACACTTTCTCGCGAGCAAAATTCATGCAATTAGTTACTCTACCTAACCTGTTGTACAATATTGCAAGCATGGCATTGATGCAGTGCACCAGAGCACAACGTGCGCACTGCTGAACATTAATAAAAATAAACTGTGACTGACATCTCATCACCGGCGTCGCGTGCGCAGCCAGCGCTGCGTGGGGGCTGAAACTTTACTTACTACTTGTTGACAGTGGACATATATTATGAGGCACTATACAAAACAAACGACAACAATGAGCCCTTTCAGCCACTCGGCCAATGGATGTTACGCCCTTTCGTCTAGTCACGTTTCCAAGCCTGGCGTTCTGGGTGAGGTGCTGCTGGGTTCTTCCACTGGATAGACATCAGGTTGACCGCCCAGACAATGATTTTAGGAGACATTTGATATAACTCCAACAAGCAAGGACACCAACGTTTTGTATTTGCTTTTTTTCCTTCTCATCTGACTTTATCGCCATAAGAAAAGGGGTAAATCGCTTGGTTAGGCTCTATAGATTAAGTATCGTACATGTTTTCTATCTTAAGGTGCTGTATTACAAAGAAAGAAAAATCTCGATGCTGTATTAAAAAAAAAGCAAAATAAAAAAAATCTCGAGTTTTACATACTGTCCCATTTCTAGAGCTCTCGAGGTTCACTCTTGCCTAGCCCATCCATACCAGGTTTCAGTTTGGCATTCTGAGACTTTTAGTTTCAAGGTTTATTTTGTAATAAACAATACTACAAGTCCCAGAGTGCACAACAAAATCCCGGACTGGATTGGCGGACCATGCACGGACTAGGGAAACTGGAGCTCTGTATTTCTTTAACCATTTTCGAATAAACACGGTCAATGTCCTCGAAACGCCTAAAACTAGTATTCTCTTGAACTGCCCTGTGAAATATTCCCCCCACTACACCCCAACCCACACGCCAAAACTCCACCTACAATGCCAATAAAGCAGCCTCTAACCAAAACATTTTTCAAAGTTCTGTAACAATAGAGAACCCCCCCTGCTCCGACTATTACCTTTACAAAGAAACACAGCACTACCAATCATTCACCTCAGGTGTGCACAGTATCAGCTGGGAAAACAGCAGCAAACTGACGGTGATCAACAGCGCCATCATTAATCCAGTAACCGAACGAACAGGGCCTGGAGGCAGACTTTTATAGAGGCAACGTCACTGAATGGGTAATTAGGCTTGAACATTCTGATTGGTGACTCTGATTTGAAGCATATGATCGACTAGTCATTATAGTCGAGTCCAATCTGATTGGTGAATGCGGGTTTGGTCGTCTAAACTACACTTACCTCGGAATCTGACTGGTGAGGCGGCCTCAGACCACTGATCAGCAAAGCAAGCTCCGGGCACGCATGGGGCGGGGGAGTGAGTGACACATTAGTCATTCGACTGGATAAACAGCCTTGAAACGTCTCATTTGTGAGTGAAATCATTAGCAAGCAATGAGAGGGCGTGGGAGGGGGGCTAATTCTTCCAGCAGTCGGAGCCCGGAGGTGTTGATATGTAGGGGCCCAAGAAGGAGTGAAACCCATCAAAGCCTAATTAACGTGCAAATGGTCTTGAAGTGAAGTACTCGGGTGCGGCTGTTGTATGTCTGGGAAGCTATCTCAGCCCGGGGTTCCACACACGGGGGTGTGCGTGTGGGGGGTTGAAGCCCACGAAGGGCTTTGCAAGTCTGCAACACTATGTTCTTACTCTGCCTCCAGCCTGGATTTCGCGCCGCTCGCGTTTTAAAAGCGGCAGCGGGAATGGTCTCATAAGGACGTCTCTTAGAGTGCGCGCTGAATTCAGGACACTGCGCGCTCTGGGAGACCATCGTGAGCGCGCGCCCACGCGCGCAGGTTAGTGGGAACAGTGCAGGTGACCCCTCGCAAATGTGAGCATTTCATACAATAAGGGCAATCCGACAACTGGAAGTATGAGGTCCCTAATACTGCCGGCACAGATGGGCAGAAGAGCTTACAGTGTCTGCTCCAGAGCAGTAGGGAGACATTCTACAATCAAAGTGCATTTCTCAACTCATAAAAGTGGGGCCCTGATGAGAAGGTAGTGCCTGCAACAGGAAAGCCATGAGAAGATCCAACAGGCAGAGCAGAACCAAACAGACCTGTGTCTAGAGGACCATGACATTTGGGAGTAAGGGCAAGGGTGAGGTCTAGATTACCTCTGGAATGGGTGAGGTGCATATAGCCAACGTGGAGATATGCAGGAGTGCCCACAGCAGGCACTGCCCTTCCCCATGACCAGGCTAAGGAGAGTAGGGGCACTGAGCACCACAACCATGCAAGCAATCTTGTAGGTGTCCTGGGAGGGCGTGAGTACCGTGATGATGAAGGATTTGAGCTGGAACCAACGGACCTTACAAGAGATGTGGCGCAGTGAGAGGTGCCTTCATTCCAGGATCCTGGTTAGAAGGGGATAGTGTAGGTTGGATGGGTAATCCAAGTCATTTGATACAAGTGGTTGGTGGAGCCAGTAATGTCCCTTCCATTGTAGAGAGGTGTGTTGCATTTTCCTTAGCGCATAACTGCATGTTTATCTGGTATCTCAGCTTTTTGTTTTGTCCTGGCATCACTTTAATCTCAGCCCGTGTGTGCAGAAGCCCTGGCTTGACCATTACTATAGGAGGTCCTGGAGGGGTGACAAAGCGTACCCTTATTGTGGGAAGTTGACTGCTGTCTTTTTCATGGGTATAGCACAAAAATTGGTAGTGGCAGAATTCCATTTTTTTCTTAAAGAAGAGATTAGTAGTGGGACAAAACCTTTTTTTAGCTGTTTCATTGAGAGCAACGCCTATTGACTGACTTGCGTAAAGTTCCACTATTATGTGACTGTTCATAACTTTGCTCTGACATCCTGTCCATATGCCCAGTGCAGGTACTTGTGAAGTGTTTGTAACACATGTAGTGATCTGTTATGTGTATGAGTGAAACTGAGAAACAGAGGCCAGTTGGATCCGTTTTGGATGCCCCTTGCCCAAAATGGTACAAAATGGAGGTACAGGATTGTGCTCCCAGTAAGTTAGTCTTATGGCTTCATTTTTGTTGCCAGAGGTGGAAGATCCAGTCTTTGAATTGAGGATGATTGAGGCAGGGCTGCATTTAAAATTTCCACAAGGCCTTTTGTTAGCAAGGAGATTCTACGTAGTCTTCCTGAGCACTGACATTTGGTGGATGCTAATGGTGAAGGGTAGGACTGCAGTCTTTGTTTCCAGAGCAGAGGACGTTTCTCTATGGGACCAGCCCTTTCGTCTGTTTCTGGTTACTCCTTCAGTTGTTCTGATGTCAGCCAGATACACGGCCCTCACACTTCTTTGTGCTTATGTGGTGGGTACTTGAGGTTGGAGCCAGGGACTGTCCTATGTGCAGTGAGAAGAATCGTTGTGCACAAAGGCAATGTCTGGGGAACAGCCTGATGAGGAATCTATAAAGGAGAATGATCCCAAACTGGGTCAACATTTTGACACAGTGTATCCTCATCCCTTGTTAATAAGTTGTATATAAACTTGGAACCCAATCCAGCTTACTTTGTTCCAAGTCATCTATGACAAAGGAAGGGAGTGGTCTGTAAAGTACTCAACGGATTGCTGTGCAACCAGGGCTGATGTTTCCTGATATCCAATTTTTCTGTGGTGGGAAACATCATCTGAAGCATATACCTAGTGGCTGTGGGACATTCTGAAAGATCTGACAGCCCAAGAGCATTCAAGGTTGGACCTGTCTGCACTGTGTTTTCACTGGTCTCTAATCCCATTTCCTATTGCAAACTGCTATTGTGTGATCATCCTAAGCTCAGCTGGGTAGCAATTGTGTGATTGTTGTATGCCCGGATAAGGCCTACAACTGTATGATTGCTGTAGGCCAAACAGAGACAACAACTGCCATGATCGCTGTAGGCCCAAGGAGGACTTCAACTGCAGACATTGGTGGAGACTTGGATGGGGATATAACTGTCATGATTGACTTAGGCCTGAATGAGAAAGCACCAACCTCTGGTTCAAATGAGACTGCAACTTGAGTGATCACCCTAGACACAAACTGGGTTGCATGTCACTTCCACTCAGGTGGGGAATTCTAACCACCACCTTGGGAGACTGCTGCAGCCAGGTCTGCAATAGAGCCATGCAGCTCTGAGGATGGGCATATGCACAGGCGAATGCAGCCCACGCCTGGCTTCCTACATGGCCCAGCGGACTTTTGGCTCACTGTAGCTTCTGCAGAAGACAGGCAGGTAGGGCCACCACTTCACCAAGAGTCAAACGAGGACTCAAAACATGCTACCCAGATCAAGACGGAGTAAGACTAAAGTGACTGAATGCATATTTGACTGTGGGTCTGAAAGTTGCACCTCTGCTTAATTTACAGTATCTTCTCGTTTCCAAAAATAGGGACCCTGAGCTAGGGTGGCCACCTGGAAGTGAGTAGTAGCGGGAGTGGTGAGGGTGTAGCACCTTGAAGAAGAGCTGCATTAAAGGACACTGACTTGTCTGATTATTGGATACTGTGCTCGCAAAGGGTTTTTAGTATGGGAAAAAAGGGTGCTCTGCTCACTGTGGACGCAGTAGGTTTAGAATCTTAAGGGTTGGGGTGTGGTACAAATGGGTGAGGGGATAAGCCCTATAACCCCCAATTGTTTGATGGAACGCACTACAAAATTGCAACAGGATAACCATGCACACAACAATAAAGTATAAAACAGCGTGTCAGTGTAGACACATGTACATTACAACAAAGCCTAAGGAAGAAAAAAATATTAAGAGGATTTTCGTATGTTTCGTGAAGGATTAGGTATTTTTAATATTTTCCCAAGCAATCCAGCTGACACGTGTTTCGTCGCATGTGGGACAGTCTTCCACGACTCCTCAGGGCTAAATGGGAATAACTGTCTCTTGGGTAATCGCTCCGCCGGTGATAATTCTGACACGACAGGGCTCAAGACTTTAGTAATGAAGTTCCAGTAGCATAAGAGGAATATCAGATGTAGGGGTTCCTAAATATGAGTACCAGGGTCCTACGGGGCTCTTGTAGCTTGAAAAAGTGTTGTAGCAAATGATCCAGTAGTGGGTCATGAGCAAGGTGACAACGCAAACTATGAAAAACTTTGCACGTGAGTAGTTTCACTGGAAAGGTAAAAGAAGCAAACGGGCGAGCGGATAACTCCTCGTGTTTGCGCAATTTCAAAGCTGTATAGTGTATGGGTTCCAATCTTGACGGTTCACCGTGTTCCGAATGCGGACCACAGAGAACCGTCATGATTGGAACACATACACTATACCATTTGAAATTGGGCAAATCATTGGCCGTAATAGTTTGGGTGTTAAACCTTTTGCTAAAAAACACAGTAGCAAACTCAGCAGGCATCATCTGATAAAGATGACTGCCAGAAAGTTCCAAAACAAAATTGGAGTAAGAACAAGAAACAGGGGAAACAGCAACAGAAACAGTAGTCCCATCCTGCTTCACCTACACCTGCCTCTACTGAGCGTACATATGAGTTGCGCGACCGCACTAGGATTAAGTCACCTGATAGATTTCAAGTTCCTGAACAACGTTCTCCTCGCTCTTTGCAGGAAACATCGGTGTCACCCACCAGTGGAGGAGGCGGCGGCAGAGTACAAGGTGCCCCACAGAGCCGTGAGCAGCCTTGCAAGGTTGACGGAAAAGGCAAGCAGGACGAGTCACAGAGTCAAAGGCCCCAGTTTCAGAAGAAGGAAGTTGCTGCAGTAACAGTGAGAAATGCCAGAGATAGTGAGAACGCAGCTTCGGAATCTGACATGGGCGCTGACACTGTTGGACAGAGCAGCGAAGATTACCATAATTCGAGAGGCGTTGCGTCCACTACTGAAGATGACAGCGACTGACACCTTCGTTGTAGTTGAGACAGCTGACAGTAGAGTGGCTCCCCCTGAAAGACTTTAGAAAATCGTCCTTATGATTTAAGATGACATAGATCGTACCATAAAAGGGGTGTTTTAGGAAAATCTTATTACTACCTATGATATGTTATTGGTGGAGGTCGACTGACCCCCACCCTTTGTCTTATCTGCTCCGCAAGGGGGCAAGGTAATCCTCCCTAGTTTTGCGCACACAGTGCTGAAGGAGCAGGCACTGCATTTTTCAGAAGATTGGGCTAAGGCGCTTGCGCCGGAGTTGTACCATACTCACTGTACGTGGGACAAATTTTCCCCTCAACATGAGATTCCTTTGCAGTCAATGCCACAGCCTCAACCCCAATACACCATGCGGTGAGAAGCGAAAGCTTATGTTGCGGAAATCCTTGAATAATTGGAATAGCAAGGTATATTGAAATGTCTGTGTCCCTGATGAATAACCCTCTTTTTACTGTGACCAAGTCAGATGGCTCGTACCGTTTGGTATTGGATTACCGCCACTTAAACTCCCATTGTCATACGTGTACGGTACAGAATACTCACAGTTCAGCCCTTGTGGAAAGTCTTGTGTTCAAAGCCACACTTGACATATCCAATGTTTTTTTGCCCACAATCTGTCCCCTCTAAGTAGTCAATGGACGGCTTTTACCAGTGGTGGCAAACAACGCCAATTTTGCAGTTTGGCTATGGGCTATAAGAACAGTCTGGGCATCTTTGCCACAGGCGTTGTCTCTCTCTTGGAGGGACTCGACGCAGATGCATATTCATATGTGGATGACATCTATCTCACAGACGACAAATTACGGCTGCATCAGTGCCATGTAAAAAGCATAATTTGCAGTTTTGCGGATTTTGGCTATAAATTCAACTTTGCGAAAACTCACATTGCAGAGTACACAGTGTTGTTCCTGGGCTACGAGCTCAACAATGAAGGTCGCAATGAAGGTCGAGGTTTAGCCCCTCACTTCCTGGAGAAATACGCACTTTTGTGAGCTCCCACAACACTGAAGAAACTACAATCTTTACTGGGCTATTTGAATTTTGGGCGTACATATATTCCCAAATATGCGCAGCGTATCAAGCCTCTTTACACTTTGATACAACCTACTTTTTCCAAATCCTGCTGGTTGCCTGAACATTCAGCCATCTTGCAATCTTTGCAGGCTGATCTTCTAGAATCTAAATTCTTGTTGACTTGTGATAACCACACCAACCTGGTGATAAGAATCGTGCCTGTGGGGGTGAGTTTCACATACCTCACTTTTAGTGAGGGTGACACAGTCCCTATCACTTACAAGTCACACTTGTACACTTTGGCTGAGTTGCGGTTTTCCACTGTGGAAAAAGTTTTGACAGCAGTGCAAATGGCGATTCTTAAAGATCGTCCACTGTCGCAGGGAAAGCGCATTTTGGTTGTTACTCCGTATCCTGCCTTGGAGGCAGTGACGAAAGCCAGTGTACCAAATTCCAAAGCTTTGCACCCGCGGTGGATACAATGGGCCATGTCCTTGACATCCCCGGATGTCACGTTCATTTTTGATTCCTCTCTGCGGACTCAAGAGTTCTTGCAGTATGAATTTGTTCATCCTGCTCCTCTGATGATGCACCCACTTGAGGATTTCCGTTGTATCATTAACACTGACGGAAGCGCACAAGTGGCTACGCTTTCAAAGCATGCATATTCTTCAGTCTGTGCAATTGTGGTAGGTACTATGGTGGATGGTGAATTCAAGTCTGATGTTGTGCATACACAGACATTAGGGGACTGTACCGCCCAATTGGCAGAGCTTTGTGCTCTGATGCTTGTATTGGAGTACACTGATCCCAGTGTGACTACTCTTATTGTATCGTAAGTGACTCTTACTACTGTTTTCAATTATACAATGACAATCTACCCTTTTGGACTCAAAATGATTATCGTGACTCCAAGGGTCGCACAATAAAACATAAAATGATCTGGGTTCGAGTGGCTGAGCTTTAAGAACGCCTGCCACTTGTCATTGTAATTCATACTCTGGGTCACCAGCGTGTTGGAGTTCACGCTGTTGGCAATTGTCTCGCGGATGAAGCCGCTAAGATTGCAGTTGCAACATATGCAGTAGCAGCGGTTACACATTCCAAAAGTAAGATTGATGAAGCCATCTTGGCAGCTATTGCCGCAACAGAGAAGGGAAGTAATTACCCCAGAGGTTTCCTTTCTAAATACTCCTATCATTTAAGCCCTGATAAAGTTCCTTATGTGAGAATTAACAACGTTGGTGACAGGTTAATACCCAATGCGGACCGCAGGCAGACTTTGATTCCAGCAGCGCTGGGATGGCCTCATCGCATGCCAGCATGTCAGCTACTGTATCTGTTCTCCAGCAACGGTATTGGTGGCGGGGTTTGTACAAACAGACGCGTGATTATGTCTTTCAATGTGGCATTTGTCCGCAAATTAAACCTTCTACTGCTGCACGCCCACCGCAAACTCAGGTGTACATATCTAATAAACTGCTTGCGTATGTTTATTTAGATCACTGCGGTCCTTTCTCAACTGATACTGCGTATAAGTACATCTTAGTAGCAGTTGATTCGTGCGTGCACTTTGTGTGGTGGTGGCAGCATCACAGTGTTGATTCCCGAACTGTCATGGAAATGTTTGCGTGTGGTACCTTCCATTTGGACCAGGGTCCAGTGTTTGCCTCTAAGGCATACAAGGATGCCATGAGTTCTTTGGGGGTCCGGGTCAAATTTTTGTCTCCATACTGGCCTGAGGGTAATAGTGTTGTGAAGCGAATGAACCGTGACTTAAAGCAATCCTTGACAGCTAAGGTATTAGGTACTGGCCGAGACTGGCTAACCCACCTCAATAGCGTACAACGTGCACTAAATAATCTCCCTAGAAGGTCTCTGCGTGGGCGGACCCCATATGAAATGCTCTTTGGCATCAAAATGTTTGTTCCGTACCTTGAGAGTCTAGACATGGCGGCGGCCGCCGCATCCTTTGACGTAGATGAACATTCTAATGTTTTACAGAACCTACAAAAGACCAGAGACAGTCTTGCAAAGGAACATTTGCCCTCCACATATGATTCTGCGTTGCAAATTCCGGTAGTCGGCTGGCTACCCCAAGTTGGAGAACTAGTCTGAGGGAATATCGAGAACAAGAAGGAATTCGGTCCCCCCTATCGAGCTCCAGTTCCTGTGCTTGGCGTGCTGGGTACAAGAACTGTATTTTTACCTCCTTTTCCTGGGCGAGAGGAAAACAGGTACATCTCCAGTGACAATGTCAAACTGCACAGGGTGGCCAATTCTTCTTAGTATGAAACCTGCGGTCTCGTGTCCAGCAATGGTGCGACACTCTGTTTTGGCCCCGGATCCTGCCATTGGGCGCGATGTTGCCATTGAGATGAATACAGTTGCAAATCCTTTATGGAATCCACCTGCTGGTGATCCTCTTAATGATATTGAATATACTTACGCTACTGACTTTTCTATGCCTGATTTGGAGACCCTTTTGGCTAATCAATAACATTTTTCATTTGACACTGGCTCTACCACATCAAAGTCCCCTTCAAAAGTTATGATTTTTGCTACCTGATTTAAAAAAAATGTTTGATTTCCCCTTGGACTTACATTTGGCTGGTGCTTTTTTCAATTTTATTGGTCATGTCCATTGGATTTGTGGTGTATTTTTGTGAATGGACACTACGTTCAAGAAAGAACTTCAATTAGACTAATTGATGGAACTTTGGCCCCCTTCTCCTCTTCGCACATCATGAAGAGGGACCAGATTTTGTGAACATACTGGGATTGTATGGGATGCTGTAAAGTTCCAGATTCATGGGCCCACAGAGGTTATTAATGTTCCCAATGTACTCTGTGTTTCTATGGGGGATGTGGTTAAATAGAATATTCGCTCTGATGATTGGGATGTCCAGGCCGTAGAGGCTTTATTTTCTGATTTGAAATATTAGGCTGCCTTAGATGCTGAAGATTTGTATCTAGAGTCTGCAAACTATGGCAACTTATTCTGTTACCAGCATTTTGGCAATCACTTTCTACATAAGACAAATATATTTAGAAAGGTGGTTAACTACACACAGTGGGAACATTGTCCCGCACCTGTTGAAGGCAGCTCAAAGACTCTTTAAAAAAGTTTTCTTATTCTACTGATTTTGATCAATCAAATCGTGATGCATTTTATTTTAAGATGACTGAGAAGTTCTCTTCCAAGGTTAGACTTACCCACACAAAATTACAATATTCAAAGTCCTTTATTTAGCATTTGGCTGTAGGGGGCCATCAACTGTGGAAAGATACTGTTGATCTTAAATCTGTTTGGGGTTCTAAAAGTTGGCAAGTGCAAGGCACAAAGGCTTTGCATAGTGCATGTCTCATCCCGAACCATATGTTGTTTCTGAATGCTACTGTTTCACAAATGACCTGCTTTGGATTGGCTACTTCTAAAAAATGAAATGCTCCTTCATTTCCTGATTTGGGTGAATACCCCCATTGGATTAATTACACCAGTACTTCCCTTAGCGTTTTACAAGTTCTGTTGAGAAATTCCTCTTTTAATGTTTCCAGCATTAATCCCGAAGGCTGGTTGCTATGGCAAAAAAGTGCAGATTCCTGCCAATACCGTTTTCTGGGACTGACCCCTGGCTATACAGAGGTTAGAGTAGATCTCCGTTTTCAGAGTCAACATTCGGTCACCACCTATTCTGTAGGCAAATTGTGCCAGAGTTGGTTCAAACACTCTACCTTAGCGTCAGTTAAGTTGCATTTGTCCAAACTGTCTGACGCCGAAAATTTAAATGATTTTGTAAATGGTCCTGCAGCAGGCAGATCGAAAAGATGGATATATGATGCTTACAACAAGGTTTGGAAACTGTCCCAGATTGAAGCTGCTTCTAGGCTCAGAGATATAGACCAGGCCAATTTAGAAAAAATGCTTGCTGTTGGAGAAAATAGCATTACCACCCTTTCTTCCCATATTTATCATTAGATAATATTGTTTCATTTGTTGTTGATATTGTACAAGAAGATATTGTTGTCCAGAACCATGGACAAAATCAATTGCGTTCTATTATGCAGTTTGCTTGGACTCTTCAAACGTTATAATCTGGGAAGGTGCCTTGGGATTACATGAACACAACTTCATTATTTTTGCCTTTTTATTTGACTGTAAAACAACAATTTATGTCACTGAAAGATGCCATGTTTTCTCTATTGCATATAGAAAAGTTGGAGCCGTTAACCATTTTCAGTGGCCGAGTCAAATTCGGCAGTTTGGCTCATCCATGGGTTGATAACACTACCTTTTCCTTTGTTTAAATTTGAGTCATGCATGATGCACTATGCCATAGGCAGAGGGCGCGAGCTTCAGAATAGCCCTGATTGTGTGGCTTTGTAGAACCTTACTGAATACCCTATTGAGCCATCCCCAGACATTAACCTGCAAGTTCTGCATTTTTTTCAGTACCGCATGGGGGTTTGGTTGATAGTTTAGTGAGGACGCAGCGGTTTTCTCGTTTTCTTCTGCTTGCTCTTCCATATCTGCCAAGGTTTCAGATTGCTGTGTGTCACATTTCCATAATTTCAGAGTAATTGTGAGTGACATTTCAACGACTAAGAGTGACACTTTTTTGCGAGCAAATTCAAGCAATGAAGATGAGGGAAGCTCCTGAGGTCATCAGCAGAACTTAGAAAAGTGAGCCTGATGACCTGAGGATGACTTGAAAATGAGTATCTGATGACACCACAAGATGTGATTGTTACTGATGATCAGAGGATGAGTAGTTGATGACTTCTCAAGATGAGATGATTCATGATGATTTGAGGGTGCTTCAGTTGCCAGCAGTTCTAATAAGCAGGTGCTGAGACAGGTCCCTTTAGGCCTCTCTATCCTTACTCTCAGCGTCCGAGCGAAAAAAATATAATCTTAACTTGGCAGCAGTACTTCCCTTCACTACTTCACTCCATCCTGGAGAAAACAAATTATTTCTAAGAACTGTGACATTGAACTTTTGTTAAACGTGTGTGGGCAATTACGAGGCTCAGCCACAAAGGGCTTATATTTACAGAGACAAATCGTTGCCCTAAGCACAAGTAGTGCCAGCTGCATTGTTTAGACCTTTCACAGCTGTGCAGCAAGTAGTGCCAGCTGCACTGTTTAGGCCTTTTACAGCTGCGCAACAAGTAGTGCCAGCTGCACCGTTTAGGCCATTTTGCAGCTGCGCAGCAAGTAGCGCCAGCTGCACCGTTTCGGCCTTTTACAGTTGCGCAGCAAGTACTCCCAGCTGCTCCATTTAGGCCTTTTACAGCTGTGCTGCAGGTAGTGCCAGCTGCACCATTTAGGACACTTTATCCGTGGAGACATTTCTGATTGAGATATGACTCTTGCTGCATTGGCAGAAACCTTGACATTATGGTTTCAAGGCATTTGAGTCCCCCTATGAGATGGCCAGTTGGCCAGGGAGACTGCGAGCGCCTACGAGGCAGAATCCTCCGACTAGCCTGCTCCCAAGATGGCAGAAATATATTTGAAAGTCTAAAGAGATAGCGACGAGGGGCAAGACACCGCTACCAATCACGCCAATGCTGGCGCCTGTTGACTCATATGAAGGAACGGTGCAGCGCTCACTCAAAATTAGATAAGGTTGACTTTTGCAGATCTCTAAACCTTTACACCTCTACCAATGCGACATCCCGTTCTCCTTCGTGAGACACCCCTCTACTGTCAACTACTCTGAAATCTCATCCCTCCCACTCAGCTTTTTTACCTGGCTGACTCACTTTGTTTACATTGACAGTGACGCGCCATAATATGTAATCACATCTATTCCACTACCTCCTCACTCCCCCCCTCCTACTTGCTGTGCTATCCTTTCTATGCACATTATGTTGCTATACTTGCTATGTTAATGCTGGTTATGTGCATTATGTCCACATCATGCTTTTTATGCTTTCTATCTTCCGATGCTTTTGCTTCACCTGCATGCGCCTGTGATAGGATGTATTTTACCCTCACCATCTATACGATGTCTTTTACCATTTTTATGTGCATTACGCTGTCATACCTGCTATGTTAATGCTGGTTATGCGCATTAGGTCTGCATTATGTATTTTATTCTCTATTGCTCATTCTTTGCTTGTATGCGCCTTGTGATTTGGCGTATTATTATACCCTCACCATCTATATTGCTTTTCAGTGTTTATGTTGGATCAGCATACCCTCACCTACCTATTGCTCCCATGCTGACTCCACCCCCTTCTAGCTCCATGGTCACTTGTTGTCGACCACTCGTAAGCCACCCCCCCCTTTTTACCAGCTCCGCGCTTTGCAGTCTGGGCGTCTCTTTTTACATTGCAGTGCGATGTGCCCTTCGCCTTGCAGGTATCACGTTGTCTATTGCTTGTGTTGTGCAGTTTGCTCCATGTGACTAGTTGTGCCCCATCTCCACCATATAAGCTGCATTACACTGTTTACTCGGTCGCAGCAATCTACCCCCACCTATCTCATTTCCCTTTGCTTAGCCCTCCCGCAACTAAACTGCACTTGCCTTTACAGACTGCTACTCCTTACCTAATCTCTCTCTAAATATAAACCAACTGATCCTGGCTTACACCCTGCTCCATTCTCTCCCAGTCATGCCTCCCCTCACCTGCCCGCCCACTATCACATCTCCACTCATCCTAAAGCTCGGCCCCAACTCTTGGTCCATCCTTTACCCTCCCCACCTCTCCAAACATGGGAAGAAAAACTTTAAACACAAATTTCTCTGTCAGCATCCCGAAACCTTATTTGCCGACCACCATAACAGCCTCAACTCATACATCACCACCAACTATATCTTCTTCTCCAAGCGCCCTTCTAAATGGAAAAGCATATTTCTACAACACCTCCATATCACCACCTCCCGCAAGATCCCATACGGTCTGAAACTCTACACCACCCCATCTGCCGCCTTCATCTGTAGACATTTCCATCTTCAAGTCTGGAAACATTCTCATCCAAGCATCCGATATCCACCTATACACCTTTGAACTCCACTTTCATGCACTTTCTCAACTCCTTTTACAACACGCGAACGCTCCCCAATCACCCCATCCACCCGCGACCCTTCACCTCTCTCCTCTTCCCCTACCCCCATGTCTCCTCTCTCTAACTCACCCCAACCCCGGGGTTCCTCTCTATCCATGGTCTCTCCCACCCCCCTCCCCTTCACCGATCTCACCGTCCGCACCCCCATCTGTATTCTTGATTCCCAACCTCTTCAGTCCACTAGTGCCACTAACTCCCCCACTACCACTAACTCCCAAGTCCCCCCAACCCCACTTTCCCTCCTCACAAGCCCACCCAATCTTGAACTCAACCTCCTCTCCTACCCCCGCCCCTACCCTCCCCATACTAATAATGCAGTTTCTTCTACACCCCATCTACCTCTGAATTCCTCCTCACCCCACCCTATGGTTCATTTCTCCCTCACCCTCCCCACTTAACATGCCCCCTCAGCCCCTTTCTACTTCCCACGACCCCCCTCCGATTCCTCCCTTCCACATTCCCCTGTTCTCCCATGCAACACAAAAGACAACAGAAATGCCACCCCCGATCTCCCAGTCCTGTTCTCCAAACCCACCACCCAACCTGAAAACCTCATCCCCTTCTATCTCCTGTGCCCCGCTCTACCCAACCTGAATGCCTCATCCCCGTCTATCTCCTGTGACCCCACTCTTCCCAACGACGACCATCACCCTCATCACAACCCTGCCCCAGGCTATCCCCCGTCCTCTCTTCTATCTCAGACGCGTAGACCACTCCTACCCCTCTAACTTAAGTAACCCTATAGAAGCACTTCGCTCCTCACTTCTTACCAAATCACTCGTTAATGTTGAACTTCTCCTATCATCCCTTGCCATTGAACTCACCTCCCTTACAACTGATGTCGCTCTCCTCACTAAAGCACACTCCTTGGTTCATGCCCACACATCTATACCCTCACAATACACCATCCCCTCTTCTATACACTCTTCTATTCACTCCAACATCCCTCCCCTCAACCTCCCTATTAACTTCCCGCATGGAATTTCTGCCAACACCGACACTGTTGCCAACACCGATACTCATCCTGACGCTGCTACCAATACCGACATTCCCCCCTGCCCACCCCTCCCCTTGAACGGCTCTACCCTACCTGAACCTGATGAAATTACCAAAATCATCCCCCCCTTCTATGCCATCACGCCCCCACCTTCACAACTTGACACCTGCACGACAGCCCTAGAAGTTAACTCTCTTACTAGCTCTCCCATCTGCCCATCTTCATCCTTTCCCTCCACTCCCCTTAACCTTCAGTCCACGATCCCAGTTCTCGTTGGTACAAGTAGACTTCCCCTACTTCCAGCATCTCCTAGACCCCCCGACTACTCAGACCTGTCCCCCCAGTCCCCCCTCCCAAATGCCGAACACCTCCCCCCTCTCGTGCTTGCTAATTAACTGCTGATCCGCCTCCTGCCATGCGACTAAGATTGCGGAAACCATTCTCCACAACAGCATTCCTTACTGAAACCTGGCTCAACCCTCACTCCACTCCTATCATCGACCTGCTGATCCCACCTGGATATTCCATCATTAAGAAAGATAGAAGCGAACAAATAGGAGGTGGCCTTGCCATAATCTTTAAAGAAGATCTCAATCTCTCAACAGTCCATGTGCAAGACCCTTCCACATTCGAGTACCTATGTGCTGAGATCCACTTTCCTGGCTCCCCCGCCATTAGGTTTCACACTATCTACCACCCTCCTGGAAATTGTATCGCCTTTACTGAAGAGATCTCTGATTTGATTACCCAAGCATCGCTCTCCCACTCTAAAAATCTCTTTGTTGGGGACTAAAACATCCACTGGAATAAAAATGATGACCCCGCAGTCTCCTTATTCAACGGCATCATGGACATCACTGACCTGACTCAACTCTGTAAATCCCCAACATACGCCAAAGGTGCCACCCTTGATGCGATTCTGACCTGCAAGGACCTGGCCTCCCTCTCAAACATCCTTCCCGTTGACTGGTCCGGCCACCACCTCATCCTCTTCACCCTGAATTGCTCCATTACGCGCCCCACTCCCATCGGTAATCTACCTCTGAATCCAACTCGTAAACTTCACCTTATCCCACCGGGCGAATTGGAATCCACTATTAAAACTCACTTACTCCTTGCCCCTCTCTCCCGTAGCACTAATGACCTAATCAACCATTATAATAACTCTAATACTGAAGCCCTGAACCAAATTGCCCCAATAAAAATCAAACAACAAAAAAACCTTCTACCCAAATCATGGTTCAATTCTGACCTCAATAACGAAAGACGGGCCTGGCCCTCAGACAATCAGAACGGACCTGGAGGAACCATCCCTCCTCTGACAATCTGACCCTCCTCAGAAAGGCCAGAACCCTATACAAAATCACATCTTCAATGAAAAAGCCTCCTACCTCCGGTCCCAACTGGACCAGTCCAGAAACCGCCCCAGAGAACTATTTAAAATTGTTAAAAAACAAACATCCTCTGGCCCCCCCAAAATGCTAGTGTTGGTTGAACGATGCAAAGAAATCACCAGCTTCTTCTCTAATAAAGTCAACTTGATTGAACTCTCCTTCACCTCCACCCCTCTTCCTCCTCAACCTCCCCTCAATCAACTCCCCCCACAACATCACCAACACCAGTTCATCCTCTTCCTTCCTGCTGCAAAATCCCCCTAATTCCCTAAATTGTCGCCCCCAACTTGTTTCCACTGTCACGCACCACCAGGCTAAAAACCATGCCTCCTGGAGTGAATTCACCCCTGTTTCCGAATCCGCGGTCACCAATATCATCTCTAAGCTCAAACCCTCCTCTCACACTAAAGATCCTCTCCCTGCAAACCTGGTCCAAGAACTCAAACATGTCATTGTTCCAGTCTGGACCAATATCATCAATTCCTCTCTTTACACGTGCTGTGTTCCCGCTTCCCTTCAGGTAGTCCAAATCTCACCCATCGTCAAAAACACCTCCCCTGACCCTAACGACCTTAACAACCTACGTCCCATCTCTAACCTACCTTTACTCTCAAAAGCCCTGGAAAAATGTGTCCTGGCCCAACTTGATAACCATGTCACCTCATTCAATCTCCTTGAATATTCCAATCTGGTTTCAGAAAAGGATGCAGTATTGAAACGGCCATGCTCAATATTACAGATGACATCCATCGCTCCTTAGACAAAGGCGAATCCTCACTACTAATCCTCCTTGACCTCTCGGCTACCTTTGATACTGTCCATCATCCCGCCCTTCTTAAAACCCTCGAAGTTCGCTTCGGTCTCGAGGGCACTGTACTCAAATGATTCTCCTCATTCCTTCAAAATAGATCCCAACAAATCAAGCTCAGCCGCTGCCTCTCCAAGCCCCAACCTGTCTTGCTTGGTGTTCTGCAAGGCTCCATCATCTCCCATTCCTTATTTAACCTATTCATGGAACCTCTCACCCTCATCCTTAAACAAGCTAAAATATGCTACCAACTCTATGCTGATTACACCCAACTATACTACAGGATTAAATCTCACAATGACATCCTTCACCTCAACGAGACCCTGATTAAAATCCAAGCCTGGTTCCATCTTAATCATCTCAAACTAAACCCAAAAAAAACTGAAATCATCCTTTTCACTCCTAAAAACAACTCCCTCCCCATTCACCTCTGGATCAAGGATATTACAGCTCTCAATTGCCCCCTTTCCCCCTCAAATACTGTCAAATCCCTAGACATCAGCATTGACCATAACATGAATCTCATCCAAAACATCAAAAATGCCGCCAAGGGTGCCCTCTTCACCCTCCACCACCTAAAAAAACTCAAACCTTTCATACCAGCAGACGACTTTAAAACCGTTGTCCAATCGCTTGTCCTTTCCCGTATTGACTATGGTAATGCCACACTCGCTGGCACCCCTAAAGCCCACCTAGCACCGCTCAAATCTGTCCTCAACCTTGCCGCCAGACTTATCTCCGATTGTTAAAAATTCGACCACATCTCTCTGGTCCTAAAAACCTCAATTGGCTCCCAATAGAAGGTAGATCCACTTACAAGATTGCATGTATCACGCACAAAGCCCTTCACCTAAACACCCCCTCATTCCTGGCTGAGAAACTGCAAAAAGCTGGATGCTCCAGGTCCCTGAGGAGCACCAACTCCCTTGTCCTAATCCCTACCAGACTCAAGCACAATAAGAACCAATCTCGTGCTTTTTCTGGGAAAGCCCCCACGATCTGGAACTCTCTCACCAAAGATCTTCGATGCAACCCCTCCTACCCTCTCTTCAAAAAAAGACTGAAAATACTCCTTCACAACAAATACTGGGGAACCTAACCTCACTGATGTCTGACTCTCTACACTCCTTGCTCCCTGATTCTCGCCTCCTCCTCAACCCCTTCCCCACCTCTCATTCTGCCTCTCCCCTTTTCTTCACTCCCTTCTCCCTCTGAACGTCAACACCCCCTCCCCTCATTGATCTCCATCGCCCCTAAACACCCAGCACATTCTATTACCCTATTTTATGTAACTCATGTTTTAATGCACATTGTTTTACTTTATTGTAATTGATTACCTCTCTTGTAAAGCGATCTGATACCCCCGGGTTCAGTAGCGCTATATAAAACCTTGGAAATAAATAAATACATAAATAATCTCCCATTTACGAATAGGTGCTTGAGGGAAGGAAAATAAGTTTATTTAAAAGGTGAAGATTGCACTTCCACACCAGATCACTCCTTAATCTGTAGAAATCTACAATTATACGGCTATTACACCGACTTTCACATTGTTAGCAAACAGTAGTTATTTGTTATTAAATAATGAAGATTGCTGTGGTATGCTTGCGGGAATTCCGTACATTGTTACTGATCCTCAACGTGTTGTTTGCTGTAAGAATGTTCTGTTTCCTCCTCCACATGGGAGGCTCAATGTATCCATCTGGCCTTCCATTACGACCTTGAAAGCAGAGTTCAACAAAATGAGTTGAATAAGAGCTCTTTTGTCCCAGAAGGAAGTCGCCCTTACATCTGCACGTGAAACATTCGTCCTTCACGTTGCAAACACTGAGGTATGTGCCTTATTAAATACAGATCTGCCCCTGCATTTCGGTGCTTTGATTCACACAATCTTTAATGCCTCATCAACCACAGGCCTGGCACACTTTTTTAAAGTAGTAAGTTCTTGCCTTGTGACCTCATTCCAAGCTATATTTGGTGTGATCCCGGCATTTTTTTCATTCGATTTTAGCAAGTGCCTTCGGCGGTCTCCTGTTAATTCTCACTTTGGGAGTGGGCGTACTGCTGTTAATTTGTTTACTGCAAAATGGATGCACATTCTGTGCACCCCAATGATCTGCCCCGGGTGCGCCAGCTTGGTAACTGGATGCTAGAATACTATGGATCGCTACCTCTGGCGACTCTGAGTGTGGCGTATGGTTTATCTTTCCGTTTTCATACTTTACTTGCGTGCAGCCTATTTTCCATTACCTGGGTTGTGGATTTGAATGGGCCCTGGCTTTGTGTCTCTACAACACGGTGTCTCCTGAACTGGATTGTAATCTACTAATGAGTCCCTTAGTTGCTCATAAAATAGATTGTTCTGGTTTCGGGATAATGGTCTGTGCAGCGGCTCATGGGGTTCTGGGCAATTGGAACATATGGACTGCGGCCAATTACTGTCAGGCACGCAGTTATCTCGAAGAAAGACTGAGTTGTCCTCTGATGGTGCTAGAGGCTCCGGCTGTAGAAGAACATGTATGTTCATTTGTATTACTTGATTGGATGGCGAAAATGTTCATGGATGATGACAACGACTTCCTGTTGGAGGCAGTTGCGACATACATACTATTGGATTGAAGTGCGCTTTTTTCTGCACTGAACTGAACTCGTGAATTTTTTTCACTGATGTATTAATGTTTTTAACTTTTTATTTAGGTCTTATTCCCACCATGGCCACCCGTGGCTGTTTTCACTGACATGGTTACTTTTTAATTCGAATTTTTACTCTCAATTATCAAGTTTGCCAAAATTTCTGAACTTGGTTCTGTCTCATTCGAACTTGAACTCTGCATTCTCTGAATCTTGCCCCTTTTATTGTGCGTTCTCCTATCAAGGGAGGGTGTAGAGTGGCCTAAGGCCTGCTTTGCACGCATGTTATGTTAGCATGGCTTATTAGAAGTATAAACACCATTTTACCTTTTGCCGCTTTTGCACACGACAATGCATATAGCTGTATTTGTAAGTTAGGCTTTGTGAAGGTCTACACATGAGAAAAGGTTTGTTTTGGACATCTCTAGACTTACATCGTGCCCCTAGTCTGCACAGTGAGTGCTGAAGCCATCAAGGTTATCATAACATGGTAGCTGTTGTTCGACATGATCGAGTAACGCTTTTTAGACACAACGATTTCTCAGCTGTGATCCAACTGAGATTCTGGCGCCCTTATTATGGCACAATTGCCATGAATTCACACATTTGGAAGATTTTCCGTTTCCAGGGATGCAGAGAGCTTTTGCTGAACCTGATGTGATTTTCTCTTACTGAGCGGAAAGGTAATGGGGTCCCCCAAACAAGCCTAAGAGACCTTCTTTAGTTTATAAACATTGTTCCAATATAGGGAGGGTGTTAAAACTAGGCGCTATAAGACCTGTTTTCACCATCATTGTAATATGATTTCTCCTTTTGTATTTTATGTAATTGTAACAATGCTGACCATATTATTTCTAATCATATGTCTCCTTATGTTGGCTAAGATACTGCACCTGAGATCACGTCGCTAAAATAAATATTTTAACCTTACCGTGTCTCTTATTTACTCCTGTTGTGGACTGGTATGAGAGGGCAATGAAAGAGTGTTCTCACTTCCCACAATTCCTGAGTTTGTACTAAGCCGCATGTCCTAGGTTGTCTAATCATTGGTTACTTTGCTATAGGACGAAGAGCTAATGTGACACTGATGCTAGCTATTTGGAGTTTTTCAAGGTACTGAGGTGAGTTTCTGGTACAACACAATTCACTGATGTCCTAGGTCTCTGTGCACAGTTCTGTGTATGAGCAGGATCCTTGCAACATATGGTGGCTCAGAACGGTGGAAGATGTCAGTAGAGCAGGTGATGGCGAAAGAGCTGGCAGCAGGGAAGGAACTAAGTGAGGGAAACAATGCTCAAACTGTGACAATGGTTAATGTGGAGGGACGGGGTGAGGGCAAGAAAGGAAAGGGGGCAAGGTTAGGAGAAAAAGGGTGACAGCAACAGAGTGACAATGGTGCATTACATGAGGCTGGTGGCTCCCTGGGAGGGCACCTGCTACAGAGAACAATAAAATATACAGGTGAATGAGGGCACTGTAGAAATACATATCTTCACCCAAGCACAGCCAGAAAGTGCTAATTGCTGCTTTTACCATCAAAAATACATATTTCATCGTAATTTTGCCGATATTTGCACTCGCATGACCGACAAATTAATTGATATGTTGTTGAAATTCTTATCCAAAAATCGTTATTTATTGTTGAATTTGATTTATTTTCCTCATAATAGTCTGTCGACATAATCTCAATGTTTAAGTCAGCTCCTATGCAATTCCAGGTTCATATGTGATGCTTTCGAGTTGTTTGTTACAAGTGTCTTTTGAAAATCTGGTCGTAAGAGGTGATAAAATAACAGACATCCAGAAGTGCATTGTCATATTGAAACACGGTTGTGCAAAACTGGACTGCTTGGCCTGTCCCTTCAAATTATGTATTAAGTAAAGTAAGTATTTAATTTTTCAAGACTCATTTATTGATATTCTGAGGTAAACAAAGAGTAGGCGTGTATGAGTTAAAGTTTATTGTACCTGTATGCCTCGTTGCGTTTTAAACAATAAGCAATGGCAAACCAATAGGTCTTGCCTATGTAAGATTTATTGGCCTCGCTAATGGTTTTTAGCTAGGTTGCAAATGGCTGAAAGTAATGTGAAAAAAGCTCTATGACACAGCCAGCTTTCTAGTGCTTTTATCTGCATTTTCAGTGATGCTGCACTGAAGCTGACACTGTTGTATAATGTGGCTAAAAAACATTGACAAAACCATCTCATCTTGCATAGCAAGACCTATTGACTTTGCTAATGCTTGCGATAGAATGCCAATTGGTAAGTTACAAGTGTTTATCTAGTGTTTACAACAGCTGAAGTGCTAATGTTATAGAATGCAGAATGCCCGTGTCTAGATATTAGTGTGCCCAGATTCAGAAGCATTCTAGGGCCATACAAAAATGGTGAACATGTGTCATATAAATGCGCTGATTGTAACCTATGTTATACGAAGACAGAAAAGTCTAATATGTTACATTTTTGGTTACAGTGATGCTTTAGGCTGTTACTTTGGATGCAATGCTTACAAACGAACCAAAAAGGCACTCCAGACAGCTTGTTTAGTATCGCAAACATCGGTGCTCAGTGGGTTTTGTAGACCTTTAGGCCTCTGTGCCGCTACACCTGCTGCACAATTCAGATCATGACCTTAGTGCATGCAAGGGAACAACACTTGTGACTGCTTGTTTAGTATTAAAATATAGCAATTATTGGTGTTCAGTGGGTTTCCTAGACCTTTGGGCCCCAGTGCCGTTGCACCTGTTACACCATTCGAATTATGACTCTAGTGCCTGCAAGGTAATTGCATTTTTGACTGCTTGTTTAATAATAAAATATAACAATAATCGGTTTTCAGTGGGTTTCCTAGACCTTTTGAGGCCTGTGCCACTGCACCTGGTTGCACCATTCAAATCATGACTCTAGTGCCTGCAATTTATTTGCATTTGTGACTGCTTGTTTAGTAGTAAAATATGGCAATAGTCAGCAGTGCTCACTATCACTAAGATTCATCAATGTCCAATTCTGCGATTTTTAAATTGCGAGAAAATGCGAATCGCAATTTAGAAATCGCAGAACGGCATTCATGAAGTTTTGCGATTAAAAAATGTGATTCCCAAGCGGCCACAATCGGCGATTGTGAGATGCCAGAAATCGGTAAAAAAATCGCAGAATACGCCGATACCCCTGTTGAAATTGCGATTTCGCAATTACCGATATCGCAAATAGCGATCTCGCTAACTGCGAGATTGCAAAAATGGGAAGTCGCATCCCGAGCACAGTGATGACATCACAACCAGGAAGTAGGCAGGTCCCACCCACATTCAGCAGTGAGAGGCAGAAGTACAGGCAGCAGTTGCAGAGCTCCCCTCCAGCATTCCCACAGGACTACAGCAGGAGACACCACAGTGGCAAGCATGGCACAGGATTCAGCTGGAGCTTCCACCAGTGGGAGAAAGCGCAAAATAAAGTTTTGTGAGGAGGAGCTCGAACACCTAATTGAAGGAGTTTCCAAGGATCACAACCGCCTATTTGGCAAAGACTCCCGAAGGGTACCAGAGGCGGACAAAAGACGCATATGGCTGCGCATCCGCGCCAAAGTGAACGCCTTGGGGGTGACCCAGCGCTCGGTGGACGAGCTGAAAAAGCGCTGGTATGACTTGAGAGGGCGGGCAAAAGAAAAGATTGCTGAGAGGCTGGGGGAGCAATTGGCGACATGTGGAGGGGAGCCCACCGTCCCACCGAACACCCCACTGGAGGACCAAGTGGAGGAGACCATCAACCCACAGGCCTGTGTGGGTGTGACCCAGCTTGACTCCTCCCGACCCACCCAAGACACACCAGCTAAGTGCCATGCGACTGCAACCCCCTGTCCCCTAACATTGTCCACTACTCCAGTGCATCCCATTACAAACCCCAGTCATGCAGCCAATATACAGCTCCATAGCGCAATTGCATTGTGGGACATGTAGTCTGCCCACAATTACCATCCTGTACCATAGAGCCTGACATGTCCAGTGAGAGTCAATCCTGCAGCGAGACAGGGAATGGTAGACTGCATGAATGTAGCAAGCCTAACTGTGTACGGAACATGTCACTAATCAACGTCCACTTTACATCACAGGTGGCGCTGACTTCCCCAGCACAGATAGCGAGGCCCTGGTGATTGAGGAGATCACGGAGGACACGGAGGGGGATACACATCATACCCCACAGCCCAGACCATCAGGGCAAGCTGCCACAACAGCGGTCATCCCACCACCCGCCCCTGTGGCCCGTGCCACCCCCGTGACAACAGGCGCTGCTGTAGCACCACGCAGCACACAGCCACCAGTGGGGCCTGCAACACCAGCAGCAGGTCGCCAACAAACCCGCCGCCCTGTGGCTGTGAGGAGCCAGACGAGCGGTCTGGTCAGGGAGCACCAACACATCCCGCGCTGGCAGGGGCAGAATTGTGCGAGCAGGTGGGCTCTCTATTGAGCGCAGGATGCTGAGTGTGCACCAGACCCAGGCCCGACACCTAGCCACCATCCACCTCCAACTGCACAAGACGGCACGTAATGTGGCACAAATGACAGCAGCTGTGGAGGCCAACACTCAAGCAATGTCCAGGCAGCGGGATGTCAATCGCCGCAGACACCGACAACTGTTGACCCGCCTGTCGGCGAACACAAAGTAAAATCACATTATTGGGAACGCCACCTCCCAGCTCTCGCGACGATCCCTGGCCATGCAGGTCCAAATGGTGCAGTGCTGCCAGGACATCGCTACAGCCCTGGAGAACATATCAACAGCCATGCAGGGCATGCAGGCCATTGGCCATGGCCAGGCGGGGGGGGCAGACGACAACAGTGAGGCAACATCAAGCCACAGCAGCCAGTCCCTACCACCGGTCGTAGCACCCCGCCGCAGCAGCAGGCCCTCTGCCGCCGCATGGCAGAATCAGGAGGAGGACGTTGAGAGGAGGTCAGGGGCAACTACCCGGAGACGCCACTGAACTGTGGTGCATTGCAATGAGGCCACATGCTGACGCAACAAGCATGCCATACAGACTAACCTGGACATATGACGCAATATGTCAATCTTTTCACACTTTTCAGAATGCCAAGTTTATTGTGCAGTAACAGTAACTAAAATTCTGAATAATGTAAAGTGCCTCATGTCATTATTAATGTTGTCATGCATGAGTTGAGTAATGGGTGTGGGGAGTGGGTGCCCTAGAAATAGTTCATGCAGATTTGGTTGCGGCGCCTGTGTCCTTCTGCTGGATTCTCCCCGCGTGCGTGACGCACATGTGCAGGTGGCCGATTGTCCCCTTCTGACTCACTGCCTGAGATGTCTACAGGTATCCTGCGCTTGGTAGCAATGTTGTGTAGGATAGCACACACGGCCATGATGCGGCAGCGGACCTCAGGATCGTATTTGATGGCCCCACCAGTCTTGTGCAGTATGCAGAATCTGCTCTTCAAAAGGCCAAATGTCCACTCAATGCAATTTCTTGTGCATATGTGTGCTACATTGTAACGCCGTTGCTGGGTTGAGGTATGGTGTGAGTAGATACTCACGGTGAGCGTAGCCACTGTCACTTGCATGATAGGAGCAGATGGTGAGTGCCTGTGCAGCGCAGCGTCATTATCACATTGTACTGTTGTGTGGCATGTGTACTTACCCAGTAGGTGTCCTTCACCAAAGTCTCCCCTGGCCAGTCTTGTGTGGATGCCACTGTGCCGGAATATGAAGGAGTCATGTGTGCTACCCGGGTACTGTGCCACTATGTCAGTGATGATTGTCTTCGCATTGCATACCATCTGTATATTGAGGGAGTGGTAGGACTTGCGGTCCCGATCCATGTATTCTGTTTGTGCTGGTGGGCAGATGTGGATGTGGGTACAGTAAATGCATCCCATGATGTGTGGAAATTGTGCTACATTGTAAAATTGCAGCTTGGTTTCGTTCAAGTCCTGTTGGCTGGTGGGAAATGATATGTAGTGGTGTAGGCGGGTCAGCATGGCCTCCAGGAAACTCCTTAGGCAGCGGGACATGGTGGGCTGGGATATTCCCCCTGCAACAGCGACTATTCCCTGGAAGCTTCCAGAGGCCAGTAGGTGCAGGCTGCACAATAACTGCACATGGGTGGGAACGGCATTGGTCCTCCTTGTTGGGTGCTGCAGGAGGGGTCTAGGTCCCGGATCAGCTTGATTATCATTGCCCCACTTAGGCGGTACTTTCGTAGATTTGCTCCCTGGTTTGGCCCAGTAGGGTGACCCGCTGACGGAATATCCGCTCCTGGATACGTCGTCTGTTCCGTGCTGCTCGCTGTAGTCTTCGCCGCCTGACCACCATGTAGAGTCCTGGCATTGTGTGAGTCCTGAGGCTCCAGCTGCATGTCCTTAAGTGTGTTTGGTCCAGCCAGCACCTGTTAGTACTTTGCAATACTTTTTTTTCAGATGTGTTTTTTTTTCATGGTTACCACCTGGTTTGGGTTCTCCTTATTTTACGCGTCGCAAAATGCGATTTTGTTTTTTTTCCGCTATTTGCGATTTTTTATGAATTGCGATCGCGATTTCTTTGCGATACCGCACTTTTATTTGCAGAATCCATGCATTCTCGCTATTACCGATTCGCAGATTGTCTTCTTCCTGGATTCTGCGAATTTAATTGCGAATTCGCAGAAAAAGTGTGCAATTTCACAATTTTCTTTGTTGAATCCCTTTTCATCAAATTGCGATCGCAATTGCTTTTTCGCAGCTATTGCGATCGCAATTTGGCTTCATGAATCTAGCTGATTGTTTCATAGAGTATTTGGCCCCTGTGCCACTGCAGGTGCTGCACCATTTTCAAATCATGGCCCTAGTACCTGAAAGGTGATTGAAATTGTGCCTGCTTGTTTAGTAGCAAAATATAGCAATAATCAAGTGTTCAGTGAATTTCCTAGACCTTTTGGCCCCTGTGCCACTGCATCTGCTGCACCATTCAAATAATGACTGTATTGGCTGCAAGGGAATTGCACTTGACTGCTTACTTAGTAGTAAAATATAGCAATATTCGGTGTTCGGTGCATTTCCAAGAGCTTTTGACCTCTGTATCACTGCACCTGCTTTACCATTCAAATCATGTTCCTAGTGCCTGCAAGGTAATTGCACTTGTGACAAGTGGCATAACATAGGTCCCCACAACCCCCACGGTGCGGGGGTGCCCCAAGCTGTAGGGGCCCCCTCAGCCAAGCACAATACTCTGGCAAGGAGGGCTCCTGATTAAATCCGGAGCGGGACCCTCACTGTACCTTGCAGGGGGGCCCCTTCAAGTTTTATTACGCCACTGCTTGTGACTGCTTGTTTAGTATTAAAATATAGCAATTATCGGTGTTCAGTGGGTTTCCTCGACCATTTGGCCCATATGCCACTGCACCTACTGCACCATTAAAATCATAACCCTAGAGCCTACAAGGTAATTGCACTTGGGACTGCTTGTGTAGTAGTAAAATATATCAATAATCAGTGTTGAATCGGTTTCCTTGACCTTTTGGCTCATGTCTCACTTCACCTGCTGTACCATTAACCAAAGTTTGAGGTTTGAAGGGCATTCTGGGCAAGTAAATATAGTGGGGCCCATGCATGTCATGTTTTTCAGGATTGCCCTGTGTTTATAGTTTTCAGAAATGTCTGGGTTTAGTAGGCTTCCCAGGGTGGCAGCCCAGTTAGAAGTGGACTAGTGGAGCCATCAGTATGGCAAGTAAGTCTACCCCCAGCCTGCTGGTCCATATGTTAAAACTATGGCCAAAAGAAATCAAACGTCTGCTTGCTTGCCATGAGGATGAGGAAGATCTTCATCCCAAGTGGACAGAAAGAGCGTTGAGGCTTTATACGTGGATATATATCCCTTGTATATAGACAGTGTTCTACTCCTCTGAGGGAAGAATTACAGTATACCCAACATTCTGCCACCAGGTGGAGCGAAAAGACTGTTTAGACCTTTTGCAGAGCTTAATGCCTGTGTAGGCTGCCCCTCCCCCACCCCCATATCCCTCACCCTCCTCCTTTTGGGACCATTTTGTCTTTTTTGTTTATTAGGCTTTCTCTCCCATCAGGAGTCAGATTGGGAGTAAACTTGTGCCTGATGGTGGGGTAGCACTGGTCCATGCCTTTGGAGGCGGCTTCCTTCAAAATTACAAATAAAAGCATTCCCTGGTTGTCTAGTGGACTTTCTGCCCACCGGGTAGCAGAGAGAGGATAAAGTTCCTTGCTCCTGCCTCCTGGGGGTAGAAAGTCTGTTGTGAAGGTATCAGAGGGAGCACCGACCATGCCCAAGAGAGCTGCCTATCCTTCCAAAACAGTAGACTCAACAGTTCCTTGGTGATCTAGTGGGCTTTCTGCCCTCCCCCTGATGAGGCAGATTGGGGTAAATGTGCCTATCCGCTACCTGCAGGGGGGAGGGATGGAGCAAAAACTCATGCCCAGGAGCCTTACTTTCTAAAATATAAATGCTTCCCTGATGTTTGTAGAAAATCTGCCATTTCTCTGGGTCTCCCTGAATTATTTGCCTTTTTGTTGGCCCCTATATTTTACTGGCTTTAGATCTCTGTGCTTCAATGCTACTAACCAGTGGGAACGTTTCTGTGCTCCCCCTTTAAACATGGTCAAATTGACATATTCCTAATTAGCATATTTAACTCAACTATAAATCCCTGTATCTGGTGCAAAGTCGACCTAGGGATTTGAAGATAAACACCCCCAGTGGACTGCCACATCTATTGTGCCATTCACTATAGTGGCAGTGCAAACATTGCTTCAGGCCTACCACTGTAGCCGGACAATAACATTGAAAAATTTGCCAAAATAAACCCTTTTTTATAGGTTAAAGCATTTTGTTTAAACATTATGATGTCACGCCTATGTACGCCTGTATACCACAGGCTAGGGTGCTTGGCAAACAGTAGGACATGTAGAAATTTGATGTTAGCATGTGTTTACAGTTACTAACACACTAAAGAGATTTTTACTCTGGCAGGCCTAGGTGTGCTATGTAGAAAACCAGAGTAAATATTAACATACTAATACTGTATTTCTGGAATGTAACCAGCTAGAAAAAAAATTAAACAACTATATTTAATAGTTAGAAGAAACTCAATTCAACTGTGAAGTCAGATGTTAAATAAATGTTAAGGAAAGGTAACTGTAGAAAGTTACCTTATCCCTGCCTGTAGTTGCTGAAGGCTAATTTGCATTGGCTCACCAGAGTCTCCCAGCCAGTAATTAGCCTTGAATAGGTGTGAATAGATATGAAATGTCTCGCAGGAGCAAACAATAGGCTGATGTGAATGAGCAGAGTTGACTTTTGTGAACTGCTGACACACCGTTGCTGACATGCCGCTGCTGACACGCTGCTGCTGACACGCTGCTGCTGACACGTCGCTGCTGACACGCCTCTGCTGACACACAAGTGTTGACACACTGCTGCTGACATGCCGCTGCTGACACCACTGCTAACACGCCACTGCTAACATGCCACTGCAGACACCACTGCTGACAAACCACAGACACCACTGCTGACAAACCACTGCTGACACACCACTCCTGACACACTTCTGCTGACATCGCTCCTGACACGCCACTGCTGACATGCCACTGCTGACATGCCACTGCTGACACACCAATGCTGACATGCAGCTGCTGACACACTTCTGCTGACACACCACTGCTGACATGCTGCTGCTGACACGCTGCTGCTGACACACCACTGCTGACACCACTGCTGACACTACTGCTAACACCACTGCTAACACGCTGCTGCTAAGATGCCATTGCTGACACCACTGCTGAAATACCACTGCTAACATGCCACTGCTGACACACCGCTGCTGACAGGCAGCTGCTAGCACGCCGCTGCTGACATGCCACTGCTGACATGCCACTGCTGACACACTACTGCTGAATGCTGCTGGTGACACACCACTGCTGACACACCACTACTGACATGCAGCTGCTGACCCACCACTGCTGACACCACTGCTGACACCACTGCTAACACGCTACTGCTGCAATGCCATTGCTGACACCACTGCTGACACCCTGCTGCAGACCAATTGCTGCTGATACGCCGCTGCTGACACACCACTGCCGACATACCACTGCTGACACATCGCTGCTGGCATTCCGCTGATGACACCACTGCTGACCCACCACTGCTGACACGCCGCTGCTGACACACCTCTGCTGACACTCCACTGCTGACTCTCTACTGCCACACACTACAGCTGACACACCACTGCTGGCACACCGCTGCTGACACATCGCTGCTGACACATCAATACTGACACGCAGCTGTTGACATGGCACTGCTGACACATCGATGCTGACACCATTGCTGATGCCGCTGCTGACACACCACTGCTAATACATCACTGCTGACACACCGTTGCTGACAGACTGCTGCTGACACACCACTGCTGACATGCCGCTGCTGACACATTGCTACTGACAACCACTGCTAACACATCACTGCTGACATATCACTGCTGACACACTGCTGCTGACGCATCGCTGCTGACGCCGCTGCTGACACACCACTACTGACACATCACTGCTGACACCGCTGCTGACACACCACTGCTGACACACCACTGGTGCTACACCACTGCTGACACACCACTGCTGACACACCATTGCTAACACACCAGTGCTTACTCACCACTGCAGACACGACACTGCTGACACATCACTGATGACCCATCGCTGCTGATGCCGCTGATGACACACCACTGCTGACATGCCACTGCTGACACACCTCCGCTGACGAACCGCCACTGACACATAACTGCTGGCACACAACTGCAGACACATCGCTGCTGACACATCACTGCTAAAACATCGCTGCTAAAACATTGCTGCTGATGCACTGCTGCTGATGCACCGCTGCTGATGCCCCGCTGCTGATGCACCGCTACTGATGCACCATTGCTGACAACCCACTGCTGACACATCGCTGCTGACACATCGCTGCTGACACACCGTAACTGACACACCACTGCTGACACATCGCTGCTGACGCCGCTGCTGACACACCGCTACTGACATATTGCTGCTGACACATCGCTGCTAAAACATCGCTGCTGATGCACTACTGCTGATGCACCGCTGCTGACGCACCACTGCTGATGCACCGCTACTGATGCACCATTGCTGACAACCCACTGCTGACACATCGCTGCTGACACGTCGCAGTTGACACAACGTGACTGACACACCACTGCTGACACATCCCTGCTGACGCCGCTGCTGACACACCGCTACTGACACACCACTGCTGACACACCACTGCTGACACACCACTGCTGACACACAATTGCTAACACACCAGTGCTGACACACCACTGCTGACACGATGTTGCTGACACACCACTGCTGACATGCCGCTGGTAATACGCCACTGCTGAACACCGCTGCTGACACACTGCTGCTGACACACAGCTGCTGACATGCCGCTGCTGAAACCACTGCTGACACACCGCTGCTGACACACCGCTTACACACCACTGATGATACAGCACTGCTGACACATCGCTTCTGACACATTGCTCCTGACACACCACTGCTGACACACCGCTGCTGACACGTGGCTGCTGCCATGCCGCTGTTGACATGCCGCTGCTGACACCCCTACTGACACACCACTGCTGACACACCACTGGTGACACACCACTGGTGACACAAAACTGCTGACACACCATTGCTGACTTGACCCTGCTGACACACCACTGTTGACACACCAAAGCTGACACAACGCTACTAACATGCTGCTGCTGACACCACTGCTAACACACAGCTGCTGACACACCACCGCTGAGACATCACTGCTGACACGCAGCTGCTGACACACCACTGCTGACACACCACTGCTGACCCACCACAGCGGTGCTTCTCAGTGATGAATGCAGAATTCAATGCATCCAAATTTGGAAGAGGTGGGCATGCACAGCACAGACCCACAAAATCTGAAGGAGTCAGGGCAAGGAGGAAGATACAAAAAGCTGCCAGCACAGCTACGATAGGAGGGACATCAGACAGGTGCATGAAAGGCAAGGACGAAATCCATTTGATCCCTAAATGGAGTCATGTGGGCGGGGATAAGAAGTTGGGTGCAACTAAAAGGAGTGGAGTAGGAGGAGGCAAGAGCTCTGATGTAAAGAAACAACTAGCTCTGTAGAGCAGCTGGATGACAAGGGGTGCTACCGGGTGGACAAGTCTTTACAGAGCAGATTAAGGCTGCTCAAACCTCACTAAGGATAGTCGCAGGTACAGGTAGAAGGGATGTTTGGCAAGGATTGTAGGGTGAGAGGACATGGGAGAGTTACACGAATAGAACAAGCATTGAAAATGCAATAGGTCTCGCCTTTAATTAAGGTAAAGCCATTTGCTTTGCTATACAATACAATTAGCAAAGCAAATGGCTTTATTTTAATCAAAGGTGAGACCTATTGCATTTTCAATGCTTGTTTTTTCAGTTCGTGAGCCAGGTTTTCCCAGGCAGTGATAGAAAGAAACAAAAAGGACATCACTCAATCTGCTGTAGATAGTGTTCCCGATCTGATTTCCTTACTCTTACAGCCCCAATTTTTGCCGGACTATCAGAGTCACTTTTGCAATTACAGAGCTAACAAGAGCACTGCTGTCTGAAATCTTACATCTGCCCAACTCAGAAAAGTACAGGTGGGCCAAGAGGTTTGAGGGGAGGGCACTCAGTCATGGCCGGTGCTGGTAAGCAGGGCGGGCAGGGTGAAAATCGACAGGCAACGGAATAGGTTTTATATCTTATTACTTATTCCGTCGTGTGTCAACTTAACTCCCCCTCCCACCTGCCGGACTTACCACGCTTACCAGCGCTGGCCGCTGCTGAGTACCCTGATCACCAAACTCTAAATCAGTCCCTACGTTTTGTAATTTGTCTTTTATATATCATAGAAGCAATTAAACAGAAGATGTGATTGTATGTGTGTCCTGCGAGTGAGGATGTGAATGTATTTTTCTAACTATGTTTTATTATTATTTCTTCTCATTTGTTGAAGTCCCATTTGCCTCACGGCTTTCTAAACCCTTAGAGACTTTCTACCTAGATTAAAATTTGCATGAGTGAATTATTCCTGCAGAAATGTTCTCTAAATCTACGGCCTTCATTAAGTTCCAGGTACACGACTGGGATTTTTGTGAATCTCCATAAAGTCTAAAATATATTTTAAATTTAGGACTCAAATTTGCAAGAAGAGATTTCCGACTTTTGACCATGCTGCTTTGAAATCGGGCTCATGTTTATTTTTGGGAAATTAACATCATCAACTAGATTTAACATGAAGTTTATATAAATTTATCTTGATAAATCTTTGTGAGTAAAAATTTCGGGGCAAACTATCAACAGGCAGTGAAAATTATCGCTAAGCTCGCTTAGCGCAATTTTAAATATCGCCGGCTATTGCTGTATTACATCGCCGAGTTAGTGTGTTATCATCAACGCTTTACTCTAAAGCGATGAAAAATCCAGCGATAACGGCGAAATGCCTGAATATCACTGGAAATCTGGAAATCTAGCAATAAAAAGGCAGCGATAGGGAAATCGTTGATAATAAGCCATGGTGGACTTATCCTGACAATCCACCTCCCATTGACAAGATGGCTAAGTCAGGTTTCAATCAGGCGTTTAAATACCAGCTATAATCGCTGCTAGCGCTAATTTTATTATCGCTATGCAGGTCCGGGCCGGATTGATAATAGAGGGAAGCTGTGTTAGCAACAGTTTTCATGTTATTTTAGTGACTGTTTACTGTTTAGCAAAAAGATGGGAAAGAGACCTGTAAATGAGCTCCTACGTATTTATAAAGCCAGTTGTGTTGCAGTGGCAACTTATGGTGCGGGAATCTGGGGTAATTTTAATGTTTCTAGCCTGCAGCTGACTGAGAACAGCTTTTTGCGATATCTCCTTACTGTTCCGGGGGATACATCGACCCATAATTGCCACACTGAACTTGGCATGCCCTATTTGGAAGATCTTATTAGGATGCAACCGGTCGTTCTGTGGCACAGGGTCTGGACCACCGATGAGTGTCATCTAAATCGTCTTATACTGGTGGACGCCCGGAAATTGGAGGGCGCTCACCGAGTGAAATGGTTGAGGTACATTAAAACTTTTTGTGATTACATCAATCACCCCGAATTCTATGATGATCCCAAGTCAATGGAAAAAATCCCTAGGAAAGAGCTAAAAAGGTTATGTATTGCTTACCTGGCGAATTTAAGAGATCAAAATGAATTGACTAAAAAAACTGTGATTGCTCACCAGTTGACCTTAACTTCGCAGGCAATACAACCCTACTTAACCTTAAGGATGACAGCACATGAAAGGTTTTTGCTGACAAGATTTAGATTTGGGATTGTATTTAGGTTATTAAGTTTTCCCGCCATTAATGATTGGTCTACTTGTATATGTAAATGCCTGTGCGCTAATACCTCCACACAATCAGATATTCATGTTTTATTTTTTTGTAAATTTTATACTGTACCAAGGCAAAGGTGGATCGTGCCCATTTTAAAATATTTGAATTTTAGACAATGTCGACCAGCCTTCCTAGCTATTCAGAAACTTGAAGATATATTTTCAGTGGCATCTGCTTCTGTATTTCTTAGAAAGGTTTTTCACTCAAGACAAACAATATCTGTTTAAATACAACTCCTTTTAGCTATGAGTCATGGTATTTTTAACTTTTTTATATATCGACTGACATATGTGAATTGATTCTGAACTGTGATTTTCTGTACTTTTATGGTTGTCAAAGTTTTGCAACTGAATAAAGTCTTTTTGAATTGAATTGAATTGAAATGGGCTTAACGATGCTGCAAAACAGTGTACTTTGCCCTGAAACAGGTTGAAATTAGTGCTGCATTTAAACTCGGCCATAGTTATCATGAGGCACCCCTACAAGTTTATGGGACCGGCACATTATACAGATAATAATATGGATAATAATATGTTTTTATATAGAGCTATTAGCCTATTTAAATCTACACAATTACCAAACACAGAAGAACGAAAGACTAGGTTGGTCTTGCTTTGATTTAAGCTCGTGATGATCTGCCGGATGTTTCATTAGTGATCATTCAACTGTCTAAGATTCAGTGTCTCAGAGGAGCCATTAGTCATTCTCGCGGAGAATGAGGACATTACTTCCTTGATGTCTCATTGGCATGTTCAATATTCCCTATAAGTCACTAATTTTGCATTACTCCTGTATTAGCCATACCACATAATTTCAATGCGTATTTTAATTATTTATATGCACACCACAATGTTTTGGTTTGCAACTTTTGGCGCATGTAAGGTCATCATTAGCACAACAGTGGATGTCACACTTACAGATCATGTTTAAGCGCAAACGATGACAATCAATAGGACCACGGGCGCAGACAGAAATGAAGGACCTCATGATCTTTATAAATACTAGTTGCCCCTCAGTGACACTTATACTTGACTGTTCTTAAACACAGATCTATTGCCTATTCATCTCTTATGATTGCTTGTGTGATCCAGTGGGTCCAGCTGATTGAACTCGAACGTTCTAACTGGAACCGGTGTCTCTCGCTGCAAGTGAAAAAACTTCGAATTCTAAAACAAAGTTGACTTTGTTATAATTCATTTATTTTTGTGGTTTTCTAAAGTGCGAAGCAGCCTCCAGAGGGCATCAGGGTACTGTACGATGTTTTAATAGCATAACATAGTAGCATCATAGAGTGACTTCCATCACGCGTCTTCTCCATCATAGACTCGTTATGTAATGATTCCAATCTAATTTTGACATCATCATCTAAATGCTTGCCAAGTTCAGACAGGAAAACGTAAATTAAAGATCTATTTTAGAGTTGATGTGACATTTTCTTGGAGCACTACTGCATAAGTTATGTTATACTATAGAGAGAACGTGTTATATGCTACATATTTTATGTATGTATTATGTATTCAAATATCTTTAGCTGCCTTCTTTTTGACCTTAGAACACAAAACTCAAAACAGTAACTGCTTTAACGTAAATATTTAAAACATTGGACTGGAGAATAAGGGAAGAGTTTGGGGCACAAGCTTCTGAGGAGAGAAGTTTAGCTGGGGAACAAGAGTTTCTGGAGTGGAGATAAAAAAATATAAACATAGGTTCACATAACACTCTTTTAGAGTTTTGAATCAAATACCATCGCTGTGTAATACACGTGATAAAAATACCTACAAAGCACATATATGTCTCCTGCATAACTTACAAACTTGCAGTACTAAAGTGCTATGATGCTGTAACATGAAAACGCGCTGGTGAATATCCAAGTTAAGTGTATGCACTTTAAACAGTGCAAAGCCTTAAAACAGGAGTAAAGGGACTCTTTGGGCCAGATGTATCATGCGTTTTCCCATCTGCAAATGGTCCGATTCGCAGAATCAGCCATTTTGCAAACGGGAAAAAGCCTTTTTGGATGTATCATCCCAAAAATCATACGCAAAATATCTCCATTTTTGTGATTACCTATTTTGCAAATGCATTTAGAAAATCGCTAATTGCGATTCTCCAAATGCACTGCAGGAAGCGCTTTAAAAATTGTGACCCTGCTTTAAGGAATCACAATTTACCATCAACTTCAAGTTGGTGGTAAATTGCAAATCCTTAAAAAATGCACATTTCTGCATTTTTCTAAATGCCATGTGGCGCACATACATGCCCTTAGGGCATGTATGTGCGCCCCATGTGCACACATGCATATTTCAGGGGTGCAACAGGGTGTCCTTTTGGCACCCTTGCACCCTTGAAATTACATGCACAATTTGCGAGTACCTATTGGGTATTCGCAAATTGTGCATGCAATTCCCATTCATTCCAATGGACCTCTTGGCCAATAGAAATTAATGGGATGCCATTCCTTATTTGTGAATCGCATATAAGGAATGCGTAGGATTCACAATTTTAATTGCAAATCCTATATACATTGCATTTTGTGAGTTCCTAATAGCAAATCAGTAAAATTCGCTATTAAGAAGTCACAAAATACAATGTTAATAGATGTGGCCTTATGTGTGTTAGTGATACCCTGTATCACTTACCGCGCCACCTAATTGTCACGGGGCCACAGCGGTATGCTTCATCGCGCTGTGGACCACTGCAGAGTTGAGTTGGCTGCCCTGAATCGGAATCGCTCCCAGACCTCCCCCACTGCAGCCGAGTAGGTGCTGCCGAGGGGCCAGCCATCTTGGGTGAGGAGCAGGAACAGGGCGAGCAGACTAGTGCTCGGCCCCTCCTGCCCTCGTCACTACAAAATGGAGCTATTACCCCGGAAGCGCAGCGGACGGGCGCAGCGGGCGTGCCGGCAGCGCGCCGAAGGCACGCCAAAGGCAAGCACGTCTGCGCCCGTCATCGCCAAGCCATCGCCTCTCGCCGGAATCCCTGGCCCTGACCCTATGGGGGTCCGAGTGTATGATGCTCCGACACTACGCTCATTGAATAACGCCCAGGTTTGTAATAACTTGCCGACTTGTGTTGGGGATTCGAACTTTGCCTGTGATTCATGCAGTGCCAGTTTCACCCTACCTCGGCCCGGCTTGGTCGGACAGAAAGCGGGGGCGGATAAGCTTACTCAGCTGACTGTCCTTCAGCTGAATGTGAGGTCCCTCGCCAAGCATTATTTAGATATACAGGCACTCTTGCTTGAGGAAACTCCTGATGCTCTTTTTGTTTGCGAGACCTGGTTACATGACACAGATACTAGCCTGCCCAATCTCACTCTCCCTGATGGCTATTTGATCAAACAAATTGACAGAGAGACAAGAGGTGGTGGGATTGATGTTATTTTCAAGGAGCAATATACATGCTCCTTTATTGGAGCTGACATCTGCGACTGCGAATGCGCCAGATTCCAGATAGCTTTTGGCCCGCAGTTCACGTTCTCTGGACTTTATATTTATCGGCCCCCAGGACCTGCCTCAAAGTTTATTCAATCTTTACTAGAGGTAGTGAGCTCCCTAGTAATAGGACCGTCTAATTTTACTGTCCTAGTAGACTTAAATCTCCATTTTGACCAGAATCATGACGCTATTACCAGGAATCTTTTAAGTGATTTAGCGGCCCTGCAATTGGAATCTTTTGTCCATAATACCACACATGTGGCAGGGCACATACTTGACACTCTCTTTTCTAATATCTTGGAGCTTAGAGTAGACATCCCTAAATCCATGGGATGGACAGATCACTTTCTGATTAAAGCTACCATGCAGGTCAGAGAACATTTCAAAACTATGGGGTTGAACCGGGTCCTCAAAAGACCGTGGCATAAACTTAAATCTGACGATCTCCAGTCAACATTGGGGATGTTTCCCGGTGGAGAGGAGCCAGATGTTAACGCCACATATTCCATCTTCCAGGATTGGATCGTGAAGGGACTTGATTGCCTCGTCCCTGCCAAATGGACTAAAGGGCGTAGGTCACCATCCCACCCTTGGTATAATGACTCCCTTAGAGCCTGGAGGAAAGAGTGTAAGAGAGCTGAACGCCTATGGAGGCGTGAATATAGGGATGAGCATAAACAGCTGTACTTGGCCAAGTTAAAACTTTACCATAAAGCCATTTGTTCCGTGCATGCCGCTTTTTACGCTGAAGAAATTAAGGTCAGCCCCAACCCCACCAAATGTTTGTTCAAACTTGTACAAGAGCTTCAAAATAGTAGAGCTCCATCCTCCAATATCACCTCGGCACAGCAGTGTGAGGATCTGGCCACTTTCTTTGTTGAGAAGGTAAATACTATATATAGCTCCTTTCCGCAGCACCCTTCTGAGTCCTGTACTTACACTTGCCCTAGTTCTAAGGGGGCAGTCCTGGCCTGTATCCCCGAGATCACTGTCGATGAATTGGCTATAATCTGCAAAAAAAGTTAAATCTGGGAGCCCGGCAGACCCTATGCGGCCCGCCCAATTTGTTGATTCCCTGAATTTTTTTCTGTTACCCCTCAGATCTCTTCTTAACCTGTCCTTTTTCACGCGGCTGCAGACACCACTGCTGACAAACCACAGACACCACTGCTGACAAACCACTGCTGACACACCACTCCTGACACACTGCTGCTGACATTGCTCTGACACACTGCTGCTGACATGCCACTGCTGACATGCTGCTGCTGACACACCAATGCTGACTTGCAGCTGCTTACACACTACTGCTGACACACCACTGCTAACATGCTGCTGCTGACACGCCACTGCTGACACCACTGCTGACACCACTGCTACTAGGCTGCTGTTAAGATGCCATTGCTGACACCACTGCTGACACCACTGCTGACATACCACTGCTAACACGCCACTGCTGACGCCACTGCTGACACCACTGCTGACACACCGCTGCTGACACGCAGCTGCTAGCACGCCGCTGCTGACATGCTACTGCTGACATGCCACTGCTGACACACTACTGCTGAATGCTGCTGCTGACACACCGCTGCTGACACACCACTACTGACATGCAGCTGCTGACACACCACTGCTGACACCACTGCTAACACGCTGCTGCTAAGACGCCATTGCTGACACCACTGCTGACACGCTGCTGCTGACACACCACTGCCGACACACCGCTGCTGACACACCACTGCCGACACACGACTGCTGACACATAGCTGCTGACATGCCACTGCAGAAACCGCTGCTGACACACCACTGCTGACACGCCGCTGCTGACACATCGCTGCTGGCATGCCGCTGATGACACCACTGATGACACACTGCTGCTGACACACCACTGCTGACACGCCACTGCTGACACGCTACTGCTGACACATCACTACTGACACACCACTGCTGATGCACCACTGCTGACACATTGCTGCTGACATGCCACTGCTGACACATCGCTGCTGACACCATTGCTGATGCTGCTGCTGACACACCACTGCTAATACATCACTGCTCACACACCACTGCTGACACACTGCTGCTGACACGCCACTGCTGACATGGCGCTGCAGACATGCCGCTGCTGAAGCACTTCTGCAGACACCCCACATTGCTGCTGACACATTGCTGCTGACAACCACTGCTAACACATCACTCATGACACATCGCTGCTGACACACCCCTGCTGACACATCGCTGCTGACTCCGCTGCTGAAACACACCGCTACTGACACATCACTGCTGCTACACCGCTGCTGACACACCACTGCTGACACACCACTGCTGCTACACCACTGCTGACACACCATTGCTAACACACCAGTGCTTACACACCACTGTGGACACGATGCTGCTGACACATCACTGATGACACATCGCTGCTGATGCAGCTGATGAAACACCACTGCTGACATGCCACTGCAGACATGCCACTGCTGACACGCCGCTGCTGACACACCAGTGCTGACACACAACTGCTGACACACTGCTGCTGACACACGGCTGCTGACATGCCACTGCTGACACCACTGCTGACACACCACTGCTGACACACTGCTGCTGACACTCTGCTGACACACCACTGATGATACAGCACTGCTGACACATCCCTTGTGACACATTGCTCCTGACACACTCTGCTGACACACCGCTGCTGACACGCTGCTGCTGACATGCCGCTGTTGACACGCCACTGCTGACACCACTGCTGACACACCACTGCTGACACACCACTGCTGACACACCACTGTTGACATGACCTGGCTGACACACCACTGTTATAACAGTGATGGATCAAGCCCTGATCTCTTGACTGGGTAGGAGTATTCTGCATCATTCAGAAACTCTGTCCATCACCTTTTCCAAAATTGATTTTATCCACACTAAGTGTGGGAGGATATACTCAGACGTGAGTCCCTAGCTCATTGCACCATCAGGATTCAAGCAAGCCGGGCCGACGACGGCTGAAATGCCAGAAACCGGTCCCCGGAAGCTTGTCTCCTTCCCAGTATAAGAATTGGCTTGGTAGTTTGGTTTGCCCTGATCCCATCATGCACTGGGACAGGAACAGACTAAATTGCATGTAGCCAGGTTCTGAGCTGGGATGGTGCAGTGAGCTAAATAACGGTGATGGATCAAGCCCTGATCTCTTGACTGGGTAGGAGTATTCTGCATCATTCAGAAACTCTGTCCATCACCTTTTCCAAAATTGATTTTATCCACACTAAGTGTGGGAGGATATACTCAGACGTGAGTCCCTAGCTCATTGCACCATCAGGATTCAAGCAAGCCGGGCCGACGACGGCTGAAATGCCAGAAACCGGTCCCCGGAAGCTTGTCTCCTTCCCAGTATAAGAATTGGCTTGGTAGTTTGGTTTGCCCTGTTCCCATCATGCACTGGGACAGGAACAGACTAAATTGCATGTAGCCAGGTTCTGAGCTGGGATGGTGCAGTGAGCTAAATAACGGTGATGGATCAAGCCCTGATCTCTTGACTGGGTAGGAGTATTCTGCATCATTCAGAAACTCTGTCCATCACCTTTTCCAAAATTGACACACCACTGTTGACACACCACTGCTGACACAACGCTGCTGACACATCACTGCTGGCACACCACTGCTGCCACGCAGCTGCTAAGATGCTGCTCATGACACCACTGCTAACACACAGCTGCTGACACACCACTGCTGACACATTGCTGCTGACACCTTGCTGCTGACACACCACTGGTGGAACACCACTGCTGACACACCACTGCTGCTGACACACCACTGATGTGCACTTCACTGCTGACACACCACTGCTGACCACCCACAGTTGTGCTCCTCAGGGATGAAGGCAGAATTCAATGCATCCAAATTTGGAAGAGGTGAGCATGCACAGCACAGACCCACGTCATCTGAAGGAGTCAGGGCAAGGAGGAGGGTGCAAAAAGCTGACAGCACAGCTACGATAGGAGGGACATTAGACATTAGACAGGTGCATGAAAGACAAGGACGAAATCCATTTGATCCCAAAACGAAGTCACGTGGGAGGGATAAGAAGTTGGGTGCAACTAAAAGGAGTGGAGTAGGAGGAGGCAAGAGCTCTGATGTAAAGAAACAACTAGCTCTGTAGAGCAGCTGGATGACAAGGGGTGCTACCAGGTGGACGAGGCTTTACAGAGCAGATTAAGGCTGCTCGACCCTCACTAAGTCGCAGGTGCAGGAAGAAGGGATGTTTGGCAAGGATTGTAGGGGTAGAGGACATGGGAGCGTTACCTGAATAGAACAAGCATTGAAAATGCAATAGGTCTCACCTTTGATTAAGTTAAAGCCATTTGCTTTGCTATACAATACAATTAGCAAAGCAAATGGCTTTATTTTAATCAAAGGTGAGACCTATTGCATTTTCAATGCTTGTTTTTTCAATTCGTGAGCCAGGTTTTCCCAGGCAGTGATAGAAAGAAAAAAAAGGACATCACTCAATCTGCTCTAGATAGGAAGTCTGATTTCCTTACTCTGACAGCCCCTAATTGCCGGACCATCAGAGTCAGTTTTGCGATTGCAGAGCTAACAAGAGCACTGCTGTCTGAAATCTTACGTCTGCCCAACTCAGAAAAGTACAGGTGGGCCAAGAGGTTTGAGGGCAGGGCACTCAGTAACGGCCGGTGTGGGTAAGCAGGGCGGCCAGGGGGAAAATCGACAGGCAACGGAATAGGTTTTTATATCATATTACTTATTCCGTCGTCTTTCAACTTAACTCTCCCTCCCACCCACCGGACTCATTGCGCTTACCTGCGCCAGCCGCTGCTGAGGGCACTCCATCACGTTTGTGATGGAGTACCCTGATAACCAAACTCTAAATCGGTCCCTAAGTTTTGCAATTTGTTTTTTATATATCACAGAAGCAATTAGACAGAAGATGTGATTGTATGTGTGTCCTGCGAGTGAGGATGTGAATGCTGAAACATACATCTTCCTAAATGTACATCGCCGAGTTAGTGTGTTATCATCAACGCTTAACTCCAAAGCGATAAAAAATCCAGCGATAGTGGCGAAATTCCTGAATATCACTGGAAATCCAGTAATAAAAAAGCAGCGATAGGGAAATCGTTGATAATAAGCCATGGTGGACTTATCCTGACGATCCACCTCCCATTGACAAGATGGCTAAGTCAGGTTTCAATCAGGCACTAAAATACCAGCTATAATCACTGTTAGCTCTACTTTTATTATCGCTATGCGGGTCAGAGGCCTGATTGATAATAGAGGGAAGTTGTGTTAGCGACAGTTTTCATGTTATTTTAGTGAGGAGCGCCTACTTTGCATAACCTTAAGGATAAGTATTGCTGACATGCAAAGTGGCAGGATAAACGGCAGCTATCACAAGGATACTAGCTCTGAGGCATGTTTACGAGTCCTTGGTGATAGTGCGATAGGAAAATCGCCGCTTTGCTGGCGATATGTGCCGGAAAAGCAGCTAAACTTTCCTTGATAATATGCCCCACAGTCTTTTTAAAACTACTTTCTAATACAGCTAGTGTCGACTTAGACTTGCATTACTTTTAAAATATGAGAGCAGAAGGCCACAATATTTAAGTGACTGAATTGTCTATCTATATATATAAAAACGAAAGTATGTCTGTTTGTCCTTTATGCATTACTACATCATTCATGCGATCGCCATGAAACTTTGGGAAGTTGTTGAGTAGACTCCTGCAAAGGTTTCTGGCAAAAAAAAAAATAATAATTTGTTAAATATCAGCCCCCCAGGGCCCTCATAATCTTTCCAATACTGAACGTTTACAGTTTACGGTGCGACATGCTTTGGCAATGACCATCAACAAAGCACAAGGACAATCACTGCAAGTGTGTGGACTAGATTTGGAGAATCCGTGCTTCTCACGTGGACAACTGTATGTGGCCAGCTCACACGTCGGAAAACCTTCCGATTTATTTGTGCACGCACCAGACGGAAAAACAAAAAATACAGTGTATCCACAAGCACTCGAATAAATAAACAGAATTAAAACATCACTTTAAAATGTTTTCCATATTAAAATGAATAAGTTTCAATAAAAATTACACAATGTAAATTGAATTTTATCATAACGAGTTCCCTTAAATTTCCTTTCTACTGAGATCGCAGCAACGCGGGACGGGTAAGCTATTGTGTTCTAAACTCTTAGCTTTGGGTCAGTGGGCACTGGTACCTAGAAAAGTAACACAATACCTATCACTAGGAGGGGGGACGCTGTCAATTGATGCCTAGTTGGAACAGCAACCTCATAAATTTGAAATGGGCTTAAGGATGCTGCAAAGCAGTGTACTTTGCCCTGAAACAGGTTGAAATTAGTGCTGCATTTCAACTCGGCCATAGTTATCATGAGGCACCCCTACAAGTTTATGGGACCGGCACATTATACAGATAATAATATGGATAATAATATGTTTTTATATAGAGCTATTAGCCTATTTAAATCTACACAATTACCAAACACAGAAGAACGAAAGACTAGGTTGGTCTTGCTTTGATTTAAGCTCGTGATGATCTGCCGGATGTTTCATTAGTGATCATTCAACTGTCTAAGATTCAGTGTCTCAGAGGAGCCATTAGTCATTCTCGCGGAGAATGAGGACATTACTTCCTTGATGTCTCATTGGCATGTTCAATATTCCCTATAAGTCACTAATTTTGCATTACTCCTGTATTAGCCATACCACATAATTTCAATGCGTATTTTAATTATTTTTATGCACACCACAATGTTTTGGTTTGCAACTTTTGGCGCATGTAAGGTCATCATTGGCACAACAGTGGATGTCACACTTACAGATCATGTTTAAGCGCAAACGATGACAATCAATAGGACCACGGGCGCAGACAGAAATGAAGGACCTCATGATCTTTATAAATACTAGTTGCCCCTCAGTGACACTTATACTTGACTGTTCTTAAACACAGATCTATTGCCTATTCATCTCTTATGATTGCTTGTGTGATCCAGTGGGTCCAGCTGATTGAACTCGAATGTTCTAACTGAAAGTGGTGTCTCTCGCTGCTAGTGAAAAAACTTCGAATTCTAAAACAAAGTTGACTTTGTTATAATTCATTTATTTTTGTGGTTTTCTAAAGTGCGAAGCAGCCTCCAGAGGGCATCAGGGTACTGTACGATGTTTTAATAGCATAACATAGTAGCATCATAGAGTGACTTCCATCACGCGTCTTCTCCATCATAGACTCGTTATGTAATGATTCCAATCTAATTTTGACATCATCATCTAAATGCTTGCCAAGTTCAGACAGGAAAACGTAAATTAAAGATCTATTTTAGAGTTGATGTGACATTTTCTTGGAGCACTTCTGCATAAGTTATATTATACTATAGAGAGAACGTGTTATATGCTACATATTTTATGTATGTATTATGTATTCAAATATCTTTAGCTGCCTTCTTTTTGACCTTAGAACACAAAACTCAAAACAATAACTGCTTTAACGTAAATATTTAAAACATTGGACTGGAGAATAAGGGAAGAGTTTGGGGCACAAGCTTCTGAGGAGAGAAGTTTAGCTGGGGAACAAGAGTTTCTGGAGTGGAGATAAAAAATATAAACATAGGTTCACATAACACTCTTTTAGAGTTTTGAATCAAATACCATTGCTGTGTAATACACGTGATAAAAATACCTACAATGCACATATATGTCTGCTGCATAACTTACAAACTTGCAGTACTAAAGTGCTATGATGCTGTAACATGAAAACGCGCTGGTGAATATCCAAGTTAAGTGTATGCACTTTAAACAGTGCAAAGCCTTACAACAGGAGTAAAGGGACTCTTTGGGCCAGATGTATCAAGCGTTTTCCCATCTGCAAATGGTCCGATTCGCAGAATCAGCCATTTTGCAAACAGGAAAAAGCCTTTTTGGATGTATCATCCCAAAAATCATACGCAAAATATCTCAATTTTTGTGATTACCTATTTTGTAAATGCATTTAGAAAATCGCTAATTGCGATTCTCCAAATGCACTGCAGGAAGCATCCGCGCTAGTGGAATTCTGGAGCTATGCTGAGATATTTAAAAACCCATGTTACATGACGAGCTGGGCTCGTCATCAGTGTGCGTGGAGGCTACACCATGACGAGCCCAGCTCGCCATGAGCCTGGAAGGGGTTAAAAATTGTGACCCTGCTTTAAGGAATCACAATTTACCATCAACTTCAAGTTGGTGGTAAATTGCAAATACTTAAAAAATGCACATTTCTGCATTTTTCTAAATGCCATGTGGCGCACATACATGCCCTTAGGGCATGTATGTGCGCCCCATGTGCACACATGCATATTTCAGGGGTGCAACAGGGTGTCCTTTTGGCACCCTTGAAAATACATGCACAATTTGCGAGTACCTATTGGGTATTCGCAAATTGTGCATGCAATTCCCATTCATTCCAATTGAACTCTTGGCCCATAGAAATTAATGGGATGCCATTCCTTATTTGTGACTCGCAAATAAGGAATGCGTAGGATTCACAATTTTAATTGCAAATCCTATATACATTGCATTTTGTGAGTTCCTAATAGCAAATCGGTAAAATTCGCTATTAGGAAGTCACAAAATACAATGTTAATAGATGTGGCCTTATGTGTGTTAGTGATATAGCCCTGGGTCAACAAAAATCTTTAGCACTGATGCAAATGAAACGCTGCAGCAGTAATATTTTCATTTTTCCCCACATACATATAAGCAACAAATTAATATATTTCCATCTGTAACTGTGTGATTGTCAGTAAAAAAATATTAACATTGATTTCCTTAAAAGTGAGGGGCAGTCACTGTAAATTGGATACAGGGGCCACACATTGTTGAGCGGTCGAGATCAATCCTGTACATGCTCCGAAGATACTTGTACTTAACTTTAACAATTCTTTTGAAAAGTCATCTATAAACCAACAGTTATGCAGCTTAAATCACTTTTTAGACCAATATAGGGAGAAGCAAGTTACCCAGTTTTTGATTATTTTACTCAGTGATTTTAACATTCATTTGTGTAAGAAAAAATGTCAGGTCTTTGATGAACTTGGTCCAGGTGGTAACCTAGAGACTTATTTTGAACATTCCACCCAAGTGGAATACTTAGAGGTTGCTCTAGCTTACGTTGGGTTGGCTCTCCCTAATACGGCAGAAGTTGGAGTGGGTATTCCTTCTTTTAAGGGCAGGGGTATGTTCTCTACTATTGACTATATATTTGTCATCACAACTCAAATTCCCCTTTGTAGGAGAGTAGGGTCTGCTTCCTATGGTTACCCCCACTTTTTGCTGTGATTCTCTGGTTTTTCGACTTTAGTGTGGCTGTGGACCTGCTAATCAGGCCCACAGCCCAAATGTTTTCTATATAAATTGATACCATGTACTTCAGGTACATACCATATTGGTTTCTGGGTCACCCTTGTGAGCCCCTGTATAGTGTACCATAGGTACGCAGGGCATATGAGCACCTTAGGCCTTCCAGGGCTGCAGCATGTATTGTGCCACCCCTGGTTTGCCTTCCAAAGTGACACCACAGGTCTGTTCACACAGCCTGGGTAAGGTGGTGTAATCATCCCTTACTTAGATACAGTATACCTATATCTATATATACATATAGACACATATACACCTATAAGTCACTCCTATGGCAGGCCTTAACAATCCTGGAGGCAGAGTGCTTGGTTTTATGTGATAGGGTGCCCTAGCATGAGCTGAGCCCCTCTGCAGCTTTCGGAACCATCTTCTTATAGCTGTTCTATGATATAGCCTTACCATATACTCTTAAGTGCATTATAATCCTCGCGGTTAATGCTAACTTTAGTTTAGCTTTATCGAAACATGTCGTGTAAGGTGTCAAACACTTTGGAATACTACCCCCCCCCGCCAGTCCTGGCAGTGGGGGTAGCATTCCACCCTTCTAGAGGGAGAAGACATGTAGTTACTGGTTTACCCGGTTAAAGTTAAACAGAGCCTTAGCATCACAAAATGGATGCTTCTGTCACAGACACAAGTCTGACCTCCTGTTGCTGGATGAAACTCCGGCAGGGGAGGCCTGGACAATAGTTTTTGTATCCAGGGAGGTGCCAGCACCTCCCCAGACATGTCTTTGTGTATTGGGGCAGGGAGGGCTGCATTCAGTGAATGCTTTCCAGACACTGCCTTGGGCACACTAGGTGCTCCATGCATTTCCCAGCTCAAACTGGTTGCTGGGGCACCCTGCCCCAGCTCTGGCATGAAACTGGACAAAGGGAAAGGGATGTAACCACCCCCTTCCTAGGTCCACACATAGCAGGGACCTTAAGGGTAGTACAGCCCCTAAACTCAGTATAAGTATAGGAGCTATGTCCCTAGGACTTTAGATTACCCTGGACGAAACTTTGAAACATAAATCCTGGACCTTGACATTCCATTTCGACTGGAAGATGGAAGACATCTCCCTTGTGGTCAAGGAGTGAAAACCCTATTCTAACAGGCACCAACAGCAACTTTGGCGGTCTGCATTTTTGAGACTCCCACCGGATCCAGAAGAATCTGCGACACAGGACATAGTCTTCTAGACATCTCTGACTCCGACCTTCGCTCCCAGCAAAGCTGAGACCCGTGGCGGACACAAGAGATGTGGGACCGGAACTCCTGGACATCCTGCATTTTGCTAACTGCATCTACTCCCGAGGTATCTCGCATTTGTGCATTGAGGTACAAGAAGCCCGAGCACCATTTGCACTGAAGCTCAGGCCTCCACACTCCACGAGTGTCCCGTGGGGGCCCGCTCTTCCATTTCAGCTCGATGGGTCTTACCGGTTCCTAGTCCATTGGCTAGTGAGCCCCCTGAAGAATTCCTTTTAAATCTTAATTGTTTTCCTGGTTGCTCCAGGCTTGCTTAAACTTCCCTACAGAGGAGAAGTTCCTCAGACCTTTCTGGTCTACACTGAAGCCAATCTCGACATCCTGCATGGGTTGCATTTGCCAAGGATTGTTGGGTCCCATCTGGATACCAACACCGTAGTCAACTGGATCCATTGTGGGACAGGTCAAATCCAGCTCCTGGTTGTTTTGGATGCCTCCTGGTCCTTGTGGCTGAAGAAACAAACTTCACATCTTCACCTGAAATCACCCGACATCTGGTGGCATCTTTCTATTGCCGCCCTGGTCACTGACAAGTGACCCAAACTCTGTCCCTTATGTGTTCAGGTTCTACAGATCTTAGATCCACCCTTGGATCCACCCGGACACTTTTCCTCTGATCGCCTGCAGCACTTCTTTGCCACTCTCCATTGAAAACGACGACGAAACCTGACACAAAAAGACACCTATGCACCCGGCTTCCCTGGGTGAGGTAACACAAGTACTCCAGTGCTCCTTTCGGTCTTGACTTTCGAAGTGTCCTAGTTTAAAAGGATTCCATCGTAGTCTATATGGAAGTGTCCTTAAATTGTATATTTGTAACTTCTACGTTTTCCATAGAAAGTCAATAGTAACCCGCAGCTTTGCTTAGACACTGCACGCGTCTTCCGTAGGCCTCCTACTTCCTAACCTTTGGTTGTTTAGAGTAGCCCCAGCAATTCCACAGGCCCCAGGCCTGCTTTCTAATTCTCTTGTGGTTCTTATACCACTATTTTAGTATATGGTTTGTGAGGCCCCTAGGGCATAACGTATACTGTGCAACTTATCGTATATTAGCTTGTATTGTATTTTTACCTCTGACCTCATTAAGAGTGCAGAGGGGTTGTGTTTAGAATAAATACATATATATTTGATATATACCTTGTATGGTGTCCTTTCATTTGGTACTCAAGGGATTATAATTGGTAAAACTAATTTGCTTATTACGCTCTCTGAAATCTTAGCTTGATGACTGCTGGTCCATGCTACTACTAGGATAAGCTTTCTATAAGGTTGACTTTACAACCACCATCAGAAAGGGTCGATTAGACTGGTGCAAGGTGTCCACTAGAAATTGTGGACTTCATATGCCAGGCTAACTTCTCACACCCTTGTCACGGATTATGCTGCACTATGGTCTTTTTATAGTGACCATAACATTGTTCACATCAGTTTGAGAAGGTGTCTAAAGACTGCAGATGTTGTGGAGACAATGGCCCCAGATCCTATAATAAAAACCAGGGATCAAGTTTGTAGATTGAAATGGGCAAAGGTGGAAGATTACCTTTTTTTTAAAATAATTTATTAAATATTGTAGGGAATGAGATAGCCATATGCCAAGATTGTACCCAAGGGAAAGTGGTGATTGCTGCAGCTTTTGACAGGATTTGCAAGCAGGTAGGTAGTGTCATCTCGCTACCTAACAAGAATGGCATTCCCATGGAAGAGAGGTGGTTTGATCACAACTGTACAGCTGCCCATCAATAATTATTATGTGCCCTGAAACAAAAACCCAGGATAGAAATGTAATAGCTGTGGCAAGGTTAGAGTATAATGGGCACGACATATACACAAATTGGAAACTAAAAAGAAGCATGGGACGAACTGTTGTACGTTGACATGATTAAGAATAGCGGGAAATTTTGGGATATTGTCAACAGACCTTTTTTCTAGGGTCTTGGGGGTAACACTGTTGAGTGCAATATCCCAGAGGAGCTCTGGTCTAATCATTTTAAACACATCTATGGTGACCAGCTTGATCAGGTAAACACAGGCCCCACATGATTACCTGCATCTTATATATCGAATTTTTCAGAACAAGAAGTGGGTGCGGATAGCTCAAATGACCTGCAATAAAGCACCAGGCCCAAATGGGGTCCCTGTCGACCTTTTTAAGGCAAATAATATTCTATGGTCAAAGTTATTGGCCAATGTTTTAAACACGATATGCCAACAGGGAATGCCAAAAATCTTGGTCTACATCCATCATTGTCCTATTCTTTAAAAAAAGCGAGAGAGGGGATCCAAGGTGCTACAGGCCAATATTGTTGATTGATTCTACGGTTAAGGTGTTGGGGAGAGTGGTTCTTAGCAAATTAACTGGATGGATTAATGGACGTGATGTTCTGTCAAACCTTCAGTATGGTTTTAGGAACAACAGCGGCACCTTGGATCAGTAACTTAACCTCTCTCTCTTAATAGGGAAATATACAACAGCCAAGAAAGGTACACTTAATCTCGCTTTCATGGATTTGTCCTCCGCGTTTGACTGAGTGAATAGATTCAAGCTCTGGGACCTGTTGCTAGCAATGGGTATGGATAAAAACATTGTGTATTTCTTGTCTGATCTGCATAGGGATCTCTTGGCAGCATTAAGGTTTGATCAAAAGGGTGACTTACCACAGAAGATAGATATTATAAGAGGTGTCTGACAGGGCTGTATTCTGGCTGCCTTGTTACTCCCTTTATATCAATAACCTAGATTCAGTCCTGTGTGGAGCAGCCAAGGACATTCCTCATGTGAGGAATCGATTGATCCCTGCATTACGTTATGCAGATGACGCTGCCCTATTGGCAGGTACAGCGGTGGAGCTCCAGCACTTGTTGACCTTCTTTGCCAACTTTTTGGGGTCACTGGACCTATATGTACATTTTTCCAAATCGCACACAATGAATATGTGGGAAGTCAAGAAAACCCAAAACGTACTGTTGTGATGGAAATGAAATAACTAGGGTCACCACATTCCCGTATTTAGATTTTATTTGATGACAGGTGCTCATGGGCTCCGCAAAGGAGGGTGAAGAGAAACGCTATGGCAAGATCCACAGGTGCGGTACTCGATTTTCCGCGGAAGTTGGGTGCCAAGCCCACGTAGGCAATGTTAAACATATATAAATATAAGAGTATTGCCAAGTATAGTTCCAAAATGTGGGTTTATAAAAACTGCACAGAGCTCCAAACTGTGGAAAATAAATGTTTAAGAAGTTTGCATTCAGTCTTCCAATCCATATCTTCATATATAATCCATCAAGAAGTGCGTGTTGGATATGTGGCTGATTTGATCAGAATGTCCCCTTTCTTAAATGGATCTCGATATGGTCTAAACCAGTATTAGTGTTAAATCAAGAAGATTGTATCGCACTAGATAGGGCTAGCAGTATCCCAAAGCTGAGACTCGTGAAAAGCACAGCAAAGCTGCTGGGTCGCCCAGAAGTATTTGATAACCCAGACATAATATGCAAAAACGATCTGGTGTGAGCTAAGACCTCATTTTTACGCTTATCATCCGTAGAAAGCGAGGCAACTGAACTACGGAAACCAACTGTCTGTGCTCATCGGATCTTAAAAACCTCTTATTTTATGGAGCCCTACCTGGACATAGTTACTAAGCCTCAACATAATTTTCTCTTGACGAGATTGAGGTTTAACTATTTACATTTTCTATTGGCTGAACCCTTGGGCTGGAGTAAGATAGAGGATCTGGGACCTTGCTCTTGCGATAGTTTTTTGAGGCAAGATACCTTGTACTTTGTCCTGTTTTGTGACCGTTATTTGCTTATTCGCAAGCTTTTCATTTTTCCAATCTTAAAGGACAAAGGTTTCCTGCAAGCTAGACTGGCACTAACATATTTGCAGATGCTGAGTAGCACTTGGAATTTTTTTAATATCGCCAGCTTTCTAGTAGCAGCAGTCAGAGCAAGGAAAAAAATTTATTTTAAGATAGTGGGCCCATTTGATCTGATTTTTTAAATGTATACCTTTCCCTTTAATTGTGAAATTTTCTTCTCTCATCCCATATGCACTTTATATCGCTTTGCTTGAATTGTTTAGAGAGCTTTTACATTTTAGGGTTAGGTCTCCTTTTTTTAAACGTGTAATTGATTCTTTAGTGTACAATGTGTATTTTATATCTCATTGTTTGAATTTTTAATGAAGTATTTTTTATTTGTATTTCGATCTGGGGATTGTATTTTATCTATGATTGATTCTGTGTAAAATTCGATTTTATATCATGGGTATTTTAAAATGCTTTTATGGTTTTTATTGACCAAATAAAGAGATTTTGACTGACTGTAAAAATGGAAAACACATAAATGGATCATTCAACTGAAACAAGTCAATAAATAGATGGGGTTGTTTGTGCCAGATTTCCGCTACACAACCTTTTAATAATAGCTGCTGAAATACACAGCAGAAAGATGATGTCACACAAAGGAAGTCACCACAGTGTAGCTATTGTCAGAAAATAGTTACCATAGGAAGCACGTTTTTTGGTTTGCTAATAACTTTGACATCACATAACTTTCCTCAAAAAAAGTTCATTTACCTCAGCTCCGGTACGTTTTGAGGTAATCTGTCAAGCAGGGGTGGAGAAAAAAGGCTGGGCTGAAAATACAGTTTCCTCATGTAATTTTCTACTGAAAAATGTAACTGCAATACCACGAAAACAGACAAAAAATGACACCAAATTTGGCAGAAACCTATTTCTTTGCCCACAAAGTATGCTTTTTGTGATTTGATATAAATCAGTTCAGTACTTTTGAAGAAATTCAACGGGAAAATATTTGCATATCCAGACAGTTGAGTTTGTGGGAAGCTCCCAAGAGTCCCACGATCGCACCACATCAAATAATAAAGAGATGTGGTTGGCTGAGTGGCCTTTATTTCCTCTGAGCTGTCCTGCTCCAGTAGGAGCGAGAGGCTCCGGTGACCATGTACGGAAGCTCCTGCTGTGATTGGCTGGCCACAACATGAGGAGAAATATTGCAGCTTCACTTCAGGACAAGGGGACTCGATTAAGGCCCTGTGGATAATCGTACACCACTCATTGACAATGGCGGTAGGGGTTGCCATACTTAGGCATGGTAATAAAATGTTATTTTAAGTTAAAAAAACATAAAAATTCACCGAAAATCCAAAGGTTCAAGTGATGTTATAGTTAGGTGTGGAAATAAGTAATTCATTTGCTTAAAAAACAAAAATCACTGAACAAAAGAAAGGTTAAAGTTACATTATAATTAGGTGAAAATGTCAGTTTAAACGATCATTTAAACTGAAAGAAAAAAATGAAATTCACCAGTTCTAGTTATTTCAAGTAACTCAACCTCCCTCGTCATGCACTGCTTATGACTCACTTATTACAATACTCATGACAAGGTCTAGGGCATCACTGATGACAACTATAATTACATTATTGTTGACAACACAGTGCCTGGTGGGGTTGTGCCTTAAAGTTAATTGAAATATTTATAACTAGCAAATTTCAATCTTTTCTTTAGTTTAGAATGTTACGTTTAAACTAGCGTTTTTACCTAACAATAAAGTCACTTTTCTGTGAATCTCTCACTCTCTCTCGCTCTCTTTCTTGCTACATATATATATATATATATATATATATATATATATATATATATATATATATATATATATATATATATATATATATATATATATATATATATATATATATATATATATATATACACTGAAAAAACCATAGGTTATAGACCATATATAGTTAGGGATTAGCATTTACAAAACCTTATTTTACTCACACAAAACCATTGAAATTCGCATATATAGTTAGTTGCACTAACTATATATCGCGCACCCGCAATCCACTGCTGATGATGTCACATATTACATCATTCATGACATGGTCAGTGACATCACTGATGACATCACTGATGACAACTCAAATGACATCACTGACAACATCACTGATGAGAAATAAAATGACATCACTGATGACATCATCCAGTGACTGTGTGTTTCTGTAAAGTTAAAATATGTGTTACATATTGAAGAATGAGTGGATGTATAAGTGTCTGGATGAAGGATTTAGTAGATGCATGACAGACTGTATGAGAGAGTGATTAAATGTGTCTCACTGAGTGCATGGGTTAGTGACTAAACTGTCTTAATTTGTGCATCATTATGTCTGTTGTTCTGTAAACTGCTGCATGTGTTGATCAGTAGCTGTATGAGTAACTATATGGGTTATTGATTGGTTGCCCAAGTATTTGTATGGGAGAGTGAGTGTTTGTGTGTGGGTGGCTGGGAGGTGTGTGACTCTGTGCATAGATGTGTGAACAGTTGATTCACTAGATGTATGGGTTCAAAACTGCATGTGGAAACAGCTGTATGGGTGGTTGACTGTGTGCATGAGTGTATTGGTGAGTGAATGGATATCTCAGTGCTATATGTCAAAGTAAGTACATATGTAAAACACAATACATGTGAGAGTTGACATATATAAATTACTGTGTATAATAGCTAGTGAATGTGTGAGTGGCTGCATGGATCATTGAAAACTTGTATCAGTGATTTTATAAGAGAGTACATATGTGTTAGAATAAGTTTCAATAAGTAAGGTGTGTATAACTGTATAGTTGAGGAAATGGAGGTATGATTGATTCTTTGCATGACTGACTAGGTGTATGAGTAACTCTATGGATGAGTGACAATCTGTGAGTGTCTGTTTGCACTGAGTGTATCTAAGGTTATATTAGAGTCTGAAGAGATTCATCGTATTATCACATGAATAATGTCATCAGTGATGTTGTCAGTGATGTCATTTGAGTTGTCATCAGTGATGTCATCAGTGATGTCACTGACCATGTCATGAATGATGTAATATGTGACATCATCAGCAGTGGATTGCGGGTGCGCGATATATAGTTAGTGCAACTAACTATATATGCAAATTTCAATGGTTTTGTGTGAGTAAAATAAGGTTTTGTAAATGCTAATCCCTAACTATATATGGTCTATAACCTACGTTTTTTTCAGTGAATGTATATATATATATATATATATATATATATATATATATATATATATATATATATATATATATATATATATATATATATGTAGCGAGAAAGAGAGCGAGAGAGAGTGAGAGATTCACAGAAAAGTGACTTTATTGTTAGGTAAAAACGTTAGTTTAAACGTAACATTCTAAACTAAAGAAAAGATTGAAACTATATATGGTCTATAACCTATGGTTTTTTTCAGTGAATTTTTAAGGTTTTGTAAATGCAAATTCCTAACTATATATGGTCTATAACCTATGGTTTTTTCAGTGAATTTCAATGGTTTTTAATAGAAAATATCAAAAGCTGTAAAATGTATTCTTATTTTAATGGAAAAATAAATTTTATATGTATTTATTTAAAAAAATGTATGCATCTGCCAAACCCTGACCTCTTAATAGTGCACTGTGGTGGAAATGATTTGGGCACTATGACTGGGGTAGGTCTGGAAATTCTTTTCAAAGACACCTTTGAGCAATTGATGGCACTTTTTTCCTCAAACTGCCTTGGTATATTCAAATATATGCCAAAGACAGAAATGGAGGTGGTCCAATCAAATTTGTACACAAATTGAGAAAGCGAGGAAGCATGTAAATAAGTCTGTTTCAGCTTACATGAGAAACCATGGAATGGGCTCCATCTACAACAATAACTTGCGTTACTACATGCGAGATATCTACAGAGGAGATGGTGTGCACTTCTCAGATGAGGGGAACAGAGTTTTCATCCAGAATTTAAGACTGTGTATTGGTACCTACTTATAAGTACCTAAATCTTCCACAGACCCAAAAGCTCTTTTCAGAGCTACCCTAACTATGATCACTCTAAATAAATTTTAAATGTAACTTTTTTTTTTCTAATTTTCACGATTTACGCTTTCCGGAGCGCTACCCGGTTCGCGCACCGGGCACTAACCGCGCGAAAATGTGAATTTTTTTTTTCTTTTTTTGGGCATATATGAGCCTCCTCATCCACCCTCACAAAACATAGAGGGTCAGGATATGTCTCCCTTGCCCCCTTTTACACAATCCCAGCATTGTTTATCATCCATCTTGTGTCCAAATTAAACCTTTACGCAAGATGGCAGACTCCCGTTACGCTGCCTGTAAGCTACCCGGTGCGCGAACCGGGGCGCGCAATGGCACACGCAGCAAACAAAAATGTGGGAAGTTAATGTACCAAAAAAGCACTGGAGACACTTTCACCAAATTTGGAATAGTCCCTACTACATACCAGTCCCTACCATTTTCCCAAATTTGATGGAATTCCATAGAGCCATTCAAGTTGTAGCCCTGTCTAAATAACCTGAGGTAAATTAAATGGCAAAAACACATTAAAAAGAGTTGACATTTTCAACCAATGATAACATTACTTTCAAGTTGTATTTTTATGTGCTGACATTTGATTGGTTTGCTACATGAATATATATGAAAAATAAGAGGGAAAGACAGCCATTTTGACTGGAACTCCCTGAGGCACATTTACAGAGCATTTCCTGAGAAACCTAAGACACTTTTCCAAAGGTAAGTTAATAGTTTCTAAGGAGAAATATGTTGTGCACCTAAAGTTATTTTTATAAAAACGTTTCCTGTTAGATATTTACTGTCCCTCAGTTATAGTTATAGATTGAGTTAGGCTTCTCTGTTGTAGTCATGGATTGAGTTAGACTTGATCACATGCAGTACTTTATATTTCTACTTCCTGCCTTGTAGAATACACTGCCCAAACATAAATTCACTCTTAAAAACTCAGAACTATGTTGTACACGTTAGGTTAAAAATAAAAATGTTGACGTTTCTTACTTAAACTCTATTTCTCTCTCTCTTTTTATTCTACCTTAACAGCAATTATGGATAAAGAAGCACAGGAACCCAAAGTACAACCTGAAATACAGGACAATATTGACAATTTTTTTTAATGTGACAGTAGACGAACAACTGTTGGAATTTATGGACAATTTTGATAAACAAGAGACAATTTATGAAAATAAAGATCATGAAATTTCAGATGAAGTACTACTTGAAATTTCCAAAGATTTTTAAAATTAATATCAATCAAATTTTATTTATAAATTAAAAATTGTTTAAGACATTATTCATTTTTTTTCAAAATTTAAGATATAATAGTAGAGTAATTATAAAAAAAAGTCAGACTAATGGTAAAGAGTACAACATTTTTATATTACTATGTGCTCAGGGAGTGCTCAAAGGATCTGTTTCTACTTTCCCATGAATCTAGGAGAATAATTTACTTACTTGATGTGTTTTAAAAATGTGTTTTTTGACTTAAAATGGCTCTAAGGCTTTGTAAATATGCCCCATGCTGACTATGAATCTCTAGCAGTATATATCAAGAAACCTGAATGACTTCAATAAACGTTTTTAAACACATCAAGTAAGCAAATTATTCTCCCCCATTCATGGGAAAGTTACTTAAAATGCCCTAACACACATGAGGGCGTATTTACAAGGCCCTTGCACCACTTTTGCATCACTTTTAACATGGGGAAAATAACTTGAAAGTGGCTCAAAGGCCTTGTAAATATGCCCCATGCTGGCTATGAAACTCTAGCAGCACATATCAAGAAACCTAAATGACTTCAAGAAACGTTTTTATACACATCAAGTAAGCAAATTATTCTCCCTGAATCATGGGGCAAGTGAAATATTTGTTTAAAGAAGCAGACACCATTTTTTCCTTCTCTGGGGTAGGTCTGGAAATGCTTTTAAAGGACACCTTTGAGCAATTGATGGCACTTTTTCCTCAAACTGCCTTGGTATATTCCAATATATGCCAAAGACAGAAATGGAAGTGGTCCAATCAATTTTGTCCACAAATTGAGAAAGCGAGGAAAAATGTAAATAAGTCTGTTTCAGCTTACATGACAAACCATGGAATGGGCTCCATCTACAACAATAACTTGCGTTACTACATGCAAGATATCTACAGAGGAGATGGTGTGCACTTCTCAGATGAGGGAAACAGAGAATGTGTATTGGTACCTACTAATAAGTACCTAGAACTTACAAAGAACCCAAAAGCTCTTTTCAGAGCTACCTTAACTATATTTACTCTTTTAAAATTTCGAATGTACCTTTTTCACTAATTTTCACTTATGTTCGCTTCCCGGTTCGCTACCCGGTTCGCGTACCGGCAGCTAACCGCGCGAAAAATTTAATTATTTTTTTTCGACATATATGAGCCTCCTCAGCCACCCTCAGAAAACCTAGGGGGTCAGGATACGTCTCCCGTGCCCCATTATACCCATTTCCCACATTGTTTTTCCTCCATCTTGTGATTAAATTCGACCGAAACACAAAATGGCGAACTCCCGTTACGCTACCGGTGAGCTACCCGGTTCGCGTACCGGGTTGCGCTTTTACCGCGAAAAATCGAATTTTTTATTTTTTTTATTTTTTGACCCACGGGACCCTTTAATAGCCCCCACATCATTCCTAGGGGGTCAGGAGCAGTCTACCTTGCCCCCTTTCATTAATTTCCCCCTTCTTTTTTCTCCACCTCTTGTCTCTCGATCCTACCAAGAGACAAGATGGCGGCCGTTCCGGACTGTTTAGAATGTTGACAGACACCGGAGAGCCAATCAGCTTCACTTCGCGAAGTTACGTTACGCATCAGGTACGCGAACCGGGGCGCTAACCGGAGCGCTGTCACAGATATATCTGTTTTTTAAAACATTAATTTCTCAAAATCCACTGGAGCACACATATTGAGACATAGCAAAGGCACGTCGGGCAAACCATATCTACAATTTTGCCAAGTTTCGTGTAAATCCAGTCAGCCGTTCGAGCTAAAAGTGATTCCAACCGCCCTATAGAAAAATGAATGGGAAAAACGCGTTTCGGGACCCCCCTTTTTTCTCGGCCCCCCCCTTGACGAAACCCCCCCAAATTTCAGGGGCTGCTCAGAAACAAAATGTGCCAGTTTCCTGAAAATTTCAGCCAATTCCGTCCACAAACGCCAAAGTTATTCGACATAGAATTTTCAGAAATCCCATAGGAAAAAAATCCTAACTATATATACCTACTGGCGACCGCCAGTAGGTAATATATATATATATATATATATATATATATATATATATATATATATATATATAGTAGTAGATGCAGGATTTATTCGAGTGCTGTCGCCATAACGTTTCTGCTTAAAACGAGCCTTGATCACATGACGGGTGTGCTGAGGACCGAGGCTCCTGGTCCCTGTAGTTCCGGCGTGGCAAAGAATAAGGCAAAGTCCCTCCTTCGAGCGGCACCCATACATGTACTCACTCATCATATGTACTCATACACCTATACATCCTGTTACACACCGATACTCATCCATAGAGTTACTTACACACATACTCACACAAGCAAATAAACTATCAAACATCCATTTACTTGCATATACAGCTATACACACACCGCTACACTTACTTCTACAGAAACGTACACATACTTACTTTTTTTTAAACAATCACTTATAGAAACACAATATAAAATAAATACTTATTTATACAGGAACTCTTCCAATCTCTCACTCTCACATATACTCACTTATATACATCAACACTCACATATATTAGTTTAAAACATATGTAGTTACTCATAAAGATACTATTGAGACAATCATTCACTCACTAACACACCCATACACACACTCATCCACCCATACAGTCCTGCACACATGCTGTCTTCAAAACACATACAAACAGGGAGTCAGTCATTCATGCATCTGTGCGCTAAGTAATACCCCCCACCAAACCATACAGACTCAAAAATCCAACTAAGAACCCATATAGACAGTCATGTAGCTACTCACTAACCCATGCAGTCACTTTTACACAAAGTGAGAGACTTATACAGATATTTACATATTTAAACATTACTCACTAACCCATGTATTCACTAATATACACTTAATCAGTCCGTTATACAATCGATTTTACAAAATAAATCATCCATTTAGACACTTATATACCCATTTATTCTTCCATAGACATTGAGATGTACATATAAACACACTTCACTGGATGATATTATCAGTGATGTAATCAGTGATGTCATTTGAGATGTCATCAGTGATGTCATGAGTGATGTCACTGACCATGTCATGAGTAATGTAATATGTGACGTCATCAGCCGTGCATTGCGGGCGCGCGAGTTATAGTTAGCTGAACTAACTATCACGGGGGATTTTGAATGGTTTTATATGAGTGAATGCTAATGCCTAACTATAAAATGTGTGAAACCTATGGTTTTTTCAGTGAATTTCAAAGGTTTTGTAAATGATAATTTTAAAATGTATTAATTATTATATTTCTTTCTTTTTATAGTAATTTCCTACATTTCTATAATACATATTTTTCATTTTTTTATTTTTTAAGTTATATTTCATACTCAATGTAAAATAATAACAAAACAAAATATATATATATATATTTTTAAAAATACATCAAAATTAAATTTGATATCATTCCTTTTTCATTGTATTTTAGTAACCGTACTGAGGTAATAGAAATTTTCAGGTAGCTAATGTGTCCCCCACTCGCACCCTATCCATGCACCCATGTTCCTTGTATGTTGTGTAACTTCTTTCCCGTACATGCTAGAAAGACGCATATGCATTTGCATCCAACCTTAACATGTCAGCTATCCAGTCCTGCAAGAAAATCCCGTTAATTAGGCTTCTAGGCCTATGGTGCCAACGTCTTTACATGGTACACTTTTGAATCTCGCACACGTTTTCTCCATGTTTCCTGGCTCAGTCGAGCTAGGCCCTTAAACGAGGCCCCGAGTCTCTCCTGTCTCTGAAAGCTGTATGCATCCCTGACCCCTGCCTTACTTCCTGCCCAGCGAAGCGGTGCCCGGCTCGGCCTGGACTGCCTGCCAAAATCGTATTTTGCCTACAGTTATCTGCTCAGCCTCCTCGAAAACACATTCCAGTCTAGTGAAATAGGTAAACATATTCCCGGCTGCAGAGCAAAGGGCCCGGCCTTCCTGTCCTCCTTGCAAGTGATTTACTGAACCCGTTACCATGGTAGGCCCATGGCCCCGCGCATTGCACCAAGACACGTATGCACGCACTAGCATTCAGTATTGAACGGCCTCTGCCCGAGAGACCTTTTACTTCAGACACTACATCCTCCAAACATGAGATACCAGATATACTATAGGTACAGGTTGCCCTGACATCCCAGACACCAGTCTCCTCTACTAGTGCTAAAGTCAAAGCCCCCAGTTCTCCCCAGTTACACGTCATGCTCAGTTGCGCGCGCATATAGGTCATAAGTTTCTGCTGATCCTGCAAACTTTCTCTATACATCCACCCACTTGTGACGTTACTTGTGACGTTTCTCTGACATGTACAGTGCACGCCCATGTGTACGCCTTTTTACACGCCTCCTGTTACGCACATGTGTTCTTATCTCTCTCTTTTCACCTGTTACGCCTACTGCATTCATTTCAATTATACTGTTTTACTATATATAATGTGTAATGCTAATAAAACGTTGAATGTCCCTTCCTGAACCTTAGTGGTGATGGAACATGATATCCTGCAACTCGAGTCGCATAATTAAAGCCCGTATGACTCAGATACCACAGACTCTGCCTCTTATTTGATTGAGCTGTCCTTTATTGATAATTAATTGTATGGAAAAATGATACGGTAAAATTATTTACCACATAATTTGGCGCCCGAATAGGGACCCCCCCCTTCCCCACTCGCCGGCGATGTTACGCAGGCTTTGACCCCTTCTACAGCCGCGACGGAACCGTGCACGCCTGCGGGTTTTCCTGCTATCTCCCTCGGGCCCACGGAGGAGACGGAGACTGCGGTCCGGCATCCAGACGAGGCGGTGAGGAATGCGGAGGATCCCGACCAGAGCCCCAAGTCGAGAGAGCAAGGTCCGAGGTATCCGGAGGCCCACCTGTTCCGACGCGCATGCGTGGTAGCGTGATGTGTAGCAGCCAGATGTCGTATCAGTCCAGTCCAGTCCAGTTTCCGAGGCCTTCAGTTTCTTGCTTCCCGGTGAGTACCGTTGTTGGGAACGCATCTAGACGGGTTCATTAATTTGTGCCCGGTCAAGACAGGTCTGGGTACACAGACCTGGTCCGGACGTGTTCACTTAGGTGAATGTGGTATGGCGTGTCTCTTTATGGGACCGGTATTGTCTGTACTGTTCTAGCAGTGCATCTAGTAATCCAGTATTCTAGTATCTCGAGATTCACAGAATTTGTGTTTTTTATGTACCAGGTAATATTAGTCTGACATGTTTCAATGTGTTTTTATGTCGTGGTATGAATGATTGTTTGCTGTTCATTACTGTGTTTACTGTGCTCATGTTCAAATCAGTTAGAAAATGCCACTGTTCTCAAAATTACGTCAGATAGGAACTAGGAAAGGGATACTCGAAGAAGCAGTTCCCGTCCCACCTAGGGACACTCCTGGACATTTTATGTACAATAAGCATGGCTTAGATGCCATACTGTATCTAGATTTGTGGGTGGACTATACCAAGGGTCTGGAAGAGAAGTATAGATGGCCTGTCTCAGGGACATGGGATGCTGATTGCATCATGAGAGTAGAAGAAGCATTGTGGAAAAAGAAAGCCAGACAATCCCAGAAAGATGCCATAGAATTGTGGCGTAAAGAATTGCATAGAAGAACAGAGAAAGCAATCAGAAAAGCAGAGAAAAGTAGAGAAGAATCAGAAAAAGCCAGAGAAAAAGAGTTACTAGAAGAAGGTGAATAAGTCAGATTAGAACAATTAGACCGTCAAAGAAATGCACTTATTACAGGACTGTATCCTGTTCTTGCCGAGGGCCTGCCCAAGGCGACCCCGGAAGTACCCCGTAACTTGCCACCACCATTGGTCCCGACTAAACTCCGTCACAAACAGACCGCAGCAGACATTTTCCTTTCTTCCTATTTAGATGATGTAGCTCCAGCATATACCAATGTACGCGTACCACCGACTAATAACGCACAGCAGCCTCTCCCGCCTGTTCAAAACGTACAGCAGCCTACTCAGCCAGTTCAGTCTGCTCAAGACGCGTTACCCCCACCCGCGCAAGACTCGACTTCTCCATCCGTTGTCACTTCCCATCCTGTCACCACTGTCCCTGTCACAACTATTCCTGTCACTACTACTACTACTGCTGTTCTTCCTACTGTCAGTCCTCACAATCCTTTCGCTATACCGACAACTCAGGGTCCGCTTACATTACCTGCACCTACTTTTCAAACTATGACGCCAGCAGTATCAACCCATCTAGTTGATAGTTACGCTTCCGCTTCAGGAGGCGCCGTAGGGGGTCAACCTGTCCCTGTCACCCCGCCTCAAGTAAGAAGAATGACATACAGAGAAGCAGCATTACAACGCACACCGAAAGCTGCGACTTTCGCATCCTTAAGACCGTACATTACAGATTGCAGATATGACCCAGTACCAGGTGAAGGCGAAATGATGTTAATTTCGTTACGTTTACGTCGTGTTGCAAATTATTTGATGCTTTTACCGGAAATGACAAACCATCTAGACAATATATATCATTTTATTAGAACGGGGGAGAGACCAGAATGCATTCGCGAGGCCATGGCACATCACAAGGTTGAGACACAGAGAATGATCTTACGGTTTTTGATAAATTGTCTGATAAGGGAACGAGATCGGCCAGGTGCTATCAAAGAAGAGATGGACGTACTAATGAATTGGAGTAATAATATAGCGGATTGTAAACATGATAAACAAAATTGCGTAGAAGCCATGTACAGGAAGATCCGTAAAGAAATTGTAATAATACACGAAAAAGCAAATGAGGCTAGGGAGGCCGAGACAGACAAGAATGAATCCTCAGAGGAGGAAGAAATAGATAATCCAGTAGAAGACGCAGACAGAATAGCGTACGTAGATAAAGTGAGGCTTCCTAAACAGTATGCTATTGATAGACCTTTTGACAGACCCATCCGTCTAGAAAACAAGAAACGTTTTCTTTCCCCCATACCAGAACAATGATCTCTTGAACATGTATTCCAAGACACCGATAAAATACTAAAAGAAAGAATAGGTTACCATGAACTTAGTACAATGCGTGATCAGGAACTAGCACGGTCAGCAGTCCAATGGGCTGGAAATGAAAGCATATATAAAGATGATTCAGTAGCGCAAACATTTTTGAGTCTTACCCCAGACGAACAGCGACTAGCTGGTATGTACATGATCCAACATCTCATTACACTATATGAGAGCCAGCATTCTGATCCAGGTCCACTATATAATATATTGGAAGAATTACTCCTGAAAAGATGGAGAGGCCTAGGTACCGATTTAATTAATACCATTCTAGAACAACGTCACAAATACAGAACTTTCCTGACTCCACATTTTGTTTCTGTTCCACCCCCAGTAAGACAACCATTTCACATAGACAGACAGAATCCCTTACGAGAAGTTCATCCCGTCCTGACCCCAGGGGGTGAGCTCCAACGAGTATTCGTGTACACTCCTTTGACCAAAATGGAATTATTGGAAATGAAGAAAATAGTGCCCAGTCATGATAAAGATCCGGCAGGTTTTCACCGTGAATTAAAAGACATGTTACTCATGGGAGACTATACGTATTCCGACATCCTTAAAATGTTAAAAGTATTGTTGCCGGCTGGTATTTACGAAAAACTGAAAGAGAAAGAATGGGAGGTGGGAGATAAGAAGATTATTTGGACAGAATTAGAAGACGAAGACAACAGACGAGTCCCAGGCACAGGTCTTGGGGACAAAACCAAAGCATTACCAGGATTATTAGTACAAATTTTGCCTAGATTATTGACAGTTAAAAAGGAAGACTGGGATGCAATCTCAGCCTGCAAACAGAAACAAGACGAAGACACTAGTGATTTTTATTCTAGATTCGAGAAATGTTTTATTATTATTAGTGGCCTGAAAACAAGTAGCGAGTCATATCCACATCTTTTTGTGACCAAATTAGTCGAGAATTCCTTACCCCAGGTTAAAAACAGAGTATTGAAAGTTGAAAGCACATGGCAAGCAAATACGCCTTCCCAAATGTTACAAATGTTACAGTATCACCAGAACAGAATTAGAGAGGAACACGATCATGAACAGAGACGTATGAAAGATACGAAAATGAAAGTACTAGTTGCCCAGTCCGTCCCAGCAGATGGTCAGAAGAGGGGTAACACACAGACTAGTCACTCTGCGGCTCCTGTTAAAGGGAATTGCAATTACTGTAAACATCCAGGTCACTTCATAAATGAATGTGCCGTTCTAAGACACAATATTGCTACAGGCAAAACGAAAGAAAGATCGCGTCCGCCTAGACCAGAACACGTTCCACAGAATATTCCACAGAATACGCAACCTCCTCAGAATGTACAACAACAGACAGTAGCAGTACCCCAACCCCAACCCATTGCCGCAACACAACATGTCACACAGCAAATGTATCAGTATGCACAGTCAGATTACCCCGATTATCAGCAGTACACATGAAACAGCCTAGAGAGGGAGGTTGGCTTGCCCCTTATCGAGGTTCCTGTAGATCAAGATGGTCCCTATGTACATAGTCAGGTATTAGGGAAAGACAGAAAATTTTTGATTGACACAGGGGCGAGCAGAACTACCATTAGTCATGACGAGGTTCCAGGGGCACCCCTCTCAGGCTCACAGAATGTTTCCCTTGGATTTTCAGGAAAGCCTATTGTTAACGAAGTATCAAAGCCAGTTCCCCGTGCAGTTGGTCCATTGTCTCGTACTACTGATCTGTTACTTACGAAATCATGTCCCGAAAATTTGCTTGGTATTAAAACGTTGAAAGCTCTAGGAGCAGTAATATGTTGTTCTCCGGAAGGAGTGAGATTGTTTTTACGTGACTTTAAGGGTCATTATGTGTTGAGAGATTTTGATCCGAGATTGAAAAATGTTCCACAGCATTTATGGGCGCAAGGTCCAACTGATGTAGGTTGTATGCACATTACTCCCTATCGTGTCACACTCAAGCAAGGTGTTGTACTGCCCCGAATCCGACAATACAAATTGCCCCCCGAGGCTGTAGCAGCCTTACTGAAAATTATTGACGAACTCATTGCCCAAGGAGTAGTTGTAGAAACTGACTCCAATGTATGTAATTCTCCAATCATTCCAATTCTTAAACGAACTGACCCAAATGCACCTCCAGTCTACAGACTGGTGATTGACCTTCGAGAACTCAATAAATGTATAATACCACAGTACCCGGTAGTCCCAGATATTTCATCGCTATTGACTGCCATTGATTCCGAAGCAGCGTTCTTTACTGTAATCGATCTTAAGAACGCCTTCTTTAGTGTCCCCATTCATCCCGATAGCCAGTACCTTTTCGGGTTCTGTTTAAATGGCCGAAGCTTCAAATTTGCACGTGCACCTCAAGGGTTCACGGAAAGTCCTAGTATTTACAGCCAAGCACTGAAAAGACAATTAGACAGTATTCACATGCCTACTGACACTGCTCTATTGCAATATGTTGACGACTTGTTAATTACAGCACGGACCGAACGTGACTGCGAACGCGCGTCACTGACAGTCTTGTATTTTCTGGCCGAAAAGGGGCATAAAGTGTCCCCTTCGAAGCTACAATTCTGTGCCCAGCAAGTGGTATACCTTGGACACTTGCTGTCCAAGAGGGGTAGACAGTTGACACCAGATCGTATCCAGTTAATTGCACATCTGCCACAGCCCAAGACACAAAAGGAAGTACGGGCCTTTATTGGCCTCACTTCTTACTGTAGACAATGGATTCCCCAGTATGCATATCTAGCCAAGCCACTCATACAGTTGACAACACAGGAGGCAGCGACTTCGACTGTCCTCCCTTGGACTCAGGAACATACACAAGCTTTTAATGACTTGAAGAAAGCTTTATGTCAAGCACCTGTTTTAGCGACACCATGTTACAGCAAACCTTTTACACTTTTTGTCACAGAACGCGATGGCACAGCATTATCTGTTCTCACACAAGATCAAGCAGGACACCATAAGCCTTGTGCTTATTTTTCTAGTACATTGGATCCAGTAGCCCAGGCACTGCCTGCGTGCCTTAAATTAGTTGCAGCGACAGCTCTAGCTATCAGACAAAGCGATTCAATAGTGTTAGGACATCCCTTGACAGTACAGGTTCCACACTCCGTGGAAGTTCTTCTGAACCGAACCCAGACTCAACACTTGACCATAGCACGACTGACAGGTTATGAACTGACACTGTTCCAGCCACACATAGAAATCAGACGTTGCAACATACTCAACCCTGCCACATTGTTACCCTCGATTACAATTGATCCAGCACCACATGACTGTGTAGAAGTCATTAATACAGTGACAAAGCCCCGACAAGACTTGACAGACATTGCATTGTCCGACCCAGACCTGACACTTTACGTGGATGGTTCATGCATGAGAACAAGCACAGGAGAGTTAGTGGCTGCATATGCAGTGACCACTGAAACTGAAGTCATAGAAACACATCATATTGACACATTATCTGCTCAAGCAGCAGAGCTCATCGCTCTGACCCAAGCCTGTATACTAGCCAAGAACAAGAAAGTAAACATATACACAGATTCACAGTACGCATTCGGAGTCGTCCACGACTTCGGTGTTCTTTGGGAAGAGAGAGGTTTTTTAACTTCTCACGGTGCTAAGATCCAACACGGTCCCCTCATTCAAGCCCTGTTAGAAGCAATACACTTGCCTACAGCCATAGCCATTATGAAATGCAAAGCACATGCTAAAGTCACCGACACTATTTCCCAGGGTAACGACTTGGCGGATCGAACAGCCAAACTCACAGCTCAGACAGACATACCGACTGACATGACAAAGACTGAAGTAACTTCACTGACACATTGCCTGACAGTTAAGGATCCCACACTAGATGTACTTGACATACAGACACATGCAACTCCAGATGAAATCAAGAAATGGACCGAACAAGGAGGGATCCAGACAGATCAGGGATGGATGACGAAGGGAAGAGCTACATGGTTCTTCCCCGACTCTATGGTTCCAGTTATCATTAACACAGCACATAGTCCAGCACACTTAGGAGAGAAAGCTATGTTAGACAGTTTACAGAATCTTTGGTTCAACAAACACTTACGAGCAGCAGCGAAACAGAAAGTGCGTACTTGCATGATCTGTTGTCAGTTCAATCCAGGCAAAGGTATTCCCGTGGAAACAGGTGGATTTCATCCTCCTGACCATCCTTTTGAAGTCCTCCAGATGGATTATATCCAGATGGACAGATGTCGAGGATTCAAGTATGTCCTCGTAGTCGTATGTGCTCTTTCCCGATGGACAGAAGCATATCCAGTTCCCGATTACACTGCTGTAACCACTGCCAAACAGCTGGTCCGTGAGATTTTCCCACGATATGGCTTGCCCCGTGTCGTGTATTCTGATAATGGACAGCCATTCTCGTCCGAGCTTATGAAACAGGTATCACTCCTGTTAGGTTACCAGTGGAAGTTCCACTGCGTACGACACCCAGAAGCCGCCGGTCTCGTTGAGAGACATAATCAAACCCTGAAAACACGCTTAGCAAAAGTCTGTGCAGAAAAAGGTGTAGATTGGTTAGTAGCCCTACCAGTTGCCCTCTTTTACATGCGAAGGGTAGCTCATTCTAGAACAGGATTGTCCCCGTATGAAATTGTTTTTGGTCGTCCCCCGAATATGTGGGGTACGCCTATGCCCCGAAAGATCACAGATGTTGAAAGTAATATGCTGACAGATTACTTGGCTTCCTTGATGTCTGCACTACAATCTTGTCGTTCACAGGTCGCGGCTGCCTTCCCAGACAACACCCAAGTAAAACCGCATGAAGTCGTTCCAGGAGAATACGTGTACGTGAGAAATTTCGACAGGACAAGTCCGCTGGAACCCAGATGGAAGCAGCCAAAGCTGGTGTTGATGACAACGAGGACCGCCGTAAAGCTAGAAGGTCGCAAGGGATGGCTGCACTCCAGTCATATTAAGAAATTTCACGGACTGTGTCCAGAGACTCCGATTAAGGAGTGCCCCCTTTCAGACACTGACTCTAAACTCCCCCTGCTAGAGAAAACTCCTCAACAGGAGTATCGTTCCAAATTAAGGTCTAGTAAGTCAGACAGCGTTTAATTGTTTAACCTCTTGGCTGCTAATGACAAGGGTAACTCGTCATGGACTTTCCATTGATTTCAATGGAAATTAAAGTCAAATTCAAATAATGCCTTAGCAGCCAAGAGGTTAAGTCCCACTCGGGTGAAGCGGTTAGACAGGTTTCTGACATGTATATGATAGACCCAAGTAGTCAGAGAGATAGGCGTAGTGAAAAGAGAAAACAGTATTGTAAAAATTTGCACAGCCGATGCGTCATCGCATTAATTTTTATGTTTCTTCTGAGTCTTACGATCATATGCATAAGTTTTATGTTACATGTTTTCTTTCCTCTTGATTCCCATGTACATGCTTCCTCTAATGACACTGTAGAGCACACTTTTAGTGACCTGCCTCCCCACGAATTATCCTATCGTTTAGCTATGCGCAACAATACATTCATCCGTATGTTACATCATTCTCACCAGACCAGCAATGCCACAAATTGCTGGGTATGTGGCCGACTCCCTCCCTATCAGAAGTATAAGGGAGCTCTGCTCCTCTTTCCTTATCCGTTCACACATAATGGTTCGTGTGGTGCATGGTTTACTTTAATGTCTTCCCTAGATAGTAAGTCCAAGGTTTCCCAAGGCAATTGGATATGGGGGAACCTGAATACAGTCATGAATAAAATATGTTTCCCAGACAAAGAAGGTCTTCCCCAAAGGACAGGGACCGATCTAGAAAATGAAGTGTATGGATTAGGTAATTTTACACTTCACCTCATGATCCTGAATGTGCAGTCTGAGACTAATTCGGACTTGCCGTTTATTACAGTTTTGCCAGTGAAAGGCGAATTATGTGTCAGAAAGAATGGTTCAGTACATCTAGGACACAGTGATTGTAATACTGTGGTCGAATTCAGTGATAAAGGAAAGTCTACTTTCAAAGCTTCCCGCCATTCTTATTTTATATGTGGGCAGACAGCTTATGTACGTCTGCCATTAGATTGGGATGGGACGTGTTATATTGCGTTCCTATTGCCACCTGTTTTCCTAGCCCCGCCTGATTATCATCGAAATCCACATCTTGTACATGTGAGACATAGAAGGGAGATCAAGACCCCGATTGTCGACCAGACTGAAACAACATGAGAGCAATATACAGATTTCAATAAAGGATTCTTTTTCTTTGTAGGTCCTGTCCAGAATAGTAAATTGATACGCAAATTAACCAGAACTTTGGAAGCAGTAGTGAACGGAACTACTTCTGCTTTAGGTAACCTGACCGAGGAGCAGTCTGCTATGACTTGTTGTTCTTCAAAATCGCCTTGTCCTTGACGTCATCCTGGCCGATAGGGGCGGGGCTTGTAGAGTCATCGGATCCAGTTGTTGCGTGTTTATTCCTAATAACGCGCCATCCGTGTATAAAGCGATTACAAGGCTTCATGAGATAGCTCATCAGATGCACCAGAATCCAGGCACCTGGACTTGGTCCGGTTGGCTCTGGAGTGTGATATCCGCCTGGGGATGGAAATTGTTATCATTCCTTGGAATAATATTGGTCATAGTATTTAGTTGTTGTCTCTGTCTGCAATGTGGGCCAGCGATTTGCGGCTTGTGCGCCACAGCTTGTATTCCCCGTCCAAGTACACGTTCCCGAATAAAGAAAGAAGAACAAATGATGCTTTACGAACAGATAGATGGTCTCATGAATATAGATATATCCTAAAGGGTGTAGTAGGGTCCAAGGAGGGAATGAGGTAATAGAAATTTTCAGGTAGCTAATGTGTCCCCCACTCGCACCCTATCCATGCACCCATGTTCCTTGTATGTTGTGTAACTTCTTTCCCGTACATGCTAGAAAGACGCATATGCATTTGCGTCCAACCTTAACATGTCAGCTATCCAGTCCTGCAAGAAAATCCCGTTAATTAGGCTTCTAGGCCTATGGTGCCAACGTCTTTACATGGTACACTTTTGAATCTCGCACACGTTTTCTCCATGTTTCCTGGCTCAGTCGAGCTAGGCCCTTAAACGAGGCCCCGAGTCTCTCCTGTCTCTGAAAGCTGTATGCATCCCTGACCCCTGCCTTACTTCCTGCCCAGCGAAGCGGTGCCCGGCTCGGCCTGGACTGCCTGCCAAAATCGTATTTTGCCTACAGTTATCTGCTCAGCCTCCTCGAAAACACATTCCAGTCTAGTGAAATAGGTAAACATATTCCCGGCTGCAGAGCAAAGGGCCCGGCCTTCCTGTCCTCCTTGCAAGTGATTTACTGAACCCGTTACCATGGTAGGCCCATGGCCCGCGCATTGCACCAAGACACGTATGCACGCACTAGCATTCAGTATTGAACGGCCTCTGCCCGAGAGACCTTTTACTTCAGACACTACATCCTCCAAACATGAGATACCAGATATACTATAGGTACAGGTTGCCCTGACATCCCAGACACCAGTCTCCTCTACTAGTGCTAAAGTCAAAGCCCCCAGTTCTCCCCAGTTACACGTCATGCTCAGTTGCGCACGCATATAGGTCATAAGTTTCTGCTGATCCTGCAAACTTTCTCTATACATCCACCCACTTGTGACGTTACTTGTGACGTTTCTCTGACATGTACAGTGCACGCCCATGTGTACGCCTTTTTACACGCCTCCTGTTACGCACATGTGTTCTTATCTCTCTCTTTTCACCTGTTACGCCTACTGCATTCATTTCAATTATACTGTTTTACTATATATAATGTGTAATGCTAATAAAACGTTGAATGTCCCTTCCTGAACCTTAGTGGTGATGGAACATGATATCCTGCAACTCGAGTCGCATAATTAAAGCCCGTATGACTCAGATACCACGGACTCTGCCTCTCATTTGATTGAGCTGTCCTTTATTGATAATTAATTGTATGGAAAAATGATACGGTAAAATTATTTACCACAGTACCGTACGCATACGGTGATCGCACCATAGTTTGTACTGCTAATGGTACTCAGCGCGTACCCGCGCATACGCTACGAATACGCTTTGACGTTACACGTCGCATCAATGCTTCTGTGTGATGTCATGTACAGCGCCCCGTACGCAAAAGACTCAAAAGTTTTTAATTGTTTAAAAACATATATTTATGTATTTAATGTACATACTAAAAGAAGACATTATCTGGGATAATTATGAAAATATTTTTTTAACTTTTAATAAGCGTATATTACTTTTAAAAGCCATTACACAAATCGCGGCGTACAGTCTGAGGAATTGAAGGTATAAAAGACAAGTTTGGAAGTACATAGAAGACTGCATGCACAGTCTATAGGGGTTTGAAGCAGTCTATGGCCTAAGGCATATTTGAATGCATGAGTACTTAGGTAGTGAGTGGATGATTACAGTGGTCGAGCTGAATGTATAACTGATTCACTTTTAAAACAGTGTATAGATAAACACATACTGCTGTATGGCTCACTACAATACTAAAATAGCAGTAGCAGAACGTTTGGAGGAAGTGTAAATATACAGACTGGGCAATTGAAACTTTAAAAGCCAAGTTTGCAGGTGCATAGAAAAGGGCATTTAATATTTATTAATCTTCCCAACACCCGAAGCGCCAGCACACCTTTCCGAGGGTAGGTTTACGATTTACAAATGCTAGCATTTTTTTAAATTAAGAAGCATAATAATAACAAATATTAATCCTTTTTTTTCTTCTAATGATAACAATATTTTTTTTATGTCTTCTGTTTAGAGGTTTTTAATCATGAAAATGCAAAGAACACATTTTACCGAGTAACACTTTTTAAACTCTCCAACGTGTATAGATAATAATACCTTGTACGTGTTACGATCGAAATCGAAACCTTTACAGCGTCACAGTTTGTAACTTTTCCGAACACGTGCAGAAGAAAAACATTTAAAACGTGAGCACGTGTAAACTGCAAAACATGCCATCGAAATAGGCGGACCCACAGCTTCCTTTCGTAGACTACTAAACAACCAAAAACTTTATAAACCACACCTACTGTGCAATTAGTTTCATTTTCGCGAGTTATTTATGAGTCGCCAATCTATGTTGCAGGGTCCATTTTCTAGCATAGGATTCTCTTTTTGCGTCAACAAACATATTCCCTATGGCATAGGCATAGGCATTGTACTTAGTTATAACTTGTGGCTATTTATCAATATTTAAACATTTATATGTAGAACAAAATGTTATTGCATGTTTTTTGCTTTTTCTCTGTAACGTCAGCAGCTTGTTTTTAGAAACAGATAGATTATAACAAACATTGCTCCTTTTCTGGCTCCTTTCACCTTATATATAGTGACTTTTTGTATTATAATATTGACCCTGTACTTAGCTTGAGAGGTGTTGGTGACCCGTCGACGCAAACTTTAAACATTTTAAATCAACGTCACCATCTTCCACTTGCTATTGTTTTCCCCTAGAGATCACATAATTTTAATATGTATATTATAACATTAACAGTCTTGGTGATCTTAGTGGAGTTCACGATCCAAGCAAGTTGAGGGGGCACTCTGAAGCAGCACATCTGTGGACACACAACGGAGGCAAAAGGTGAGCTATGAGTATTTTCTCCTGTATTAACTGCTCCATCTATAAATTTCACAGATTTAATGTTGTTTTCTCTCTCGTTCTCTCTCGCTCACTCTCTGTGACATCATTTCTCTTTCTCTTTTAAAGTTATAGACACTGCTGTCTACTTTCACGTGTAGAAGCAGAGTTGAATTCAAGTTGTGAATTCTGATGACCGCAGTTTTTATACAAGGTAAGCACAGCGGCCTATATATACAGTGCCTCCATTGCCATGCATTAGAACTAAATCGGCGTATTTACAATCCCGTTGTGCCACCTTTGTGTCAGTAACGCACTAGGCACTTCCATATAGACACCACTTGAACGCGGGACTATAACAGAAGTGAAATGTACTAGGCACACTACACAAGTAAAATCGTAGTGTTACCTTCACTTGTAATGCTTCACCTTATTTAGTCACATCTACATAACTTTAAACTCTAATTTTCTTTTTTGTTTTGCAGATTACTTATCCTACATCTTTTGGAGACCACATCACAATTTGTTTATAATACTGTTTCATTAAAGTTATTTTTCTAGCTGTTTATTATATTATCTTTAAGTTACGTTTACAGTTATTGTTGTTTTAATAAAAGTTAATTAAAAAAACTATATACTTGATTTTTTTGGGGGGGTGACGGTCCACAACAAAAATTATATTTATAATTTGAAGTACTGTAGTAAGATGTTTGACAGTAGGGTTGAAAAGTACTGGCTGTACAATAAATTATATTTTCTCTGGATGGACTACAACATAGAAAGGAAATCAAAGTAAAACAAAACAATATGTTCCACATTTACAAACCTCTTTTGACATTTTCGCGTGCAAACCTACCCCCCTACAAAATTAACTGTGTGGGCCTCAATGACGCCCCTCAAACCACGAAAATGACCACCCCCCTGGAGATTTCTATATTGTGCGAGGGAGGCCGCGTGGCCCACCGCCTGATGCCCTGGAGTCCGCAACGCCCATTCCCGGTTCCTGCAGTGTCCTGGGGGGAAACAGCCATTACAACGCGGTCATAACCACGCATGACCGTCACCACAAATTCATTAGCACGCATATGGCTTTACCACGCATGCTTTTACAACTACTATACATTAACCACGCATGATAAAGGCATAAGCACGGTAATGGCTTTGTGGTGACGGTCACGTGTTGTAATGGCTGTTCCTTACGTGCTTCAAATTAGTTTTTAGGTATGCGTGTGACCAAGTCTGATAAGATCGGAGGCCAAGTACAAACACTGTGGTGTCTGTGGCAGGAAATCTCATGGATCACAGAGAAGATAGGCGGGGGGGGTAAATTGAAAGTAGCAGGTATAATAAAAATAACGGAGGAAAACTACTAAAATGGCGGAGTATGTAATCAATATTTGGCGCCTCGGCATTACGTTTCAAATAAATATAGATAGAATATGATTATTAATATATTACAAAAGTATAGCAGTGGATGAGGCACACGACTCGGCAGAAGAAAGCGGCAAATTCAATACATGAAATGAGGACAGGTTTGCTTGGCGAACTTGAAGAAAAACAAAGAAGCGTGGGCTTGGAAACGAGGCTGCGCATGCGTAGAGATTATAACTGGTGCAGAAAAAAACCCGGAAAGTTTTACATACTATCATAGAAATATAGCTCTTTTTTTTACCAGTAAAGTTATTTCTGAAAAGAACTGTTTTTTATGAGCTCCAAAGCCCCCACGGTCCCAGCCGGCTCCCTGCATCGTTCGGGAGCTGGCATTGCTTTTCGTCACCCTAGGCACTGCAGAAGGCGGCACTGTAGGCACCCCGGGACACTGCAGAAGCCGTCCCTGAAAGGTGGTGGTCCCCAGGGCCATCAAAGGCTCCGGGAAGGGGGCCACGTGGCCCCCCTCCCAACATTCAAAAGCCCCGAGGGGTGGTAGTCCCCGGGGCAGGGTGATCCATCCCCCCTATTTTCTATATTAGAGCCCCGGGGAGATGGCGGTCCCCGGGGCGTGTGTGGGGGGCTTGAAACCCCCCACACAGTTTTTTTAAATAAAAAGAGGCCCCAGGGACTGGCAAACCCCCGGGGCTTTGGGGGTGCCATGAGCCCCCCACTTACATATAGTTAAAGCCCCGGGGGTGGCAATCCCCGGGGCAGAGGGACCCCTCTGGGCCCCCCATTATGAAAAAAAAAAATGCCTCCGCTATTTGACCCCCCCGGGGGCTAATTAACAATAAAGCAGTCTTTTTTTCCCAAAACGCGTAAATCACTTGATTTAAAAAAAAATGTGGGGCCTAACGATCCATGTGGGACCCCCTGAGCAGGCCTAGAGGGTCAGGAGTTTTCTACCCTGCCCCCATTCCTAATTTTTGCAACTTTGATGCCTTTAGCACTTTCCTCAGAGGCTCGACAGTCTTTGCAGCCACAGCTGAACCACCGCCCTTAAGTGTCAGGCAATTCGCCGACAAGAAGCTGGAATTACGAATTGGTGTGCTGTTGCTGTTCTTTACCAATAAATGGCTCACTGTTACTGGTTGTGGAGTGCTTCTATGCCTAGGGGGCAAACTTGGAGCTTTGATGTGTCCGCAGCAGCCCAGCCGTGATAGAGGCACCACCCTGCCAAAGTGGGGGCCACGAGCTTCACATCATACGGGGCCGCCATGTGGGACAACGGGCATGGATTAATGAACAGAAGGGCACGCTGAGGCTCATTTGAGGGCTTTGAATTTTTCTCACCAGCAAGTAATCAAGGCCCCCATTCGGGAGTTTATTTATGGACTACATGACCCATAAGGCCACGAATCCGATGCTTAATGAAGCAGCCCATCGGAGGGCGTGAACTGTGCACTTAAGAGGGATGGTTCAGCTGTGCCTGCAAAGACTGTCGAGCCTCTGAGGAAAGCGCTAAAGGCACTGAAACGCGTCAGGCAATTCGACAACAAGAACCTGGAATTACGAATTGGTGTGCTGTTGCTGTTCTTTACCAATAAATGGCTCACTGTTACCGGTTGTGGAGTGCTTCTATGCCTAGGGGGCAAACTTGGAGCTTTGTTATGTACGCGGCAGCCCAGCCGTGATAGAGGCACCACCCTGCCAAAGTGGGGGCCACGAGCTTCACATCATACGGAGCCGCCATGTGGGACAACGGGCATGGATTAATGAACAGAATGGCATGCTGAGGCTCATTTGAGGGCTTTGAATTTTTCTCGCCAGCAAGTAATCAAGGCACCCATTTGGTAGTTTATTTATAGACTACATGACCCATAAGGTCACGATGATTAATGAAGCAGCCCATCAGAGGGCGTGAACTGTGCACATAAGAGCGGTGGTTCTGCTGTGCCTGCAAAGACTGTCGAGCCTCTGAGGAAAGTGCTAAAGGCACTGAAACGCGTCAGGCAATTCGACGACAAGAAGCTGGAATTACGAATTGGTGATCTGTTGCTGTTCTTTACCAATAAATGGCTCACTGTTACCGGTTGTGGAGTGCTTCTATGCCTAGGGGGCAAACTTGGAGCTTGTGAGCCGAAACGTCATGAGACTGCCCTGCACTAAGAAATAAAAAACGCAAGCACTTAACTGGTCCATGTCTGTGTACTTCATATCCTGGCTGGTGTGACTCCAGAGCGTGAGAGAAGTGGCGGACTGTTTGATATATATATATATATATATATATATATATATATATATATATATATATATATATATATATATATATATATATATATATATATATATATATATATATATATATATATATATACATATACATATACATATACATACATATATATATATATATATATTATATATATATATATATGTATATATATATATATATAACCTACTGGCGGTCGCCAGTAGGTAGTTATAGTTAGGATTATTTGCAATAGGGAAATCGCAACATTCTATTGGGAATAACTTTGGCGCCGGTTGAGGAATCTGCCTGAAAATTTCCTCAAATTTGCCTTGCGGTGCTCTGGTCCTTGCCTAAAAGTTTGAGGGGGATTCATCAAGCAGGGGCCGAGAAAAAAGGGCGGTCCCAAAACGTGTTTTTCCCATGTTAATTTCTATAGGGCAGTCGACCTCACTTTTAGCCCGAACGGCTGAATGGATTTCCACGAAACTTGGTAAAATTGTAGGGACTGGTAGCCCGATGTGCCTTTGCTATGTCTTAAGATATGTGCTCCAGTGGATTTTGAGTAATTTAGGTTCAAAAAAATATATATATCTATAAGTGTGCCCTTGGGGGAGTGCCCGATACGCACACCGGGGAGCGTACCGGGGAGCGTACCATGGGGGAAAAAGAATGACATAGTTTTTAAAAAATGTAGCCTTTTTTTATAAATTGGAGGTAGTTCTGAAAAGAACTGTTTTTTTTCTTTTTGTTGTTTTATATTTTTTTTAATGTTTTTTTGAACATTTTGTACTTTTTTTGGCTTTTATGAATTATTTTATATTTTTTTGTTATTTTTATGGGGAGACACAAAAAACAAGGAATTAAAAACGTCTCAACTGGAGCAAAAAAAAACAGGAAAAAATTATGGCTTTTTGGGGCATTTGTGGTTGTCACCAGCACGGTTGATGAGCTTTATGCTTTGCTCACCATAGGTGATGGTTTTCCCACAAAAAATACAAGTGATCTTGTATTTCCCAAACTGGGGTTGAATGTTTGGGACCATCTCTCTTGTCTCTGGTCCCGATGGAGTGGGTTGCTTTCTTTTTGAGGTGCTGGGTGAAGATTGGGGAGGGTTACTGGCCAGTTCTCTCACCTCTGCCGCAGCATAGTTGTTGGGAAGCCTGCGCTGCATGTGGCGAATCATGGTGTTATTGCCAAATGAGTATTTTTTGTTAGGGTTCCCGTTTGAAAGTTCCATGTTACAGATTAGGCAAGTCACCTTTGGCGCATTCACCTTTTTTTGGCCACTTGGGATGGAAAAAAACCTCCCAAACAATGTGTGGCTTTGGCCTATATGGGGTATTCTCTTCTGGCAGGAATGTCCTCCTCCCCTCCTCTTCCTCCTCCTCCTCTTCCTCTTCTTCATCTCCACCAGTGTGGTGTTGTGGTGGTCCTCTTTGTGGTGGTGGCTGAGATGCTCCTGCTGCTGCTGCTACTGAAGCCCTTTTTCAGTCCAAAAAAGTACAGAGAGGTCTTTCAACAGGTCTTCTTCACTCAAAGTACAAAGTGAGAATGAGGAAAAAAGGTGGGGGCTTTTATCATTAGGAAACAAAAACTGTCCTGAACCAATGAAAAATGTTAATTTCAGGTCACATGACCAGGGCTTTCATCATTTGGAAACCAAAACTGTCCTGCACCAATAAAAAGTGTTATTTTTAGGTCACATGACCCGACGCGCTTACGCTACGCGCCCCGGGGCGTGCCCAGGGGCGTGTCGCGTAAGCGCGTCGAATGCTTACGTAGCGCGATCGTATGCGCTCGAGTGCTTCCGGGTGCGTTTACACGATACGTCACGATGATGTTTTCGTTCGCGGCAAAAGGGCTAATGGGGCGCTCACCGGTACGCGCCGCAAGACTGCGCTTTCCGGTGCGCTCCCTTGGACGCGCACCGGGAGCGCTCCAGGGCAAAAAAAACGAAAAGAAAAACCATGAACAATATACATAAAAAAATAGTATTACATAAATATACATTATAAGATTCATTATAAAAAATGTTACATTTCATAGCTATAGAAATTTGCTATTAAAAAACCTATGAAATTCACTGAAAAAACCAAAGGTTTCACACCAGTTATAGTTAGGAATTAGCATTTAAAAAACCTTTTAAATTCACTGAAAAAACCATAGGTTTCACACCAGTTATAGTTGGGAATTAGCATTTAAAAAACCTATTAAATTCACTGAAAAAACCATAGGTTTCACACCAGTTATAGTTAGCTGGAAATTTTACTGACATAAAACCATTGAAATTCCCACGTTATAGTTAGTTGGACTCACTATAACTTGCGCGCCTGCAATGCACTGCTGATGACATCACATATTACATCACTCATGACATGGTCAGTGACATCACTCGTGACATCACTGATGACACCATCCTTGTGACAGAGTGACAGACCTCCTTTCAGTGTAATGTAACCCTTGAAACACATATTCAAAAATAGAAACTAACATTTTCAAAAAAATGGAGATACCCATACCAGTTACAACAACCAATTCAGTAATGCCACCATCTATATACACATCCACTCATTCAGCAACAGTTCTATATAGTCACTCATACATATACCACTCATCATATGTAGTAATACACATATACATCCTGTTACAGACCGACAGTCTTCCAAAAGTTACTCACACACATACTCACACATGCAAATAAACTATTGAACATCCATTTATTAGCATATACAACTATACACACACTACCACCTTACTTCTAAGGAAACTCTCTCTCTCGCTCTCTCGCTATATATATATATATATATATATATATATATATATATTCACTGAAAAAAACATAGGTTTCACACCAGTTATAGTTAGGAATTAGCATTTAAAAAACCTATTAAATTCACTGAAAAAACCATAGGTTTCACACCAGTTATAGTTATAGCTGGAAATTTTGCTGACATAAAACCATTGAAATTCCCACGTTATAGTTAGTTGGACTCACTATAACTTGCGTGCCTGCAATGCACTGCTGATGACGTCACATATTACATCACTCATGATATGGTCAGTGACATCACATCCTTGTGACAGACTGACAGACCTCCTTTCAGTGTAATGTAACCCTTGAGACACATATTCAAAAATAGAAACTAACATTTTCAAAAAAATGGAGATACCCATACCAGTTAAGACAACCAATTCAGTAATTCCACCATCTATATACACATCCTCTAATTCAGCAACAGTTCTATATAGTCACTCAAAAGTTACTCACACACATACTCACACATGCAAATAAACTATTGAACATCCATTTATTTGCATATACAGCTATACACACACTAGTACATTACTTCTAAGGAAACTTACACATACTTACTCTCTTAAACAATCAACCACAACTTTACTGTGCTGTTTAGGGTCTTTAGTTTTATCTTCTTGAAGAATTTAGGGTGACCAAATTTATATAGAAAGTGATCTGTTCTTTCTGTCATAATTTGTAAAAATTCGGGGTAGTAATGACAGCTCTTCAATAGAGGTCTCATGTTTTTGAAGTGAAATGCTCTATAGTATTCAAAAAGGTCAGGACTGGCTATCCCCCCTTGTTCTTTTTTCCTCCATAATTTACTCCATGCGATTCTCGTTCCTTTGGATGACCAGATGAAACTCGTTATTTCTCCCTGAATTTTCTTCAATACGTCTCTCTTGAATTCCAAAGGTATAGTATTGAAAAGGTAGGTAAATTTAGGTAATATGGACATTTTTATTATATTGGATCTTCCCAGGAAGCTTAGTGGAAGCCCACCCCATACTTTAAGAAGTTTTCCAGTTTCTCCAGCGATTCTGCTGAGGTTTATCTGGGGCACTTTTTTCCAGGTCTTTAACCAGATTGATCCCCAAGTATTTTATTTTATCTTTGGAATAAGAGATGTTGGAATGTGTGTTCCAGCTCATAGCCTCTGTCTTTGCCTGATTAGTCTGGTACCCTGACACTCTCCCAAAGTTAGTTAATGTTTTTTCTATTGCTGCAATAGAATTTTGAAAATTGTCTATAAGTACCATCAGGTCGTCCGCGTACAGAGCCACCTTTTTGGTCCATTTGTGGTGTTTAAAGGGCGTTATTGAGCTATGGCTTCTGAGGCTGCTTGCTAGGGGCTCAATGTAGAGGTTGAAGAGTAGCTGCGACAACGGGCACCCTTGTCTTGTTCCTCTTTGAATTTCAATGTTTTCGGTGAGGTTTCCGTTGATTAATATCTTAGCTCTTGGTTTTTTATATATTTCCTCTACCATGTGACTAAAGCTCTCCCCTAGATTGTATTTGCTGATGGCCTTGTTCAAGAATGTCCAATTGACTCTGTCAAATGCTTTGGCAGCATTGAAGCTGATTATTGTTAATGTTTTTTTTTCACAGGTGGCTATATCTATTGCAGTAAAGAGTTTGTGGGTTATCTCTTGTATTTGTCTCCCTTTCACGAAGCCCTTTTGGTCTGGGTTAATCAGTTTTGTCATTACTGTTGCAAGCCTCTTTTCCATGATCTGCATAGAGATTTTGTAGTCGCAGTTCAGCAATGAAATAGTCTGTATGATTCACAGATTGTTGGGTTTTTCCCCGGTTTTAAGATGATGCTAATAGTTGCATCATTCTAGGAGTCAGGGATTTTATCTTGACCCTTATAGATTGTGTTTAGTAACTCTGTTAGGTCTCTCTCAGGTTTATGTAGAGCTCGTTGGGTAAGGCGTCCGGGCCGGCTGCTTTCCTTCTTTTCAGTCCTTTCATCACGTCTCCTACTTCTTCAATTGTAATTTCTACATTCAGTTCTTCTTTTTATTCTTCCGATAAGGATGGGAGGGGCTGGAGATCTAGGTAATTTTCAAGCTGTTCCTCAGTAGGGTTTGTGTCTTCATTATATAGGTTGGCGAAGAAGAAGTTTGTGAACTCCTGCATTATTACAGTGTCCTCAGAGCTTGGTTCTATTTGATTATGCTGTTGGATGCTGGATACTTTGTTTCTGGTTTGATCCGTCTTCATTTTCCACGCCAGCATTTTGCCGCATCCTTCTCCATATTCATGGTTCGATGGTTTACTGGCTTCCCATTTTCTCCTCAATTTACTCTCAAGAAGGTCTGTTAGTTTTCCTTTTTGTTCTTGCGTTTCCTTTTCTAATTCTTCTTTAGTGCATGAAGTGTTCTCTGGTGCTATTTGCATATCGAGAAGTTTTATACCTTTTTCCAAGTCTCTTATTTCTTGCTTCATAACTTTGGATCTATATGCTCCCATACTTAACAGCTTCCCCCTGATTACTGCCTTGTATGTATCCCAGGTGATTTGTTTCGAAGTGCCAACTTTGTTATCCTCAAAGAAGTTGACTGTCACAACCCCAAGTTCTTCTATTAACTGTGGGTCTAATAGTATAGTGCGATCGACAGTCCATCTGACTTGTGTGTTGTTATTTGTCATTTGCAATGTTAGTTGGACTGCTGAGTGGTCGGACAAGTGAGCCGGCAGATGCTCTATGCTCCTAACATCACCTAGTGGGCTCCTGTTTATTAAGAAGTAGTCAATTCTCGATTTGTGTCCTAATTTTTTATTGTGTCTTTTATCGCCCTTTTCTTTCCACATATCCATCAAGTCCAGATCTTTTTTGTAGTTGCCTAACCACTCCCTCATTTTTGGTAAATGTGCTTGTCTTCCTGAAGGGGATCTGTCCATTTTAGGATCTATGATTATATTGTATTCGCCCCCTACTATTATCGGGGAGGTTGTTGATAGGAATTATCAGCCTGATTCATCATTGGGAGGTTTTGCGAGTCTGAAATAGCGAATCATAAGGAATCGCTATTCCAGACTCGCAAAACGGGATTCATGTAGGAATAGCAACATTTTTTGCGATTCCTACTGATTCCTTATTTGCGATTAGCAAATTGCTAATCGCAAATAAGGAATAACTCCCCATTCATTCCTATGGGCCAAAAGGCCCATAGGAATGAATGGGGAGTATTCCTTATTTGCGATTAGCAATTAGCTAATCGCAAATAAGATAGCGATTTAAAGGGTGCCAGGGGTGTCCAGAGGTCACCCTGTAGCACCCCTTAAATGCTAATTTAAACAGGTGTTGCGCACACACATGTCCAAAGGACATGTGTGTGTGCAACATGCAACTCAGAAAAATGCTTTTAAAAGCATTTTTCTGAGTTTTCGCTATATACCACGAGGTTTGACCTCGTGGTAAATAGCGGGCCGAAATTGCGAATTACCAAATTTTAAATGGATGAGGAATTGCATTTAAGGAATCTCAAATAGAGTTTCCTTAAATGTAATTCATCGCAAAATAGCGAAATCGCTATTACCGATTTTTGCATTTGGGATGATGAATCCCAAATGCAAAAATAGCTCTCGCAAAGGGCCAGATTCTCAGAATCTGGCCCTTTGCGAGCCGATTTCGGCTTGATGAATCAGGCTGTAAGTGTAGAATTTTTGGAGGGGGTTGGGTCGTCTCAGTTTAGGCCGTAGTAGCCTACTACAGTGAATATATTATCGGATATTCTTATTTTAGTTATTGCCCATCTTCCTTTATTGTCTACTACTGTGTGCTCGATCTTGGCTTTGAGCGATTTTTTAAAAATTATTGTTATGCCTTTAATGTTGCAGTCTTGGTTAGTGCAGACATAGGCATCGACCCAGCTTAGATTTTTTATTATTTGGTACCATTCTGATTCTAGAAGGTGCATCTCCTGTAGTATGATTATCTCACTATCAACTGCCTTAAGGTATTCAAGAATCCTCCTCCTTCTATTAGCTGTTCTAAGACCATTAACGTTCCAAGAGAGTATTTTAAATTCTTTGGAGTTTTTCATCATCTTCTTATGTTATATTGGGGAGTGCATGACCTAATTCATGTTTGCAGGCCCCTTATGCTCCTTTTGATTTAATAAGTGAAGATGTTTTTTCTGTTTTTTTCCCTAGTTTGCTCCCCACCCGTGTTCTCTTTTTATTTTGTATTTGTGTTTTTTTGAGAGATTCATCGTTACCCACCCTGAGGAAGCCTCCCTTCTTTTTTGGGGCGGTATTGTTCGCCCTCTTTGAGCTCCATGCTTCGCCTAATTCGCAAGCTTCACCTTTCTTATTTAATGTTGCGGTCCGCAGTTGATCCTTAATTTCCTCTAAAAAAGTTTTGACCTCTTTGGGGTCCCTGATGTTATACATTTTGTTTCTCCACATGATCCTTAGGGCTGCAGGGAATTTCATTTGAACTGTGGCGCCGAGGGACTTTAGTTCCTGTATGTACTGTCCCAATTCCCACTGCCTGTCCTGGGTGGCTTTGGACATGTCTGAACGGTTTCTGAAAGACCAGTTGTCCTTATTGAAGGTGCCCTTTTTAAGGCCTCGCTTAAGATTCTTTCTTTCAAAGTGTATGTTTTAAAATTAATTAGAATTTTCCTCAGTGTCTTCCTCTCTTTATTTTTGCCAAAAGGGTCGCGGTGAACCCTCTGTATGTCTTCTGCCAGGTCAGCTTCTTTGGCCCAGGGGAAAAACTTCCAGGAGAGACACAATGAACTTTTTGATATCCGCCCCTTAGAGATTTTCTGGAAAGTTCAAGACCCTCAAGTTGTTCCTTCTCGCCTGATTTTCTAGCGATTCAAGTTTCTCTTTCATGTTTTTATCGCTGTCTCTTAAAGATCTAATCTCCTTTTGGTTAGTTTCCACTTTATTACTGAGAGTTTCTACTTCTGCTTTGACCACTGTCACTCTTTCTCCTGGTGCATTCAGTTTGCGGGCAAGAGTTTTGCATACCTCCTGGATCTTACTTAGATTAACTTCTGAGCCTGGCAATTTCTCTTTCATTTCTCCCAGAATTTTATCCATAAATTTCTCCATGAGCTTCTCCGTTTGGCTTAGGGCAGTCTGTTCTTCCCCTAAGTTGCCTACTGGTTGTTCAGCAGATTTTGCCATGGTGAAGCCTCTTGGTACCACGGCTTGTGGATCTGTAAGTGTAGCTGTCTCTTTCTCTTTGCTCATGCCCAGGATATTGTCACCTGCTAATATGGCGTTAGAACCCGCTCCAGTGAAGGAGTTTGTGTTTAGGGTAGAGCCCGCGTTAAAGTTTGCAGATTTGTTTTTATCTTGCAGAGCTGGATGATTACCCCTCGCTTGGACCTGCTGCTGGACTTTGAAAAAGGATCTTAGAGAGGGGGTCACTCTGATTTTTTGTTCTGTCTGGTCTCTCCCTGGGTCTTTCCCCTTTGCTGTTTTACCTTTTGTTTTATGTGCTTGGATATCTAGATTAGGAAACCCTCTGGGCTTCTTTTTTGTGCTTCTGGGGGCCACACTTTGCTTTATAGGGGGGAGGAAGCTTTGTTTGGGGAACTGCCTGTTCCTGAGGCAGTAGCTAGATCTAATTCTGTTACCCTGTTTGAGCTCTGCTAGTGATTCGATTAGGATTGGCCCTATTGGGGGGATTTGAGTCTCCCCAGTGCCCCTAGCCTCTAAAATTGTGTGCGGGGTTGCAGCTTCTGCCTCTTTTCCAACCCCCTTATCACCATTAACTTGCTTGCTCCCTCTACAACCATCGAGCAAGTTCAGCGAGGCAAAGCCTTCCCCCCCCCCCCGGGTACCTTATGCATACGCGAGTGTGTGATCCTCTGGTCAAGCCCGGCTGAGTTTCGCCGCTCTCTGGTGCCGAAAGTCCTCACCTTTAAATGGGGGGAGTGTTGGAGACTTCACCTCCGTGTACTTCTTTCCCGTTGCCTCCGTTGTGGAGCTGTCCCTGAAGCCACCTGCTTTCACTGACTTTGCCAGCTCCACTCTGCCGGCGCTTCCCTTTGTTTCCCGGAACTGAAAGGGCTCAGCTGAACCTGTGCCGCTTGCGGCAGTGTCGACCGCGCTCACGCTGCCACCCCTGCCCCAGGACAGGAAGGGGATCCTTCCGATCGCCTTCCTGCAGTCTCTGCTTGCTCCTGACGTGGCCGCCCAGAGCCCGGAGTACGTCGTCAGTGCGCTGTGTAGCACGGCTCTCACCGCGTCTCTGCCCTTGCTGTTCGCGCTGCCACCGGCTGAATCATGAGGTGAGGTAGTTTGCATCCCAAAATCGCCTCAAAATGCTCGTAAAATAAATTTCAGTTCTGAAATTTTATCTTCCTTTGTCAACTGCAGGTTTAACGGTTTACATGGATATAATGTGGTGGTTTTCCTGATGTTTAGACTGCAGCGAGCATGGAGCTCCCGACCGGACCTCTTAGCCCGCCGCCATATTCCTCCGTGCTCCAAAAAGGAAACATCTCCTCTCCACAGTCTTCAAGTTTCATTACGCCACTGCTTGTAACTGCTTGTTAAGTATTAAAATATAGCAATTATTGGTGTTCATTGGGTTTCCTAGACCATTTGGCCCCTGTGCCACTGCACCTGATGACCCATTCAAATCATGAACTTAGTGTCAGTAAGGTAATTGCATTTGACTGCTTGTTTAGTAATAAATATAGCCATAATCGGTGGGGTTCCTAGACCATTTGGCCCATATGCCACTGCACCTAGTGCACCATTCAAATCATAACCCTAGAGCCTGCAAAGTAATTGCACTTGGGACTGCTTGTGTAGTAGTAAAATATATCAATAATCTATGTTCACTGGGTTTCCTTGAGTTTTTGGCTCATGTCTCACTTCACCGGCTGTACCATTCAAATCATTGAAACCTTTTGGTTGCAAAGTGTTACATTGTTTGATGCAAAATTTCCTAGTCTTGCATAGTTACTTTTGTGATCCGTTCCTGTTACGTGCAATAGATCTAGCCACACAAGTGGGGTTTTATTTTTAGCAGGAAAAGTGTGAAAATTTTGGGTGAATGGAAATGTGAAAATGTGTGATGTCAACGAAAGTTTGAGGTTTGAAGGGCATTCTGGGCAAGTGCATGTAGTGGGGCCCTTGCATTTCATACCATTCTGGACTGCCCTGTGTGTATAGTTTTCAGAAATGCCTGAGTTTAGCAGGCTTCCCGGGGTGGCAACCCAGTTAGAGGCGGACTAGTGGAGCCATCAGTATGGCAAGTAAGAGAAATTTGGGTCTACCCCCAGCCTGCTGGTCCATATGTTAAAACTACGGCCAAAAGAAATCAAACTTCTGCTTGTTTGCCATGAGGATGAGGAAGATCTTCACCCCAAGTGGAGAGAAAGACCGTTGAGGCTTTATACGTGGATATATATCCCTGGTTATAGACAGTGTTCTACTCCTCTGAGGCCAGAATTACAGTATACCCCACAATTTCCACCAGGTGGAGCGAAAAGACTGTTCAGACCTTTCTCAGAGCTTAATGCCTTTGTAGGCTGCCCTCCCCCACACCTCCCATCCCTCACCCCCCTCCTTTTAGGACCATTTTGTCTTTTTTGTTTATTAGGTTTTCTCTCCCATCTGGGGTCAGATTGGGAGTAAACTTGTGCCTGATGTTTGGGGAACACTGGTCCATGCCTAGGGAGGCAGCTTCCTTCAAAATTGTAAATAAAAACATTCCCTGGTTGTTTAGTGGACTTTCTGCCTACCGGGTAGCAGATAAAGAAAAAACATCCTTTCTCCTGCCTCATGGGGGTACAAAGACTGTTGTGAAGGTATCGGATGGAGCACCGACCATGTCCAAGAGGGCTGCTTATCCTTCCAAAACAGTAGACGCAACAGTTCCTTGGTGATCTAGTGGACTTTCTGCCCTCCCCCTGATGAAGCAGATTGGGGGTAAATATGCCTATCTGCCACCCGCAGGGGGTGGGGGAGAGCAGAGACTCATGCCCAGGAGCCTTGGTTCCCAAAATATAAAAGCTTCCCTGATGTTTTTAGAAAATCTGCCATTTCTGTGGGTCTCCCTGGATTTTTTGCCTTTTTTGTTGGCTCCTATATTTTTACTGGCTTTAGATCTCTGTGCTTCAATGCTACTAACCAGTGGGAAAGTTTCTGTGCTCCCCTTTAAAATGGTCAAATTGACAAATTCCTAATTAGCATATTTAACTCACCTATAAGTCCCTAGTATCTGGTGCAAAGCGTACCTAGGGATTAGAAGGTAAACACCACCAGTGGACTGCCACACCTATTGTGCCATCCCGTATAGTGGCAGTGCAAACATTGCTTCAGGCCTACCACAGTAGTCAGACCATAACATTGCAAAATATGCCAAAATAAACCCTTTCTGATAGGTAAAAGTGTTTTGTTTAAACATTATGATCTCACCCCTATCTTCGCCTGGTATACCACAGGCTAGGGTGCTTGGCAAACAGTAGGACATGTCGGATTTTGATGTTAGCATGTCTTTACAGTGACTAACACACCAAAGAGATTTTCACTCTGGCAGGCCAGGGTGTGCTATGTAGAAAACCAGAGTAAAGATTAACATACTAATACTGTATCTCTGGAATGTAACTAGCTAGAAAAAAAACGAAACAAGTATATTTAATTGTTAGTAAAAACTCAATCCAACTGTGAAGTCAGATGTTAAATAAATATTAAGGAAAGGTAACTGTAGAAAGTTACCTTATCCCTGCCTGTAGTTGCTGAAGGCTAATTTGCATTGGCTCGCCAGAGTCTCCCAGCTAGTAATTAGCCTTGAATAGGTGTGAATAGTTATGAAATGTCTCGCAGGAGCAAACAACAGGCTGACATGAATGGGCAGAGTTGACTTTTGTGAACTCCTCAGAATATGCACTGTGGAGGATATGGGCATACTTTTTGACACTACAGTCCTGCTTGAGCATCAAATTACTGCTTGACAGGTCTGCGGGTTTACATATAACATTAGGGGTGCACTTAAAATGGAGATGGACGCCAAGGCTGCTAAGACAATACTTGTGTATTCATTGTCTCGTTGCTGGAGGGCCCTACCTTTGTCCTACCAGACATTTGTCTTTGGAATTGTTGTGGATACAGTGCCGGTCTCAAACTTGATTTTTGTGTTAGAGGCACGGGCACACTAGGATTTCCCTAGTACACTTTCCACAAACCCCCTTAGCCCTCAGAGCCCCAGTTTATTGTGGCCAAAGAGGTTTGCCATCTCAGATTTACGCTGACTCATTACTTTATGTTATTCTCACAAAGAGCAGCTGGGAGGAACACAAGGGGACAATGGGTGCCTGCCACTCAAAATGTTTATCAAAATAATGGACCCCTTTCTCCAACACCCATCATACTACGCTTTAGTTACTCCCCCCATCAACTTCAAATACATTTCTAAGCTTGTTTATAACCAGTTTCCATCTGGTTCACAAGGATGTGTTTAGTATCAAATCATACCAGAGAGTTACCTGCACTGTATGCTAGGAATGACCAACATATTTCATTGCCAAACAATTTTGTGGCAGTTCCGTCAGGTCAAAAGGACTCAATATCACGCATTATTTCACTGCACCAACTGTCCACAGTGGGAACGCCTACCAGTGGACTGCTAATAAGCTGCTGTTTACTGTCATTTGCTTCATGACTGCTTGTGTTGCCGGTAGTCCATTATAACACTAAAGTTTCTGTTTGCAACTTAGCTGTCAGAGAATTCAATTCTCTGGTTTTAATCATGTTCCCAAGGACTGCATGAATAAATAATTACAAAAGTCCCCAGAATATATTTTAATTTTACTGATCATGAGATCTAATGACTAGACAGCAAGACTTTAGATAGAGGACCAGACACACAAGGGAGCAGGGAGAGAATCTCAGAACCGCAATAAGTTTCCCTGCCATATGATTCTCAACATTGCTAAACATCCTTGCACACATATGAGCATGCTGGTGAAGAGAAAATAAGGCTGCTGGAATCGTTATTCGTCAGCCTAAAGGTGGTTGCTTGTGTGAGTATGTTTTTATACTAATCACATCTTTGTGAACCAGATGGAAACGGATCATAAACACCCTCAGAAAAGTTATTTCAGACTAATGGGGTGTAATCTATAGCCTAGTATGCTGGTCGTAGGAAAAGGGAGTTCATTGTTTTTGGTGACATTGCATATTGTGCCTATTTGCAGTTAGGCAAAAAGGGCCTACTGCTCAAGTAGGTAAGTCAGGGCATGGGAACCTTTATCCCATTGGTTAGGGCATGTTCAAAAGTCATGCCACCTTCCTAACTTGTGCCAGTCATGAATGTGGCACCTCCAAGCACCCACTTCAGAACACTTTGTGGGCCTGTGCAAGATTCAAATAGGACTAGACCTGCTGTCTGTAACCTGAGAAGTGCCCTGAAGGACTGGAGCTTCTCCTTCTTGTACTCATGGCAAATAAGTGAACTCCGAAGGTCAGTTGGTTGATCCCCTGTGTGGCTACAGGGAAACAACAAGGTTAAACATGCCTTTTCCTGGAAGTACCAAGGCAATCAGTAGCAACTGGACCTAGACTGGATCCTGTTGTTGGCCTCTGCATGACTCACTGTGAGTCTCTAAGTGTCTCCCTTGGGGTCCTGGGGGCATTAGAAGCGTACTCCTGTGGTGCATTGGGATTTAAAAGACCTAGGGCCTGATTTAGAGTTTGGCAGAAGGGTTACTCCATCACAAACGTGACGGATATCTTGTCTGCCATATTAGAAGTCCATTAAATCCAATGGTACTTGTAATATGGTGGATGGGTTATCCATCATGTTTGTGACAGAGTAACTAATCCTCCAAAGTCTAAATCAGGTCCTAAGTCAACAGGTAAAATCTTTGACAAGGATGAACTTTGTTGGTGCATCTGATGCATGCTCCATTATAATCAGCCCCAAATTGCACATAGGTCCTGTTCTGCAGTGAATGACAATGACGCTGTGTGCTTTCAGGCACAGTTTCTGCTAAAACTGTAAAAATTCTCCGGTCCCCCATAGTGGATTTTTGTCATTTTGTTTATTAAATTTCATTGTAGCTTCTAATTCGGTTTTGGTTTTTTATTGCTCTGCATTTTGACTTTATTACTGTTTTGGTACTGCATAAATACTTTATACATGGCCTTCAGTTAGACCTGTTTGCTCTTTGCTGTCGCTTAATAGCTATCAGGCGGTTGAGCGCAGGTTAATACAGTGACTTTAAGGGTTCATCCTGACAATTGTTGTGTTTATGTATTGAAGCGTGTAGTCACCCCCTCTCCCAAATTAATAATCCACTTTCTTACAGTGTTCTAGGGGGCTTTTTGCCTTCAAGGGTGGCAGACTGGGAGCCCACTCCCACAATTCATAACCATCCCCGGTGGAAAGACTGTTTTGCCCAGGGGAGGTGGGGAGCATAGGCTCATGCCTGGGGGAAGCACTGCCCCACCACAAACAGTACATAAACAATTCCTTAGAGCCTAAGGCCCTTCCTGCTTCTGGTGGGTGCAAATTGGGGGGGTTCACCCCTTATTACACCCCCCCCACAGGTAGGAAAAAGACTGGGGGATGCATAGACCCCGGGCAAAACAAGCCCCTTGTGTTTAGCTGAGTAGATCCCTTCATGAGGATTTAATGCCTAATGAAATCCATTACAGAGACTGAGCTCTGCATAGGGGACTTTATCTCCTTTCCAATGCTGCCTCTCCCATGTTGACCAGTGCTTGGGGGATAGATTGATGCCCCCCTTCCCCCGTCCATCAACAAATGAGAAAGCAGACTTCCCATTAAAGAGGTGTACTTTCACTTTTGGTTTGTTGTGATGTTGGGTGCTTAGGACTCAGGAAGCGAGGGAAGATTTTTCCTCACAATTCGACTTTGATTTCAGAAATGAAAATGTTTCTATTGTTTTCACCAAAAATATTGTTTTTCCCGGTACCGTTGCTGGCCTATTGGCGTCCTCCGCACAGTGAAGGTAGTTCGGAAGACGTCAATAGGTCGTCCACAGCACTAAGGCGGGTAGGAGTTGGCTAAAGGTTACCGACTCCTAACATGGAATTAGTGGGCCTCACAAAATATACTCAGTATGGCAAGTCAAATTTTTGCTGGTCAAGCTAGTTGTCCTGACTACTAACCAGACTTGGAACGAGAGCTTAAGCCTGAACTGCCGCACTAAATATAGTCAGCATATTGCAGCTAACTGAATGCAGTGTGATGGCTTTATGCCATACAGCGCTCATGTGAAATGTTTGCAAATAACTCCCTTATTATGCTAATGATATTGTGTTAGGTGGCCACTCTAGGAGAGATCTGAGGAAGCTAACACTAAACGGAGCATAGTTGAATATATAGTATTTGAAGAGGTGGGCTGTTTTGAAGGGAACCAACCAACCAATCTCTAGGCCTGACATAGTGTGACAAGCCTGTAGGCCCCCTGTGTGATGCTCATTGTTAAATCCAAGTAAATGGAAAGACTTTTACCTTAAATAAAAAAAATTGTACACATTTGTGCTACTGAGCTTGTCATTTTTTTCACTGTTTCCATGTTTGGGACTCGTGCTTCTGAGCGCCTCATCCCCATACTGAGACATTTTGAATTTCGTGCTGACATTTAATCAAGTAGGCGGGACATTATTTTATTGGCTGTGCTTGGCTCCCCCTACCCTGGCAACAATGTCATTAGTCAACTAAGCAGCAAGTTAGTTTTCATGTGTACTCAATATGACCGGGTTTATTTTTGTACATGGAAAAACATGATAGTGCATTAAATAAAACACACGCTGTTTTTGTACAGTGCACATTCGGAACTCATGAATTTAAAGGTGCTCTCATGAAGAAAAGGAAAACTCAGTAACATAAAATATTTTTCTAGGATCTCAAAATTTGGTTAGGCAGGGAAGCTGGGATTGATGCCAGGTTTTCTAGTTTCACACTTAGCAATTCAGCCACTAGATGCGTATCTCTTTCTTCTGTTTTACAGCAAATGGTAATGCTATATCTTTAATTCTTGGTGTATAAAGTTAGACATTGGTGGCAGACAGAAACTATGAAAAACTCTGGGGCATATTAACAAGGGGGTTTATCTCCCTTTTTTGGCTTTAAAAGCCAAGAAAGCAGAGATAAAATTATCTCCCTATTACCTACCTGTCGCTAACACAGCTAGTAGGAGATAGCGACCATCTTGGGCCCCGCTTTGCATGTCAGTGAAATTTATCACTAATGACATGCAAAGTGGGCGTGCCAAGATGTTAGCGACTGGAAACAGTCGCTTCCATCGCTATCTCCTATTACCAAATTATGGACATATTCGCGCTAAGCACGATTATGTCCAAAAGCTAACATCTGCCCCTGAGCAGTTCTTAGCTATGTTATCCAATGGTAGGTGGATAACATGGCTAAGAGCATTAGCTCGGTAATGTATGAATATCGCTGACTTTTCAGCGATATTCATGCATTTCGGCCGATTTTTATCGCTTAGGAGATAAACCTTGATAATAGCAAGGTTCCTAAGCGATAAAAATCGCCGCAGCTCGGCGATAAAAATATTGCCGCTAGGCCAACATAGCGATAATTATCGCTAGTTGTTGGTAATATGCCCCTCAGTTCGTTTTCGTCAAGAGGTTCCAAAAGGACCTTGAGCTGAGCCAGAGCTATTCATCTACTTCAAGCTTTCAGTGGCTTGCTCAGGTCTGCATCACATGTGCTCTTTAGTTTGACAGTACCAGCTGGCATAAGTTCCCATCTTGTGATCTGGACCGTGTTTGGGCCCAGTGGGCACCTAGGTGGTAAGAAATCAGTTTGAGAGAGGCCTCCCCATTATACCATCAGTACAGTGGTAGACTCTGAGTCGCTGCACAAACACTGTCCACCACCACTTTGCTTGGCCACGCAGCCTGGCTGACTAAGTTAATGCTCACCGCCATTGTCTGCCATCCGCCATCCATTTGGCACGTCCGACCCCCACTCTGACCTGAGGTGGACCAGGTTCAGTCTTTCACCATCCTCCAGTCCAAACTAACCAACCGCCATATGTTTTGAGCAGGAAATAACGCTTTACTACAATGAGTAATGAGATATCATTTTTAAACAATGCATATATTTTAATATGGATTGGTGGTTCAATAGTCACCTTTCCACTACTGTTTGCAGCACACTTTGCATTGTGTGAGACCAGATCGTGGGTCGATTACATCGCAGTCAAGTTAAGTAGATAATTCAACTCACTAGACCTGCAGCTCTGGTAACATTACATTTTTCAAAGGCTGCATAATAAAAACATATTTTGAAGTTGCTAAATCAAATATGTTGTGATTCACAGTGTTTGGGACCACATAATAGGTTTGCACATCAGGCTCCAAATCTTAACACATTTCCAACTTTTTTCTAGCTTCTCCGAGTTTGCTGGCTCCTGTTACTTTGGTATATTCAGTACCTGCAGGTCTGAAGTTCAAGGCTCGGATTTACTCTGCTCACTGCTGCAAGGGAAGTTGCTGTGATGTGTTGGGTGGATGGGAGAGAAGAACTTTGCCATATTTATGAAGACATGGTGCAAATCTGGCGTACTTGTGGCTGCCTAGCACCAATGCAGGTACCCTTGTGTCATATTGCAAGAGTGCGTGTGTCGTGATCAGGATATTTTGTGTGCACAAATGGATACCTTCCTGCACAAAAGCTGTCCTTTGAGGCTTATTCCTCTTGTTATGTGTGCAAAGAGGGAGTAACGAGGAGAAATAAAGATATTTCTCATACTTATGCCTGCCTCAGGTAGGCGCACCATTCTGGTGAATGCCCATGTTTACAAGTCATTATATAAGGATTATGGATTATAAACAAGGGTTTGCATCAGAATACATGGGTGTATGCACAGGCCGCCCGTGCTCCACCCATGAAATGCCTACCTGATACAAGAAAACACTGCGTTCCATTTTTTTTTTACAAAGCCATGCAAATCAGGCTGTGTGTGGCTTTGCAAATCCTAAAATAGATCTTACATCGGGCTGTGCCAGAAAAGTGTTGCAATTTCAAGCATGAACCTCCAGGGAAAAATCAAATAAAGTGGTGGATACGGGCTGGGTGCAAACTATCATGGACACTGTGGCCTACAACAATTAGCATGGCCAGACAACTCTGTGCACTTGGCCACTCTACCTATTGATCTAGAAATGACCTGTGCTTCTTGCCCTTTTCCAGTGCACACACCCTGCATAACAGCTGCCAAGAAATAACCCTCCTCTGGTGCCAGTACACTTAGTCTGAAACACACCAAAAGCACCATGCAACTCTTTCTGTAAGCTGCACCGTAAAGAAGTCCTGACAAAAGCTCTCTCTCCTGTTTTCTCTTGGCCTACTCCTACCAGTTTTTTTTTATGTACTGTGAAATTTTCTAACTAAATTATTGACATGGATCACATCTGCTGGTTTCCAGCACCTGCCAGGCATGTACTGCTTTCACCCTATCAAATACTTTAGAAGGGTTTCCACTTCATTCTCAGGGGAGCAACCAAATATCCAGGGAGTGGATTAGGATTCCTAAATTCATTATCAAGTTTCACTCTTAAAATATGTACTACTGGATGGAACTTCCACGTGTTACATAACATTAATTCTGCTGCACCTTTTCCAATTAGCCGGCTAATCAGAAAGGCTCATAAAAACTGTGTTTGGAACTTAGAGTGCACTTCTGTGACTGTTTGAAGATGATAACCCATCTAAGGGGCCGATTATGATGGCGGACGGACCTGAGTCCGTCCGCCACCATAGGGTAGGAGGGACCGTCCGCAGAGGCTGCGGAGGTCCCTCCGTGCAGATTAGGATGTGACCGCCAGGGTGGTGGTCACATCCTCAATCTTTATTTAGGAAAAAAGGGGACCCCTACTTCTAATGCATTCACTACTAGTAGGGAGTAAATTGAACTATTTTTTTTATATGTATATATGCCACCAAATTAGGCGCGATTATCATGTGCCCGCTACTCCATTTTTTACGTGTAGTTCTACTATTTTGCACTACGAGCGCATGCGCATAGAGACACAAACTGATTTATCAGCATATCACTTTGCGTCAGATACGTTTACCACTACGCGTAGTTCCATCTTTTTGAACTACGAATATTTGCTTATTGTAACACGTGATCACTGATTAGCATATCACCCAGACGCATTTACTATGTGCCCGGTGCGCCATCATATACGTGTAGTTCTATACTTTGAACTACTAGCGCAACCGTATAGTGACATGTTTTTTTCCATCAGTTCACCACTAGGAGCTAGCTACGTTTATCAATCCGCGTAGTCTCACCTTATGAACTACGAACGTAAGCTTATTGGTACACGAGATCACTCATCAGCATATCACATAGAGAGCAACTATCTTGTGCCTCAGTTTGAACTACGAATGCATGTTCATTGGTACACGTGATCATTTACAAATATACCCCCCAGGTAGTAATATATCTCTGTCTGTTCACGCCTTTTGTTAACCAGATACACCGGTTCCCACTTAACATCGGAGGATACAGGGAGCGCTATATCGGCATTTGTTTCCTTCGGTGTGACGACGTAGGACATCCAGAACCCTGATGAACCAAAACGCCCGGCTTTACTTCGGTATGTAATTCGACTGAGCTCAGCAAGCTTCTTCCCTAGAAACTAACAACAGCCAGGCTCTAATCAGACTCATATCCTTTCCTAGGCAGTTACTTGGCTCGAGGCGTTTCCAGGCGTTTCCAGAACCCCGATGAACCAAAACGCCCGGCTTTACTTCGGTATGTAATTCGACTGAGCTCCGCAAGCTTTTGCCCTAGAAACTAACAACAGCCAGGCTCTAATCAGACTCATATCGTGTCTTAGGTAGTTACTTGGCTCGAGGCGTTTCGAAAAGAGGGAGCTACATATAAATAAATAATGGATGTCATTCTTTTCTTAACTCTAACACAGTATATCTATCTGCGAGCGATATTTTCTGCCAATTGAGACAAATAGATTTTGACCAATAACAATGCCAAAATATAAAAATGCTGCTATGGTTACTAAATAGGATATCTAGGTAAAGAACAAGTGTATATATACAAAACACTACCCTATTACTTGAAGACTTTTGACGACTAAATAAGTTTTTACTAATCGTAATAATGCTTAGATATGGGAAGCTTTCTGTTCTATTCACTATCATTTAGCTGCCTGTGAATACCAGCATAATTCTCCACCATATCCTGCTACATAAAAGTTGTTGTCTTTTATATTCAGCGAGGTACAGAGTACGATCTTACCCAGATGATTGACCAGCAAGAGATTTTCCTAAATAAGTGTATACCCTCTGCGTATGCAAGTTAATTCAACTAGTTTGCTTCTAATCCTTTACTAGGTCAATATTCTATAAGTCTACCCTAACCTAATATGGTAAACTAAACTGATAAACCATAATTACAACCCACCTTTAAATATATCTAGAAAGCAATTATCTAAACTCTTTCCTCTTTCTCATTCTTTTTTTCGTTTTCATTATTATTTTCTACTAGCCTCTTTTCGTATACTATATACAGTTCTCTAAAGGTATGCCTACAGTTATCTGTTTAAGGTATCCAGTTCTATAGATGTTGGGTGAGAAATATAGGAGTACAGATCTTGGTTGTAACTGTCTCAAATTGAATATGTCAGGTTTATTTGCTTATCAAACAAATAACCATTCTATGTATATAAATCAATTTGTTTCCTTTGAAGATGTAACTGCTCAGAGATATAATGTCAATAGACATTAACAGCTTCAATGTTCAAAAAATGTCTGTATAGTATGTATTTGTAGATGAATGAGACCTAGACCCAAGGCTCCCATAAGATATGTATATCAACAATATAAAATCATCTATGCATGTGTTTATGTGACATGATCTTTATATGTTTTGCAGTGTTATGTTTCTGTCCTAAAGCAAATGACGGACTCCTGAAGAAGGCAAAAGCCGAAACACGCGTAGAGTCTCCACCCACCGCTTTGCTTACTCCACTAGCCCTATTTATCATCAGAGTCATTTGTGCTGTTTTTTCGTTTTTTACCCCTGTCTCTTTTTTCCTGTGTTTTTGAATATGTATTGATCATTTTCCGAAATCACAAAATGTATGTCATTGATGTTTTAAAGATTTATATGTATCTTTTATAAATGAAATTCGAAACAAAAAATGAAGAAAATATTTAAATAAATCACAAACTAATTTTGAATATAATCAATTGGTTTGTTTCTATCATTTTTGTCTACATGTCACTTCAATTATCCAATTAGCTTCTCTGTCTTCTTGGGTTTTTTGGCTTATTTATTAAGCTCACTACTATATGTTCTTCTAAAAAATAGTTAAATTCACATCCTCAATCTTTAACATTGCGGCGGGTGCAGCTTCAAGCTGCACCCGCCGCAATGTTAAAAATGCATGCACGGCATTTGCGTGTACAAAGCAGCAGGCAGCCTGCCGCTTTGTCCACGCAATGCTGCTTTGTGCACGCAAATGCAGGGGGGTACCATAGGTACCCCCCATGTGCACCCCCCCAACCCCCCGTCGCCAAGGGGGCCCGCAACGGGCCCCCAAAGGCAATCTCCATATGCTTTTCCACGGCGGAAAAGCCGCCGTGGAAAAGCATATGTTTTCCGCCATCCTAATATGGCTGGCGGTGTCTGACAGACACCGCCAGCCATGTTAGAGCTTTTCCACCGGGGTCGGAAGGCGACCTCAGCGGAAAAGCTGCGGACGGATTTTGAGACACACCGCCATCCAAATTTGGCGGTGGGTCTTAAGTGCCTCCGCAGCGGTTTTCCCGCATCCTCCCGGGCCGGTGGTGGCTTCCGCCGGCCCGGAGGATGCGGGAAAACCGCCATCCTAATCAAGCCCTAAATGCCCAAATGTATACTTAGGTGCTGGTTACCTATGTCTCTCTACCTACCACTCATACATAAGCTTAGCCTGGCACAAGTTCTAAACTTCTACGGTGTGGACTTCATTTGAGACATGTAATAATTTGATCTACAAAAGACACTTCTGTCATAAAAAAAATCTAGGGTTCACATTCTATTGTGTATAACATAAGTGCACAAATAAGGCGAAACAATTCAATGAATTGTGCAACCCATTGTTATAGGGAAACACTACAAAAAATCAAGGTGGGGGAGGTAGAGTACTGATCCGTTCAGTCTCCTGAGTATAATCAAAATATCAATGGGGAAGGATCACTGGTCCTGCATAACCAGGGTATGCAGGTATGTTCGTTGTGTCTCACAAAGTAAAAGACCCTCATGCACGTGTTTTTGGTAGGAATTTGTAGCGGTATATGTTGTCTCCCCGCTTTATAACACGTGTGTGCATAATCCTTGGGTCAGTTATTATGCAACCTCCACCCGGAGGATTTACCCATGGTTAAAAACAGTAGTGATCGTAAATAGGTGACGTGAAGGGAAGTTAAAAATACCCGTACAGCCAGCGATAGAAGTTTTATTAGGTCTGGATTCGGGTAGTAATAAACAATGAGTAGGGGTGTTGCTCTGGAATATTAAGGAATTCAAGCACACTAATATGTGAATCTTAAAAAAAGTGGTCGACCTGTTTCAGCCTTTTTCCCTGTGTAGGTCGGTAGGCTTTCTTCAGGACCAATGTGAGGTGAGAAAGTGAAGTGAAATAAATATAAGCACATAACCTGTTTTAGGTAGTCCACAGTAACATTGTACCTGTTGGAAGAAGGTTCAAACATATACAGTAGGGTAGGGTAAATAGAAAGGGTCAGGGACACATGAAGACATAAACAGAAATAGACAAACAGTTAGTCACTTCTGGGTTTAAAGTAGCTTTAAAATGGCAATACTTTAGCTCAGATACATGCTCCATCAAAGGTGTCAACTCAATCAGTCTCGTGCCATGAGTGGTAATGACATGCATGACAATCAGCCGGAGGTGTGGTTATTGTTGTGCAAACGCGGTTTAGTGAGTTGGATTAGAAGAGCCAATGTGGGCTGATGGTTTTGCGGTTGATACGTGACAGAATTGAGAACACAAAGACATTTGTTGTGGTTAGGCTTGCTTACAAGGTTGCATTAAGAATGAGTGAAGTGCAGTGCTCACGTAAGTGTGTGGGTCACTAAAGTTGTACCCCAGTGATGTTCGTAACGTGATACATGCTGGTGTTTTTTTAGCCCTTACGTCGTAAAGTATCGCGTTTCGCCATGAAAGATAACTGCAAGTTGCAGTAAACATGCTTAGTTCAATACACAGTGAAAAAGGGGGCGTGGTTCAGACTCGCGGCTCATTAAAGCCTCAAGGGTGTGCCGCCGTGATGTTTTGGTACATGTTTATCCAGATGTACAGGGTGATTGAAAGCTGTGGGCAAAAGGGTTACTGTGATGGTTCGTACCAGCTTTGGCTAATGCTTCAAGAACTAATGCGGGACGTACCTGGCCAGGTGCAATTGTGCACTTCTTCGGGTTTGGGAGCAGAGGAGGAGTGTCTCTCTGAGGGGGAGAGAGAAATATCATACCTGTGAGTAAGGGTACCTTGTTTCCTTGCGGAGAAAGCAGAGCGTGCTGATCACGATAGTACCTGTGGCGTTTCTCCTCCTTCGCAGCATGTGCTGTCGCTGCCACCTTCTACCCGGAAACAGAGGGAACTGTTTCCCGGGATAGATATAGTACAATGCAAAGATGGAAGAAATACTTCCTCGAGTATTTATGCTCTCATGGTATGATTCTTGGTAGATCCAATAAATAATTATTAAATTAATAAAAGGAGTTGGTGAACAAATTATATGTTGTAAACCAGAGATTGTGAGTGTTGTGATCTGCGATAATGTAGGGTCTTTCTGACAGTGGATGTATATGGAGGCTGATGATGTTGGCTCTAATCTTGGGTTAATTCAACCAGTCATGCAGGATTCTCGGTTTTGAGGCACCAGTGGTGGTGGATAGATGGTATTTTTATTTTTTCTTGAGAGTTCGCTTGTCCATAGATTTTGATACAGGATTATCTATTTAGGCTCAGCCACGGAATATTGTCATTTAGGCCTCTGGAATCAGTACTCAATCTATGTATCCTGCGTTGCTCCTTTTTGAAAAGGATTTTTTCGGCGTTCCTGTCTCTAGTGTCAAGAGTTTCCAGGATGACCCACTGGAGGTCAGTTACTGTGTAGCCTGCTTCTAGGTAATGGGTAGCCATTTTCGTTGTACTTTTCTTACAGTGGACATTGCTCCTGTGTTCGCAGAGTCTTTGTCTTGCCTTTCTGCAGGTCATGCCAATGTACTGCATGTTGCACGGACATGTGATCATATAGATCACGTGGCTGGTTTGGCAATTGGTGTGTTTCCTCATCATCCATTTCAAATCGGGAAGTAATTGGATTTCTTTTGTGGGTTTTGTAAGGCTACAGACCGAACAGGTTCCACATGGGTAGTGTCCTGTAATTGGAGGGTTATCCCATAGACCAGTTCTTTCCCTTGGTCTTGTGGGTGGAGGTCTGGAATGGACCAACAGATCCTTCAAATTGCGACTCCTTCTGTTAGCAAACCTAGGTTTCTGCCAGGTAAGAGAGTTGGATGTGAGAATTCTCCAATTCTTTAGGACAATTTTCTTGATTTTGTTACTCACAGGACTGTAGGTAGTAACACAGGTGATGGTATCATCTTGTTGTTTTTGTGTTGTCTCCAGAAGGGATTCCCTAGGTTGGTTTCGAGCCCTTTTTTTACATTTGTTGATAACAGATGTTGGATAGTTTCGAACCTTCAGTTTCTCGCAAAGATCATTTGCTTGCCTCTTGTAATCTGTAGTTTTGCTGCAGTTCCTCCTCAGTCTGAGGAACTGGCTGTAAGGAAGATTTTCACAAAGAGGGCGCGGATGGAAACTGTTGAAGGAGAGTAAACTGTTTTTTGCCGTGGGTTTGAAAAAGGTACGAGTTTGTAGGGTGTTATTCTCAGCGAACAAGTTGATGTCAAGGAAATCCAAGCTGTGCTTATTCGCCGTGTATGTGAATTTGAGGCAATTGTCCAGTGATTTCATCCGCTCGTGGAACTCTTGTAGGTTGATGTTGTCACCTTTCCATATCAGGAGGATGTCATCGATATACCTTTTCCAAAAAAGGATACGACTCAGGTAGGGGTTACTTTCATTGAGGATGTGGTTGCTCTCAAAATTGCTGACATAGAGCCCGGCCACACTGGGGGCGAATGTACTCCCCATTGAGGTCCCATGGCACTGTAGGTAGAGTGTGTCCTTGTATTGAAAATAGTTTTCTGTAAGAGCGAGTCTACAGCACTCAAGGACAAAGTGTCTGGGTGTTCTGTGGGGCCAGTCTGCATTGTACAGTATGGTCTTTAGAGTGTCCAAAGTCTTTTGTTGGGGTAGGCTTGTGTAAAGACTCTCGACCTCTAACCCAACTAGTAGCATAGTTTCTGGGGAGTATTCAAAGTCTTGTAACTTTATCAGGAGATCTCTTGTGTCCTTCAGGTAGGTGGGTGTCTGTTGTACTAATGGTCTTAAGTATTGATCTGCGAATTGGGAAAGCGGTTCCAACACAGAGTCTATCCCCGAGACGATTGGTCTCCCTGGGGGTGGTATCCTCCCTTTATGAGTTTTGGGGAGTGAGTAAAAATATGGAATCCTGGGAGATCTTATTTCCAGGTATTCAGCTTCTTTCTTGGATACCCATCTGTTGGTTCCTGCTTCTTCAATCATCATTGAGATGGTTCTTTGCAGCCGTGTGGTGGGATCTGTTGGAAGGACTTGATAAAACTTGGTGTCCGCCAGGAGGTCCATGCATTGTTTGTCATAGCCAGTAGATGTTAGTATGACAATTCCTCCGCCTTTGTCGCCTGGTTTTATGACTATATTTCCGTCATTCTTCAACTCTGTAAGTGCTTGTTGTTCAACTTTTGTAATATTGTGGAACACTCTCTGTGGTTGTTGGATAAGTGCATCTACTTCCTTCATGATGGCCTGCTCAAAGGTGGCAATCTCGATGGGAACTTGCGAGTTCAGGGGGCAGAAGGTAGATTTGTTCTTTAGAGGTGTATCGCCTTCTATTGAGGGTGATGGTTGGTCTTTGAAGAATGCTTTAAGTTTGAGTGTCCGGCAGAACTCAGCGATTTCGCATTTGGTTTTGAAAATATCCAGTTTGGGGGTGGGTACATATCCTAGGCCTTTGTTAAATACTTGTTCCTGTTCTGCTGTCAGAATTTTGTCAGTGAGGTTCACGACGAGGTTGTTGGACCTGGTCCTGTCTTGGCTCCGGTTACGCTCCTTGTCTGGATCTGTCTGGTCTGATCGGACCAGGTCACTCCTCTTTTTCCTGTTCTTTGTCTCGACTGGCTATTCCCTAAAAAAGGAATACCTTATTGGTAGTTCTGGCCGGCATGTTGTTGCATCTGATGAGTCATCTGTGGGGGCATCTGGAAGTAGGGATTTGGCCAACCTTGGAAGTTTGGGTTGAAAGGTTGGAACTGCATTCTCTGTGTATTGGAATGGAAATACGGGGGGCGCCAAAAATTTCGGTCCCGTCGGTTGCCTCTCTTGTTCTGGTACTTGCCTCTTCCTCGATTGGAGAATTCATCTCCACTTTGGTCAGAGCTTTCGTTGGACGAGACACTGGTAGAGTCATAATTCGATGAATTGTCATTTGGTTTATAGTCTTTACTGCTGTAGGGATGTATGCGTTCTAAGGAGAACCTTTTGAGTTCCTTGGCCAATTTCTGTAACTTGCTTTGGGTTAGGTATTCTTGGCTCTCCTTCATTTCTTTGTTGATTTCGTCTAGGCTCGTCTTGTAAATGTTGACAGTGTTATTAAGTTTCGTCTCTAAGATATCAATTCTGATGGTTAGTTCATTTGTAAGTCTGGTTGCGGTTTTGATAATGAGGACTAGATAGTCTCTGGTGCATTTCCAGCTTATGGCTGACCAGTCTTTTCTAAAGGCCAGATCTTTGAGGAAGATCCTTGGGGCATTTGTGACCCATAGGCCTCTTGGTGCGGCGTTGACCCTGAGATATTCTGTCATGATAATCCTGTGTACAGCCGTTCTGACTTGCTCTCTTTTTGCCTTTGTGAGTTCATCCCACTCTGTGGTGGCAGATAGAGTCTGGGTGAGGTCACCCTCTAGGAGCAATGGTGGTTTGGCTAGTATTGCATCGATTTCTTCAGTCGTATAGCTGAGACCAAAGTTTTCTGCCATGGTGGAATTCCACTGTAGAAATGTTGTGGTGAGAAAGCTCACTTTTGAATTTCAATAGAAATTCTCCCACAGCTGCACGCTGCTTAATCACAAAAAATCAAGGTGGGGGAGGTAGAGTACTGATCCGTTCAGAGTATAATCAAAATATCAATGGGGAAGGATCACTGGTCCTGCATAACCAGGGTATGCAGGTAGGTTTGTTGTGTCTCTCAAAGTAAAAGACCCTCATGCACGTGTTTTTGGTAGGAATTCGTAGCGGTATATGTTGTCTCCCCGCTTTATAACACGCGTGTGCATAATCCTTGGGTCAGTTATTATGCAACCTCCACCCGGAGGATTTACCCATGGTTAAAAACAGTAGTGATCGTAAATAGGTGACGTGAGGATTATAGGGAAACACTGCCATATAACCCAACGAAAACAATCAAATGGTTGATTCATCAGAAAATATCTTAACTATTGTCAAATCGTCTTGTTCATACACTTAATTTGACCATCAGTCTGAGGGTGATAGCTGGTGGACTTGAAGTTAACAGTACCACGATTACTTCACTAACATGTTCCAGAAACGAGAAATCCATTGGGCACTTCTGCCCATAATGATGATCTTGGGCTGACCATGAAGACATACAACATCTTTAAGGAATACACAGGCTGATTCTGGAGCTGCAGGTAAATATTTTAGAGGAATAATGTAGGCAAACCATGCAAAACAACTGACCACCACTGCAAGTTTGGTATGATCTTCTGCCTCTGGTCGTTCCATGATAAAATAAAACAGAATTTAGACCCAAGGCTGTTAATATGTGTCCACAAGTTGTAGTAATAGTTCAGGGTTGTTCTGATCCAATTTCAATTGATCACAGATTACAAATGCCTTGATATAATACTCTACACTTTGATGGAATTTGAGCCCCCATAATATCAGTAATAAAAAGTCTGTCATCTTCCTGACACCAGGATGATCTGTCAGCCTAGATTAAAATCCCTATTCCAACAATAGACACTGCAACTCTTCTCCTGGAATGTAAAGTCACTATTGGTGAAAAAACAGCCGCTCTTTAGGTGCTTCGTTCCTAAGGAGCTTGATGAATCCATTGTTCTTTCTCTTCTAATTTCTGCCTACACCTTACTACTCTTAGGAAATGTTGTGCTTCATTCCCAGAAGCAACTTGAGCCACTAAAATGAGAGAAGAGCTCACAATTACGAAATACCCTGCACCTTGCTGTTGAGAGAATGCATCAGGTTGCCTGAAAGGAATTTCATAATCAACCTGTGAGATGAAGAGCCTCCAGATGGCATTACACAGATTTGCTTATTTCAATGTTGTGATTCCTTCTAGGGTTTTGTGATCAGTCCAAACTGTTACTTTTTGTTGACCTCATTCCAACTAATGTCTATACAATAAAAGCTTATTTTATTATCTCAAAGTCCAAAGTCAAAGATTGTCTAATTCTTTTCTCTGGTGTCAAAATTCAGGAATAGTACATACTAGATATAACTTTTCGGTGCAGGGTTCCTCCGAGAGAATATACATCCCACCGCCAGTGCAGAATCATCAGTCTTCACAATGAATGCCAAAGTAAAGTCTGGATGACAAAGAACAAGAACTGATGAGGATGCCAATTTCAAGGTATCAAAATATTTTTCTTATTCAGACCCCCGTTTAAATTAAACACCCTTCTTAGTGTAGCTGAGGGAGCTACAAACCAAGAAAGGTCCTGGATGTAATAACTGTGGAAAATGGTGAATTGCAGAAATAGAAAGGGCTATTCTCTTACTGCACTGATGTAGTTATGTTGCATCTCAGTGCTACTACCAGAAATTTGGAAGTCCAAAAAAGTCATTGTGGGCACCTCAAAGTATACTTTCTCTAGTTTAGCATATAGAAAGTCCTTCCTTAGTCTCTGCAATACTCATCAAAGTGTTGAAGATGGAGATTCAATGCTTCTGTGAGTACCAGAGTACATCCAAATTGATCACTACATAAGTGTATAGGATGGCTCAAAGGATATTGTTTATACAGTGCTAAAAGGCTGCTGGAGCATTACAGAGACCAAATGGCATTACTAAATACTCGAGCTAGCCATGACAAGCATTGAAAGTGGTCTTCCATTTACCTCCTCTTGAATTTGTGCCATGTTATAGGCACTCCAGAGTTCTAGTTTTGTAGCTATTTTAGCTGTTTTAGCCTGGTCCTTCAAAACTTATATCAATGTAAGGGGTCGTACTGTCTATAATCCACACATGATCTATATTCTCCATCTGATTATAGAACATAGAAAAAATGTACCCCTATCAGAAATGTGCAAATGACAATAAACCCATTCTGAAAATTATTATAGGAAAATGTCCATAGCATTGTATCCTCCATTTCTGTAAGAGATAAATTTTCCCATGCAGAATTGTGGTCCCAACAGGAAAACGTCTTGGTGAGGTGGGGAGGTGGGAGGCTCAAAAGATATTGCAATTCTCTATATGTTGACTGTATCAATGCCATTTCCCTTTCAAAGTTGATTGTTAGGCAATTAATTAATTACACATAAAACCTTGAAATGGTAAGAAATAATTTTGGTTATTAAAGATTGATGTGAATTGGCTACTTTATTGAAAACAGTATCTGTGAAGGCTTTGCAAATGGAGTCAGTAGGAGAAAGTGGGACTGCCAATCAAATCAAAGGCCCGTGAGTTCACATGCTCCTCCTCAGAAGCAAAAATCAAGACAAAGTTTCATGTGTAACATTTGTTTCTCGCTGTGAGAAGCTTACTGTAAATATCCAACATGAACTCAAATCTTTCTTTTTCTTGAATAGGAATCTTAATTTCCTTTTGAAAGGCAAATTTCATTGAGACAGCTGTAGCACTACAGACAATCAAAGCTAATACATTCCTAGGGCCATGAGACATTGCTACAAAGATAGTAAGCAAAAAATGCTCATTTTTGGGGGGCAAAACTGGAAGCCTTCTTGAGCTCCTACCCTGGATCTTACTTTAGGACCAGGCTTTGCTATTTCCCTGCAGCTGAGTGCTTTGGCATACTGGCATTATGCGTCGATAATGTTTCCAGTTAAAAGCAGTTGATTGGAAGGACCATGGGTCACGCTCTAAGAATACTGTACCTGGTCTCCTTGCTTACTACTGACTTTATTTCATCATATGATTTTATAATTGGGCCTGCACATGTGATAATATGCACAGTTGCTAAGTCAACCTTCTTCGAGATGTATGCAACCTGTTTCCTCAAGATTGACTTTTTACTCCAGTAAGAAGCATAAAGGGTTGTCAGCATATCCTCATTAACATCTAGATCCAGAGCAGCCTTTCTAAAATATAAAGACCATGGGTTGGTTAAGGCAGTAATAATCACTTGAAGAGCCTTTTTTAAGCTATCTGGTTTAGCTTGTGGGATGGTGTAGTAGTACTTAAGGAAGGTGGCCTTACATTCAAGCTCTTGCCCATTTAGGCCTAACACCACGCAAAGTAGCAAGCAGTGAGTGTATTTTGGAAGGTGAAACAGCCTCCTAAAGGCATTGGACTGAGACATATCCAGTATTGGAGAAAACGCCCCAGATAAACATGTTGACCATAGGAATAGTAGGGTTACAACTTTGCCCGTGCTACTCACAAGATGGCCTCTGTTGAAGTAGAATAAAGCTATTGGTAAAATTTGCATAAGGTAAATGTGACTACCTGGGCCTTCCAACTGATGTCTTTAACATGTAAACCCAGTTTGCCTATATCCATAAAGCAGATGCCAAGCGAATTATACTTGGATGTTTGGGAGATCGATTGATTGCCCATCTCCCTTCTTAAATATCTCTTGTTCTTATAGCTGCAGAAACTCATCACTTTAGTTTCATCTGGATTGGCCACCAACTCATTCACAGTATTTTAAGTTTGCAGCTCTTTAAGGGCATGCTGCAGGCCCAGTTGTGTGTGATCTAGAATGAGCACATTATCAGCATTGTTGGGTAATTGGAAGCCTGACTGAACCGATCTTTGGTGAAATTGTGTTTGTCTTCGCCTGAGAGTGGCATAGGTCTGTGGTGTAAAGGTTAAACAGCACAGGGGCTAGAACACACCATTGCATTAGGCCCCATGTTGACAACATGTGTTTGGTTGCTGAGTTATCTGTGCCGGTCTTAACACTGACGCATGTTTCTGAGTACAGTGAGAGATTGCTCTACGTAGGATAGCGGCTATACCCCATTCTGCCAACTTTGCCCATAGTTGATTGTGGTCAATGCCGTCAAAAGCAGTGGAATAGTCCACAAAGCACACAAATAGAAGCAGCTGAGATGGACGAGAAGCACTGTAGGCCTAATGGTGGTGGAATGCTGTCTGAATCCAGTTTGATACACTGCTATAGTATTAGCTTCAGTCGCCAATGCCTCAAGCTTTTGGAGTAATATTTTTCCATATGTTTTAGCCTCTACATCCAATAGTGTGATCAACTGATAGTTTCTAGGGGTGGCATTACTCCCCTTTACATGAATTGGCTGGAGGATGGATCCCTTCCAGAATGGTACAACCTCTGCTGATTAAAAAGAGTTTGCCTAAAAGTAGGTGAGCAAGCCAGTCCAGAAATCTATATCTGACTTGAAAAGTACACTTGGTGGGCCACTGGCATCTGGGGTATCATTACATTGGTTCTCATGGCCTTGATGTAAACAGAATCTCACTTGAAAACAATAGACCCTTTGTTCTCTTCTTTAGTCCCTGGGTCTAGTTTGTGCCATGTGCAGGCCTCGCTCTGGCGGACCAAATAATTGAGATCTGTATATAACTTCTGTACATGTTCTGCCCATTTCATTGTTGGTACGCCGTTCCATTTCACAGTAGATTTATTGTTCAGTGTAGTGATGTAAAGCCAGCACTTAGCTTGATTATTACGGGACAGAAGACACTACAATTGTATCCATTAAGATTCCACATATTGTGCCTTTGACTTCCACAGCAGGGTGAGAAAGGCTTTTCTTATATTACTCAGCTGCTGAAAAGCACTCTGATCTGTTTTATCCTTACTTTGTCTTCCAGTGGCAGTTTTCAAAGCAGATTTTCTTAAACGTAATTCATTAATATACCATTATACGCTCTTAGATCCAAGTTTCTTAGTGATTGATGGCCAATGGTTTCTTGGCCCTCCAGGTTGCGAGACTCCAAGTCAGTGATTAAATCCCAGTCACGTTGAAGGTTCCCAGAATTGACAAGTGTTATTGTCAATAGCTATTTCCAGATTTTGAATAGATCCAAAATTGTCTTTCCCTACTTAAGTCACCTTACCAGTGTGGTTTGTTCCACTTATGTGGACACGCTTAATGCATTTTGTTGGTTGAGCATTGGGAACTCGAGGTCAAACTGTATTGTAGCTGGATAGAGATCACTTTCTTTGCATTACGTTACTATTAAGGATTTGCATTTGGCCTGTAGTGACAAACTTAGAAAGGTGATCTCCAGTGTGGTAATCCCTCTAATTGAGCGTATGAATGGATTAGCAGTTTTATTGCTGGTTTGATTGGAACACAGGGAGGTAAGTTCACAAGTTCTTAACCAGATTGGTATGTCCCCCACTGAGAAGGGGTGATAGTTGTGTGATGATTCCACTACCCTGCCTAAATTATATGTATTAAAGTAATCTGTTATTATGATCTCGTGGGTGGGGAATCAGCAGACTAAGGGACCGCTTACGATCTTGTTAGGAAACTCTTCCAACAAAATCAGTTTTGTAATCGTTTTTAAGCGCCTTGAGACCCTCTGGGTATGTAGTGCGCTATATAAATTCTCTGACTTGACTTGACTTGACTTGTTCTGCAAGTCCAACCGACGTATTACGGTGCTTCCGTACATTGTTCAGTCAGACTCCCAATGACTTCAATGTGAGAATGTGTTCCGAATGAGAACACAGGTTCCCATTGAAAAAGGGTTTGTTGGGGAAAACCGTGCACCCTGTGATGGGCACCCCATGGTGCCTGCGACACTGTGAAGGAATGGAAAGACGGTCCCTTGGGTACCCCCACAGGACTGAGTCGGAAGACCCCGGGTGAAGGGGGCCTGATACGGGCCCCCAAAGTCAGATTCCGACTACTAATCCGATTCGGAACAACCAATTCAGAAAGGCTGTCCAAATCTGACTTCGTAATCGCTCAGTGGGAAACGCAGTCCAAAGACCTGTATGAGTCAGCACTGAATGACTTGTTTCCACTGAATGCCACCCAGAACCAACTCGGAAAGTCTGAACTCTTTACAAACATCATAATCGGTAGCTCGGAAACCTTTCCGTATCTGTCAGAAAGACGGCTTCTGCATTGGATTCGGAAGGCCTGAATCCGATTCGGAGTCTTTCGGAATGTCATCGTATTCGACCACTAAGTTGGTGAGCACGGAACAGAGGTATGAAATTGTGGAGTTTCTACCATTTCTGTGAGTGTTTAAGTAGACATTAAATAACAGAATTGGTTTAACCGTCTTGTTAAGTTGCAACCCCTTAATTGTGGCTCCCAGAAACGATGCACAATCTGTGTCATCAATGACGATGTTGAGATTAATAGTTGTGGCTATGTGGATTGTAAGGCCACTTGATGGACAACAAAAGTGATTTGTTTTAGAAGGCAGTGTGTGTAGACTGCAAAAGCCTACAATCAGGACCAGTGACAGCATCCATTCTTCCTGCAAGCAGAGGAGATCAGCCTCCTTGCTACGTTGTCAGAACTAATTTTGAGTTAGCATCTGCCCTAGGCCTGCTACATTCTGGGAAATCATGGTGAGGTTCGACCTGTGAAGGTTGATCCCTGTATGCGAGCTTTTGTTAGTAGTGCTAGACACAGTTGTACTGACTCGGCTGATAGCTACACTGTGATCCATCCCCAGTCTGCCTCTATCTTTGTGTTTGAATAGGTATGGACTGTGCGTTATGCTTGCTGTCTCTTATTCGGGCTCACTTGGAATCTGAAATTGCTCAGCCTATTGAGGTTTGAGGCACCATTTGCAGCGCTATTTTGCAAAAGAATGTTTTGCACTAAGAACTTTGGTTGTAATAGATGGGGTTCTCCAAGTGACAGTCATAGGTTCTATGTTTAGATATTATCAACGTGCATCAGCTTTGTCGCCCCATTAGCTCCCTTTTTCTTCTCTGCAGAAGAAGTGGGTGCATAAACCCTAGGAGCATTCTAACGTCTTTCCAATTTCAGAATTTTAAATAAAAGAGATCTGTGGTCCTCGTCAGCCTGTTTACTACCATAACTAGGATGTTTTTAAGATCTTCTGTTAGACAATGATAGCAGGCGCATATGATTCATCAACCCCGGCTTCATTAACATTCAACTGCTGAAAATAAGTAATAAACGTCACATAATCACTCTACCCCTACTTTAAGGTTAGCATACCAATGTTTGGGGATTGAGCTGTGTGACACCTTCCAAAGCTGGCCAAAGACAGGATCATAAAGTGTTTACAGTTGGTTAATATCATATGGTCATCATTTATTAGAGAAATAGTCCATTTTAAGACCTCCTTTCACAAATAGAATGATATTTTATCAGTCTAATTTGCATGGATGGTGCAATAGAAATGTCACCTTCATTGCACAAAAAAATGCTTTGGAAAAGGCAGGGTCACCAGTGTATTTATCGGATGGTGCAAGACCCAAAGAGTACGAGGTCAAAAGCACTGTCATCAACATTTGACTGGACTCATTTCTGCTAACCAGACTAGCACCTCTTTCATTACTGGCCTCTTGAGAGATCCCCGAAACTAGTATCTAATCTGGGTAATCTTTGTGAGCAGAAACATTCTTTCTTAGCTTGCTGATTTCAAGTTATCCTGGATATTCATGATGGCGTGTGCCTTTTCTTTCAGGGGATTGAGATCAGGTGCTATATTGGTGTCTAACAATTTGTTGGGAAAAGGATAATGGAACTCCTAGAAACCTTCACTGGCTTTTACACTGTCACTTCTGTTAAGCACAAGGAGGTTATCACCGTAAGGAACTCCCAAGCGTGTGCTCCTTAAATGTCCCCGCACACGCATGCCCTGCCCCAGCCACAAACAGCCAATCCTCTAGGGGCACCAGCCTGCATATAATGAAACCTGGCCAAAAGCATCAAGCAGCTTGTTCTGTGGCCTCTATGGTAAGGAAGTCCTGACACCATTCTCACTTTGTGTCAGGAACCTTTCATAGCCGGTTTTAACAGCTGGCTTTAAATATGCACTTCAGAATTTATGCAGACACCATGTGTACTTTTATTAGCAGCTAGCGCTGGCAGAGGGGATTTTATAGGGCTTTCTACTTTATTCAATGGCACGAGTCCTTCAACTTCCTTTCAGGGGAAAGGCTTTCTGTTCAGAGGCTTTTGTCATCAATAACATTCCAAACTGTAATTAAATTGGTACCAGGTTGAAAGTAAAGCTGGCTAATTTTTTTGGTTGAGCCTGTCGGCAGCGCGCATGAGCAGCTCGCTCTGCAAAACTACTAGTACAGTATGGGAGAGAAGCCGTGGCCACTTTCCTCCCATATTTTTCATTGGATTGTGTTATTGTCTTTTTTAAATTCTGCCTTCGGATTTGTTAATATGCTTGTTAGTCTCTCCTTAGTTCGGCCTTGTCTTCCTTTGTACCCTCCAATGGCAACTGGCCCTTTTACTTCGGTTGTTACACTGGGCCTGTTATTTAGTCTGTAAGCACTATTTACTTTATTGAGTTTCTCTTTCTGCAAGGCGGACAGGCGCTGCTCCAGCTGAAACAGCTTGGGTTTTTTAAGCCCGGCTGCCTCCGTAACATGGGCGCCTGTTTCAATCACTTAAAAACGGCATTATCTGGTGTCTGTTTCATCCCCCCACTAAAATGGATTCAGAAAAGATTAGCAAATGAAGTCATGTGAATTCCAGGTAGCACATAATCATGTGCTAATGGGCTGAAGCTGACAACAGCACATCTGTGTTACATATCATCTGTACTAAGCCACTGTGACAGGCTGTTTTCGAAAGCCTGTTTTATTAACAACAACACCCCAACCACCAATACAACCACCACCAATACCACCACCACCAACAAACTACCACCACCACAAATACCACCATCAATACCACCACGTCCACCAACACCAATACCACCAACAATACCAACACCACCAATACCACCACCAATACCACCACCACCAATACCACCGCCAATACCAGTACCACTGCCACCGATACCATGACCACGAATACCATCACTACCAATACCACCACCACCTCCACCAACACTAATACCACCACCAATAAAACCAACACCAACAACACCTCCACCACCAGTACTACCACCACCAATAATACCATCAACAGCACCACCAATACCACCACTACCACCACCACCACCAATACCATCAACAGCACCACCAATACCACCACTACCACCACCAATACAGCCACTAATACCACCACCACCAATACCACCACCACCAATACCACCATCACCACCACTACCACCACCAATACCACCACCACCACTAATACCACAACCACCAATACCACCACCAATACCACCAAACCAATAACACCCCCAATACTACCACCACCACCAATACCACCAATACCAAAACCAATACCATCACACCACAAATACTAAAAATACCACCACCGCTGATACAAATACCACCACCTCATGGCCTCTCAATCACTAGAAATAGCAGGGGCACTGTACGAGGTCAGAGCTGCCGCCGAGTCCATCTCTCCCTCCCGCCATGCCTGCCATAAAGCACAGCCTGCCCTGCACCAGGAGGTGAGGCCAGGTCCCTACTACAGCTGGAATGTTTTTTCTTAGGCCAAAGATAGCAATGACATTACGCAATGCCACACTGCACACTCAAATCATGGAGAGGGCAGGAAATAGCCCACCCCTCCCGCTCTTCCGCTTGAGCCACGCTAGTGTATTCACAGAGCGAAAGGTGTTGGAGCATTTTGTTAGTGTTTATAGCTCAGATCATATGTAACTCTCACTTCACACTTTGTGTCTGTGTACACTTACACATCTTCTTCACTGTACTATTTATCACTACTTTGAAGACGTCGGAGGCTAGTCTCTCCCTTTAATATTTACAATCTAATAAGCGGTCGAGAAGCAATGGTGGGCGTAGTGGGTGTAGCGGGACTACGCGGAGTGCCACAGTGGAGGAAGTAATCTCCGCACACTCTGCGTAGCTCCGCTATGCGCCGCCCGCCTCCCTCCTCCCGACCGCACTATTAAAATGTTTAAAAAAAAAAATTTAAAACACCTTACCTTATCAGCGGGGTCCCCAGGCTTCCCTCTTCCGCCATTGTGCCTTCTTCTTAAAAACTGCGCAGGTGCATTCCTCGCGAGAAATGCACATGCGCAGGCATTCGTGCAGTTTTCAAGAAGTCGCAATGGAGGAAGACGGAAGCCCGGGGATGCCACCAATAAGGTGAGGTGTTTTAAATTGTTCTTTCTTACCATTTTAATAGGGCGGGTGGTAGGCCAACTCTGCCCTGCCTCGAGTGTGCAGAGATTTGCCTGCTCTCCCTACTTAGCAGAATGCGGAACAGGCAAAATTCTGCACATTCCGTGGGCGGAACGGAGCTGTCCACCCACCCCTATTGAGAAGGCCCTTTATTGCAATGCAATAGGTCTCGCATTTGCAAGAGTTTAAGCTCCTAGTATTGTAAATGGCAATGCCTTTTATTTATGTTTTAAAACCCAAAGCATAAATAAAAGACATTGTCATTTACAATGCCAGTAACTCAAACTCACGTGAATGTGAGTACTATTGCATTGCAAATGCTTATTATTGTTTGGTTATGCTCCTAGAATGTGCGACTCTGTGAGTGTCTTCCTTGAAATCAAGCACCCAAATGTCTCTGGATGCTGAGGCGCTATAGATGAACGTTAAATAAATTCATTAAAAGATAGACTGCAAAACTCTGCAGATCTGCCTTCTTTTAGCCAGTAGTATCCAAGTATGGAATATTTTCGCTTTCTCGCCATCTCATAGCGAGTTCCTGCTATTCGTATATATATGGACATTTGGAATCCAATGCCGTAGAGGATGTCTGAAAGAGCTCTGCACTGCACCCGATGCTGCCGAACCTCAATAAAGTAATCAGCAACTATTGATGGGTGAATGGATGTGGATAGATAAACTAGAGAGTTCACAATATACCAACAGTGTTCAATTTTGGATTAAATAAAGACACCAATATTTTCTGAAATCGTATTTATTGATAACATTAAACTTTTATAAATATAACATATGCAAAATGATATTTTAAATAACACCGTAAAATGCAGTTGATTGAATCCAGGGTCAATAGTTTGCATCTATTTTTTATTTTCTTAATATGTACAGTTCAAATATTTAGGTAATCCTGATTAAATTTGTATCATCTTGTTATAACCTCCCTGCCCAGGCACTCAGCTGTAAGAGTACCCTGTTGCCACCTCAGGAAATTATGGGGCATATTATCAAGGTGTGGCGATGATATTATCGCCGCTTTAGCGTCCGTTTTCGGACGTAAAGCCGCTATAATATTATCGCATCATTTACAATTACATGCTGGCGCGTGTTTCCTTGATTCTGCTCCCGTTTTGTGAATGCCTCGCTTTGCAGCTCTAATGAGATGCAAGTAGGTGTTCCCTGGGAAAATAGATGGGAAATTATCGCTAACTGTCCTTCGCTGTATTTACAATATGGCCCAGGACACCCTTAGCGATATTTAGAGATGTGCTAACAAAGGTTATCGCCGTTATTGTACGTCTGCTTTTTTCCTGACTAACATATATTTTAGATGGGAGATGGATTGAGAGGCTAAATCCACATCTCCCTATTATCAAGTATTTCTCTATTGCTGCAGGATTATCGCTGGATTCCCAGCGATAATCCTGCATTTCGCGACCATCGCCAGATTTCACATCGCCGTGGAGATAAACGTTCTAAATTACGCGATATCTTGGTGATCTGATGTGGGCGATAGGCGGCGTTAGGCAAATTCCCGCTAAGCCCGCTCAGCGCTATTTAACGCTGTTCTTTGATAATATGCCCCTATGTATTTGTTTCTGACCACATGTGCCACTGATTACTTTTAAAATTAAAAATAAATGTGTGGTTGATGATTGAGTGGTTTTCAGCTATGTGGGCTGTGAAATCAAGAGACAGTGGTCATCACGGAGGATGCCATCCGTGGGGGCACAGAGTTCGATATTGTGTACTTCAAGCAACCATGTTGGTATGGGTAGGACTTTGATGAAGGCATGAGAATACCAGGTAGCGACAATCTTTGATTGGATGTTACCTTCAAGTTAGTCAGGCGTAGTAATATAATGATTAAATACAGGTCAAAGGTGGGTCAATACATTTTCCAGTGGTGTGGGAGGGCTGTTGGGGAATCAAAATGTGGTGACATTGCAAAACGAGGTGCCTAGGACTCTCTCCTGCTAAAAAGATCATTCAGAAGCAAGGCTAGTGATTTGAAATTGTTGGGAAAAACACTAGCTGAGGTAACCTGTGAGAAACCCACCCAAGGCATCTCTGCATATTTCCCAGGCAAAACGTTTAGTAGCCCTTGCTAACTCAGACCCTTCTTCTCCTTCCTTATTGCCCGCTCTCAAATAAGATCTTTAAGAAAAGGCCGCCTAAGGCTGACCCCAGTGGATGGATGATATCCAGGAAATGGTTTATTGTCATCCTGGACTACCTACAAGAGAACATGGAGTTAACTTCTGTTAAGAAGACTTGTAGTACATTTAGCAACAGCTTTTTAAAGTTCTGTAGACATGCTTTAGAATAGATATGCTAGCCCCAAGCACCCCATGCACAATGCAGTACAGGACTTTCAAGTGCAGGGATTGAAGAAGATGGACAAACCATCAGTTCCATGGTCCCAAATATTAGAGCACCCTATCACACTTAGGGGGAGGCATTTTTCAGCTAAGTAGGTAAATTTTCTTTGTCACCATCACACTGGGTAGATGGTTTGGGGATTCAGATTCCTTGTCTGCATACCTTTCCAGATTAAAAGTGTTCAATAGAGAAGTGAGGTTGTGCTCCTAGGCGTCCTTCCTGAGTTGTCTGCGTTAGAGGAGATGTTATTCCTTTCTCCAGGTATTTGTAGATTGGCTTCCTGTTATCTGTCTAGAATGGAATCTTATTGACAGCTGGGTAGAATATTTGTTCATTTGATTGTACTTCTTCCAAATCTACATTGAGACGGTTGATCAGAGCCACGGTATACATTGGTTCCTAATTGGTTGTAAGTGTGATCTTCCAGGGTAGGGACACATAGTGGTGCCTTGGCAAGAATCTGGCAAATGGCTGCTTGATTGTCCTTTGCTGCTGTTACACATTATGGGCTGTAGTGGGCAGAGGGCGGAATCAAGGGATGTGTTGAAGGTAGTTCTGGTTGCTTTGTTATATCTTCTAATAATAATGACTTGGACAAGATAAAGGATGAAATGTAGCTTTCATTGCTTACTGGCAACCTCATTTCTCTGGCACTTATTCCTCACACCTGTACTTACTGCTCATCACCTTTCTGGATCCTCGCACATCTTGATTTTGAAATGGATTTTAATCACAAGAGCAGATTTGAGTAGGGAAGTCATGGAAAGAAAAGGATGGTTGGGGAGCAGATATTTTATTTTTTTGCCATTTGGGTGCCTTTTGAGGTAGATGGAGACACATTTAAAAATAAGTTATGGGGCAATGAAAAGTGATCTGATTAATATAATTTGCAATATGTATTTAAACTTCTTTTGGTATTTGATTTAGATCTTGCTGCTGGAATATGCTAATAGTTAAAAGGTCTGCCCTGAGTCCGAATACAGACAAACTTGTCAGAATTTCCTCCTCAGAAAGTTTATCTTAATTAACTGCAATACACAGGGCCTGATTTCATTGTCAGTCAGAATGCTTCCGCCTGACACCGACTTGGTCCTGGGACTGACTGGCACCCAGTCGGCGGTCCCGACCACCTCATTAGTATACGACCGAACACTGTTCGGTCACATTCCTACATTTAACTAAGGGAGCATGCATTACTTGTTCCCATAGTGAAATGGGAGGTGTTGTTTATCCCTGCACCTCAAGGTGCCTGCCTCCAAGTGCAGAGATCAACAGCCATTACTTCTATGTGCAGGTTAAGAGACTTATATCCCATGGAAGAGGATTATGTGATAACATTTTCCTATCTTTTGCCTACACCAGTGTTTTTGCATCAAAAATGCTGTTTGAAGGGCCGGTCCACCGGCTCAGATGGTGGTATTTGCTACAAACAAATGTGGTTAGGCAGACAGCATAGATTTATTAATGTCTTTGATTTCTGGTACGCCAATGCTGTTTTGGCTTTCTTTGCACTTCTTTGCTATCCTATCTGCTCTTTCCCTTGTGGAACAGTTTTCTGGAAAATAAAGTCTGTGCTCCCGGAAGAATACCTGACCATCTTTAGTGAAACTGGCCACCACTGTCTTCGTTCTGCCTTAGTTCTGAACATCGTGTCTTAAGTTTAAATACTAATCTTAGAATCAGGCGATATAAGGTAGGAATACTGGAATTTTATGGTAAAAATGATGGGATTCTAGATATCTGTGTTAAGACAAATGTTTTCCTGTGCACCTGCCACAGGCACCAGATGTTAGCTCACGGTAGTAACAAGTTCATTTTTTATTTCGTTAATCAATTCTCCCATAGCTATAAGCACTCTTCCGGAGCTTTAAGGGCACCTTTCAGAATGGCTAACTTTTCCGCTGTCGTCTGCTTGTTTGGGCACAAGAGGTAGTTATATACCAGGGATGCCAAGATTCCACCGATGATCGGCCCCACCCAGAAGACCTGTGGAAACAGAAAAACATGTTTTATTCTAAGAAAACGTGCGTCTCCTTTTTTAAACCTCCCGACATCACTACAGTCATTGGCCTTTCCCTTTAGACGATATATTCATATCCACATCTCTCTTTTTGTCTGCATATTGATCACATTGTAAAAAACAAGGGAACCCAATTTTGGATAGGTCAGGGTCCTTGGGTACTTAGCTATTATAAAAGACAGCGGTTCCTGCGCAGAGGTACTTTGGACTGGGGTAATAAATTTAGACCCAATCGGTAGTATATTTCTGCCATTATCCAGCCGGATAAAGACGACTTCAATATGCAAGTAAAAGAGATAAACATGGGATGTATATTGATCACAGTCATCCAATTCTCCCTATGTTCCTCCTACACATTATTGTTTATGGAACTCATCAATTTCTCTTATCAGCTACCATCAGTTTAACCCATTCCTCATCATTCATCACCTATGACCATTCAACGTTCTTACCCCTTCAGCATCTCTCAATGCAATGGTTCCACTTTATTGCATCTAAAGAGGCCAGTTAGGACAACATACAGGGACTGTAAACATTACTTTCCTTTCAAAGCGGATCTGCGTCACCTGTCTCTGCCCCAGTCTGATTTTTTTTTAGATTACACATTGCAGGATCATAGATCCTCATACATAATTCAACGCCAAGTTCAAGCTGCCCAAAGATCAATTTAATACTGTGTTGTACTAAACTACTCTCACCTGTCCACTGTTAGAGGAATTTGCATGAGCACCCTTTTATTACGTCCAGAATAACATAAGTAGGGTGCAAAACTAGTTTACTAGGCCTCATTGACAGCTGAGGAAGTATGTTTTTTAGGACTACCTGGTGTGCATGGCTTCTCTCTCTGATTCTGTTTTTCTTCATCAGAAAATAGTTGAAAATGTGCTCTGTTCCATGGGGTTGTTTATTGTCACTGTAACAATTAATCCGCTTTGAAGGAAGGTGCATTCTAATTGTATCTACTTTTGTAACACAAATTATATCTACTTCTGTAACAAGAAAAGGACTTTTCCAGGTCCTGGGGAGGTAGTGAGACACAATATTGAGTTCAAAATATCAGAAGACAGAAATAACGAAAACAAACATTGTGATTAGAAAATATTGTGATGCCAAAGTATTGTTATAAGGAATGTTCAATTACTTACCGGTAATCTTCATTACCCCAGGTCCCGTTGTCCTCGTCCCATTCATAAATAAGTGGAGATAACTGTCTCCCGACAGAAAAAAAAAAAGAGGAGAGGCATGCTGGGACCCTAACACTGCCCCTCCCACCGGGTGCACATAAGCAGTACTTACCCAGCATCCCGTCTGTACAACCAAGCCCAGACAGGAAGGCCGGCCGCCCGGGAGGGAGGGAGGGGCATATGAATGGGACGAGGACAACGGGACCTGGGGTAATGAAGATTACCGGTAAGTAATTGAACATTACTCCCAGGTCCCTTATGTCCTCGTCCCATTCATAAATAAGTGGAGAATACCCAAGCAGAAAACCGGCCTTCCGCCCCCACAAGCACACCCAGGAAACCACAACAAAAGCAGCAACCCAAGGGAGCACGGAGAAGGAGGACGAAGGAAGCCACAGGAAACAACCGGACCGCACCCCAGAACAGGACAGCAGGAGCAAAACAAGGACCGGAGATACCCCAAAAACAGAAGGCCAGGGCCCCCAACAAGGAGGCCGCCAACCAGAGAAACCCCGAGACAGAGCAACTGGACCCAAAACCCAAAAGACACGGCCAAGCAACCCACCAGACAAGGCCGCCCGCCCAGCCCAGAACCAACGGGAAGACTCACAGGACACGCCAACCAGAAGGCCAGAACAAGAGCCGAGCAGGAGCGAAACTCCAACCACACAGAAAAGGCAGGTAAGGGGAAAACACCCTTGGAACCCAGAAGGGCAAAAAACCAAAAGGGCAGGAGGCCCCCCCAAAAGAAACCAGGAAGGCCACCGAACCCAGAACAGCAGAGGACGGGAAGGCCAACCCAAAGACCACAGGCCAGAGATGCCCCCAGAAGCACCAGCTGAAAGCCGACCAACAAAGGAGAGGCCAACAAGACCGGAACCGAACAAGCCCAACAAGGGCGGGGACAGAGCCACCGGCCACAGCCCACAGAAAACCCCCATCCCCAAATGGAAGGGAAACAGAGCAGGACCGGAGGCCAGAGCAACCGGGGAACACCCAGCATCCCCCACACCAGGCTCCGAGGGCAGAAAAAACAGGAGGAAACACGGCAGGGAACCGCACAGGCACCCCACACCCAAGCCAAGCAAGCAGCAAGGACAGGAGCAGCCGTATAACAAACAGCCACAGGGCGCACAGCACCCAGACCAAAAGTCCACAAGGCCCGACCCCAGCAAAGCCGGAGAGGAACCCAGAAACAGAGCCAAAGGAACCAGGAAACCAGGACCACAGTCAAGCAACCACGCAGGAGAGTAGTAGGCACAAAATCCCCACGCACGGACAGGCCACACCACCGCCGGACCACAAAGAGAACCGGAAAGAAACAGAGAAAACCGCCAAAGCGGAAGCCGGAGGAAGAGAGAAAAGAGAGGGCCAGGCAGCAGGAGACAGACAATCCGTCGCCTGGAGGAAGGACCCCACTGAGGCAAAGCAACTCGGAACCGCACCCCAACCCGAGAGAGGGAGGGGGAGGGGGCATCCAAACAGACCCACCCCGGGAACCAAGCCCGGAAACACAAGGGAGGCAGAGCGAACCAGGACACCAAAACCAGGAAATGCCCATGAAAACACCCAACGAGCAGGCAAAAACAGCCAGAGAGCCCAGGGGGCACAGCCCGAGGACAACCAGAACCAGCCAGAAGCTGGCAAACCACTGTAGCCACACAGAAAAAAAAGGCCCAAAGGACCAACAGGAAGCGGCCACAACAGCAGAGCACCCTGCCAGCACACAAAAGAGAGCCCAGGCAAGGATGCAGAACCCCAACAAGCAAGAGCTGAAAGCCCCAGCTGACACCAAAGCAGAGCAGAATAAGAGCACTGCCACAGGCCACCAACCGGGAGAACGGCAGACCAGAAGATTGGAAAAACAGTCGCCCCGCCAAGGACAAGGCAGCAACAAAGACAGCCAGGCCAAAATAGCAGCAGCATTAACCCCAGGGCCCAAAAGGCGAACCACCACTGGAAACCCATCTGGGGGAGGGGGGAGGAAGCGCCACAGCGAAGAAGAACAGGCGGACAACAACCGCAGCCAGAGAAGCTACATCCGGCACCCACAGGAGACCCCAACTGGGAACAAAACCAGGCAGGAACACAGGCAGCACCAGGAGGGGCAAGCAGGAAACACCTGAAGCAAGCCCAAGACAAGCATAGGGACAGCCAGGGTCGGCAAGGAAGATTCAGAAGCAGCCAGACCATAGAAGCAACCAAGCACAAAGAAGGCCCCGGGACCACACCCGAAGCCCCAGGCCGGAGCAAAGCAGAACAGAACAGCCACAGCCAAGGCAGCACGAACCACCGAGGTGCAGACAGAGTGCCCCAGAGAGCACCAGGAAAGCCACGCACCCCCCAGGGGACGCGAAAAAGAAAACCAGGGGCCCCCGCGCCCCGCACCCTGACCAACCACGCCGAAGCCAGGAAGTGGAGGCGCAGGACCAGCAAGCCAGAGAGCATGGGCAGAACACAACAGCCGGCCCGAAGCTGAGGCAAGGCCATCCGAAACAAGGGAGGACGCAGCCCCACCAAGAACAGGCCAAGACACCCACACCCGCGACCCCCAAGAAGGAGGCACGCAGAGGGACAGAAAGGGTAGACAGGAACCCAGGGGAGCCAACAGAAAGCACCCCTACGCAGCCCCCCAAGGAACCGAAACACTAATCCACCACCAACAGGGGGAAGGGAGCCACAGAGGAACCGAAGAAGGGGAAAACAGAAGCAAAACCCCAACAGACCGCCGCCGAGGAAGCAAAAGGCGAGCCCGACCCAAGTGCAGAGGGCAAGGCGAAAGCAAGCAGGCAGGAGAAACCCTACAACACAGGGAACCCCAGGAGCAAGCAAAACACAGAGCACGAGCAGCTAGGAGCAAAGACACCACCAGAAGGCAGCGAACCAAGGGGAGAAGCACGGTGGCAGAAACCTCCACCACGCAGACCAAGGGCGAGGGAACACCCAAGGGAGTCACCCCAAAAGAGAACCAAACCCAGGCTAAGAAAGCCAGCACCCAAACAAAAAGGCACATAGAGGCAGCAGGTAAAAGAGCACCGAACCTGAAAACAGGCCAGCACCCCGAACCAGAAGCCAGCCACGAGAAGGAAGGAACAGGGGCGGGCAGCAGCAGAGCAAACAGCCCCCCCACAGACTCACAGAAAAGAGGAGCCAGAGAAGAGGCAGCAGCGGGAAAAAAACACCCACGCAAGCCGCCCGATACAGAGCCACCAACAACCAGTAGCCCCACAAGACAGAGGAACGGGAGAAAAAGAGCCCGAAGAACTCAGAGAGCAGAACCAGGCACCCCCAAGCCACCCAGCAGCAGGCACAACCACCAACTCACCCCAGCCCCGGGAGTGCGACACGGCAAGGCAACCCGGAGGAGGAGAAAAGCAGCCTGGACAGGAACACCCAGGGGAAACACAGGACCCCAAACCAAGGCAAACCAGAGCCACAGAAGCCAGATGCAAGAAGCACAGCGGGGAAGGAGACCAGGAGGACCCAAAGTCGCAGCAGGCCACCAGCGAGGAGCACCACACGGAACAAGCACGCCGTGAGGAAAACCAACCCCCGGGCAACAGGGCACCGCTACAGCAGGGAGAGCAACAGAGACCCGCCCACCAGCCAGGGCAAAAGACAGGAAGAAGGAAGAGAGGCAGAGAGAAAGCCACGTAAAAACGAGGCCAAGGGAGCAAACCCCCGGTAGCACCAGGAGCCACCGCAACAAAGCACGGCAAACCCAGAAGGCCCAGCCAACACACCGTCAGTAACAGGCATGCTGGGAGGGGCAGGAGAAAGAGAGTCACACAGCCAGCCCCCAGGAGGAAGAAACCAACGCACCAAAACAGAGCCAAAATGAGGAGACCCGAAGGCTCAGCCAAACCGAAGAGCAAGCTCCCCAGAGGCAGGCGCCGGAGACCACATGGGCAACCAGACGGCCTAGGGCGCGCACAGGACAAACTTACCCGCGCGCACCATGCACAGCAGGACAGGCAGCACGCACAAACACAGCCGCAAATGTCCAAGGCCAGGAGCACACTGACTCGCAAAGGAGCGCCCAACACACACACACAGAGCAGGCCCCAATGACAGGCAAGCGGGACTCACCCGAAGGAGGGGGGCCAACACCAGGAACAACCCCCCCCCCCAACGCCCAGGATACCAGGAGACCGGCCCGGAGAACAGTCCCTCCAGGAGGCAGAGGAACCGCTGGCATAAACCCTGCCCCCAAGTACCAACAGCCATCTGCAGCCCCATAAGAGCCGAAGGCAAAAGTATGGACAAGATGCTAGGCGTGAAGTAAAGACACCCACAACTCGCCGTCATGTGCCCCAAGGTTCCACGCCTCCAACCATTCGCCCCCAATGTTGCAACACACAGGACGAGGACGTGGCACAGAGGCACGAACACAGGCTCCCAGCACCAGCGCGGGGTGTGCAAGCTGATAAGGCAGCACAGGTAGACAAACACAGAAGGGGAAAAAAAGAGACCGCTATGCGGAACTCACCCGGAAGGAAGGCCCGTCCCACGAACCAGGGCCTCCCCTCACACCAGCCACAGGGGCACAGCAGGCACCACGCCAGGGCTGGGCAGACAGGAAAAAACACCTCACACGCCGAGAGGAATCCGGCCAAATCCCGATGCCAGCGTGAAGCAAGTCCGAGCGCCGTCAAGCAGGCGCTCCATCACACGCAGAGGACACATCCTGAGGCAAACACAGCGCGTCTTCCATGCAGCCAGGACCCAGGAAGACGCGCCCCCATAACCCGGAAGCAATCGCCGGAGGCCAGCGCACCAGCCGCAAAGGGCCGGCCTGCGTCCACAAAGCCAGGGAAATGAAGAAAACCATCCCCTCATCAAGCCCGGCAGGTCAGGAGGCAGGACAGCAGACACCCCAACCGCACAGCCAGGCAGCCGGACGGGAAGATCCAGGAGAGGGAAGCCACTCAAGCCCAGCAGGAGCAGCACCAGCAACCACAGCAAACTTCTCTCGACAGACAGAAAAAAGAACAGACGGGATGCTGGGTATGTACTGCTTATGTACTCCCGGTGGGAGGGGCAGTATAGGGTCCCAGCATGCCTCTGCTCTTTTTTTTTTATGTCGGGAGATAGTTATCTCCACTTATTTATGAATGGGACGAGGACATAAGGGACCTGGGGAGGTAGTGAGACACAATATCGAGTTCAAAATATCAGAAGACAGAAATAACGAAAACATATATTGTGATTAGAAAATATTGTGATGCCAAAGTATTGTTATAAGGAATATTCTTTTTTGTGCGATATAATTTTTAAGAATATCATTGTTTTTAATATTGGTTTCAGTAAATTAGTTGTAAAAATATAGTTTTTAATTATTTTAATGTGTTTTAGTCAATATATTCATTTTATGTGTAGTTATTGTTTGTATAAGTGTTATTAATTTTTCAAATATAGTTTTCAATTTTGAGTGATTTATAATTTGGTACTTGTTTTTAGTAATATATAGTGTCATAGTGGGTCGTTGGGTTTGTAAGGGGATAAGGTGGGAAGTTAATTAAATATTAATATATTACCAATACATTATTTATTGTTAATTAATTATTTGATTTATTATTAATTATGTAAATTGTTTAATATTGACTTATTTTATTTATATTTTGGGTCTGTGCTGCTGAGTTTGAATGGGGTATAAGGTGTAAAGGTAAATAAGCAATGATTCTTAACAATTAATTGTTTATTGTTATTTCTTTATTTAATTTGTCCAGTCGGAGACCGGCACATAATCCCAATGGATGGCGTTTCTGCCGTTGGGATTACGATGCTCGGTTCCCAACAGGCTTTCCATGCCGGTCTTTCCGACATGAAAAGCCTGTTGGAAAGCGAGATTGGGGGCCCCTAGCAAGGCCCCTTTTTCTCGGCGACCTCAGGTTGGGGGCCGAGGGGGCACCTATGGTGAATCCCTGTTAATCCCTACACAGCATGGCAGGCACCTTGAGGTGCCTGCCACAGGGCAGGGATTACTAGACTCTAACATTTCTCTATGGCTAAATATATATATATATTACATATTTTGTGATGATATTAGTGTCAGTGATTTTTTTTCTTCTATGGAACAGAACATTGTGGTAAACAATATTTTTGTCAACAATACTTTTTACCATGTTATTGTGTCAGTGATCATCCTGAGGATAAATCTGAAGAGTATTGTGTTAAATATTTGCAAAGCTTTGCTGCAAATTTATGATATGTAGGTGAAAGGACATCTTTGACTATTAACTTTATGTGGGTTCCTTGTGTGAGCCTGCTTTACATAACACAATTTCTAAAATGTTGATTGGTATCTATAAACGTATCATTATTAGCACTGCCCATGGTGCCACTTCTGACAATGCAAGTGGCTTGATTCTCTACCGATGTGAACCTATAAAATGTACTGTTTTTGGGATGTATTCAAGACTTTCCTTGCCTCTTAAATTAAGGCCTTCTATTCACACTATACCTAAACTTGACTTGTTAGGTATTGATTTTGATTTGAATTGACTAGCCAATCTTTTGACTTCTGTAATAATTTTAAAATTTAATTAAGCCTTCATGATTTGGTCTTTGAATCTTGTTCCTTGCATGTTTTCCTGGGTGGATTTTCCTTTATCTGACTAGAGCCCTGGTCTATTGGCACTCAGGCAGCCCAATCCATTCAATCGTTCCTTTTATTAGTAGGAAGTAGGAAGCGCCAACATTTGTACTGCTCATGTGCTGTGAAGCTTAAATAAATAGGTAAACTCTGCACCCAACAAGTTAGCAACCACATTTGTCTCATCTTTGTGGTTATCTGGTTTGCTCAATTTATTTATGGCCCCATTCCTAGTTTTGGGGACTACTTTAGCCTCTGCTTGTTTCAGTGAGTGTCATCTATGAGACATTTTTTGCCTGCCCTACCACAGGTCAATCTTAGATTGATTCTGTCATACTGAGATCAAAGCACCCACTGGGTAAAATGCATTGAGATGATGAGCTGAGCTTCAGGAAAACTGGCCAGCCAAAAGTCTAAGAGAAATATTGGCATAGCATGAATCTTTCTATGGCAACAACTGCTTCATCAATAAATATGATAGAATTACCAATAGGCGTGAGGGCAACTAATGATTATTGTGATGTTGGATCATCATTCTAAGGGTAGCAGATGCTTTCTGGCCAGTCCCACTAGAAGATGCTTGCTCTCTTGATCTTTATAAGAAGCATAACATGGATCTGAACATATCACCCAGGTGTGCCTCAGTTTGAGTTATGTCATTACCATGAGCTACATACTCGCTGTGTTTTGGTGAGTACTTTATGCATTTCTGACTCAGTACGTCCATTATCTCATCATGGGAGTTTTCTCTATGCTGCCTTGAGCGCACCCCTTTTTGTTGGTCCCTGTGCCCCAGAACGATGTTCCTTTTGGCTTGATCTGCATGCTCTAATTCCACTTTGGTTCAATTCTCCCTATATCTGAAAATTAGTGCACCACCTGTCCTTGTTCCTCATATGACTCAATAGAAATGCATCTTGGTCTTGTGACTCAGCATTCCTTCTGTACCCATTTCATAAGGTTCTGTGCTGCATGTGCTTAATGTTGAGTGTTCAATTGTACTCTGGTGATTGCTTGTCTCCAGTGAGTTATTGATACTTGTATGCCTTTAGTGGAAGCTTACCCATTGGTTTGTGAATCGGTTCACAATTACTGCAGGGGAGAAGGACCGAACCGGGTTCATGGAGCAACCAGTGTAGTATATCTGGGGAGACAACAGGCAAACATCATACATTTCTCTTGTATGCTAAAAAAAAACAGCAAGTATGGCAGAATTACATTTTTGTCTTCAACACCCCATACAACTTACCATGCTTCATGTGAAAAACGGAACGATAACAGGCACTGTGAACTTTCCTGATAGCAAAGGCTCACGGCTTGTGTTTGGCAAAATAAGAGGTTGGAGATGCATTTACATCACTCTATTTTGAAAGGATTTATATTTATTAACACATTATACAACTAGTGCACGTACACACCTCCTTAGGTACAAAATGCATTACAAACAAATATGATTTCTTGTCTTGGAGTGCAAAAATTTTGTGGATCTATTAGTGAGTTCACATGGATTAAGCTCCAATCCAGACAGCATTTTTGCACCTGTTCTTGCTGATCAACATCTGCCATAAAGTAAACCTACTTGAGCTGTAAGAGAAACTTCTGACACAATTCCATGTAGTGCTTTTTATGGAGAGAGGAAATGACTGCACTGGTAAATGTCTTACCAATAGTTGGCCATGTACACCATGGGCTACCCAATTAACTCACACTGAATTAACGCAAAAAAGAGTTACCAGGTGTATGAAGGCTTACCCATTTGTCTGCAAACTCTATGTCACCGTTTACAATTAGGTAAACATTTGTTAGGAACTTTCTTGTTAGAGCTCTAGCAGAGTGTCCCTCAAAAACCTCAAATCGCATGGATGGCACAGCAGGGAAATATATTTACCGACGTTCTAGATTGGAGGCCCACTGGGGAGATTAATTTTGAACTAAGACTGTTGCTGTCAGACTGAAACCCACTGGGGTAATACTTGGCTTGGTAGTTGAAACACTACAGTCACCAGCATGCCGTTTGTATCACGTCACTTGAAAACCCACATGGTTTAAAGAGCTCATGAGTGTTGGTGCGTGCAAGCAGCTTTAAGCGCACAGCAGTTGGGTGCCTGAGTGTTTGTGTGGGTGGGGTGGGTGTGAATCTGTGCATAGATGTGTGAGTGAGTGATTCACTGGATGCATGGTTTCAAGAGTGCATCTGTGATTGACTGTATGGGTGGGTGAGTGTATGTATAGGTGTGTTGGTGAATTAATGTATATCTCAGTAGTACATGTGTGAGTAACTACAAATGTGAAAGGCAGTATGTATGTATGTTGGAGTATAAAAATAGTGAGAGTGTGTGATTGTGAGAGTGGCTGTATGGATGAGTGTGTGCTTGTATCAGTGATTGTATAGGAGCGTAAGAATGTGCTAGTATTTGTATGAGTAATTGAGCTGGTGTGTGTATAACTGTATTGGTGAGTAAAAGGGAGTGTGATTAATTATTTGCATGACGGACTAGGTGTGTGAGTACCTTTATGGATGAGTGGCTGTGTGTGAGTGTCTATATAGGTGTATGAGTGTGTATGATAGACCTGTACTGAGTGACCATAAGTATGAGTGACTGTATGGGTGAGCGAGTGGATGTGTGTGTAGACCTAAGAACAGTGAGTGGATATGTAGGTATTGGTGTTGGAGTGTCTATGGTTTTGAGGATTGCAGTCTGTAATTTAGAATGGGTGTATCTAAAGTTATATTAGGGTGTGAGAAGCTGCATCAATTTATCACATAGATGATGTCATCAGTGATGTCATTATTGATGTAATTTGAGATGTCATCAGTGATGTCATGAGTGATGTCACTGACCACGTCATGAGTGATGTAATAAATGACGCCATCAGCAGTGCATTGCAGGGTCGCGAGTTATAGTTAGCAGAACTAACTAGAATGGAGGAATTTCAATGGTTTGTATGAGTGCAATGTCCAGCTAACTCTAACACCCCTGAAACCTATGTTTTTTTTCAGTGAATTTCTAAGGTATTTTAAATGCTAATTTCTAACTATAACGTACCTGAAACCTGTGGTTTTATAAGTGAATTTCAAAGGTTTTTTAAATGCTGATTTCTAACTATAACGTGCCTGAAACCTATGGTTTTTTCAGTGAATTTCAAAGGTTTTTTAAAATGCTAATTTCTAACTATAACATGCCTGAAACTTATGGTTTTTAAAGTGAATTTCAAAGGTTTTTTCAATGATAGTTTCTAACCATGCCTACAGAGGTAGGACATGTGTTGAAAGAAGAAACAACGCACAGAAAGAAGCAAAAGAAATGCAGAAAGAAGCAACAGAAGTCCCCAAAGACAAAGAAAAGTGCAAGAAGAAGCAAGACGTGTGCAGAAAGAAACAACAGAGGAGCAGAAAGAGGCCTTGTTGCAAAATCCTCCTGTGCCCACAACTTTTTCAAATGAGTACTGGTGGTATCTGACTCTGACTAACCAAGGCTAGAGCCAGTGTTATGCTAAAAGACACTTAGAATACAGTGAAAACACCTACACACACTAGGGAACACTATGCATTGGGGTACCCCTGTGATTAGCATGACCTTCTCTGTATGGCCTCCTGCCCTAGTACATATTAGGGCAGGAGGATTAAACCTACCTCTAAGTCAGAGGTGCAGAAATATGCTTCTTTAACTTGTAGTCACGTTTGCAGAGTGGTGGAGAAAGGGTACTGGGCATCCAACCAACGCTCAGGAATTCCACTGCGTAGGACTTACAGGAGGTACCAGGAAGGATTCTTGGCCCCCAAACTCCCTCAGGGCTAAATTGGACTTCATCCCCCATCCCGTAGTCTGCCATGAGGCACGTTTGCAGAGTAGTAGAGAAAGAGGGCCATGGCCTCCGAAGACGTCTTAGCAATCCCACTCTGTGGGACTTACTGGAGGTAACAAGAGGGGTAGTTGGCCGCCAAGGACATCCTTGGGAGCCAACTTCCCAAACTATTACCTCCAGTCAGTCTCACACAGCAGCATTGGTAATTGCTCATGGGTGAAATTTGTGAATTCGCGATCCGCGAATTAACGGACTTCCCCGCGAAATTGCAAAAAAAATCCACGAATTTGCGAATTCGCAAATTTCCCCGTGAAATGGCAGATTTCTTTGTGATTTGCCCTGGAGTAATTTCTACTGGTTAATCCAGTAAGTGCTCCCTCATTGGGTAAATGTATAGTGCTTTTACTACACGGCAGCTGCGTAAAGGGCCAGAAGATGTGTCTCCAGTGACCATGTGTGCCTGTAACTCATGGTCAATGGAGACAAATTTCTGGCCCTTTACGCAGCTACAGTGTAGTAAAAGCTCTATGGGGCAGATTTACAAGCCACTTGCGCCTCTTTTGTGCCGCAGTTGCGACACTTTTGTGATGCAGAGGCAGCACAAAAGATGCGCCATGGTGCTGGGTATTAACAATGTGACGCATGACGCTGAGAGATGCGTCACGTTGTAAAGCCCTGCGCCATCAGGAGGCGTTCCGGCGCAGGGGAGGGCGTTCCTGTGCAGGACCGCCTCCTAAAAGTGGCTGAGTGAAATCTACAAGATTTTACTCAGTCACTTTTAGGCCAATCCTGCGTCAAAACCCTGCGCCTGCTTGAAGCAGACGCAAGGCTTGTCGCAGCATTGGGGAGATAGGGCCCCCCAGAGCATTGCTGGAGCTGCGTCACGCTTGCAACGCAGCTCCAGCAATGCGCTGCTTTTACGACACAGATGCGTGACGCATCTGTGCCGTTTTTGCCACATGGTGTGCCGCATTGTAAATGCGGTGGACTATGGGTGGCGGAGTTGAGGCGCACAATAACTGGCGCATCCCTTGGGATGCTCCAGTTATTGTAAATCTGCCCCAATACATTTAGCCAACGAGGGAGCACTTACTGATTAGACAGTAGAAAGGACTCCAGTTGAGTAGAGGTATTGCACAAACCGGTGGCATCTTCGTGGACAAACACGCAGGGCGGGATTCATTCTGCCCCCTGTTAGACTCGTTTTTTGTGCCCTTCTGCCCTCTGTTAGACTCGTTTTTCCCTTATTTTTCTGCCCTACTGCCCTCTGTTAGACTCGTTTTTTGTGCCCTTCAGCCCTCTGTTATTCCCTTGTTTTTCTGCCCTTCTGCCCTTTGTTAGACTGCTTTTTGTGCCTTTCTGCCCTCTGCATCACCACATCATCACTCAGCGCTACCCTAGCATCACTTAGCACCACAACATTATCACTCAGCACCACCACATTATCACTCAGCACCACCACAGCACCACTCAGCACCACCACAGCATCACTCAGCACCACCACAGCACCACTCAGCACCACCACAGCATCACTCAGCACCACCACAGCACCACTCAGCACCACCACAGCACCACTCAGTGCCACCACAGCATCACTCAGTGCCACCACAGCATCACTCAGCGTCACCACATTATCACTCAGCACCACCACAGCACCACTCAGCACCACCACAGCATCACTCAGCAACACTACAGCATCACTCAGCACCATCACAGCACCACTCAGCACCACCTGAGCACCACTCAGCACCATCCCAGTATCACTCAGCACCACTACAGCACCACTTAGCATCACCACAGCACCACTCAGCACCACCACAGCATCACTCAGCACCACCACAGCACCACTCAGCACCACCACAGCACCACATAGCGCCACCACAGCATCACTCAGCACCACCACAGCATCACTCAGCACCACCACATTATCACTCAGCACCACCACAGCACCACTCAGCACCACCACAGCATCACTCAGCAACACTACAGCATCACTCAGCACCACGACAGCACCACTCAGCACCACCCGAGCACCACTCAGCACCATCCCAGTATCACTCAGCACCACCAGCACCACTCAGTATCACCACAGCGCCACTCAGCACCACCACAGCACCACTCAGCGCCACCCCAGCATCAATCTGCGCAACCATTCAACAACAAATGGTTCAAATATGTTCTCTCAATGTTTCAAGCTTTATTACAAATGTCACAAGAAGATGTTAATATTTCACTTCTGTTCTTGGATTTTCATCACAATAAAATACACTGAACATAATCTTCACAAAAGTTATTTTCAAAAGTTTAAGCTATTGCCATTATAAATTAAAATCACTTTTATTTAAGTATTAATTATTTTAAAAAATTAAAAGCCATTGTAATTTGTAATATCAATACATCTAAGTCACGTAAATACAAAACATGTTGCATTGCAAATGCTATTGGTGTCACATTTGCGAAAGTTATAACTATTGGCATTGTAAATGACAAAGCTATTAATTTAGCTATTTTCAAAACCAACGCATAAATAAAAACAATTGTCATTTACAAGACCAATAGCTCAAACTTTCCTAATGCGAGACCTATTGCATTGCAAATTCTTTTTTTTTTGTATCTGTCAGTGCTTCCTGTTTAGGTCAATTTTCGTGACAGGCGCCTCATTGCCTACTTGTAACTATTCTCTGACCCTGCTTCAAGGGTCAGAGCAGGGTCAGAGAATAGTTGCAAGTAGGCAACGAGGTGCCAGGAAGCACTTACAGGCTTACAGCAGCAGGTGCCCAAGTTAAAGTTAATTTCTTTGTAACCCTTTTGTAAAAGGCTACAAAAAATTAGCTTCAACTGTTGCACCTGCTGCTGTAACCCTGTAAGTGCTTGGCTGAAAATTCGTCCCGCTGATTCGCAAATTTTACCGCGATTGTGTGAGATTCGTGGATCGTGAAATCGCGGAAAATCCGCAAATTCCTCTAGCCGAACGAATTTTCAGCCCATGCTTAGCAACGCCCACTTTGCCACCACTCTACAAACCCACTACCTAGCATGTAAGGGTCCTTCAGGGGCCAACTAGCCTACCTTTTACCTCCAATAAACCCAACTCAGTGGGATTGGTTAGAGTTAGACAAAGGACATGCCCCCTTTCACCACCACTCTGCAAATGCGCCCCCTGGCGTGTTGTAAGTTGGAGGATTAAGTCCCATTGAATCCTGAGGGTCACTGGGGTCCAACTAGCCCACCAGGTACCTCCAGTAAGCGTCACAGAGCTGCGTTTCAGAGAGGTGTAAAAAGGGACATGGCCTGGGCCACCTCTCTGTAACGCAGAACTGTGGCGCTTACTGGAGGTACCTGGTGGGCTAGTTGCCCCCCAGGGGCCTTCAGGATTTAAAATGTGCCACAGGGCGTGTTTACACACATCAACTCAGGCCCTGCCCCCTCCCTTTACCACTGTGCAAACGCGCCCGTGACACATTTCAAGTTGGGGGATTCAGTTCCCTTGAATACTGAGGGTCCCTAGGGACCAACTAGCCCACCATGTACCTCTAGTAAGCACCATAGAGCTGTGTTGCAGAGAGGTGGTCCGAGGCCATGTCCCTTTTTACACCTCTCTGCAATGCAACTCTGTGGCACTTTCTGGACCTACCTGGTGGGTTAGTTGGCCCCCAGGGACCGTAAGGATTCAAGGGTTACTTAATTCCCCAATTCAAAACATGCCACAGGGTGCGTTTGCACACTTGTCACATCAGGCCACGCCCCCTTCCTGCAGCACTGTGCTAACGCACCCCCTGGTGCATTGTACATTGGGCGATTGAATCCCCTTGAGTCCTGAGGGCCCCTGGGGGCTAACTAGCCCACCACTTACCTTCAGTAAGCGCCACAGAGCTGCGTTGCAGAGTGGTGTAAAAAGAGGCATGGCCTGGGCCACCTCTCTGCAACGCAGTGCAGCGGCACTTATTGATGGTAAGTTGTGGGCGAGTTGGCCCCCAGGGACCCTCAGGATTGAAGAGGAATTAATTCCCCAACTTAAAACGTGCCACAGGGCGTGTTTGCACACATGTCACCCCAGGCCCGCCCCCTCCCTTGTCCACTGTGCAAACACGCCCTGTGGTGCGTTTTAAGTTGGGGGATTAAGTCCCCTTGAATCATGAGGGTCCCTGGGGTCCAGCTAGCCCACCAGTTACCTCCAGTAAGCGCCACAGAGCTGTGTTGCAGAGAGGTCTAAAAAGGGGCATGGCCTCTGAACACCTCTCTGCAAGGCAGCTCTCTGGATGGCGGTCCCTGGGGCTTTTGAGGGCCTTAGAGGCCCCCCACACATTTACAATTAGTCCAGGGGGTGGCGGTCCCCGGGGCTGCGGGAAGGCTGCGTGCCCTTTGCAACTAATTAACCAAGCCCCGAGGAGGTGGCGGTCCCAGGGGCAGCGTAGGAGGATTGGGGCCACCACACTTTTTTTTCACTGCCCCCGGGACCTGGCCCACCCGGGGTTAAAATCCAACGTCGCTTTTTTTTCAGCCAGATTTGCGCATCCAGTTCCACGTCTTGGCTGCCAGGTAGGAGAAGGATCTTCCTCCGGCGGTGGCTCTGCGGATGCGTGGTATGGTGGCGAGTGCGTGGCTGGTCGATCGTAGCTGGCGGGTGGGAGTGTAGAAGGTCATGCAGTCGCTGAGGTACTTGGGGCCCAGGTCGTGGAGAGCCTTGTGTGCGTGGGTGAGGAGTCTGAACGTGATTCTCTTGCTGACGGGGAGCCAGTGCAGGTCTCTCAGGTGTCCGGTGGCCCCCAGGGACCCTCAGGATTGAAGAGGAATTAATTCCCCAATTTAAAACGTGCCACAGGGCGTGTTTGCACACATGTCACCCCAGGCCCCGCCCCCTCCCTTGTCCACTGTGCAAACACGCCCTGTGGTGCGTTTTAAGTTGGGGGATTAAGTCCCCTTGAATCATGAGGGTCCCTGGGGTCCAGCTAGCCCACCAGTTACCTCCAGTAAGCGCCACAGAGCTGTGTTGCAGAGAGGTCTAAAAAGGGGCATGGCCTCTGAACACCTCTCTGCAAGGCAGCTCTCTGGATGGCGGTCCCTGGGGCTTTTGAGGGCCTTAGAGGCCCCCCACACATTTACAATTAGTCCAGGGGGTGGCGGTCCCCGGGGCTGCGGGAAGGCTGCGTGCCCTTTGCAACTAATTAACCAAGCCCCGAGGAGGTGGCGGTCCCAGGGGCAGCGTAGGAGGATTGGGGCCACCACACTTTTTTTTCACTGCCCCCGGGACCTGGCCCACCCGGGGTTAAAATCCAACGTCGCTTTTTTTTCAGCCAGATTTGCGCATCCAGTTCCACGTCTTGGCTGCCAGGTAGGAAAAGGATCTTCCTCCGGCGGTGGCTCTGCGGATGCGTGGTACGGTGGCGAGTGCGTGGCTGGTCGATCGTAGCTGGCGGGTGGGAGTGTAGAAGGTCATGCAGTCGCTGAGGTACTTGGGGCCCAGGTCGTGGAGAGCCTTGTGTGCGTGGGTGAGGAGTCTGAACGTGATTCTCTTGCTGACGGGGAGCCAGTGCAGGTCTCTCAGGTGTCCGGTGATGTGGCTGTGTCGGGGGATGTCGAGGATGAGTCGTGCGGAGGCGTTCTGGATGCGTTGGAGTCTTTTTTGAAATTTCGCTGTGGTTCCGGCGTAGAGGGTGTTCCCGTAGTTCAGTCGGCAGGGGTGACGGTCTTCCTGGTTTCCGTGGGGATCCATCTGAAGATCTTGCGGAGCATGCGCAGGGTGTTGAAGCACGAGGATGAGACGGCGTTGACTTGTCTGGTCATTGACAGGGAGGAGTCCAGGATGAAGCCCAGGTTGCGTGCGTGGTCCGTAGGTTTGGGAGCGGTTCTCAGGGCGGGGGGCCACCAGGAGTCGTCCCAGGCGGAGGGTGATGATCCCAGGATGAGGACTTCCGTCTTGTCTGAGTTCAGCTTAAGGCGGCTGTTCCTCATCCAGTCGGCGACGTCTTTCATCCCTTCGTGTAGGTTGGCTCTGGCGGTGGTGGGGTCGCTGGTGAGGGAGAGGATGAGCTGGGTGTCGTCGGCGTAGGAGATGATGTTGAGGTTGTGCTGGCGTGCGATGGCTGCGAGGGGGCTCATGTAGACGTTGAAGAGGGTTGGACTGAGTGAAGATCCTTGTGGTACGCCGCAGATGACTTCGCTGGCCTCGGATCTGAACGGAGGGAGGCGGACTCTCTGGGTTCTTCCGGTGGGGAACGAGATGATCCACTCCAGCGCTTTCTCTCGGAAGAACTACCAGTTCTTATGCCTTGAGAAAGTCTTAGTGCAAGACGAAAGACGTGTTGGCAATTTGCGTGCTCGAAGATCTTATATGACTTTTTGGAATATTAATAAAGAACTAATGAAAATACAAGAAGATGGATATTGAATTGACTCTGAACTGCCTGGACCCCTGTTCTTGGGACTGACGTTTGTTTTACTTTGTCTCATTGTCTAATAGAGTTTATACTGATCCTTTAATAAGCAATTACCTAGTTAGGACTAAAAAGTAACTTATAAGGTATGCTTTGGATAGCCTCAACTTTGTATGTTTAACTTGGTTCCACATTTGTGTTTACCTATAGTACCTTGAGGTAGTAGGTGTTTGGGGCAGATTTAGCACCCGTTTTTTATACATTCTGTTTTGTACCAAATTTATCACGCTTAATATTGTCTCTATAGTACCATTTCATTTGGTGAATTGTGCAGAAGTTTCCTTTTGGGAACACTACTACCTAAACTGTACAGCATGTTTGAGGGCCAACCTGTAGGAGTGTGTGCATGTGTAAGAGTGAGCTGTCTACCAGAGAAGGGGTGCAGGGGGAGTGAGTGTCATAGGTGCAAGTGTGTGTGACAGTGTTTCTGTGGAAAGCAAGAGGGAGTGTATCTCCTCACATGGGCACAGGAAGATGATACATTGTGGGGGTGTAGCAATGCAGTAAAATTGATGCAGTCCGAGTTGTGTATTACATGCAGTTTGATGCTATCACGAACATTACAGACAACAAAGCTGACACCAAAACTTACACATCAGATCAAGCATCGGATATTTATGCATTAATAACAGACATCCAAACTTTCAGCAAACAAAGCGGATAGATACCACAACAGTTAAAACAACTGGAATTTTTATCCAAAAGAGTTCTCAACCAAAAACTTCATGCATCAACACTAATACAATATCATAAAGTTCAACGAATACCACGTGGACTACGACTACCAATCAAACCCATGCTTTTTAAATTTCAGTCCAATAAACATTTCATGGATAAGTGGCATGCAATCCTAAACAAGTGCTCATTGGATTTAATTTTATTATTGGTAGAGGAATTGGCAAAAATCATTAAGGACCTGGAACTACTAACAAATGAATTATCAAGACAAATACAATCAGAAGAATGGAATACAATCTTAAAGGAATTACAAGATAAACTGGATAAATATGGAAAGGACACACATGATAGAAAACTCTGCAAATTCAAGCGTGATACTATCAATTACAAGTTAAATGAGGTTTACACCTGGGTAGAGGTGTACGCCCAACGAAGACCACCAACTAGACCAGTAACTTCATCACAGGAAAGTATAGTATCAGATCAAGAGTTAACCTTATCACGACAACCATCAACTAAACCCACATCGCAAATGTCTGGTGAAGGCAGCTCAGCACAAGCAACAGGAAATCAAGAACAACCACAACAGAGTTTTTTAGAGAAGGGTCCGGCAGCCGGAAAAACCTCCAGAAACAGTGGTGCCACGAAAACAAGACGCAGCCAAAGAACAGGTCAGCGCAAATCTAAGGAGCAAGGGGAAACCTTAGTAATAAATATTTCAAGCAAAGAGCTAAACAAACAACAAATACAAGTTCTACAAAAAGTTACAAGCTTTGTACCAACATTTTTCAGTAACTCCTTTGACACTGAAATAAGTTTTTTCAAATGTATGCGTTCTTTGCGCCTGAGACATTTTTTTACTAATATTGTACCTACAACCTGAGACCCCAATGGTCACTGAAACTGAATACAAGGAATTCAAACCACCAAGTACGTTCATGCCGCCCACATCACACAAACTATTAGACACCTTTGAAATTCTGGTTAAACAGGATTTACAGCAAATTGACTGGCACAAAAAGCCAAGGAAAAATATCAACAAACATGAAGAGCCAATCATTCAAAAACTTGCTCAAGATGCATCCATCACAATCCAAACAGCGGATAAAGGAGGAGCTTTAGTTATCATGGACACTATTTACTATGAAGCAAAAGTATGTGAACACCTTACAGATTAATTAAGATATCTACAATTAACAGAAAATCCTCTCAATGAGATTGCCAAAACACTAAACTCCATCTTACAGAATGCAGTTGCAATGGGTTGGATTATTGATCGTACTAGAAAATTCCTGACAATTTCGGCACCCAGAAGTCCTCTGATCTATATGTTGCCCAAGATCCATAAAAAGTTTAAAAACCCACCTTTCAGACCTATAGTAAGTGGATGCGGATCTATTTTTGAACCATTAGGGCAGTACATCGACGAGTTTCTTCAACCGTTTGTTCAGAACTGGACAACCTACCTCAAGGATACTACACACTTTTTGCAACTATTGCAAAATGTCAAGACAGACTTGGATAAACTCATTCTATGCACAATAGATGTGACATCTTTATACACATCAATACCCATCAATTAAGGACTAGAATCTTGTGAATGGGCTCTTCTGCAAATTCCTGATCTACCAGCGAATAAAATTTTCCTATTGGAATTGTTACAATTCAGCTTACGCCACTCCTATTTCTCATGGAAATCCAACTGGTACTTACAAATTAGCGGAACTTCAATGGGTTTTTCAGGAGCCCCAGTCTTTGCCAACACCTTCATGGCTAAATTAGAAAATGATTTTATACTGTCACACGTTTTCTGGAAAAAACACTTAGTGTTCTACAAAAGATTCATTGATGACATTTTCTTGTTATGGAATGGCCCAGAAGATCTGTTACAGCAACAAATCAATGCCCTCAATACCAAAAACTGCCGGATACAATTTACATCTAAAATTGATCATTCAGAGATCCCTTTTTTGGGCGTATTGGTCCAGAACAACAAACAACAACTAGAGACAGAGGTTTTTCATAAACCAACTGATCGGAATAACACCTTGTTATACACCAGCCTTCATCCCAAAGCATTGTTGCGCAACTTACCTCTTTCACAGTTCATGAGAGCAAAACGTATTGCATCCACGGATCAAGCACTTAACCAAGAATTGGCATTATAAAAAGTACGATTCACAAATCGTGGATATCCATCACAAATCCTAGAACTAGCAGAATCCAAAATACAAACAATGTCAAGAAACCAACTTCAGCAATCAAAAACAAAAATTAAACAACAACGGATGGTGTTTGTAACCAAATTTTCCACACAATCGCAACAAATTAAAAGTATCATCAATAAACGATGGGATTTACTGGAATCAGAGCAAGAATTTCAAGAAATTTTCAAAGATAAACCTTTGTTTGTCTACAACAGAAGTAGAAACCTGAAGGAGATGATAACTAAACCAAAACCATCTTCCATTCAATCTAGCCCAGGACAACTGGGAATGAAAAAGTGTGCTAAATGTGTGCACTGCAACAATGTAATCGTGAGTAACAGTGTCCAACATCCACAAACTGGCAAAAACATCAAATTACGCCATCGATCAGATTGTAACTCTACTCATGTTGTTTATAGCATAAAATGTCCTTGCGGCAAATTATACATTGGCAAAACAGACAGGAAAATAAAGACTTGTATATCTGAGCACAAGAGCCACATTCGGAACCAATTCACAACCTCAAGCCTTGCCACCCATTGGAATGAACTTAAGCACACCATACCTCAACTCAGATTTCAAGTATTAGAATTAATTGACCAAAACCCTGATCGTGACAATGTCCGTTTACTATCTCAAAGAGAAATTTGGTGGATAAAATATATGGAAACCATCATGCCTAAAGGACTCAATGAAAAGCTAGATATGATTAGCTTCCTTTAACTAGCCCACCACCTAATGGAATCACTATGACTGATCGTTAGTTCAAAATCCACATAGATCTCCAGTATAACAGTCAGAGAGTCACATGTAATTTGTGCCCTCAGAAAAACCTACAGATGCAATAGGTCAATGAGATCTCATTCATAGTAATTTAAACAAAGTGTTAACTTATTATCATTGAGCTGACTATCATTGTTTAATATAATTGTTGTTAAGACTAGTTTTTTGGAACTCAGATAGCATGTACACAATGTGTCTTCAATTATTCAAGTGTCAATTACCAGGCTACAGCCTTAGCAGTGTTTACAACCCCATAATATTTCATACTAAAGCATTTCACCGTCAGACTCGAGCAACAATTGTGCTCATAACCCTACATGACCCCACATGCATGAACTACATCGTCTCTGAGCACCACTAACATTACTCATTTTTCTGTTCCTTCCACTTCGTATTGACCTAGAAATAGGGATATTCATTTTCTTTTAAACCCGTAGTTGGTTGCGGTTGTTTCTGAGCGCCGAGGAGTTTGTTATCATTGAATTTCATGTTAGTGTCAGTTATTTCAGACAGCTTATGATGGCGGCCCCAGGATTCCGATATAAACAGTACTTCTTTAAAGATGGCCGCTTTGGATAGCTGCAGTCTTGTTTCTAGCTCGTTTGAGTGTTTATCATTAACGATACAAGCATCGACGTGTTCCGGTAGCAGGAAATTGAATTTGGAGACGCGGAGCAGATACTACAGGTAACTGTTTGTTTTGCGAGCGTACGATATTAGACGCAGTTTAGTGTATGAGTTAGTGGGTGACGACGCGTTGTTTTTATGTGTTTCACTACAGAATATCCATTTCGGCTATTGATTGACTCTGCCGCTTGACGACAGACTTTGATGCAAACTTCAGGTATCGCATTTTATCTATACACGTTATATAATTGCCATTAGCGTGTTGAGTAGCAGTCAGTTATTTGGAGTATTCGTTTTCTTTTTAGAATCTTCATTGCTCTATATATCAACCAGATTCTGGATCTCACTTGGCATTCGGAAGGTATGGTTTCTTTTGTAGAACATAGAATGGTTGTAAGCATTAACCACTTATGGTCTGGCCATAATGAGTGCATTTTCATTTATTTCTTTTTCAGTCTCTGGTTCTTTTAACGCTTAGATCTGTTGACTACTATAGTGCAGTACTACCACATCTTGAATCTTAGGTAAGCTTCGAGTTTCTATTTGCTTTAACCATTGATTTTTACTAATGACAAACTACAGCGTTTATAGTGATGGGATTGAGCATTTGTGAGCACATTACCAGTCATTTAACTGTATATGGATACACGTTGAACTTCGTTCTTCTTTGTTTGTTTGACAGTTTAATTTGCAAAAAGCATTGATTTTAGAATAAATGTTTTTTATTTCAGTTCCCCTGAAGAAGAGATCAGTGAGATTTCGAAATGCATTGGGATTCACAACAAGATCATAACAAATGAAATTGTATATTGTACATATATGTTATGTTTTTGCAAAGAAGACTTGTATTAATTCAAATGTTAATACCATTAATTGCAAAATATATATAAAATGTTTTTTGGTTTACTAAAATAAATGATGAAAATGGAAAGAAAACAACAGTCATAACATATTTATTGTTTATTAAAAGGTTATATGTAAGGTAAAAAAAGTTGCGAACCTTACAGGTTAGCATTTGCAGTGCAGTAAGGGCCTGATGAGAAGTTTATCACCTATCCTGTTATTTTGATTACCAGGGGAGTAGCATCCCCTTCCCTCCCTGCACGCCAAGAAGAAACTATTTAAACGCAAAAATTCAGAGTTGATTACGCAAAAGCCCTGAGTGCACAGTACAACCCCTTCCGACTACTAACACGAAGCAGCCACGCACGTGGCAAGCACCCAACCCCCAGACGCTTCACATGGGGTAGTCAGGCGAGCTGCAGGTACCATGCCGTACACGTGCATGTGGTGCATGTTTGAGGGCTCGCATATGGAGGTGACGGAGCGCTTTGCTATTATGATCCTCGACTGTCCGGAGTAGAACGTTCTATGGTTGTGACACCCTAGACGCTAGCGACCATGCCTCTTACTCTGTATGTTATTGTCGGCACCTGGGAATTTTACATTATTTCTCGGGTTAGAGATACTTACTATTGCAACATACCTTGGACTACGCTACGAATCTCCATCCAATAGACGCTAGTATAATTAACCTTTGGCCAGCTGTTATAACTTCCTGGGGCTGGTATCGTACATAACACTTTGACTCTTTTGATTGCCCGACATCAAGATTATGTGAGGATAATACTTACATCTATGATGGCTTGTACTTAGAAATGATATTGGGATTCCACGGCGACTTCTGAAATTGGTGCGTTGCGCTTGGATAGATTTGTGATTCATCTGTCTTCGAGCTGACATTTGGACATTCATTACCAGTTCTTATGCCTTGAGAAAGTCTTAGTGCAAGACAAAACACGTGTTGGCAATTTGCGTGCTCGAAGATCTTATACGACTTTTTTGAATATTAATAAAGAACTGATGAAAATACAAGAAGATGGACATTGAATTGACTCTGAACTGCCTGGACCCCTGTTCTTGGAACTGACATTTGTTTTACTTTGTCTCATTGTCTAATAGAGGGTATACTGATCCTTTAATAAGCAATTACCTAATTAGGACTAAAAAGTAACTTATAAGGTGTGCTTTGGATAGCCTCAACTTTGTATGTTTAACTTGGTTCCACATTTGTGTGTACCTACAGTACCTTGAGGTAGTAGGTGTTTGGGGTAGATTTAGCACCCGTTTTTTACACAATCTGTTTTGTACCAAATTTATCACACTTTATATTGTCTCTATAGTACCATTTCATTTGGTGAATTGTGCAGAAGTTTCCTTTTGGGAACACTACTACCTAAACTGTACAGCATGTTTGAGGACCAACCTGTAGGAGCGTGTGCATGTGTAAGAGTGAGCTGTCTACCAGAGAAGGGGTGCAGGGGGAGTGAGTGTCATAGGTGCAAGTGTGTGTGACAGTGTTTCTGTGGAAAGCAAGAGGGAGTGTATCTCCTCACATGGGCACAGGAAGATGATACATTGTGGGGATGTAGCAATGCAGTAAAATTGATGCAGTCCGAGTTGTGTATTACATTTCACAACTAATACACCTGTTCCTTATCTGCAATTACACAACACTTAGGAGATATTCCATAAGGAAGGGACAGACGTTGTGTGGCCAATTAAAGCAGACTGAGGTCCACAGCATGAATGGATTTCCATGAGAAGAGAGGATGATGGGAGAAAAAGAATTGGGTACCAATAACCCAGTCCCTGCAGTGCAGAATCCCATGGCCTTCCCTGCTTGATCACCACATTTATCCCATTCATTCCTACACCCCAACCAGACCGTACACATGATTTATGCTGACGGGTGCCTGAGTGATAGATGAGGACCCAGTCCCCACTGGAGATTACCCCCCTCCCACCTAATCCCATCACCAAAGGCTCTCAAGCCTCGCCGTTTTAACTCCTACTAACACCAATTCGCCAAAGACTTCCAGCTGGGAAATAATGGGCCATTTAACCTTCAGCCACTTCCTAGTATGAGTCATAACAGCATTCAGCTCTCCCACTCAGTAGCTGCTGGGGTCAACTAAACTCACAGGCACCCGCAGATGCAAGAGTTCAATGTAATCTCTGAAATGAGGCCTCACACATTGGGGTGGCGGTAATGGGGGATTCTCGTGGAGGGGAGGATTGTCAAGAGACCTTTTAGTAAGCCAGCCAGACTGAAGGCAGCAGAGAAAAGAAAAGAAACAATTTGACATTGTGCACACTTGCGGGGGTGAAGCACTTCGGCTGGCCTCTCAGGTTGATCCAGGGAGGTTTGATGCCGGGTGCATTTCAATGCCAACTCTTAGGGTCACACAGCACTTCAAACTCAGTTATACATATCAATGTGTCTAGAGTTCCCAACGAAAAAAACATATTTAAAATGTAAAGTTTACTTTTCAAATCAAAGAGACCTTAAAAGGGAGAACCTACATTGAGGCAGTACTCCAAATTCTAAATGCGGCATTCATTCAATGATCTCCATATATGCAAAAGCATCTGTGAAGCAGGAAACAGTCTCCTAGGAAATGGCATTTCTAAATGTCTGAGACATTCTAAGTAATGGTAAATAGTTACAGGTAGGCAAAAACAAAACACATGGGGATTCAGAAAGCGTATATAGCAGTATCTATGGAACAGAAAATAGTTACAGGAAAATGACCTTTATAAATAATGCTTCTAGACACATTGTAACTGATGGTGAATAGAGGAGTTTGGACAAAAACAAGAACACCTAAGGATTCAGAAAACACCTCACTGCCTGTGCCCTGTAAACCTCCGCTACAACACTCAATGAAAGAGAACCACATCTGCAATTCTGAAAGGCACAGAAATGTCTAGATCAAAAATAGCCAACTAATACTGTGCTTCTGACATTCCACTGCAAATCTGCATATTGCTTTTATGCCAACTACTTTTATTAATGCCAAATTTAAAAGGATTTACAGCAGTATTTGGTACTACATGACATGTAACATATATGAGCTGCAGAAGAAACCTTGAGTGAAGCGGTAATACCCAGACCTGCAGTGATCAACAGTAGACATGAAACACAAATGAAACAAAAACAATAATGTAAGAAAATGGATTACTTGATGTGAGAGACTACCTACCTCAAGAAATAATCAAAACCTTTGTCAGGGTGAACCCTCAAATTTTAAATTAACCGTAGTTAGGTACCCTGGTAGATGTAGCACAGAGCAGACAGGCGCAACTTAGGGCACTGTATAAAGTATTTGTGTGGTACAAAACAGAAATAAAGTCAAGTGGCAAAACAATAAAATCCCAAACCAAATTTAGAATATAGAGTAACATTTAAAAAAAACATTATACCAAAATGATACAAATCCAAAAAGGGGAACTGGAACAAACAGTTTTGAAAGTTTTAAGTAGGAATAGTACCAAGGAGCTGTATGACTGAACCATGCATGCCAATACCATGTTTACCCCGCAGTCATTACGACAGCAACACTACCATGCATTTACTTTCCATGCATGTCTTTACCACAAATTTTCATTGTAAAGGCATATGCATGGTAAAAATGTAACAGGTAAGATATATGTATATCCTTACATTCACTGAAAAAACCATTGGTTTCAGGGATGTTATAGTTAGTAATTAGCATTTAAAAAACCTTGGAAATTCACTGAAAAAAACACAGGTTTCAGGGACGTTATAGTTAGTTGAAAATTTCACTCGTACAAAACCAGAGAAATTCAGCCGTTATAGTTAGTTTAGCTAACTATAACTCGGGCCCCCGCAATGCACTGCTAATGACGTCACATATTACATCACTCATGAACCAGCTCTCTGTGCTAAATGACAGCGCAAGAAGAGCGACATGCCAGGAGCTGCATGTTCACAGTTTTCCATGGAATATCTAAGAGTTTCTTTGTAACTCCCTGATTTCTGCTGAGTTAAACTCCAAGGGTTCCACTCAGGCCGACTTCCAACTAGACCAATAATAAATCCTCCTTCTCAGACAATAAACGGTGCTCATTCTGTACCATATCTGAGGCCAAAGACTAATTGCCCAGAATCCTGAATTTTACTGAAATTATCGTTGTGGTCAGGGGAGAAATGTCAACAAAAAATGTCACATTTCTAACACTTGATAAAAAGGAAGCGTTAGTACTGGATAATTACAACTAAAGCTGGAGATAGTTTTTGGGTGTTACTTATTAGGGTTATAGGTGTGGTGCTAATAGTTTTATTGATTTATTTACCATTGAAAAAATCCTGCAGGTGCAGCAAGTTGTGCATTTCTATGCAAGCGTCTATCCAAATCCTTAAAAAATGCCTCCCTTTGTGTCAAGAATAGTAAGTCAAACTAAATGGACCTAGCAATTCTTATACATGGTCCTATTGCTTGGTTATGTTTTAGGTAGGAAATTAATGAAACTCAGTTAGTGAATGCAAGGAGCAGGTAAAGCAATCAGTAATAAAACATTAAAAGCAAAGCACTTCACCAGATGAAAAGCAAATGCAACAGTTGGCTAGTACTACTGAGGAAAAAATCAAATATAAATGAAGGAGTGAGTGATAGTAAAACAACAAGTAAATGAAGGATAAACAGCTGTTAAATATGTTCCGCAACGCTTTTATCTCAAGTATTGTTGTTTTATTGACAATAGATTTATTTGTTAAGTTATAAAGAAAATAATACCCATTTTTAAAATGTAGTTAAGGTGAAAGGGTGCTTAATGTTACTTCTGCTACTCCTAGCATTTTTGTAAGGCCCTGTACTAAAAAGTGTGAGTTAACTGCAATTAAGTTTCTGGAAACAACAATAGCCTCAGATCAATGCACCCACCCATGGTAAACAGCGTAAAGTGTTAGACTAGATATATGTTGAAAAGAAAACCACTATTTTGTGATTCCTGGAATCTTTGGAATCAGCTTTCCACCATTGAGGGTTGTATTTTTACCAATCTTTATTGTAACCATGTTAGAGCAAAGGCAGACCTTGAGACCAAGTCGTGTTTGGTAGCTACAGTGACAGACAATGTGATTACAGTCTGTGAACTACACCTATTTAGCCATGCAAATGTAATAAAATCATAAAGAATCATGAACTAAACCTGTCCTGGGGTATGTCCTGGCAATATGTCACAGTGCTCATTCTGTTAAGCTTAGTTCAAAGAGCTCACATATTTTCAGATTAGGGAACAGAGTTCAGTAAAGTAGAACTAAGGAGGCAACATAGTAATTCCTAATCTCTAGGAGTGATATTCAGCATTTTGAGGTCCAGGTTTTATATCACCCTTACTACCAACCTTTAGGCTGATTCTAGGCACTACCAAACTAGTAAAAAATGGGGGGCTAGGACATATTCAAATAGTGATTGCCCAAGAGTAGATCATTTAGGAAAATGGGGATGCCTACATTTTAGGGTGTAGTTTGCCCACCCCACTGCACTGCTCAACTTTCGAAGGCTCCTGTGAAGGTTACAGGTCGTGGTACCAAAATAAACCAACAACAAAGAGTTATTTCCGTTTGAGACAAAGTAATAAGGACAGAAGATTGAGATTTGAACAGGAAATCTCTCAGTGGTTACTCGTTAAACCTGTGGTTGACACTGTTGTTTATTGTTCATCTCTGATGGCCTAAGACACACCTTCATTCCAATGGAATACCAGTTATTTGTTTGATACTGCCACATCTTTATGTGGGACAGAACATCAGTCAAGCAACTACTAATGAACAGTGGTATAATGCTTAGGTATCTTGGCGCCACTCAGGAGAATAAAATATGTATTTGTACATAAAACCATTTATTTGGAAGACAGTGCTGTAAGATGAGGAGAACCACAAACCTTCCCAAAATAGCAGCCAAAGCCAACAAACTATACAAAAAAATCCTTAGCACACGTCATGTGTGTATCAATAACTTGTTAAGTGCACGATGTAAGCACACATCACACAAGATGTTTCAATTCTTATTTTCTTTCTTTATTCTTTTGGTCTTGCTTCAAACAGCCAACACTTGTTTCGTCGTTTACAAATGGAAATCGTCCAGCGAATTTCTCAAGGCTATGGCCTTTTTGATAAAAAAACCTTTCTTTTGTGGTGATATTTCCAACCATAAAGGGATTCAGTAGCCCGAGATACATGGAGAGCGAGTTTGGGACGAGACCGTCAGACTCACAATCTCAAGATTTGGGGACAAAATAGGATCCTTCAGATGCATGGACTGCCTTATTAACGTTGCGCAAGATACTGAATCCCTTTGTGGGTTGGAAATATAACCACAAAAGAAAGGTCTTTATCAAAAAGGACATAGCCTTGACAAAGTAGAGTGACGATTTCCCTTTGTAAGCGACAAAACACGTGTTGGCTGTCTAAAGCAAGAACAAAAGAATAAAGAAGGAAAATAAGAATTGAAATAAATTCTGTATAATTTGTGCTAACATCATGCACTTAACAAATTGTTGATACACCTATGTTGTGTGCTGAGGATTTCTTTGAACATCAGACAAGCACTTGATGAATCTGGACCATGTCTCTGCCTGAAGAACCATACAATGTCTCCCATTTAAGGTATGGATCCATATTTATAGCCTAAAGCTGTGTCTCTTTGTTTATTCTAGGCTCTCATGAATGTTGAATTCCCTAACCCCAGTTTCTTTCATATAAATGCACCTTAATTTGCAAATCATCTCATTAAATTGATAACATTGAAAAAGGCATACATATTTTCTTACATATTATTCTACTGTAGCAATAGTACAGTCAGTGATACCCCTCATCAGGTCTCTAGAGTTTTCTGGATGTTTGAGTAAGCAACTTTGTAACAGTGTGGTATAACTGGCAGAGTGTCAGTTTGTGTTGGACTGAAAGCAGCATGTTTGGTGTCAAAAGTGAAGTTGAAGGTGTGTTCCAACTGAATTGCAGTAAGTTGGTAGAAGCATTTATGCATGAACGTGAATGTAAGGAAGAAATAGTGTAAAGATACGGGCCAATAGTTGTGTGGCCTGTAATGGTTCAACAGTCACCCTCCACTGGGAACTAAACATAGCTTGACTCCTTCAGGGTAGCAGACCAGAGCAGTCCAAGGCCTACTCAGGTTGGGGTGATGTGGCGTAGGATTCACCATTTGCTGGCACGCAGTAATAACCCTCAATAAATGATTGTCCAGCCTGTGCTTTTTCATTTGAAAAAGGAAAAGTACATTTATCACACACACACACTACTCAATACATTACAAATATACATAAGGCTAGTGGAAATACCTTTGATGACATTGTGAAATCACTTCTGACCCCCCTAAAGGGTCGTAAATACACATTAGATAAGTCTCTAGACTTGGTCAAAGGTTCAAGATCAACAAATCACATGTCAAAACATCATTTCATGAGTAAATGCAATACTCGATAATGATAATGTGTAACTGCACTTATTAATATTAATAAAGCATATGCACTTTGAAACATACTCAATGTCAGCATTATTAGTTCAATAAAGCATTTACAAAATGAACTTCTCATGGGCCTGTATGCTTTTCATATTCTTGCAGCCATTGGAAACGCAATTACAAAAAAAGCTTCCAGAGAGCATCATATTTTCATCATACAACGTGTAACCAGAGACTTAGCCAAAGGTGGGCATTGTGCAACATGTACCTTCTGTAGACCACAATAACTGCAGCTTTAGACTTTCTACCTATAAGGTGCCACACTCCCAGCTGTAGAGCACATGCTTCAACTTGCTTCAACTTGGAGAGTGTTGGAAACTTAAAGAAAATCCTGTGTTGGCCCTCCTTTTTGGGACCCTGCAAATTTTGTGTCAGTACTTTTTAAAATCCTTTGGGGGGAGAATGTGCCCATCCTGCAGCTCTCCTGAACACTTTTTATATGGTAGGTGGTTGCCCTGCTGTCCTGGGTCCACCATGAGAAGAGAAAATGTACCAAATTGAAGAGCCCCACAGGGCATTATGGGGCACTCCTCCGGAGCAGTGAATATTTGATGTGTGGCTCTCCTGCTGCGCCGGGGAGAGACACTGCCTTTCTTTTTCTTTGTATTTCTTTTTGTTTCTAGTCACGTGGTCTCATGCTGCGCACCTTTTCTTTCAGTTTGGGGTTGCCCAGTTCCACCCGGGCATCGCCATACCTTCAGACCTTAGGGGCAGCTGAGGGAGCTCGCCCCTTGCTGTACGCCTGGTCTGCATACAGGCAGCATGTCCACCGCTGCCCACAGGAGCTGGCTGCTCCTCTCCCCTGCCTGCTCCTGCTGGTAGTACACTGGATTTTGTGCATCCCACCATTTCCTCCTGGCTGTAGTTGAAGTGGGCGGGATCAAAGGGGCAAAACGTGGTGATACTTTTTTAATTTAAGGAAAACTCTTCCCCTACTTTCTGTGAAAATACAACTGTCCCAGGGTGGTTAATTCTGAGAGCTGAAAAGCTGCCTTCATTTAAAGTGTCAGGCAGGGAGTTCCCTCTGCTGTGAAACTGAGGGCGGGCCAGACAGCGAAACAAGCCTTTTTGTGCGGGTGCCTCCTTACTTGAAAGAACTGTAAATGTACGCAACTAGTCAATGTGCATTTGTAAAGGGTTCTTGGAAGCCTGTATTGGCTTTAATTAATGGAATCACTTGACACTTCCTTTTGACACAGATGTGTTATTTTTAGTGGCTTTGGAGAGGAGTCACCAGCTGAGCTGTGAAGTGTGTGGCTTTTTAAAGCCTGTAGCACTCAAGGGGCCTGTGTTATGCCCCTAACTATTCTTTACTGATCCAACCGGATTCAATTATGTGGCTCTCTGGTTAAAGACACAAACCTCTAAAAGAGGTTTCATAAAGTAGGAAAGTGCATTTCCCAACTTAACTTGCATTTATTTTACATTTATGCTTAGTGTTATTTTATGTGTACTTACCTGAAGGTGAAAGACTGAAAAAAGTTACAGAATATTTTGTTTTTTAACCACTCTTTTGACCTCACCCCTACCCAATTGAGTGCACCCTTACAGTTCCCTTACTTTTAAAAATGCACTTCGACTGCTGCCCCTGGACATGGGCATGGGTAGCGGGGTCACTATGGGTGGGGGGAGTGGAACAGCACTACCCTCCTCCTCTCTTGGTAAGGAATTCCAGACCCCGCCCCTCTTCTCTTCTCTCCGGGGGAAGTGCGATGGCAATCCCCTGTTCTCCTCTGCCATCTGGGACCTGGGGTTGGGGTCCCGGGTCCCCTTCCATAACCAGGCCTGAGGGTTGGGGTCCCCAGGCCCTTAGAACGTTGGAGAGGGGGTCCATGAAAGCCCCTGCCTGGTGGGTAAATACATTTAGGATGCGCCGGACAGCAGCCCCTGGCCCCGGCCCACCATAGGGATAATCTTTGGAACTGGCAGAGGAGCTCCAAGCACTCTGTCCGGGGGGCAAGGTCAAAGGCCGCCACCCTTCCACAGGCTATAGGTTTGGCTACATGTGCTGATTTGGGTTGTCTTTGGCTCATTCTACTCCTGGTGGTGAGCCATAGCCACCTCGAGTCCTTTCTTCAGGCCTCCTGCCTCTAAGGTGGTGAACTGTGCTTGAAGCAGGTTCTACTGGATCTCTGCAGCAACCTTTATCCTTTGTTTCCTCTAGTTCCTCTCCTCATTGGTGCAGAAGCCCAGCTTTTTCCCCACCTAGTCTTCAGGGAGTGTAAAGAGACCGGCTTCCTTGGTCCTGTGGAGAGCCCCACTGGTTCCGGAGTCAACTGCAGACAGAGTCCTTGTGGGCATTAGGGCGTTCTTCCTTCCTGTTGTCCATGGCTGCCCCTCCAGTCCCAGTGTTCAGCAAGAAAAACAACCAAGAGAGCTCTACCCCTTGCACAAGTCCTTTTAAGTGGGACTGAAGGTTACAGAAGCTAGGCACCTCAGGCCTATCCTGGGGTGCCATATAATCTCTCCTCTCCTGCCCCAACCCTCCTGACCAGCCTGCTGGACATTTCAAAATGGTATCACCCAGGAGTCACAAGCCAAATATTCTCTGGGGGCCTCGGCTCTTCCCCTCACTGACATCACTACCAGGGCCTTTCCCACCAAATCTTCAAAAAGAGCCCCCCTTCTTTCATTGGCTGCAGAGGTCTGAACTCCCTCCTTTGTTCAGTGGGCTTGGGCTGGCCCATGCCTGGTAAAGTGTGGCAGCTGATTGATTGATGCAGATCTTTCATCCCCACCCCTTTCCTCCTCAGGAGCTGACTGGAGCACTGTTAATTGCACCCTTTGTGACTTTGAGCCTGCTGCTGGTGAGAGCACAGCACGGTGACAAAATGCCTGGGCTCTGATCCTGAGCTGAGCCAGATAAATATGACAATCCTGGATGACCCATAAGCTGTACAGATATTGTTTTGGAACTTGCATAATGGATTTTCCTGCACAGGTTAAACCCCAGTTTGATGGGTCAGTGGTCTTTGTAGACCACAGGGCAGCAAAACTGCACTCTAAAGCAATCTTCCCCATAGATGTATAAGGGAGTGTCACTACAGACTAGACAGTAAACCACACTGATGTTCCCTTTAAGTGTACACTACCATTATGAGGCCAACCCTAGTTCAATATCTAATCCTGCAGAGTCTCCTCTCCACCAGGCTACCAGTGTGCAGTTACCAGGCTGGGCACAACAGGAGTCTCCCATGCTCAGCCCTCACACACGTGCACATGTGTTCATGTGTAACCAGCCAAGTGCCCCGTACCCATGCTGCATTGCAGTGGCCTTATCTTAAAACGTGGACACTGGCACTAAACATGCTTAGTCCATTTACAAGGAGTGTACCATGAGTGTTTCACAGGTTATGAAGTTCACCCACAGTAAAAAGTGGTCAAATACAAAGTGGTCAAAAAGCAAATAAATCTGGGTGGAAGTGATGGGCAGAGCCCATTTCCTTACAGATAGGATCTCAGGTTTCTTATACTTCCTGTTACATCTTGTTACTAGCACCTGATGGGCCATTTGCTAGAGAGCAGCTAGTTCTTTTTGCCTTTTTGTGCTCTAGATATTTGTTGATTATCCTTATTTGTTCCAGGAGGGAGTGCCAGAGGTTGAGATTTTCTGAAATTGAACAAGCAATGAAGTTACATCCTTTCATCAATAGATACCACACTTGTGTATCTTAAATATTCCATTGTTGAAGTTCAGAGATCACTAGAGGTGACAGACCAGCTTACAAATTAATTTGTTTGCCTACTCATGGCGATTGAGAGGGTAATTGGAATTAAATCAAAGCACACATTAAGAACTTGGTAGCTCATACACATCATTTGCTTGCCAAGGGATTTGTTGCAGGTTGGCGCACGCAACCTTGGCTGTGGTGCACACGCACCCTTCTTTGCCACACACAGAGAAACAAAATTAGTGGAAACATTGCTCAGGTCCATAAACTGCTAAATTTGGGAGCACGTAAATGTAGTTCGTAGAGCAACACTTAATGGTAGTAGTGCATTAAAACTACATTGGTAATCCTGTACTTGGAAATAGCTATACCACTGTGATCAATAGGTTAGGGACTACAACAGGATCACAAATAATCCCCTGAAAATGCGTAATGATCATGCAGTGATTCCCGGTGGCTTTTTCCCATGAACATGTTGGCAGGTTTTATATGGAATTACATTGAAACCCTTAACACATTTCTAAGGGGGTATGGTTATTCACATTAAGGGGCCCATTAGGAAGGCGGGCGGTGCATTCAGCACCGCCCGCTGCAATGTTAAAAATACAGGATGTGCCCGCCACTGTGGCGGGTGCATCCTAATTCCCCCATGGGACCCCCGCCCTTATGGCGGGCGGTCCCGTTATCTGATAGGAGGGCGGGCGGACAAAGTCCGCCTGCCATTCTAATGACCCCCTAAGTAAGAAACTTGTGCTACATAATCTTGGACAATCACATAGTCCACTATCATGCATTTTTCTAGGCAACCCTTCTCGTGCAGTATTGTAGTACTAAATCTAATTTACATCTGTTATTGCTACAGTGCACCCTAAAGCTCCATTTGGGGGCAGAGCACTGCAGTGAATGAGGAGTGAACTTGATCCTCTCTAAATTTAGAGATTAAAATCCAATGCCTGTCTGGCTTGACTTTTGCTCTCTTTCCAAACAGCATTGCTTGTTAATTTGAACATGAATATTGCCCAAGGTGCAGAAGCAAGACTAATTTGTAATATGTTGTATTCTGTTTATAGCAGCATAGTGAGAAAAAACATGGACTGTAATGCGGCCAAGAGGAGCTGCCAATTTTTAAGACTCATTCAGGCATTCCAGTATTCCCTTTTTTCCCCTCTCTAAATTTTCTGTTTTAACTCTGTGTCACCTCTTCATGGGATAGAATGTGACAACAGGGTATATAAGCTCTGTCCTAACTGTTATTCATATACTAATCCCAGGGCCACTGCGAAAACGCAGCAGGGGAAGGCCGAATTATGTGGTAGGGTTGATTATAATATGGAGCAGGAAAAAGCTACTTATGCAGCATAACACCACACCATTTGAGGAATTATTACTTCATTAGTGTATCATTGTTATACATATTAACATTGTAAGGGCAAAGGCTTCAACTTATTAATGTAGTTTTTATGAGGTAAAATAATTCTTCATTTTACTTTTTTCTTAAATTTTGCATACTGTATGCTGGACTATTTTTAATCCCGTTTTTTAGGAAATAGTGTTGTAGTATTGGACAACGCAGACCTGGTTTTAGTTTTTTATTACTTTTAAGCAATGAGGACGCTATTTTGCACGTTGGGTCCTTTTTAAGATCCGCTGTACCAGCTCGTAGGTCAATGCTTCACGTCTTCCACATTTTACTAACTGTTTTATTGTTTGTTCTGTACTGTGAACTGCTTTCATGGACACTATGATGCTTCAGAATAAAGTTTTTGAAATTGAATTGAAATATTATCAGTTGAACACTTAAATACAACAATCCTCAAGCAAAAAGTGAGCTGCCTCCAAGCGACAGAAGGCCAGATGCATTAGGGTTTTAATAGCTTTTGATCCATTTGAGCTAGAAGTAAATTTTTGTTTTGTTAAAAACTGCAAATTATGGAGAGGATGATGGGCTATATGGCAAGTGTTGCAAGTAAACAATTGTGCAGAAAATGCAGCAGCAACAGAACCTTATAATTTCAGTGACATTGATTATTACAGCATTCCTTGCAGGCAGTAACGAGAAATTCAGGAGAACTGATCATGCCTCCATCCTTAATTTCCACACCATTCGTCAAGTCTTCTCTGCCAGGAGAATAAGATTCCTGAAACCTAAAAATCATTCCCAGCAATCACCCCATCTCCATGCTCGACAGCTCTTCCAGGGTGCTTGGCTACGGCTCCGGGGAATTTCTGCTTTTCCATCATAGCACTTTCTTAGAACTCATAAACAGGTGAATAACATATAGAGGCACATTTACAAGCCCCTTGCGGTGCCAGTAAGTCACTTCTTGTGACGCACTGGCAGTGTATTTCCCTGGTCCATATCTACAAGGACAGGAAAAGCCACCCTGCGTGACTTTTCCTGTCCTTGTAAATACAGCCCCTTTACACACAGCTCTTTGCGTAAAAGGGGCGTTCCATGGGTGGGACTGTGGATCTTCCCATGCAACACCAATGGAACCTGACACATTTCCAGATTCACAAGAAATCGTAAATCTGGAAATGCGTCAGTATGCTAGGCCTCCCTAGGGGTGGCATAGCGAGGCACAACAAGGAGAAATGTTTTAATTTCTCCTCGTTTTTTTCTCTTTCAATGCGTGGTGCATTCTAGAGCACTCATTCAAAGAGGAAAATTCCTGTAGTGATTGTTTTTGTGCAGGAAGGCCCCCTTTCTGCACAGAAACCATGGTGCAAGGGTGCCTACGTCGTCGCACGGCAGCAGTTTGTGCACCAGCTTTTGGGGCGAGCAGAGAAATGCGACATATCATTGTAAATATGTTGCATACCTGTGCTCTAAAAGTGCCGCAGGGTGGCGCAGCCAAAGAGCTGGCGGTGCTTTGCTGTAGCACTTTCTTGTAAATCTGCCCCATAGAATATAAGGGTTGCGGAACTGCATTAAACTATATCCCCAGTGCATGTATGGTGCAACATTTATTTTTTTATTTTTTTAGCAAAGCCTATTTTTATAGCCATCCACTATTAAAGTACTCTTGGCTGACAAGGCCATTGCAAAACCTCGTCTTAATAATAGAAAAACAAAGCGGAGAACAGTGTGCCACAGCTTAGATTTTTACATGTGTGAATTCGAACATTGCCACTTTGAAAACTGACAGTAACCATTTCCTATTACTTTTTTTTTTTTCGAAATCATTTCTCACCACAATCTGCCATTGTAATGCATACTTTTGAATTGGAAATTAACACAGTTCTACTTGGGGTTATCTTTTTTTCACAAAGGTAAGGTAAGAGTGTGTACGATGAACGTTTATCCTCTTTTTTTACAAGGTACAAGCATTTCTAGAATTTCACAAAACACCTTCATCATATTCATTTCTTGTGTCACTGTGCGAGCTCTATTTGATATCCCCATTCCCCAAAATGTGAGTCTCAGAAGAAGAAGCATGGTGTTTTCTTTCATTTACCTTTCGACAAGGGGTGGGGTATGCTACTTATTGTGTCTTTTTTGGACTTTAGTGTCTCCAAACTTATAAATATGAAAAAAAAATCAGTGATCAGAAACTATAAAAACTCACGTATCTGATCAGTAATTGAAGAAGCTTTGCAAGTCGGGGCTGATTTGTTAGAGGTGTAGAGAAGTGGCCTTCACTCTCTCACTGCTTAACAATGACTGTGATCAAGAATACAGCTCTGGTGTTCCCAGAGAAGGTATGCTGTGAGATCAATCTATCCATCAATATATATGCTCAATATTTTCTGATTCTGTTAAATTTTAGTATAGTGCTTAGATCTAGCGATAAGATGTTAAGATGCTAGGAAGTTGCTAACCATGTTAGAAACGTGCATCTTGTTTTATATAGTCATGTTATGCAATGCTGAATTTATTTTCAAATCTGTAAGATTGCCACTCATATATTACGCAATAGGCTTGGGTTTTAGAAATTAGCATTATAAAGTGCTATACCATGTTTCATAGTGCTATTTAGACTGGATTATTCATTTACAAAAGAAATATTGAGTATTACTGTAACTCTGAACTCATCTAGTGTGAATAATTGTGACCAAAAAGTACCTCCTACACAATAGCACTCAATGAGTTGTGTATGGGTTGCAGTTCAACCAGATTTCTAATTTGTGTTGGTGTATTGAACTACGTTCTTTCACCAGGGGATTAGAAATCCAACTGCTGCGGCTCTGGGAGGGGGACTCCCATATTGTGACTCAGCCATTTACTTCTCTGCATTAGCCTAGGGAGCAGATTGATGGGTCCCCAGGAGAAGTGTCATGCTAAGTACATCTTCTGCCTCAGACACCAGTTCAGTGAGTGTAGCAGATGGCCCTTCACCCAGCACCATGAAGGCCATTGTGTGTAACAGCTTGTGCTTTCATCCAATAAGTGAAATGCAGGAGATACACACAAAAAACCGTAAAGTTTGTTTTTCCCCATATCCCTGTAAAGATATCCCTGTTGCTGTGCTTTTCCAGACAAGCAGGGAGGAGTATGAAGCAACAAAGTGCATGGGTGTGAGGTACTTGAGGAGAGAAAAATCACTTGAGGGAGAGATTTAGTAAGTAAGTATAGAAAACACATACACTCTCATGGAGTGCTGAATAAAAAAAGTAGCTCCTTAAATGTACGTAGTGGAAGGACACAAGTCAGCCAATCAAAAGGATCATAAAATGCTATCCTCCAGAGGAGGAACAAACACAAGAAGAGTAAGGCAAGTCATTCAATAGGAAGAAAACAAATGAAAGTGACAATAAAGCTAACCAATGGTAATCAATGGACTGTAAGCACCCTGGAAGATCACAATTTCTCTTTCACAACCAGACAGATTGGGCTGTCTGGTAGGCTTGGCCTAAAAACACAGAATTCTACTGTGTCCTACCCAAGTAAAAGGTCCAGAGGATATGATACATTAACTTCAGCACCTGGGAGAAGAATTTGTGATGCTCCGTATGGTGCTTCATCAAAGCAATGAAATTGCTGCTGCTCCCTCTCATGGCTGCCATTAAAACATACAAAATAGAGGTTCAAGCCCTTTGTCATCCAAGAACCTGAGCAATTGGACACATCTTTCTCTTTCTTTTAGCTCTCCCGCAGAGAGAAATTGGTCTAGAAATTTGCTCCACTCTCAAGTTAGATAAATGTGTGGAAGTTTAACCTGAAATGGCCAAACCTCTTTTAATCTTGAAGTTGTTTGGTAAAAACTGCCTGCTGTTCACTTTTATTTTGCCAGCTGCATGTTGATGTGAATATGGTGAAAAAGGCGGTTTGACACTGTGATTCTCATTTGTGTACTGAAGACAAAATATTGTCCAGTCCTACATATAGCTCCTCCTCGAGTGTGTCTAATGGAAGAGCCTCCTATGAAAGTCCTGCCCAGGACAAGACAAAGGACACCAGATGAAAGAAGATGTATATATTGTGTGACTGAGAACAGCTATCTCTCGTCCACAATCCTGCCATTGATACTCTTGCAGTTTTAGTTGCCAGGAAAAGATATAGCACCATCTCATCTAACAACTTCCATGTCCCTGGAGACAGAATATATACCTGGACTCTGTAACAAGAAGTGTTTACCAAACAGGCCACTTCTATGCATGCAGTAAGTCTGAAAGTACTTTATGAGCTCAATGATGTTATCCTTAGGGATTCCATGTACCAGTTCACAGATCTGCTACCAGGAGATGGACAAGATGTTTTCAAGGAAGTTTTAAGAGAAGACATGCTCACCTAGGAATTGGTTGTCATCAGTGTGGTATGGGATGCAGTCTAGATACCTGTTCATGACTATTAAGATTGACTCATTCTAAGGGACTCATTCTGTCTTCATATGAATTGCTGAACTCTTCAGACACAGCCCTTTATGTAGAAGTTATACATCAGAGGGTCTTCTCTCTTTTGTTCCCACACAGATAAAGATGTTTAAAAAAGCAAAGACCATTGGTCTTATTTAGGATTTGCCAGAGTGACAGCTTCAATATAGGCTGGAATCCTGCTGAACCAACCTTCCGGTGCTTCCACTCCATTTACTCTCCATTTAGTCCATGAACAGCAGATTTGGGCAGGAAAAGGCATAAATGGTCAGCAGTCTTTTTTCCGTAGGGTTGCCTGCTAATAAACCTCAGAAGGGCTACATTAAAAAGGCTTATCTGCTGACCAGGGCACCATTCAATGTATGGCAGACGCGGCCAGGAAAACCATTAATAATCTCAGAAACTCCCTGCACATCAGGAACATCACTTCTTTGAGTAGAAAACTGCCATGTGGCCATGTCGATGGTATCACGTCTGGAAAAAATGATCTGTATATCTGTGGATGAAGGAGGTGTTTTTTCGTTCCTTTGGTGTTTTTGTAGAGCATGTGATTACCAATAATGCTGTCCTGGCACTGAGATTGGTGTAAATATTAGGAGTCCCTTCCTGCACAAAAACAACGCAGACACCCTTGCATCACGACGCAAGGGTTCCTGCGTTGGCTTATGGCAGCACATTGTGTGCCAACCCAGGGGGAAAGGACAGGAATGCGCAGTGTCTTGTAGATATGGTGCATTCCTGCCTTTTAATTTTGATGCACATCAGCACAGCAGGAAGGCTTGCTGCACTGCTGTGCACCAAAATATTGTAAATGAGGCCCTGAGCTCACCATTGGTTTGTGAGCATGGTGAGGCTGGGGGCAATCCTTGCTCAATCTAAAGGTTATCCAAATGCTTAGAGATACATTGTGGCCAATGCCAGTTACAGTCTGTCTGACACCAAAGGTAGTGAGCCAGAATAACGAGGGAAAAAATTCGAACTACCATAATATTCAGTAAAAAATATTGTGGAATGGAAATATCAAGTGCAAGAATATTACGGTAAAGAATATCAATTTGAAGGTAAGTAATATCAATTTTAAAAACTTTAGAAGTCATTAATATATTTTGTAAAATTAGATTTGTTTAAAATATCGTTTTTTAAATATAGTTTTATTTTTTACCATATATTTTAAATATATTTTGTAACCCTTGGCGAAGTTTGCGTAGTACACATAGGCATAGCGTAGCTGATGGCACTGTACACTTGTCTGCACTATGAAATAATTGCAAATAGCATCTTGCACAGTGCCAGTTATGATCAAATAAGTATTGCTATCTTTATATGTTAAAGAGCATATAGTACTTTCACAAAAGTGAAACTGAAAAATTAGCAAGCAGTGAGAGAGGTGATGATTTTGGGATCCTCCCAAACCTAGGGAGAGAACCAAGCAGATGCCTTGAAAACAAAAAAGCACATCTTGTTGAAATATTCGGTGGTAATCCCAGCCTCTTAGGACCACCCCAAGCACAGTTATTGGAAAAAAACATTCCCAAGCAAAGGCCCTGCAAAGCATTATGGGAGGAGATTAGCAGTGGGCAGTGAATATTATAGTATCCCATATCAAAATAATTATTTTGCCAATAACTGTGCTTGAGTGGTCCTAAGAGGATGAGACCACCACCGAAGTTCAACAAGATGTGCTTTTTTGTTCATGCTCTTTGTGTTTAAGGCATCTGCTTGGTCCTACCCCTAGGTTAGGGGGGACCCCAAAATCATCACCTCTCTCATTGCTTAATGTTTTCATTGAAAAATATCGCTTTTGTGAATTGGTTATATGCTTTTTTAGCATGTAAAATTGCTTTATCAAAGCATCTGAGGATGTTGTTGATTTATCTGCTACGCTATTTTGTACTGTGCTATGTGCAATTTGAGGTAGGCTCTGTTAGCGTTGCGTAGTACTCCGCCCAGGGTTAATATTTTGGTTTATTTATTGCGTTTTAGTTCTGGATCGTAGTGTAGTGTAGGTTTATAGGGGTATAGGGTGGGAAGTGATTTAATTATAATAAATGAATAATTATCTTTGAATTATTATTATTTATTTAACTTATATATAGGGCCCCATTAGGATGTCGGGCGGACCGCCACCGCCATGTGGGCGGTGGCGATCCACCGACATCCTTCCCCGCCAGCCACCCATTCCCCCCTCACCATATTACTATGGCGGGGGGACAGCGGCGGACGGAAAGACCGTCTGCCGCTTTTCCGCCCGGTCAAGGAGGTGACCGGGCAGAAAAGGGTTTCATATGACACCGCCATCCATATTAGGGTGAAGGTGGGCATATGCTTTTCCGTGGAGGTGTTACCGCCACGGAAAGGCATGCAGGAATGTCTTGTGATGGCCCATTGTGGACCCACATGGACTCCGGGGCGGTGGGGGGTGCACATGGGTGGTACCTCCCTGCACTTCACTGTACAACTTGACTGGCACCGCACGGCGCCTGTCACGTTGTGCATTGAAGTGCAAAATGTGCATTTTTAGCATTGCGGCGGGCGGTGCTGCCGCAATGTTAAAAATGCGGGATGCGCCCGCCAGTGTGGCGGGCGCATCCTAATGGCCCCCACGGGACCCCTGCCCCTATGGCGGGCGGTCCCGTTTTACATCGGGATAGTGGGCGGACAAAGTTCGCCTGCCATCCTAATGGGCCCTTTAATGTTGGTAATTCTGTTATACTTTTTTATGTAAATGTTTTTGTAGGATATGGCATTTATAGGGGTAAAGAGTGAGAAGTACTTTATTAATAATTAGTTGTTAATTAATAATAATTAATTAATTGATAACTCATTATGTTAATTGAGTAATTACTTGTTTAAGGTGTGGGTTGTTAGATTATAGGGGTAAAGGGTGGAAAGCAATTTATTTTGTATTAATTGATAATTAGTGGTTAATTAATAATAATTAATAATTGATAATTAAATATGTTAATTATGTCATAATTTATTTAGGTGAGGGATATGGGCTTTTAAGGGTAAAAGGTGGGAAGTAATTTATTTTTAATGTATTAATAATTAGTTGTTAATTAATATTAATTAATTAATTATGTTAATTGTGTAAAAAAATTATCAGTGGGGGTTGTGTTTATAGCGGTAAAGGATGGGAAGTAATTTATTTTTTAATATTTAATTGTTAATTAATAATAATTAATTGATAATTAATTTTGTAAAATGTTCAATTAAATGATTTGTTGGGTTGGGCTGTGGGGTTTATAGCAGTAAAGGGTGGGGAGTAAACTATTTTATTTTAATTGTTAATTACTTGTGAAATACTAATAAATATTTATTTGTAAATTCAATAATTTAATTGTGTTATTAATTATTGTATTAGTTAATTTTAGGTTGAAGTTGTGGAGTTTATACTGGTAAAGGGTGGGAAGTTAATTAATTGTAATATTTGTTTAATTGATACATAATTATGTTAGTTTTGCAAGTAAAAAAAAATAGATGTGGGTTGTGGGTTTGTAGGAGTATGGGGTGGGAAGGAAATTAATTTTAGATTTTTATTAATAAATACATTTCTATTTTGTGTTCAACATATTTTCAACTGTATTTATCATTTTAAAATTATTTTCATTTTGTTTGAGATATTTTACTTGTTTTAATTCAAAATCTGTTTATTTGGTTTTAACAGTGTCACAGAAAAGCATCACTCACAATACATATAGTCAGATCAGATACAGGGTAAGAGCCAGAGGTTACAGGAAGCTAATAAGAGTGTCATCTTAGTCACAAGTTTCAAGGCTCTACAAAAACAAATCCTCATATCAAGAGTTTATATCAAATGCTGTTATGCACAAATCGTTGTTTACTTGTTTTTAATGTTTCACTGACTATATTGGGATAGTACATTTTACCCCTCCACAATCCAACACTATCCACACTGTTGCACTGACTGGAGTGGGAATAGTAAATTTATTTTACCCCTCTGCAATCCAAGACTTTCCCTACTATTAGACTGACTGGAGTGGAAATAGTAAAATCTAGCCCTCTGCAATCCAACACTTTCCCTACTGTTGCACTGACTGGAATGGGAATAGTAAACTTTACCCCTCCGCAGTCCAATTGTACTGAGAATAGTCAATTGTAGCACTTTAATATTTAAGAATTTAGTTTGTGTTGCTGTAACTTAGTCAATTATGGGCCTGATTATGATGGTGGGGAGACTGCCACCGACAGGCTGTCAGTAGCGGTTTCCCCGCTATCGGTGACTGAATCACCGCCGGCCATATTACAATAGCGGGTGGTGTGTTGGCGGTCGCAAAGACTGACCGACACAGTCCAAATGGTCGGAAGCATTCCTGACCACCTGAAGGACCACCCTCAATCCCCAGAATGGTGGTCGTGCCTGTCAGGCACCGCCATGGGGATTACAATATCCCTTTCCGCAGTCATTGTGCATCAATCAACACCCTGTGAAACAGCTGGCGGAAACAGATTCGGAGGCCCTTAGCAGGCCCCCCTTACCCCATGGGCCTGGCATATGTGCCCCTTTGAATATACCTGCAACCTATGGCAGGCACAGCATGGTATCTGCCACATAGTGCCGGGATATGTAAATGGTCCAGTTTTTGCATGGCAGCGCTTGCTGCAGCCAGCAGCACCCACCACAATAAAAAACATAGGAAATGTGACCACCTAGGTGGTGGACGCATTGTAATTTGTACAACGGGACTACCGCCTTGTAGTTGGGCGGTCCCAAATACGAAATGATGGCGGACAGACTGAAGTCCATCCGCCATCATAATCAGGCCCTATGTGTTTGATTTATTAAAATAAATATATTTTTAAATGGAAATGTTTTTTGTTTGTAAATTATTTCTAATTCAATGTAAAAAAACATATGTTTACTTTTTATTTTAAATTAAATTGTTTTTTCTCTTTTATGTTTTTGGTATATTTAAATATGTACACATATATTTTTGATAATGAATTATTTCCTATTTTTTAAATTATATTAATATTTAAAATAGTTTATGGATATGTATGTTCAAATATATATATATGTGGGTGTCTGTGTGTGTGGGTTAGTGTGTGTGTGTGTGTGCGTGCGTGTGTGGGTGTGTGTGTGCTTACATTTTTAACTCCAGTAAGTTTATTTGTTGTTTTGGTTAAAATAAACATTTAAATATATTTTATTTTTATAAATCAATGTTAGTATTTAATAGATTTTTTATATTTTAAATTATATATATTTAAAAATTGATATTTAACACACTATATTATTGGAAACAATATTTGTTAAAAATATTTTTGTAGTTACCTTTTTGAGTATAGGCAGTCAATATTTTTGTATTCTATATTTTTTCCTCAATATTTTTTTCTTTAAAATTCTGTCAGTGAACCGACACTGAACGTGCCTATTTTTCAAAAGGAGAGCCTGGCTGTAGTGGGACCTGCAAACTTTTTCATGTGTTTCTGTGCAGAAAATGTTTCACTATCATCACAGACCACCAAGGGTTATTCACCATCTTTAGAAATACCAAAGGCAAGATGCCCCTTCGCAATGAGAGGAGAGGTCTGAGACAGCAAGGGTAAGATTACACAATTCTACATAGGCCGGGTAAAGACCAGAACCCTGCTGTTTATTTTCACGAGTACCACTAAATCGTCAGAGTTTGACATCCAAGACGATTATTATTATGAAGCCCATATCAATTGAACATATTATTGTGGATACAAATGCTTACAGGAACATGTATATTCTCAGAGACATTGATGCTCATTACGAAGGCGCTAAATCTGCCACCGGCAGCCTGACGGTGGCGTGTTCACTGCCATCGATTAACCAATCTCTGCCCACCAGATAAGGATGGCGGACGGATTGCTGGCAGATGGGAAGTCCATCCGCCACGGGTCCGACACAGGCAATCGATACAATTGCCTGTCGGACCCACCCCGCACCCAAAAAATTGTGGTGGTGCCTAGCAGGCACCGTCCGCCAGATTAGGATGCTGCATCCCACCAGCCTGTGTATGGCGGTTCGAACGCCATTCACAGGCTGGCTGGGATGTTCTTTGGGGGCTGGTAACTGCCTACCCTTATGCAGGGCCACACCAGTTTGGCACTTGGGGGCCACGTAGTGCAGGGAAATGCAAAACTTGCATTTTTACCATTGTGGCGGGTGCTGAAGCCAGCAACACCCACCCCAATAGTAAACATGCGCAATGCGACCGTCACAGTGGCGATCGCATTATAATTGCCCTTGTGGGACCACAGCCATATAGGCGGCTGGTCCCAATCCCTGTGAGGATGGCGGACGGACTTATGTCCATCTGCCATCATAATGACCCCCATTAATCTGGCTCAGTCCTTGAAAAGAAATGATCCGCACCTTGTCAATATTATTGAATTTTAGAAAAATTCTAAAATATACTGAATGAACTGTCTGTGACCAAAGAAAGTCTTGTATTGAGAGGCTCAAGGATTGTCCTACCTGAGAGCCTGATACAACAGGTCATTGAACTAGCCCATGGAGGTCATTGTATTATTGAAGCTACCAAAAGAGCCTTAAGAGGCAGAGCATGGTTCCTGCACTTAGACAAGCGGGTTAAGAGGGAGCTTGAAGAGAGTCATCCTTGCAACTGTCTTTCTCCTAAAGTGACTCAACATCCACTGGCCATGTTTGACTTTCCTACGAAGGCTTGAGATAGGTTTGGCATTGATGTACTTTGGACCCCTAGGGAAGAGACATCATCCCATTCATTGATGAATATTCACGTTTCCCTTTGGTAGAGGATGTTTCATCAACAATCCATGACATAGTCATTGAGTGGTTGAACAACAACTTTGCAACATGGGATGTCCCACTATTCTGAAATCTGACAGCTGTTCAACACCAAAGAGTTAGTAGAGTTCTTAGTCAAAGTGAATACCAAGCCTCAAAAGAGTACACCTCTGTGGCCCCAAGCAAATGGTATTGCAGAACTTTTTATGGGTACCCTCAAATGATTATTCAGCAAGCATCTCTTGAGGGGATTGAATTGAAGCATACCTGTGTCAAGACCTCCATGCTTATCGTTCAACTCCTCACTCCACAACGGGTGAGATCCCTAGTTCCTTGCTCTTTGGGAGATCCATCAGAACCAAACTGCCACAATGGACAGGAGAGCGATCCTTGAGTGCTGACAAGGTTTGTGTCAGCAACACTTCTCAAAAATGCAAGATGAAGACATACGCTGATTGGCATCAGAGAGCCTAAGAGACAGTCTTCAATGAAAGTGACTTAGTCCCAGTAAGACTGAAGTGAAAGTAGAAGCAGACTCTCCATTTTCTGTTGATCATCAGATGGTTGTGATGTGCAAAAGATGAACGGTGACTGCACATTTCCCAGACAGTCCATCTCGCAAGACTTGTCACATTTCAAACACCTACCCTTGCGATTGTCAGTTCCTACACCTACCAATGAGGCCGTCCACCTGACAGTCCAGATCAAGCATCAGAACTTGAACCATCGGTGCCTGAACAGAGTGCTTCTCAACCACTCCCTGTCACTCGATCTGGGCGACTGGTGTGAGAGCCTCAATGACTCATTGAAGAAATGTAATATAACTGTTGTTTGTGCTTTTTATTTAACAAAGGGGAAGATGTAGTGTTGTGAACCTATGTGGGTCATTAGGATGAGTGGCGGACTGCCATCCTATCGGATAACGGGACCGCCAGCCATGAGGGCAGGGGTCCTGAGGGGGGAATTAGGATGCGCCCGCCACAGTGGCAGGTGGATCCTGTATTTTCAACATTGCGGCGGACGGTGCTGAATGCACCACCCGCTGCAATGTCAAAAATAAATGTTGTTCATTTCAAAGCACAACATGACAGGCACCGTGTGGTGCCTGGCCACGTTGTCCTTTGAAATTCAGGGGGGTACCATAGGTACCCCCCCATGTCCACCCCCAACCCCCTGGAGTCCTTGGGGGCCCGCAACGGGCCCCCAAAGTAGACTCAGCATGCCTTTCCGTGGCGGCTGGCCTGGCGGAAGTGATCCGCCCGCCATCCTAATGGGCCCCTATGTGTGCTAGGACCTTTGCAGTTCTGGGCCGACTCAGTAGAGAAAGTACGTAACTGGATGGGAGGTGTTAAGGTGTGGTTATTAATGGTTATGACGCAATCAGAGAGTAGAATGAGATTTATTGCGGAGGAATAAAGATGTACGATTCAGAGCTCAGTGTTTGGCATATTAATTGCATGCTCCCAGGCAGGGGAGGATGCTACACTCTCTAGGCACCACACCTTCTGGCAGAGTAATGTAAATTAAATATGGCATCTAAAATCGGGTGAATGGTTAAAACATAAAATCAGTATCGCAGAAGAGCAAGCTTGTTCTGTGCAAGCCAACGTAATACAAGGAAAATATAAGCCGCTTCTAGCGTAATCGTGAGAATCCTTGGTGCAGCCTCTCTTCTCTATGTATGTAGCATTTGTATGTGTTTGGACACAGCTGATCTAATTGACCCTGCTTTATATGTTAGGATGGTGCAGATTCTGGAAACCTTAAAGTAACAAAGTGTAATCCATGGCAGCACCACTGTTCTCTTTATTTACTGTTCGCAATTAAGGAATAATTTCCAATGCATTCCTATAGGCCAGGAGGCCCATAGGAATGATTGCGAAATAATTCTCAAATTGCGAATTCGCAATTTGCTAATCGCAATTTGAGAATTATTGCAAGGGTGCAGGGGTGTCTCAAGGACACCCTGCTGCACCCCTGTAAATTACATGTGTGTGCATATGGCGCACATACATGCCCAATGGGCATGTATGTGTGTCATATGCCACCCTCACAAACGCACAATTATGCATATTACAAGAAATCGCAAATTACCACCAACTACAAGTTGGTGGTAATTTGCGATTTCTAAACCTGAAATCGCAAGTCTAAAAAGCTTATTACAAAGCATTTAAGGAATCGTAAAATTGCGATTCCTTAAATGCTTAAGCAAAATAAGGAATCGCAATTTTTTGCGATTCCTTATTTTGCTAATTGTTCATGCATTCCAAAATCGGTAATAAGGCAGTTTGCGATTCGCTAGGGCCGAAATTCTGCGAATTTCGGTCTTAACGAATCGCAAAAGGCTTGATACATATGGCCCTCAGTCACATATACTTAAATAGAGACTCATGTAAGTGTAATTGATTTTGTTTCAAAAAACTAAAAACACTAAAATGATGTGTCATATAGGTATTTTTTTTCAAATTCATCGGAATTACACACGTTTATCATTTGACAATATATATATATATTACCCACTGGCGGTCGCCAGTAGGTATATATAGTTAGGATTTTTTCTCTATGGAACTTTTGAAAATTCTATGTCTAATAACTTTGGCGTTTGTGGATGGAATCGGCTGAAATTTTCAGGAAAATGGCACATTTTGTTTCTGAGCAGCCTCTGAATATTTGGGGGGGTTCCGTTAAGGGGGGGGCCAAGAAAAAAGGGGGGGCCCAAAACGCGTTTTTCCCATTCATTTTTCCATAGGGCGTTTGGCCTCAATTTTAGCTCGAACGGCTGAATGGATTTGCACGAAACTTGGCAAAATTGTAGGGACTGTTAGCCCGATGGGCCTTTGCTGGGTCTCAATATATGTGCTCTAGTGGATTTTGAGAAATTAACGTTTAAAAAAACAGATATATCTGTGACAGCGTCCCGGATAGTGCTCCAGATACTTTTCGCCTAACGGAGCTTTGAGAAGCGAAGCTGATTGGCTCTCCGGTGTCTGTCAACATTCTAAACAGTCCGGTGTGGCCGCCATCTTGTCTCTCGGTAGGATTGAGAGACAAGAGGAGGAGAAAAACAAAGGGGGAATTTAATGAAAGGGGGCAAGGTAGACTCCTCTTGACCCCCTAGGAATGATGTTGGGGTTATTAAAGGGTTCCGTGGGGAAAATAAAAAAAGATTGATTTTTCGCAGTAGAAGCACTTCTCGGTTCGCGAACCGGGTCGCAAACTGGTAGCGAAACGTGAATTCGCCATTTTGTGTTTCGATTTAATTAAATTACAAGATGGAGGAAAAGCAATGTGAGTATTGGGTATAAGGGGGTATGGGAGACGTATCCTGACCCCCTATGTTTTCTGAGGGTGGTTGAGGAGGCTCATATATGTTGATACTTGTCTTCCAGCGGTTGCGCGTGAGCGTTTTTTTTTTTTTTTGCCGCTTGACTTCTGTTAACGTTCGATTCGAAGGAAATCAGGAAGTGTTGACTGCCATTTTGACACTGCGAGTAAATATATTGTTAAAAATAATTGTTAAAAATTAATCCGTATTGATAAACATTGTCTGCGCCATCTTGCTTTTTTTCCAATGCCACACTTTTGTCGTGCACGGCAGCCATTTTAGATGCCTTGACCAGACCCACTCTCTGCATGCCGCCGATCCTCAGCATGGCTCCCCACCCTCGCAAGCATCTCCCCCACGCACTGGTCACCCCTGCTCTCTCTCTCATGCATGGGCCATAAACCTCCCCCCATCTGCGCTGCTCTTCCCTGAGTATCACACCCTGTGCCCGCCCGACACCTCCCTTTCACCCTATTCACTACCGCACCCTCTGACACTCCTCTTCCTCTGTGTCTGATTGTCCAGGCCGGTCCCAGGCTATCACCTAGCCCTGCGGATGTAGTTTATGGCCCCAACTGTAAAGAATAACCCCTGTTCAAAGGAGTTACAGTAGATCAAGGCCCCCACCTCATGAGATCTTTCACACCACACGCGTTCCTACTATCTGATAACGATCCTGTATTGTGATTGGGGAGGGGATTCTCACTGTAAGGGTGTGTGGGACCGAGCCTGAAGCGGAAGATTCCAGGGATGCCTTTTTGTACATCAAAGTCTTCACAATTATGTGTCACATTAAAAATATATAGTACTCCAACAAAGTAGTAGGATTATACCACTTTAATAACTTATAAATATATACAACGCTCCAACAAAGTAAACACGTTAAAAACAAACTTTTTAAAAAAATTATTTACATGACATTGCTTTAACCAGGATAGACAAAGAAATGACACAGTGATGTAAAAGTTTCTGAAAGAAATGCCAAGAACGTCCCATGTGAAAGTGAATTTTATCTGGCAATTTTTTTCTTTTCCTTCTCATGAAAAGAAAGTTAATGCCAGGTTCGTTACATGCCTCATCTGCAAAAAAGAAACTCTCGAGAGGGACCGAAAAAAAATATAGCTATGGTAATCATACCATGCATCGGCACATGAAGAGGTGGCACCCTCTTAATTATTCTAAAGCACAACTTCGAGATTTGGTGGATAACCCCCGACCGGCAAAAACATCCACCAATGACTTAGCAATAAGTGAGTCAGAGGCAAGGGAAACGGTCCCAAATCTGCAAAAGAACTTTGGGCAGATGAGATTGACTTGTGTAGCATGTGGAAAATTAATTACATGCGGAGAGATGAGTATTACTTTAATAAATAGATCATATGAAAATCATCAATGTCCAAAACGTCCTAGAAAGTAATTTTTGTCATTTTTGAGGAAGAGAGATATCCTACAGTGGTACGGGGTCGTTTTCGTTCGTACTAGGTGACATTCCTTCCGGGTGGCTTAGGGGCATTTAAAACAACTTCCCTGATACAGGTAGCATATAAAGTAGAGGCTAAATACCAGGATCTTTATCGATTGCTTTATGCTGTACAAAAATGAAAAACACATACAACAAACCTGGACCATTCATATTTTCAATGTTTCTGCGTACTATACTTTTTAACCCTTAACTAATTGAGCTGCTTCATTTCACCTGCTTTTTAAAAAAAAAAAAAAAATCGGAAACAGTGGCCATTTATTCGAAACTTACCAATCTACGCGTTACAACTACGTTTGCTTTTTCAAAAACCTTTCATAAAAATGTTGGTGCCCAAATACGGGCCTACAACCCCGTGGGCCGGCCACGGAGCAGGCTGGAACTGTAAATGGGGGGGGGGGTATTTATTTGTGGAAAACATAACAGAGAGTCAGTGGTCGTTGATTTCATAGTAAAAAGTGCGACAAGTGCAACAAAATCATATCGATAATTCATTGTGAGCAAGTACCAAAAGTGTCGACAATTCGAACCTTCAATAATAAATACAGTAATCAATGATGCATTAGAACTTAATATCAATTCATTGTTCGAACGTGTAATCAGTACCCGTCCCATGTCAATTCATTGTTCGAAAGTATAATCAATACCCATCCTGGATCCATTCATTGTCCGAACATATAATCAGTCTTATCCCATATCAATTCATGTGCTAAAAACTGCATACATATCTCATGATATCAAGGCTGAGCAATCAGGGCACAACAAGGAGTTGAGAGTTTCATTTGTACCGGCGCCATTTTGGGTGAGGTCAGGTAGGTCCAAGTATAGTCAAAATGTCTCCACCAACTCGTGGTTGGACCGGGACCTCTTTCGGCAGTCCAAAAGTTTTCGTTGAAGGGTAGCAGGGGGGACTGCCGACATGAACCATCAGTCAAAGTGGGGTGGGAGGCAACAATCTCTCCTACCGGGTCATACTGGTGTCCCACCGGAACTGATCAAGTTGGTAGTCTTGCAGGATTTTGGTCATTTCAAAACTGAGGCCGGCGCCGGCATGAGCGCGCCGACGTCCCGCGGCTACGTCGTGGTCGTTCCGTGGGTGATCAAGGCAGTCATTCCCCATCGGGGGTGTCTGCGGGGGTCGGGGGCCCCCGTGGCTCTTATAGAATCTTCAAAGTTGAGGAGAACGTTTCTGGACGCAGGACTCATTTTCTAGTTGAACTCAGAAGCGCCGTTGCACCGCAACAGTGGACGAGACCCCCGCTGGGTGAGCGGAGCATCATTGCCTCACAATAGTGGACAAGACCTTTTGTCGGGTGAGTGGAGCGCCGCTGCATCGCAAGAGTGGAGGAACCCTTGTCGGGTGAGTGGAGCGTTGGGGGTGCAGCTGAGGGGCCCCCACCTAGGGGGGTGGGAGAGGCTCGTTTGCGCCGCCTCTCCCTCGCAGCGCACCCCACGCCTACACCTGGCGTTGATATCCGTGATGTCCGGACCAGGCGATAAGAGGGGGGGGTCGGAGGCAGAGGCAAGACATCCCCCCCCCGTGGCCTGCAGGGCGCCGCTTCAGGACCGAACGGGGAGCTCATACCAAGCCGGGGCCAGACCAGGAGATACGAGGGGAGGGGGGGGGTCGGTGGCATGTGCAAGACATCCCCCCCAGTGTTGTTGCAGCCATTATTGAAAAAAAGAAGAAGATACCGTCAGCCTCGGCTCCTCTCCTGGTCCACCTTATGCGACGACCCTTTTGTTGGGTGAGTGGAGTGTTGGGGGTGCAGCTGAGGGGCCCCCACCTGTGGGGGTGGGAGAGGCTCGTTCGCGCCGCCTCTCCCTCCCAGCGCACCCCACGCCGACATTTGGCGTTGATATCCGTGATGTCCGGACCAGGCGATAAGAGGGGGGGGGGTCAGTGGCATGTGCAAGACATCCCCCCCGTTGTCGCAGCCATTATTTTAGAAAGAAGAAGAATCCCGTCGGCCTCGGCTCCTCACCTTAGGCGATGACCTCCCCGGCCGACGGCTGCCAGCAGGACCCGCCCTACACGTGCCGAAGGCCTCGTCTTCCGGATGGGCGTAGCCGCGAACCTGTTGCACTTCGGGAGTTTCCGGAATGGGGGTGGGTATCTGCTGATTTGCATCTATTTCATGTTACCGTTATTGGGCGTGGCGGGCGGTGGGACAGACATGCTTGGAGCAGTGGGGGGGTGGCGGAGCCTAGCTACCTCGTGGCTGCCGTAAAGTCAAGCTTGGCTTCTTTCACTACTTTCATGTTTCTTATTTCTAGCAAAGTCAAAAACTCATCAGTGGCCTACTGATTTTGTTCGATTTCTTTCCCTTCATTTTAAAGTGTGTTTCATGCTAAAGTTTCTGTTTAACAGGATACAGTGATTACTTCGTATTTTACATATGTCTTCTTTATTAGGGGTACTCTCCGGTTGAGCCAGATGATGTACCTCTAATAAATGGTCCGGGTGGAACTAGTTTCTCAATCAGTGGGGAGTAGATGGGCATGACAGATTACAACGGGGGACAAAGGTCCGCATTACCCACCCTTCACTACTTGCAAAGACTAGACAGAATATTTCTATTCTACGTTATTTGCAAACAGAGAATACCTCGAGAGAACTATTCCTTGAACAATAAATGTCCAGCCAATCAATCAATTAGTGGGGAGAAAAACAGGCATGACGGATTACAACGGGGGACAAAAGTCCGCATTACCTATCCTTCACTATCTGCAAAGGGAGACAGAATATTCCTATTCTTCTCTGTTTGTAGACAGGGAATATCTCAAAGAGCAATAATCGATAAAAAATTAGTAGGATTATAACACTTTAATAACTTATAAATATATACATCGCAACAAAAACAGTAAACACCTTCAAACATTTTTTATTAAAACAGAAGCAACAATGACAACTAACAGTAGTGATATCCTGGGCGGGTGATGGAACTGGGATTGTTAATGGAAAAAGATCTACAGAGAAAGGTATTGGTGAATTATACTTCTCCGGAAATTTAAAACTCACAAATGTTTTATTTGTGTAATCGTTTTAGGTCAAACGGATTGTGGGACAATGTTCAGAATGGAAGAGTCACCAAAAGGCAAAAAGTACACTCATGTATGAAAATCTTACTATTAATGCTTGACTGAGGCCAAGGAGATCAGAGTGCATGAGTCTCATGCTCGATCGATTGAGCTAGCCGGATCGGGCAATAAAAAGTATAAAATAGTTATGTAAATAGTTATTTAATAAAATGTTTTACCCTGTTACTTTGCTGGTGTGTTGTATATATTTATAATATTTGCATAGGGTTTGTCGTTATTTTGGGGATGGGTGGGTGGCGGAGCCGAGCTGTCTTGCAGCCATCATGGTGTGGAGCTAAGTTCATCTCACTAGTTTCGTATTTCTCATGAGGGGTTGTTCTTAATGTTTCTACTTTAGCGAGGTCAAAAAGAGATCCCATTAGCGGCCTACTGATTTTGCTCGATTCCTTTTGTTTTTTTAAACAATTTTTCACTATCTGCAAAGACTAAACAGAGTATTGCGATTCTGTGCTTGTTTGTAAATAGAGAATGAACCAAAGAGAACCAATTCTAAAACAGTAAATGCTTGGATAACAATCAATCAAATAGAGAGGGCAGCAGGCACGACGGATTACAACGGGGGTAAAGGCCTGCGTTAACTAACCTTCACAATCTGCAAAGAGAGAGTACTCCTAAGAGAAAAGATTGGGGGGGAGGGGGGGCAGCGTTCAAAGCACATCAGCGTGCATAAACACGAAAATGTTTTTACCTATCACGTACTTGACATTTGACAGCTTTTGATATTTGCTATTAAAAAACCATTGAAATTCACTGAAAAAACCATAGGTTATAGACCATATATAGTTAGGAATTAGCATTTACAAAACCTTGAAAATTCACTGAAAAAACCATAGGTTATAGACCATATATAGTTAGAAATTAGCATTTACAAAACCTTAATTTACTCGCACAAAACCATAGAAATTCGCATATATAGTTAATTGCAATAACTATATATCGCACACCCGCAATCCACTGCTGATAATGTCACATATTACATCATTCATGACATGGTCAGTGACATCACTGATGACATCTCAAATGACATCACTGATGACATCACTGATGACATCTCAAATGACATCACTGATGACATCTCAAATGATATCACTGATAACATCACTGATGACATCTCATTTGGCATTACTGATCACATCACTGATGACATCATTCATGTGATAATACGATGAACCTCTTCAGACTCTAATATAACCTTAGATACACTCAGTGTAAACAGACACTCACATACTGTCACTCATCCATGGAGTTACTCACACACCTAGTCAGTCATGCAAAGAATCAATCACACCTCCATTTGCTCAACTATACAGTTATACACACCTTACTTATTCAAACATATTCTAACACATATTTACTCTCTTATACAATCACTGATACAAGTTTTCAATGATCCATGCAGCCACTCACACATTCACTAGCTCTTATACACAGTAATTTATATATGTGAACTCTCACATGTACTGTGTTTTACATATGTACTTACTTTGACATGTAGCACTGAGATATCCATTCACTCACCAATACACTCATGCACACAGTCAACCACCCATACAGCTGTTTCCACATGCAGTTTTGAACCTATACATCTAGTGAATCAACTGCTCACACATCTATGCACAGAGTCACACACCTCCCAGACACCCACACACACACACTCACTCTCCCATACAAATACTTGGGCAACCAATCAATAACCCATATAGTTACTCATATAGCTGCTGATCAACACATGCAGCAGTTTACAGAACAACAGATATAATGATGCACAAATTTAGACAGTTTAGTCACTAACCCATGCACTCAGTGAGACACATTTAATCACTCACTCATACAGTCAGTCATGCACCTACTAAATCCTTCATCCAGACACTTATACAGCCACTCATTCTTCAATATGTAAGACATATTTTAACTTTACAGAAACATACAGTCACTGGATGATGTCATCAGTGATGTCATCAGTGATGTCACTGACCATGTCATGAATGATGTAATATGTGACATCATCAGCAGTGGATTGCGGGTGCGCGATATATAGTTATTGCAATTACCTATATATGCGAATTTCTATGGTTTTGTGCGAGTAAATAAAGGTTTTGTAAATGCTAATTCCTAACTATATATGGTCTATAACCTATGTTTTTTTCAGTGAATATATATATATATACAGTACACTTATAATTCAGCGTAGTCCTTTTCCTTAACTGAGACCCACTCTTTAATAACATCCGCAACTTCACTTATGTTAATACTTTCTTTCGCTTAATTTTCTTTAATGCACGTTATCCAACACATATTCACTTTCAGATACATGACAGATAACACCAACCTAGATGCACAGAGACATACTATAAAGGGTAAGAATGAATGCAGCAGCTATACATTCGGGTTCACACTGAGGCATTGGAGCAAATATTGTTCAAATTAATGTGACATCTACCTTACTCCACTTGGAGACGAGGCTCGTGCTTAGGTGGTCTTAACCAAATTAGATTTTACCTGTAAATCTGTGCTATGTAATTGTATTGGCATGCAGAAATAGCGTTTTTAGAGCTTTACTTCATGAAGTGGTTTCTCACTTAGGAACAGCTCTGAACCCGGTCAAAATGAATTAGGATGCATTTCAATCCCTGCATTTGAACTGCTCATCACTCTTTATTTTATTACTTAATACTCGAAGGTAATATAACTGTGCATTATTCCAATGAAAGACAATTGTGAATGTTTACAAACATGTGAATGAATTACCCTGGTCTAAACATGAGCACATCAATGCCGTTTCTGCAATGAGTAATAATTGTAGTAATCGGGTCACTGGTAACGTTGTTTAGAATTTTCCTACAAGGTTGCTAATATAATTTAAAAGCGTAACATCACTAGAATGATTAGGTAAATAGTGCTTTACAATTCTAAAAATGCCAATGTGATGTGCACTCGACCAGTGCGTGTAATGCTTTTAACTCTTCTATGTTCTTTGCAGTTCTTGTCATGACTCATGGTTACTATGGTGACGAACAGCCAGTCATACCATAGTGTTGTTGAAGTGTGTTGGAATGTATATAAATGTCAGCATCACTTTTTGGCAGATGAAGTGAGCAAGGCGGAGGCTTCCGCCGAAACGCGTCTTTACAGCATGATGGAATAAATCATCTTTCTTGAGTAGCAATTCACGGTGTCAGTGCCTTCCTTGATTTGTTTGGATTTGGACTGGTAATATATATATATATATATATATATATATATATATATATATATATATATATATATATATATATATATACATATACATATACATATACATATACATATATATATATATATATATATATATATATATATACATATATATATATATATATATATATATGTATATATATATATATATATATATATATATATATATATATATATATATATATATGTATATATATATATATTCACTGAAAAAACCATAGGTTTCACACCAGTTCTAGTTAGGAATTAGCATTTAAAAAAACTATTAAATTCACTGAAAAAACCATAGGTTTCACACCAGTTATAGTTAGCTGGACATTTTACTGACATAAAACCAATGAAACTCCACGTTATAGTTAGTTGGACTCACTATAACTTGCGCGCCTGCAATGCACTGCTGATGACGTCACATATTACATCACTCATGACATGGTCAGTGACATCACTCATGACTCCTGGTGGATTTGACAGACAACCAAAATTAATTAATAAAGAATGGTCGTGTGTTTGTGCCAAAGCAACGTTACTGGAGATGATGGAAGTGTCGACGTTTCGGTCTTAAGGGCAGTCGTCATGTAGACCATCATCAGGACAGAATATTTCATTGCTGAAAATACTCCCTGAAACTTCTGAAATGCGCCGTAATTAGATGGCAATGGACGGAAAATAAATGTGGAGCACGGTATCAAATAGAATCTTTAGTGAGGATTAATAGGGCCACATCAGTTGGCCGAATCTCGAGTAGCACTCAATTTGAACAGCGTAACACAGTCGTCTTTGAAACGATCTCTCGGGTGGCGTCCTATGTCTGCATGCAGGTTCGTCGGTAGAACTGAGGCACAAGAAAAACATGAAAAGGGGACAGGGTAGAAACCCCCTGATCCCCTAGGCCTGCTTAGGGATCCCACAAGGACCCCCAGGAACTGTAACCCCCCGGGGCTTCTTTTTTTAAAAACAAACTTGTGTGGGGGGTTAAAGACCCCCCACATGCCCCGAGGATCACCACCTCCCCGGGCACTAATATTCAAAATAGGGGGGTCAGTGACGGACCCCTCAGCCCCGGGGACCACCACCCCCAGGGCTTTTAACTGTTGATAGGGGGGCCGCACGGCCCCCCTCCTTGAGCCCTTGATGGCCATGGGGACCAACACCCCCCGGTCCGGTTCCAGCGGTGTCCCAGGGTTTCTACCCCTGGGACACTGCTGTTTGCTCGTGCCCTACCATAGCAAACTGCTTTAGTTTTTGAATGAGAGAGCAAAAATCAAAGCAGATTGGGGGAGCTGGCAGGGACCGTGGGGGGGCTTGGGGACACCTCCACGGCCCCCAACAAGGTGGGCCAGGCCCGGAAGATGGGGACCCCAGGACCAGAAGTGGCCCGGGAGGGGGGCCTCGCGGTCCCTTCCCAAAAAATTGTTTTTTTTTTAAATGGCCGGCTAGACACCTCCCCTTCTTAAAAGTACATTTTAAAAAAAAGGGATCGGGAGGAGGCCACACCCCCTCCCTGCACCTCTCTGCAAACGCACCCCCTGGTGCATTTGCAGAAGGGGAACTAATTCCCCTTGCATACTGGGAGGGCTGCGTTGCAGAGAGGTGTAAAAGGGGCGTGGCCTCATTACACCTCTCTGCAACGCAGCCCCCTGGCACATACTGGAGGTTCCTGGTGGGCTTGTTGGCCCCCAGGGACCCACAGTGTGCAAGGGGACTTAATCCCTCAACTTAGAACGTGCTACATGGACCGTTTGCACAGTGGTGAAGGTAGGGGGCGGGGCTTAAGGTGATATGTGTGCAAACATGCCCTGTGGCGCATTTTAAGTTGGGGAATTAATTCCTCTTCAATCCAGAGGTCCCCTAGGGGCCAACTAGTCCAACAGATACCTCCAGTAAGCGCCACGGAGCTGTGTTGCAGAGTGTTGTAAAAAGGGGGCGTGCCCTCTTTCCTCGTAGATTTTTTGTGAATGGTAGAGCTAAGTTCACGTTTTGCTTCATTTAGTTGACTTTGGACCTGAGTAGACGGATTAGATAGACGTTGCCGTGTTAAGGTCTGAATCCTCTGTTGAAGTAAATTTCAAGATTCTCTAATAACTGACCACTCCGCTGCGTCTTTACTGATCACTATACCACAAATGAATGCTTTCAAGGAGTCCCATATAACATGCAGCTGGGCCGAGCCAGAGTTAAGAACAATAAAATAATTTATTTCAGATTTAAGTAAGGTCACCCAATCCATGTCGAGAGATGGGCCTTATTAAATACCCATCTCTTAGGGACTCTAGTATCAGAACCCAGTGCAAACACATTGACTAACAATGCATGATCAGAAAAGCCAATATCGCAAATTTTCTGATAGGTAAATGATAGTTGCCTGGAGACTAAAAAAAAATCAATGCAAGACGAAGATTTAAACCTGCCTGACCAGCAGGTAAACTCCTTTTTTTGTGGATTATGTAGTCGCCATGGATCGCATAAGTCCAAAGTGGTCATATTGTTGGTGATGGACCTGTATGATTTGGGTTTAAGCTGTTTTCTAGAGACCGTAGTGGAATCCAACTTTGTGAATATTAAAATCCCCCCCAATAATGATATCCCCTCTCACCATATATAGCGATTGAAATAGATCTTCATAGTCCTGAGGATTACCCTCCACTGGAGCATAGAAACAAACAAACGTGATTGGTCTCAGTCTATTCTTAACTAAGCAAGTTACCCCACACCATCGACCTGCCCACCCTCATCTGACTGAATAACTTCTGCGTCCAAATTCCTATTAAGAAAAAGAGCGACTCCATTTTGCGAGGCTGTAGATGATGAGAACCCCCGAAAAGAGGCCCACGTCTTAAACATACACAAATCATTCAATTTTGCCAGTGGGATATGGGTTTCTTGTAACATTATTACCGAGGGATTCTCCGTTTTAATCCACGATTCAATAGCTCCATTTTTTTCCTATTATTTATGGCATTGACATTGAAAGAGATTATTTTAAACTCTGTACTAGACATTTGATAATACCCAGCATTTATAAAACAGTTTCACAAACAGCCTAGCCAATTTCTGCTCCAATATCCTTCCTCTGCACACAAAAAGAAAAAAAAACATTCAAAAAACATAGACAAATAGAACTTCAACAATTTTTTGCTTTTTCACCCCCCCTACCATACCCCCCCTCATCCCTCTTGAACCCAGCCCCGTGGTCCTGCTCTACTCCTACTGCCCCTTCCCACGCTGACCACATGGCACTAACCCCTAACTTTGAGGTGCCTTGTTATTGCACCTCCTAACCCCTTGAATCCCTCTGTCCCAACCACCTCACCCCACCTCATCTTAAACCATAAAGCATCAATAAACCAGTATTAGGTCAATATTAGGTTGATACCCAGGGCAGGAAGCCCAAAGAGAATCACAGCTCTCCATGAGAGCCAAAACATCTGTACATCTGGCAAAGAGATTCCTGCACCTTAACTGCACACTTTATAGAACTTACAGAATTAAATCAGCAAGTTAAATCAAATCAAGTCCAACTAATCTTGTGAAATCTTACGAAGCAACAATTGTGCTTCTTCTATATCGGTCAACATATGAAATTTGCCTTTCACAAGAACTTTCAATTTTGATTGCTGAGCAATCATGGCTTGAGCGCCCTTATCTGTAAAAAGTTGCAACATCTTTACAAATTCCTTCCTCCTCCTAGCTGCCGCTGCAGACATATCTGAAAAGATCCGGCACTTAGTAGTGGCATTGGCAGCGAATTGCCTTTGCTTAAAGGCTTGGGAAAGAATTGTTTCTTTAACACGAACATCTGAAAAGTTCACCAAGATGGTCCGCGGGAGTGAAGAATCGGAAAGAGGTTGCGCCGGAACTCGGTGGGCACGTGTAATTGTTAAGTTTCCTTCATATTCGGGTATAACCTCGTGGAGAAAAAAATAAGTAATCCATTTTTTCATGTCTGACCCTTCAATATTCTCATGGACTCCAACGATTCTAAGGTTTGATCTCCTATTATAATTTTCTAAATCATCAAGTTTGGACTCAAGTAATTTTGAGGTTTTGGAGATACATTTGGCCTCCCTCTTAACTTCAGTCATGTTGTCTTCTAGGCCCGATATCTTAGTTTCAGCTTCTTGTAGACGGACAGGGAAGGAAGACATAGACTCCTCAATTTTGTCTAAACGTTGTTTAATAACCGCCAGCTCAGTCTGCTGAAACTGCTTCATCTCCCTTACCTCCCCTAGTATCATATTCAACATGTCTTTGACCGAGATCTGAAACTCTCCTGTAGACTCTGTTTCCAATCCCAAAACTGGATTTTGGAAATCAGTAGAGGAAGAAGGTATAGAATCAATATGGGACATAACAGTGGCAATGACTTGTGTTCCTTTATTCTTCTCCATTCCCATTGATTCGGCGGGACTGGGTGTCGAACCCGGATTTTTTAAAGCTGCTGTAATAGTCCCAACAGCTGCTGCAGTTGGACCCACTGATAATCTGGACTTTCTCTCAAACAACGGAAACTGTTTAGAAATTTTTGGAGCCAATGGAATCGCTCCTTCTTTTAATACCTGTGCGCCAGTCTGGGGAGAAGACTCAGTACACTCTATCAACGTAGTTCCATGGTTCTCTTTAGGATTATCCACCTCGGAAACCTCTTGCATAGGAATATTTCCCTGATTAGGCTGAATCGAGAGGGTAGAGACTGTATCCGTAGTTTCCTCCTCTCCCTCAGAACTCTCAGAGACCTCTGCCACAGAATCATCTTTGCCTGCAGCCATATCCGTATTTTTTAGAGCATCAATATCGTCTTTCATCTGTTGACGACAAATTTGTGCTTTAGCACGTGCGTTTAGTTGCTTCCCCATCACCAATATGGTTATGGACTGCTTGAGCACTAAGTATGCACTAGATGAATAGTCTAGAGATTGTTCGAGATTGCTTTTAGAGGTTTTGATAAATGTAGGTTGAACAATCGTTATAGATTAGTGCAATAAGAGAAAGTCCAAATCCAGAGCCAGGGTTTTTTTTTTTTTACTAGACCCAACAGTTACGGCAATCTTTGAAGCACTCTGAAATGCGCTAGTCGTGTTGTCTCTAGGCTTTTGCCCACTGTTAGTACTGCAGGGAAAGCTAGAGCTGAGACATAGTGCAGAACCACACTGCGTCCGCTGCCCAATTATCAGCAGCTTCAGCGGCAGTAGCAGTGGCGACTCAAAGCGGCAAGCAGCAAGCAGGGAGACACTCAAAGCGAGCACAGCGTTGGTGCGCAGTCGATATCAGTCTATCCTGACACATTGTATCTCGCATCCAAGACCGAGTTCATAGGAGATGAAGCGTTGCTCACCTCGCTCCCTTCGCGTCTCCTTAAAAAGCCGGCTTCAGCTCCATAGATCTCCTGTCAGCCGTATCGGCGTAGACGGCCTCAGCAACTTCGGATAATCCTCAGCAAACACGGAGACACCCAGCGTGGCACGCCAGATCAGCAGCAGCAATCGCCATTGACCTCGAGGTGAGGTGGGGGAGGAGTCAGGAACAGGAACTAAGGCTACGTGGAAGCGTGGATTCAGTGAATTTCTTAGTTTTTTTAAATGCTAATTCCTAACTATAACATGGCTGAAACGTATGTTTTTTTTCTGTGAATATATATATATATATATATATATATATATATATATATATATATATATATATATATATATATATATATATATATATGTATACGTATTCCTTGAAACTTCGCTCTTTGTATTCCTGCTGCGGAAGAACCAGTACGGACTCCTATTAACTGGTGCTTATGAGTTTATTGACAATTGCTCCGCCATGACCTGTTTCAGCCTGAACAGGCCTTGATCACATATCAGATATATACATATGTATGTTTTCAAATGATAACTGTATGTAGCTTCAATGTTTTTGGGATATTCAACACAGGCTCATAAATCTTCTCTGTATCTTTTTAAGAAACTGGTCATAGTTGATAAATAAGTTGACAACAAGAAAGTCATTTTTGCTACCTGGACCCCAACTAGTCTGTGCGTTTACTGAGGTAAAAAGTAATAGTCATGACATTTTCAAATGAATACTGATGCATGCAAAGTATCTCTATCCATCAAGCACACCTGGAAAGAGGCAGGGCCTCCCTGCAGAAAGTTGGACTCAAAAGCTTGAGCATATGTAATTTATGGTCTACAGGGAATGAAATCAAGATTGTTGCTTGTAATCCAACTCAATGAGCCACAGAAATAGACAAAGATGGACAAGAGCTACAATAGTACACTTTGCAACAAACAAATACATACCCCAATCAGGTGTCCCAGAGTTACTGACAGGCCAATAGACAGTGATGGAGACCCGACATGGTCTCCTCTGCGGCTGTCCGTTGATGCGAAAATGCAGAGAACAAGTTGGAAGGTGAGCAAGATCTCGATGCCAACACCTTGTCCTGGGGTTGTGTTGGTGCTTAACTGCAAAACATAAAGTTAAACTAAGAAAATGGACACAGATGGGTATTAACTGGCATTGTATTCAAATGCCATATCTATACCTGCTCCTACCCACTTCCCTTTAAGACATTTCGCCTCTCCCATTATTTCCTATACTCTCCTATCCTAGGGGCCGATTACGATGGCGGGCGGATCGCCCCCGCCGGGCTGGCGCTGTTCACCGCTGGCCGGGCTGGGGCGATCCGCCTGCCATTGTCACTGCAAAGACTCCCCCACCACATTATGATGGCTGAGGGGTCCGCGGCGGACGGAAAGACTCGTCGACCGGCGGAAAAAAGGTTTAATATGGTGGTGGTGTCTGGAAGACACCGCCATCCATATTACGATGCAGGCTGTGATCAGCTTTTCCATGGCTGCATTGCCACCATGGAAAGGCTGGCGGTTCCTGCTGTTGAGGGCCAGTTGTGGAGCCCCAAGGTATTGGGAGTGTGCGGGTTGAAAATGGGGGGTTCCTATGGTACCCCCCTACTTTTACATGTTCAATGTGGCAGGCACCACGCGGTGCCTGTCACGTTATGCATGTAAAAGCACATGTATATTTTACATTGCGGTGGGTACTGCTTGCAGCACTGCCCACCGCAATGTAAAATATACAGGATGCCTGTCACGTTGTGCATGTAAAAGCACAACATGTATATTTTACATTGCGGTGGGTGCTGCTTGCAGCACCGCCCGCCGCAATGTAAAATATACAGATGCGCCCGCCACTCTGGCGGGCGCATCATAATTGATATGGTGGGACCGCTGCAACTATTGCGGGCGGTCCCTTTAGCAGCTGCGATGGCGGGCGGACTTTCTCCACCCGCCATCGTAATCAGCCCCTAAGTCTGTAAAGATTTGTCACACCCATGCTATTCTACATTGTTTTCATTATCGTCATAAGTATTTGTCACAAAGCAGTTTCCAATTCTGGCCCCATCGTAGTTTCTTCCTGCCTCCTTTTCTGTGGTCTGATTAGGAATGTGCCTAGGCAGACAATCATTGTTGTACTACTCTGACAAGCTACAATACTTTTCCTTTTTTATCTCTGAACCACCACTAACTGCCTCCTGTTCTGGAGAACCTATAAAACCTGACCAACGCCATAGGGTGATTATTAACCTTGGTTGAAGAGATTTGCCAGGCCCTTTCCTTAAATATATAATAAAAATGAAGTAATCACAAATGACTGACATTTCATCTTGTATGAAATTTGTACCACAATCCTGGTATCAAGTTCCATGGCCTTCAATTTTTTTTAGTGTAAACATTTACATTTTTAGTTTCATTGTACAATTCAAAACTTTTAAAACAACTTTTGTGCCCATTTTCCAAGAATTTATGTTGTAGTTTAGTGTAGAAATTATCTCAGGCATTAGAGTTCAAGTTGTGTGATAATTATCACACTCTGCTATTTTTCCCTGGCAGTTTAAACCTGAAAAGTAAATGAGGAGAAATACGGCAAAAACGTGCAGTATTTGGTGTGTTAAATAGCAATTCTGCATACATCTTATTTCTAAGTGAAACCCTTGAAACAGGATGTCATAACCACACGTGGCCCTTACCTCATCCTAGAGAAGTAGTATTTACCAAGTGTATTAAGTGCACTACCATTTTTTGACCTATTCAGAATCGGTGTCTATTTGTAAGACAGACTCTGCTGGTTTGAGTTAATTCCAGAAAATAATGAATAAGTATAGTCCATCTATCGCTGCTAACACCCTTAATAAAGAAAGTGGTAATATTTCCCTATTACACATTGAAGTGTTTGTGCATGGAATATTCTGAGAATTTGTTTCAATTGTCTCTCAAATAAACAAATATTAATATAGCATTCCCACTTTTTTAGCTTTAACCATACTTATTCTAACAATTGATCCCATCCAGCATGATTTCATCTTCAAATTTAAATGTACTGACTAGCTTGTTACAAGGGGATAACTTGTGGATTCCAGGAGATATTTTGAAACAATAGTTGTGTTATAACTAAGCCTGGGAGGAGTTTGCAGAGTCCCATTATGAGGAACTCTGCGAAGTGCTAAAAAAACCTCTGCTGCACTATGCGGAGCTCCGCAAGTAGCAGAGTGCGTTATATAAATGTTGTTCGCTGTGATTTTCAGTACTAGGTGTTTGTCCGCACTATGTAATCATCATGAACAGCACCATGCCCAGCGCAAGTGGGCGCTGCTTCCTTTCTGCTGCTCGAGTACATTTTTACTCGAGTGGCAGCTTTCTCAACGTTAACGGACAGTTTTCTCAGAGCGAGTGGTCACAAGCAATTCTGACCACTTGCAACGAGAAATATGTGACCGCCCATGTTGATAAATCTCGCCTGGAGGTTTATTTTCCATGCTCTTGCCTGCCAACTTGATGTTGATGATCGCGACGAGGAAAAATCTCACGGAAGATGGATTTTCCATACTTGCGCTCGCCAACTTGACGTTGACACATGCGAGCGAGGAAAAAAACTCACCGCGTAAAGCGGAGTGCAGAAAACTCTGCAAGCTCCATGAGAGGAGCGAAGTTCACCGCCCAGACTTTGGGGCAGATTCCGATCTCAGTTGGAAGGGCACCGAATGGGTTTCGGCATTAGCGGATCGGATTCGGAGGCTGAATTTCCATCGGAGTCGTACACGGGTCCGGACGTCGAAGTACGATGCGAACAAGCGCAAAATCTCCATCTGAATCGATTCCGGGTTCGAACCCCTCCCTAAGACTCAGTCACAAGCAAACTGTGGCATGCAATGAAGACGTTTCACAACCGAGCTAGTACGATGCTCGATTCGGACAGCCAGATCGAGTCGGAGCGTCCGGCTCACAAAAGCTCCCGGAGTGGACTTCGGGCGTGCGCGTCGGATGCCCTGTTACCCGCAGCCTTAGGACTCGGACACAGGGGAGACCCATGGGTCTCCCAACACAGGCATGTATGGTGCAGATGGCACCGACACATACCCACTGTAGGGGGCGCACGTGTCCGCGGCATACCCATTCAGTCAATGGGAGCCCATGTACACGTCGTACGACCAGCTCCCATTGACTTCTATGGGAGTCCGACCGAACCGAGTCCAACAGCATATGGCTGCATCGTACTCGCAGGTCGGACTGCAGGTGTCGGAAACCATCCCGGTTCCGTGTCGGTCGGAGTGCTTTCCGACCCAGATCGGAATCGGTCCCTTAGTTATAACATAACAGCCTACCTAAGTTGTTCTCGAATTATTGTTAGTAAAGGTAAATGTTTATTGATTACTTTTGAAATCAACAAAACAAATAACAACAGTGAAGCTCAGCTATCAATTTCCCCTATAGGCACAAGATTCCATTCCACATTTTATTGAACTCCCACCACTTCCCCATCAACTTGTGTTTTCCAAACAGAAAAGGAGCTATCTTCCCCCAGCATATGTCCCCCTTGTAGGCCGCCCCTTTTACTTCCTGCTGGATATATCCCTCCACTTCCATAAAACAATTAGGAAATAACAGACTGTCAAAATAATGGTCCTATCATGTCCTCCAACTAATCCATTTAAAGATTAAGAGGGGCTTTAAGCCAGGCTTCCTTGTTTCAGAACGTAGTGGAATGAAAAGCAGGAAGTGATTACAAAACCTCAGAAGAAGCTCTATCACAGACACACACCAGCATACTACTTGGTCCGTGCTTCATCTGTCTAACAAAGACGGTAGGTGTTGCCACACTGTAATATTGTGGATAGATTTCTTACACCAGGTGATTGAATGAAGTCTAAGGGACAGATTTATCAAAATAACACATTTCGGTCTAGCTGTGTTTCATTGCATGACAGGGAGATGTCAGGTATAAGCCATGTTTAACATTATGTGGTGCATTTGTGTACTCACCTTGAGCTGGTGTACTATGCAGGCGGGATAGTTCCTGAGCAGGAAGGAACACCTTATAGCACAATAACAAGTCTCTGAGGCATTTTCCTTTTTCTTTGTTTTCTATAGGATGCAGCACACGTAGAAAGAGGAATAATGAGGAAAAATAAGCATCTTTCTCCTCAATATGCTGCCCATGGGAAGGCATATCATTTTGATGCATTCCCAGGTCTTACAATCATAGTAAATCTGGGACTGTGCCAGAATCCATGGGTGAATCTGAGCGACCACCCACGTCCTATCAATGGCATGCTCCCCCAAGGCAGAGTAACACCAAGCAGCAACTTGTGTTGTCTTGCGTTACTCCAGATTTACCAAGCCACGTAGGGCAATGTAAGGTGGCCTTCCGTGGCTTGGTAAATCTCATTCTAAATTCTGCATCACCCTGTTTCCCCCTACATGGCACAAGGGCGACACAAAACCTTTGATTAATTTGTCCCTAAATATCACTTTCTTGAGGCATCACACTACCAATGCCACACCAGCACCCTAACTCTTTCTGTAAGTGAGGTGCAATCTCCCACCTGATCCCCTCCTGAATAGATCAGGCTTGCCCACCCTTGCCCAGGCTTTTACCCTGCATTTTCAGGCTCACAAACCTAACCAGCCCCCTAGTCAACAGCCTCCTTTTCTGTCACAAATACATCCTTATTGAACCCTACTACTGGATTAGCTCAGATCCACAGGAAAAAAGGTAGAGAGCTTATTGCCACTTGCTCACTAATTATTAAAAAAATGACACTTTCTGTCCATAACATGGTGGTTTGTGTACCTCTTCTTGCTCTCAACCATGTGTGCAAGAAGAAATGAACTTAGAGAAATGCATTTGTGCTGTTTCCTAGTCTTGTGAGAAGTTGGTGGGAGACGTAACAAAATTGAACGAGAAGCCCTCTGGATGCTTCTTTCATTTTTGCCAGGTGCTATAAGCAGCGCCTGTTTCTAAGTATTAGAAAATGTACTTCAGGGAAAAAGAAAACTCGGCGTCTGTCACTCTAGTGGTCTGGCTCAAAAGCTACCCCATTGCTATTGAAGATGGTAGGCTTGCTCATGATTAAAATCTATAAATAAATGTTGCTGAAGGAGGGGGGCCTGGAAAGGGATTTAATAACCAGAGCAGCACCTCCCTTATGGCAGAGGAGCATCGCCCCACTGCTGGAACCAGCAGACACATGGTCTTAGGACAGCAAACTGACAAGCACACATGGATATCTCCAGGCTGTTTCTTGGAGATATCAGCAAGGCTCCGGTACACAATCCCTGCTGAAGCGTGAAACCAGTCTGCTCTGCCCAATCCTGGTGCTTCTCTCATGTTTGGTAGCTTCTGGATTCACACAGATGAGTCTAGCAACCTGTGTGTGCATCGCCGGGAGCTGAAGAAGCCGCGAGGCCGTCGGCGGCAGGCTGCAGGTACATTTTATTTTTATTTTTTGTGTCTCCTGTGCAGCCCCATCGTCACGTTTCCTTGCTAGCGACCGCCATGATAATAACCCTAATGGTGACAACTCTACATTTCAACTTCCCCCCGAAAACTCATAGTTCAATCCTGTTGTATATACCAACACCATTTGCTATTTCTAAATATTGTGAAAATAATATAGTGTTCACGTAAGTATTAGAGGAATGAAGCCTGCTCTTCAAATGCACGTTTTTCATTCTTTTTTTTTCCTATGCAGGGAAAATATTTTTACCCATGTAGACATATTTTCCCCTATACTTCCGCCATAGCTGGATCGATCCACTCCCCGAGTCGGAATTTGTAAAACTGCTTCCCACCCCTTGCACTGGATTTATTACTGCTTGAGAAAGAAATCTGCAGTAGTAAATCAATGTACAGCTGCCAGGAATCCTTTTGTGAGATGCTGTCAGGCATAAATAGAGGTATATTAGACCTATATTTTCAGAAAAAAGCTTTATGAATCGCGCCAAGAATATCTATGCTGACCTATTGTAAACAAGTTCCGAAATCAAAAAGTCTTGGAAAACATGCCTTCCTGTCTCACACCTTGCTCACCCAAATAGGGCACTGTAAGCTCATTCCTTATGCAAAATAACCTCTTTCTGTTATTCGTTGTAAACCTCATTCATGTGGCCACAGTCAGTATTGGATTGGGCTCATCTTGCACGTCAGACAAACACACCTGTAGATAGTGTCAAACGCTGTTACAGGTTAACAGTAATCAGTGAGAATATCGAATTTTTAATATCGACATGGGAAAATATTGAGTCTAAAATATAGAATGGACATAATATCAAATTACAAGAATGTAGTGGTGCAGAATATCGAAATGCAGGTAAGAAATATCGTTTTTAATTATGTTGAAGTTAGTAATATCAACAGTCATAATATAGTTGTTAAAAATATCGAATTATTTATAGTGTTTTAAGTGTTAGTATATGTGTTAAAAGTATGTATTATTTTGTAATGTATGATTGAATTTTTTAACAAAAATTTAATTTTAATAAAATAAATGTTTGCGTAATTTAAATCTGTAGCGGGTAGTGGGTTTATAGGGGAATAGGGTGGGAAGTAATTTAATTATAATATATTTTCTCGAAATATTTAGAAATAATTAATTGTATGTTAATTATTTTTTGCGCAATTCAATTCTGTAGCGGGTTGTGGGTTTATAGGGGAACAGGGTGGGAAATAATTTAATTGAAATAATTGATTAATGTATTATTTAATCATTGAATATTTATATTGTTAATTAAGTTAATTAAGTTAATTAATTTATTATTAATTAATTATGCATTTATTAACAACAAGTAATAATTAATTAGTAGTTATGTTGATTTTTTTACTTATTAGTAATAATTAGATATTAATTATTAATTATTAATTTGTAAATATGTTAATTGTGTACTTTTTTGGGACTGGAGTGGGGGTTGTTAGGGGAGTAGGGTAGGAAGTTAATGAATTGATTATTAAATATTCTTGAATTGATTATTACCAATGAATAATTAATCGGTAATTATGTTAATGTTCTTTATTATTAATTAGTAATTAATGATATATTAATTATTAATCATTAATTTATAAATATGTTAATTGTTTACTTTTTTTTAGGAGTGTGGTCGGAGTTGATAGGGGAGTAGGGTAGGAAGTACTTTAGTTTGAATGTAACTTTTATATTATATTTATTAAAAGTAATTTATAGAGTTAATTTTGTGAATTAATTTAGATTTGATGGTTATTAATTTCATTGTTAATTTTAATAAGTGCATTAATTTATGTTTAATTAAATATGTCAATTTATTAATACTTTACAATATTGTAGGTGACATTTATAGGGGAAAATGGTGGGAGGTAAATTAATTTAGTAAAAATGCTTGTTAATTAATTTTAATTATATTGTAGGAGTGAGTGTACTAAATTATTCCCCTACGCTATCCAACACTTTCCCTACTATTACACTTGGTGGAGTGGGAATATTAAATTATTCCAACCCGCTATCCAACACTTTACCTACTGTGGCACTCGGTTGAGTGGGAATAGTCATTTTTACCCTTCGGCTATCCAAGACTTTCCCTACTGTTGCACTCGGTGGAGTGGGAATAGTCATTTTTACCCTTCCGCTGTCCAACACTTTCCCTACTGTTGCAGTCACTGGAGTGGGAATAGTAATTTTTACCCTTCCGCTATTCAACACTCACCCTACTGTTGCACCCACTGGAGTGGGAATAGTAATTTTTACTCACCTGCTATCCAACACTTTCCCTACTGTTGCACTCGCTGGAGTGGGAATAGTAATTTTTACCCTCCCGCTATCCAACACTTTCCCTACTGATGCACTTGCTGGAGTGGGAATAGTAACTTTTTCCAACCCGCTATCCAACACTTTCCCTACTGTTGCACTTGCTGGAGTGAGAATGGTAATCTTTACTCCCCCGCTATCCTACAGTTTCCCTACTGTTGTACTCCCTGGAGTGGGAATAGTCATTTTTATCCACCCGCTATCCAACACTTTCCCTACTGTTGCACTCGCTGGAGTGGCATTGTAATTTTTGGCAGACCAAAAGTAATAGTTCATGAAATTGTCTTTTGATGCAGTTCCTATAAAGACAACTATAATGTCAGGCGGGATGAAAACGGATATCCGGAAATCCGCTGCACTGGTTTGTCACTCATATTTTAAGTCAAAGTGTTTTATTTGGCACTTTAATCATTGCAAGAGCACATTTTCCTAAATGACTGCAAGCATTTTGTAAAATCCTTTAATACGATCATGGTATTATTAAAATACACAGTCGGAACGATTAGCACACATCAATTTGTCCAGCTCTCATTGGAAAACTACTTTACAAATTCTATATTGTTTAGGTATTGTTTATATTGTGGCTATGAGAATGCATCTGACCGGAAACCACGTTATTTAGAGCAACTGCACCAATAAAAGCCCTTCCACGTGCTTGTGATGAAAGTACAAACAAAAGTCATATGTCCTCCAATTAAAACAGTACAGGGAAGTTAATCCGAGAATAACACTGGTTACTACCTCATAGGTTGCAAGACGACTTTACACAGGAAAACACATTTTAGAAATGGTCTTTGTAATACACTGCATTTATTTTGCAACAGTTTTTTTTTAATCACATTTTTTGCTCACAACAACCTGCGATTACACGGAGTTCAGCCGATACAAGTTGTTCACTTTTTGGGGCCAGACCAGATAACCAGATGCTTTTACTTTTCCCGGGGTTCCATGCCCGACTGCAGTAGACCTGGTGACAATGACAACAACCATGCAAGAGGAGTGGGGTCCGACGGCCTTACTACGGGCTCACCAGGGGAAAGGACACACGCCACTCATCCTCCTGCGGGCGGCAGACAGGGGGAATTAAATTACGGGGTGCCGCACTGCCGCTCTCTATCCTGGCTGTCCCTGGACCCTGGTTGTCTCCCTCTAGTCTCTGGCCCCTGAATGCCTACCTTGACCTCCCCTCAGACTGAGTCCCGCGGACTTTGTCCACTCCCAATGCGCACGAGCACCAGGGAGCCAGGCCAGCAGATCACCCCACCCTAAAAAAACTGCTGCGCACAGAGGCAGTGACATCTGTGCGCTGTGCGACTACAACACAACAACATCATCATGGTCAGGTGACAGATCAGGTGGTGCGTGTAGGGGTGTGTAATAAATGTAGGCAGCACCGGGGACGGCGGTCTGCTGCCTGATCTCATAGTAATAGCCGAGCCTCAGCCTGCCTTAAATAATGAAATAATTTGATTTGAAATCGGCGAATCAGAGCACCACTGCCAGCATGAGAATGATAAATCGTGCTCACAGATAGGTGGCCTGATTGTGCTTAATGTAAGCACTGTGTTCTGTTGTTGGGGCCAATTTGCACTTGACATGACTCACGGTCAGTCTAAATCAGCCCCAACAACAGAAACCGGCCCCCTGTCACAAAACCGGCCCCACCCCATCCAGCCTACCGGGGGATTGCCCGGTGCCCAGAATGACCAGTCCGTCCCTGTGCATGAATGTATGTGGGATTTGTGCAGCGTGAGCATCAGGATGGCGGAGAAGAATCATGTTCCTTCAGGCCCTGAATTAGACATGTTTTAACGTGTAGGATTTCATTAAGGGGTGCCAGTGTGGAGCCTGGGAAGTCATGTAGCATGGTGTTATCACCATCCAGATGCAAGATGATGAGGGTTTGGGCAGCAGTTTTGAAGTTGCTTTCCAGAAGAAATAGTTTCACTTGCTTTAAAAGAGACAGCTGGTACCATATTTTGGCAATGTGTTTCCTGAGAGTGTAGTTGGCGTCCAAGATACATACAGGTGCTTGGCATTCAGTGGAAGTTTGGGATTGAAGCTATCCAAGTCCATTCAATTGAGCCAGGTTTGTACTGATTTTTGTTCTTGGCAAATAACAGGAATTCTGTATTATTTGGTTGAACTTTAGCTAAGCAATGGGCATCCAGGTCTGGGTGATGTGCAGGCAGTTTTTGAGGCACTGGAAGTCTTAAGCAGAGAAGATTTTCATATAGAATTGTGTATCTTTGGCATGTTGGTAAACCTTGATGGTTTTATCTATCAGTAGAGCACCAAGTGGCTCCACATTGCTTTTGAAGATGGCAGGAGACAGTATGGAACCCTGGGGGTCTACGCAGGTTATAGAGATTATTTTGGACCTAGAGGTGCCCATGTGAACAATCTAGTCTGTGTTGGAAAGTTTGGAGGTGAACAAGTGAAGAACTCTGCTGGTGAACCCTATTTTAGGCTTCAGGATAGCTATGAGGATGAAATGATTAACTATGTTGAAGGCAGTTGAGAGGTCCAGCAATATCAGGAGTCATGGTTCATCTTTATCTGTGGCCAGGAGGCCATTGTTCTCAAGTTTGTAGGGTAGCGATGTCTGTGCTGCAGCACTATCTCAATCAAGACTGGTAGTCATGCAGAAGATGGTTAGCATTAATGTGAACCAAACTGGAATGGATAATCTGTATTTCCAAATTGATCTGAGTGCTCATGAACAAGTCACAAGGCCTGGTGTACTGTAAGTTCAACCTAATAGTGGGCCTAAAAGTCATAGGAATGGCCCAGGAAACCAATTTTATCATTTACAATTCTACAGCATTAATTTGTTTGGTGTAATGCACCTCCCGCCATTTTATGTAAATGTTCCAATAAAAAGTAATGATCCGAAGCTCCCCCGTCTAGGGAGAGAACACCTCTGTGCACAACCAGGAGGACCGTAGTCTTATTCCATACACAAGATTATACAGGAATCAAAGTTAACCATCTCAAGGTTTTATTCGCAAATGTAGGATATTTAGACATTCCAATCCGGAAATGATTAAAGTCAAAAACATGTCTCTTTGTTAGTCATATTGCAACATAATAATCCTCAAACATCCCGATGCATTTCGGGCAGATGCCCTTCGTAATAACATTTACCGCAGGGACACTTCAATGGATAAATGACATTACTGGTGTTACCTGTCGCGTTCACCTTAAGTTTGATCTGATGTCCTTTCATCATGTGCAAAAACAACAAGTGATGGACTGAGTGTGGATCAATGTCGCACACTCCCCCAGTCAAAAGATCTGGGCCCAAATCCATCGTTTTTTTGCACTCCACACCACCCTGGGTTAGACAATGGCGATATGCAAATCAGCTCTGACCCTGTTGCCTCATGGGAACAGTCCAGTCCGAACTACAAAAGCCATGTCCTTCCCAGAACGGAATCAAGCATCCGAGGACCGGACCGGTTTCGAGGTAACACCTCTCATCAGCCCGGCTAGCTTGACTCCAAGTGGTGTGGAGTGCCTGGGACCCACGTCTGGGCATCCCCAGCGCACTTAGGGCGGCAATTGCAAAAACAACAAGTGATGGACTGAGTGTGGATCAATGTCACACACTCCCCCAGTCAAAAGATCTGGGCCCAAATCCATCGTTTACCTCGAAACCGGTCCGGTCCTCGGATGCTTGATTCCGTTCTGGGAAGGACATGGCTTTTGTAGTTCGGACTGGACTGTTCCCATGGGGCACAGGGTCAGAGCTGATTTGCATATCGCCATTGTCTAACCCAGGGTGGTGTGGAGTGCAAAATAACGATGGATTTGGGCCCAGATCTTTGGACTGGGTTGAGTGTGTGACATTGATCCACATTCGGTCCATCACCTGTTGTGTTTGCATGTTCCGCCCTAAGTGCGCTGGGGATGCCCAGACGTGGGTCCCAGGCACTCCACACCACTGGAGCCAAGCTAGCCGGGCTGATGAGAGGTGTTACCTCGAAACCGGTCCGGTCCTCGGATGCTTGATTCCGTTCTGGGAAGGACATGGCTTTTGTAGTTCGGACTGGACTGTTCCCATGGGGCACAGGGTCAGAGCTGATTTGCATATCGCCATTGTCTAACCCAGGGTGGTGTGGAGTGCATAATAACGATGGATTTGGGCCCAGATCTTTGGACTGGGTTGAGTGTGTGACATTGATCCACATTCGGTCCATCACCTGTTGTGTTTGCATATTCCTTTCATCATGTGGTCACATTTTTTCTACGTGATAGCTTCTGTTTACGTATCGCGCTCACTCGCCTTTGGAGATAACCTCTTCTATTTAACACGGGAATGCTAGGGTGGCACGTTGGTCTGTTCTTACCGCTTCACTCGTTATGCAGAAATTACACATTCGTGTTCACTTATATTGTTTTTATATTCTGTTGTTTTCATTTCAGTTAGCTAATCGCTAGACATTGCATTATTTTGTGTTATAGGCTACAGGACTTTTGAGTGATTCTGGTTATTTTCTGATTTGCCTCGTAGAGTAATCCCCTGACAAAGGGCATCTGCCCGTAATGCATCGGCATGTTTGAGGATTATTATGTTGCAATATGACTAACAAAGAGACATGTTTTTGACTTCAATCATTTCCGGATTGGAATGTCTAAATATCCTACATTTGCGAATAAAACCTTGAGATGGTTAACTTTGATTCCTGTATAATCTTGTGTATGGAATAAGACTACGGTCCTCCTGGTTGTGCACAGAGGTGTTCTCTCCCTAGACGGGGGAGCTTCGGATCATTCCTATTGACTTTCACACTGCCTGGCAAGACAGTGTTTATCCTCTCGTTGCACACTACAGTTCGTTACAACCCTTCACCACTCCACCCTTTGGATTAAATTGCTGTGCGAGTTCCCTCTACCCTTGACCAATAAAAAGTAAACCATATTAGGTTGAGTCAAAAACGTGCTATACTGTTAACTTGCTTTACCTAACAATGATGGGCCTGGGTCAACACTTCTGTTGTCTCGTCCGGGTCCTGTACTCCAACCTTAGCGCTAGAGTACTCATCAATGAGGCCCTCTTGGATACATTTCCGATCCACAGAGGTACAAGACAGGGCTATCCCCTTTCATCACTTCTATTCATGCTAGCGATGGAGGCCTTAGCGTGGCTCATCCAGGCCAATGATTTGATCCAGAGATGGACCTGGGGGAGTCACCATATGGACAAAATTGCCTTACATGCGGATGATGTCCTGCTCTTTCTGGCAGATCCGGCCTGCTCTGGCCCTAGATATCTTCGAGGGTAACTAGTCAAAATATCGAGTTTTTAAAATATAGAATAGACATAATATCAACTAGACATAACATAGACTACAAAAATATCGAATAGAAAAAAATAATATCGACTAGAATAGCAATAATATCGAATCAAAAATATAGAATGGACATATCGACTAGACAGAATTTAGACAACAAAAACATTGAATTTAAGGTAAGTTAATATTAATGTTTAATTTTTGTGTAATATAATTCTGTAGCAGGTTGTGGATTTATAGGGGAATAGGGTGGGAAGTAATTTAATTAAAATGAATTAAATATGGTATTTTATTTATTGGTATTTAGTTGGAATTAATTGTTAAATTATCATTAATTAGTAATTAATTAAACTATAATTGCTAATTAATTTTAATTGATTAATTGATTAATATATTATTTTTTGTTTTTTATTTTCTGTAGCGGGTTGTGGGTTTATAGGGGAATAGGATGGGAAGTAATGTAATTATAATAAAATAAATATGTTATTTTAGGTATTAGTATTTATTTAGAATTATTTGTTAATTAATTGAAAATTGGCAATTAATTAAAATATAATTGGTAATTAATTTTAATTGATTAATTGATAAATATGTTAATGTTATTAAATTTTGTTATGTAGCAGGTTGTGGGTTTATAGGGAAATAGGGTGGGAAGTAATTTTATTATAATTAATTAAATATGTAATTTAATTGTTGGGTATTTATTTAGAATTAATTGTTAATTAATTATTAATTGGCAATTAAATACAATATAATTGGTAATTAATTTTAATTGATTAATTGATAAATACGTTAATGTTATTAATTTTATTTATGTAGTGGGCTGTGGGTTTATAGGGGAATAGGGTGGGAATTAATTTTATTATAATTAATTAAATATGTGATTTAATTTTTGGGTATTTATTTAGAATTAATTGTTAATTAATTATTAATTGGCAATTAAATAAAATATAATTGGTAATTACATGTATTTGATTAATTGATAAATATTTTAATTTTAGTAATTTATTTTCTGTAGCTGGATGTGGGTTTATAGGGGAATGGCGTGGGAAGTAATTTAAATATAATTATTTAAATATGTTATTTTAATTATTGGTCTTTATTTACAATTAATCGTAAATTAAATATTAATTTCTAATTAATTAAAATATATTTTGAAATTTATTGTAATTGATTAATTGATAATTATATTACTTTTATTAAATTAATTTCTGTAGTGGGTTGTGTGTTTTTAGGGAAATAGCTTGTGAAGTAATTTAATTGGAAGTAATTACAGTTTTGAATAAAAAATGTATTGAGTTAATTTTTAAAAATACTTTTAAATTGTTAATTATTTTATTTTAATAGGTAAATAATTACTATTAGTAGGTAATTTTTATTATTAAATAATTTTTATTTGTATTTTAAATTGATTATTTAATATATTTTACATAATTAATTAATTTGAAATTGGTGTTACTATTTATATTACTTATATTTAAATAAGAAGTATTTATTTGCCCTACTATTGCACTTACTGTAGTTGGAATAGTAATTTTACTCCTATGCTATCCAACGCTTTCCCTACTGTTGCACTCACTGGAGTTGGAATAGTAATTTTTACCCATACGCTATCCAACGTTTTCCCTATTGTTGCACTCACTGGAGTGGGAATAGTAATTCTTACCCCTACGCTATCCAACGTTTTCCCTACTGTTGCACTCACTGGAGTGGGAATAGTAATTTTTACCCCTATGCTATCCAACGCTTTCCCTACTGTTGCACTCACTGGAGTGGGAATAGTAAATTTTACCCCTACGCTATCCAATGTTTTCCCTACTGTTGCACTCTCTGGAGTTGGAATAGTAATTTTGACTCCTATGCTATCCAACGCTTACCCTACTGTTACACTCACTGGAGTTGGAATAGTAATTTAAACCCCTACGCTATCCAACGCTTTCCCTACTGTTGCACTCACTGGAGTGGGACTAGTAATTTTTACCTCTAAAGTATCCAACGGTTTCCCTACAGTTGTACTCTCTGGAGTGGTAATAGTAATTTTTACCCCTACGCTATCCAACGTTTTCCCTACTGTTGCACTCGCTGGAGTGGGAATAGTAATTTTTACCCCTACGCTATCCAACGCTTTCCTTACTGTTGCACTCTCAGGAGTGGGAATAGTATTTTATACCCCTACGCTATCCAACGCTTTCCCTACTGTTGCACTCACTGGAGTGGGAATAGTAAATGTTACCCCTACGCTATCCAATGTTTTCCCTACTGTTGCACTCTCTGGAGTTGGAATAGTAATTTTGACTCTTATGCTATCCAACGCTTACCCTACTTAGGGGTGGGCGTAAAATCAGTTTCGCGGGCGAATTTGCGGATTTTCCGCGATTTCGCGATCCGCGAATCTCGCGAAATCGCGGTAAAATCCACGAATCAGCGGGGACGAATTTTCAGCCAAGCAAGGGTTACAGCAGCAGGTGCAAAAGTTGAACCTAATTTCTTTGTAACCTTTTACAAAAGGGTTACAAACAAATTAAATTCAACTTGGACACCTGCTGCTAATTGCTTCCTGGCGCCTCGTTGCCTACTTGCAACTATTCTCTGACCCTGCTCTGACCCTTGAAGCAGGGTCAGAGAATAGTTACAAGTAGGCAACGAGGCACCTGTCCAAGGAATTAAACCTCATCAGGAAGCACTTACAGATATAAAAAACAGGAAGAAGGGAGAGGATGGCAAATACACCCATTTTGAGTTGTCAGGTGGGGTTAAACTAAAAGAGACCTTTACAGCACAATTTTCATATGCATTTTGCTAAAAATAAAAAGCTGTATCTTCTGTAGGGGCAACTCAGGAATCTGGCCCTTCAGAGATGCGGCCTCTCTTTCTTTCTCTCGTTCTCTCTCTCCCTCTCTCTTTCTCTCTCTTTCTATCTATCTATCTATCTATCTATCTATCTATCTATCTATCTATCTATCTATCTATCTATCTATCTCTCCCTCTCCCATAAACGACTGCATGGGTAACTTCGCTATGCAAGCGGCTCGCGAAGACGCAAAAATCCCTGCGAACACGCAAAAAACCCCGCGAACACGAAAAAAACCCCGCGAACACGCAAAAAAACAAAAATCCGCAAATTCGCACAAATTCGCGAATTTTGCGGATCGCGGATTCGCAAATCCGCAAATTCGCGGATCGCGAATTTGCAAAATTCGCCCATGCTTAACCCTACTGTTACACTCACTGGAGTTGGAATAGTAATTTAAACCCCTATGCTATCCAACGCTTTCCCTACTGTTGCACTCACTGGAGTGGGACAAGTAATTTTTACCTCTATGGTATCCAACGCTTTCCCAACTGTTGCACTCTCTGGAGTGGTAATAGTAATTTTTACCTCTACGCTATCCAACGTTTTTCCCTACTGTTGCACTCGCTGGAGTGGGAATAGTAATTTTTACCCCTATGCTATCCAACGCTTTCCCTACTTTTGCACTCTCTGGAGTGGGAATAGTTATTTTTACCTCTACGCTATCCAAACGTTTCCCCTACTGTTGCACTCTCTGGAGTCAGAATAGTAATTTTTACACCTACGCTATCCAACGCTTTCCCTACTGTTGCACTCTCTGGAGTTGGAATAGTAATTTTTACCCCTACGCTATCCAACACTTTACCTACTGTTGCACTCTCTGGAGTGGGAATAGTAATTTTTACCCCTACGCTATCCAATGCTTTCCCTACTGTTGCACTCACTGGAGTCGTTACAGTAAATGTAACCCTTTCGCTATCCTACGGTAAAAAAATTGTATATGTTTTGTAAATAATATGTATATATATATTCACTGAAAAAACCATAGGTTTCACACCAGTTATAGTTAGCTGGAAATTTTACTGATATAAAACCATTGAAATTCCCACGTTATAGTTAGTCGGACTCACTATAACTTGCGCGTGCAATGCACTGCTGATGACATCACATATTACATCACTCATGACATGGTCAGTGACATCACTCATGACATCACTGATGACACCATCCAGTGAATATGTGCCTTTCTGAAAAAGTAAATATTAGTGAGTAATGTTTAAATATTTAAATATATATATTAGTGTTTTACTTTGTGTATAAGTGGCTACATGTGTTGGTAAGTAGCTACATGCGTATGTATATGGGTTATTAGATGTTTCTCTTAGTATCAGTATGAGTGTCTATATGGTTTGGTGGGGGTATTACTTAGCACATAGATGCATGAGTGACTGACTCTCTGTTTCTATGTTTTGAAGACAGCATATGTACAGGACTGTATGGGTGGATGAGTGTCTATATGTGTTTGTTAGTGAGTGAATGACTGTCTCACTAGTGTCTTTATCAGTAACTACATATGTTTTAATCTAGTATATATGAATATTGATGTATATAAGTGAGTATATGTGAGAGTAAGAGATTGTAAGAGTTCCTGTTTAAATAAGTATGTGTTTCTATAAGTGATTGTTTAAGAGAATAAATATGTGTAATTTTAAATAGAAGTAAGGTGGAAGTGTGTGTATAACTCTATATTCAAATAAATGGATGTCCAATAGTTTATCTGCACGTGTGAATATGTGTGTGAGTAACTTTTGGATGAATGTCGGTGTGTAACAGGATGTATAGGTGTATCACTTCATATGATGAGTGAGTATATGTATGAGTGACTATATAAAACTATTGGTGAATGAGTGGATGTGTATATAGATAGTGGAATTACTGAATTGCTTGTTGTAACTGATATAGGTATCTCCATTTTTTTAAAAATTTCAGTTTCTATTTTTGAATATGTGTCTCAAGGGTTACATTATAGTGAAAGGAGGTCTGTCACTATGTCACAAGGATGGTGTCATGAGTGATGTCACTGACCATGTCATGAGTGATGTAATATGTGATGTCATCAGCAGTGCATTGCACGCGCAAGTTATAGTGAGTCCGACTAACTATAACGTGGGAATTTCAATGGTTTTATATCAGTAAAATTTCCAGCTAACTATAACTGGTGTGAAACCTATGGTTTTTTCAGTGAATTTAATAGGTTTTTTAAATGCTAATTCCTAACTATAACTGGTGTGAAACCTATGGTTTTTTCAGTGAATTTCATAGGTTTTTTAAATGCTAATTCCTAACTATAACTGGTGTGAAACCTTTGGTTTTTTCAGTGAATTTCATAGGTTTTTTTAATGCTAATTCCTAACTTTTTATATAGACTCATACCTATGTGTTTTTTAGTGAATTGCTAAAGTATGTTTTTGTAAAAATGAACACTATAATGTATATTGAGATAATATTTTTAATTTAAAATATTTTTTTTTATATTTCGCTTTCGGTGCGCGCACCGGTGCGCGTACCGTCAGCGCACTAACAAAAAAAAAGAAAAAAAAATGAAGGAGGGACTGTGTAATAGATAGTAAGACAGATAAAAAGTGTAAAAGGAAGTAACTGAGAAAAGAAAAATGAATAAGGGAGCAAAAGAAAGAAGAAATAGGAAGAAGACTAAAGCAGAGGTTAAGGGAGATTGTAAATGGATGTTGAAAGTAAAAAGAAGGACAGTTAAGTATGGGAATGTCAGGTAGTGACGGAATCAGAGGAAAAGAATAGCAGTGATTGAGGGAAAGTAAATATCAGTGAATATAAGTAAAAAGGGGTGAAAGAGGGTACATGTAAGTGAATAAGGGTAACACATGGGGAGTAATAGAGACAAACAAGAGAGAGAGTAAAAGAAGGACTGTCACAAAGGGACTAAGTGAACCAGTAAAAAAGGTAAGTGAAGGAGTGTGCATAGGCAGAAGTACTGAAAGAAATTGAATGTGGTCGGAAGTAAACATGGAACAAAAGAATAAGTGAGGGAAGCAAAGTAAGGAAATAGGGGTGCGGTAGGGTGACAGAAAAATAGTGAAAATAAAACAAAAGGTGATAACAAAAAAGATTTTGTAAACACACTTACCATATAATCAATGCAAACTTGTATCTATGAAAGATAAAAGAAAAAACACGTTATAATTTCTTAAAAATATATAATAAAATAGAAACAACAGTTCATGAGGTTTAAAAATCTACAAAAGTTTACTAAGAAATGATGCAATAGTGAAGGATACAAAAACAGAAAGAAAGTAATGTAGAAAGAGAAAAAAAAAGGAAAAAGAAATAGAAAGAGAACAAATTCCTAAAGGTAAATAAGATACTAAAAGAATGTAAGATATCAAATCAAAATCAGTAAAGATAAGAAAATAAAAGAAAAATGAGTGAAAAGGAGAGAAGTCTGATTGAGAAACTATAAATAAAAAAGAGGAATAGAAGATGATTGAGAGTGAGTGAAGTAAAGTAACAGAGTGAAGGGATGAAAGGAATGAAGTTAGTATAGAACGATGGATAAAACAGGAGTGAGAGAGTAAGTACACAGAAAGACAAAAGGAAGAACTAAGTGAACTACAGTACAATGGATGCGAAAGAAAAAAAAAGGAGAAAAAGAAAGAGAGGGTTAGGAAACTAAAGCAGTGGTACTGTGAGAATATGAAAAAGATAAAAAGTGGTGGAAGGAACAGAGGAAATGCAGACAGTTCCTATTAGATTAAGAAGTTGTGAATGAAGTGCACTAAAGAAACAGCGATGAAAAAAGAGTGTAAATTAGTAAAGAGAGGTAAATAAGGGTGAAAAAGAAAATGAGTATAAGACAATGTGAACACAATATAAATTACACAATGCAAACTACACAATAACTTCTACAATATGTTACATTATTTATTTTTGCTGTTCTCAGAATATATTGAATTTCACTTAAATTAGTGAGATCAAAGTCTTCATCATATAACAGCGGGAAAAAAAAAACACAATCTAAAAGATTGTGTTTAAAAAAACCCATTCAAACATACATCTCATATAAGTACACTAATCTTTGATTCACTTACTTTTCCGTGAGACCAAATTGCAGATAGTGAAGGTCCTTTTGGTGGAAAAAAGTCTGCTGTGCTCTATAACTTCCATTTCATCGACTTCCTATGAAAAAAGATCTAACAACATCATATGTTACACTTTCCTCACGGCCAATTTGTGTCAGATATATCAGTATTTTTTACTTTGAGATCCACTTAAAGTATCTACATGAGATTGCAGATAGTGAAGGTCCTTTTGGTGAAAAAAAGTCTGCTGTGCTCTATAACTTCGATTTCATCAACTTCTAACAACATCATATCTTACATTTTCCTCACGGCCAATTTGTGTCAGATATATCAGTATTTTTTACTTTGAGATCCACTTAAAGTATCTACATGAGATAAATAATTTCAAATATTAGATTAACTAACTAACTAACTAACTTTTATTAACTATTCCCGTCTTCAAAGGCCAATTCCCTTTACTAAAACTTTGGTTTTAAAAACACTAGATAAGAATTTGTAGAGTCATAAGGCAAACGTTGTTTATAAGTTAAATGAGAATCATTGCAGTAACTCCATCCATTTTCAGATTTTAAGTAGCATGTATAATGTCCTGAGGTGGTCGAAGATCCATCATGATAAATAATAGCTTCAGTTGTAAAGGTCCTTCCAGAAATTGATAACTGAGAAGCCACAAAATTTTTGATAGAAGTTGTCAATTTAGTTCCATCAGGTCTACATCGTTGGAAAACTAAAATAATATACTGCCCATACCTTTGTATAAATAATGTGGACAGCATTGTACAGTTACATTGGGTACACACCATATTATGATCTGCTGCTTTAACTAGATTTTTAAAAGACACTGATTTACAGTCTGGTAAAGTCAAATATATAAATCTTTCAGTGTCTATTGTAGTAGTACTTGATAAACTACAATTGTGGCAGTCATGCTGCCATTGATAAGAAAGACTGAAAAGATTATCTACATCTACACCTTCATCTTCCAAAACACCAAACATATACATTAAAAATTCCTGACAATCCTGCTGAATGTTCTGTGAAAATTTATCTTGACCAGAACACAAATCTAAAATATTTCGAATTTCTGTTACACTTTCTATTTGTGCTGTAACACTGCTACATTTCTGAAACACAGAATTCAATAAACCACACAATCTTTGATCCCGATTTTCAACAATCTGTTCTTGTAAACTTTTAAGAAAAAAAACAACATTAACCACTACATTAGCATAGCAGTTGACACCAGAACTGTTTTCAAACTGAAATCCAACAACATTTTCTCCACAATTCTTTTTCTTCCTGTTTTCAATTACAGTTTTCTCTACTTTTTGTCTTTTTGCAACTACCTCACTACAATTATCCTCATTTCTTCTTTTTCGGCCTACCACACGTTTTTCAAACAGAGGATATTGAGGCAAATGTGGAGCATACTCTCTTCTTAACCTATTGTATTCTTTAACACAATCTAGATCGGCAGAAATCTTTGTCTCATCACACGCAATCAAGTACAATCCTGATAAAGTTCTGACTCGAGATAATGCCACATATGCCATACCCTCTTTAAACACAGATCTTCCAATGTTCACCAATGCACTATCTACACTTAAACCTTGAGATTTATGAATTGTCACCGCATACGCCAAACAAACAGGAAACTGTTTTCGGCGAACATATAAGTCTTTTACAAGTAAAAATCTAGCAGAACAACGACTTATTTGTTGTACTTGTTCAATGCCATCAAATTTTATTTTTAAAAATTCAATTCCATCTCTATTTCTGTAATTCACAAAATCAACAACATAACCCATTGCTCCATTTACCAGACCGCTTTCAACATTTAAATTCCTTCTCAAAATGATACGACAATTTAAACACACATTCAGAGTCTTTTCAAAACCAGCTGTTTTTGAAATACTTTTCTCCAATGAATGCAATTTAGTTTTCAAATTTTCTGACAAAACAATTGTTGCACCCATATGCTCTATTTTATCTATTGCTTCCAGTTTCACAATCTCTTCATTTTCTAAGTCTAACATTTTTTGATTGAAGATGGAACATTCTTGCAGAGTTGGCATCAAACATATCCCAGATTTCTTCTCAGTCATTTTTTTAAAAATATTCTCTGGAAGAATGTTTTCATTTGCATACAAATTTGAAATTAATCGACTATGCAAAGCTTTTTTCCCTTTCTCAGTCATTTTTCCAATTCTTACATCTTGTAGAATATTTTTATAATCTTCATCCTTGGCCTGTCGCATATTTTGAAGCAGTTCAGCATATTTAAAATTTAGCCATATATTAACATTTCCAATGCTTCCAAGGGACTTCCTGGTATCTTCATGCGTGAGCATTTTAAACACTGGTTGTCCTTTTACTGGAGTCAACTGCAATAGATCTCCAAAAACAATAATGTGTTTTCCTCCAAATAACACATCATAGTCTGTTTTAAGAATTTCTTGCATTCTCAAATGCACAAAAGCAAGCATTAGATTTGAGACCATGCTTACTTCATCTATGATAAGAAGTTTCATTTTCTTCAAGACTCTTGAAACTTCAGAACACGCATCTCCAGATAGCTTGTTGTAATGCAATTTATTATCATGTTCAACTGGCAGCATCAATAAACGATGTAGAGTAATCCCTTTAATGTTATGTGCTGCCAGACCAGTTGGAGCAGTTACAACACAAGACAGTGGTGAATCAGTCCTTTTCTGCAGATAACTTGCAACGGCTTTAATTAGAAAACTTTTTCCTGTCCCCGCTTCTCCACTTACATACAGTCGGACAGGGTCAAATAATATACATGAGCACTCTTTTTTCTCATGTCTGAATCCATGTTCAATCTGCTCTGTGACTTCATCATATATCTTTTTCTGCTCAATGTTTAGTTGCGTTACCAAATCTTCTAAGTTAACTCCATCCTCTTGAGCTTGTTCCATAGCTCTTTCCACCTCATCCATGGCAGTGGCAGCTTCATTTTGGATAATTGGTCCTCCTAGTGGATCCTGGCTCAATGAAGTAGAACTCTGACTATCTTGAGAACTGTTTCTAGCTATCTCTTCAGCAATTGTGGTTTCTTGCTCCATTTCTTCATTCAACATTTGCAGATAATTTAGAAAAATAGGACATTCTATGGTATCCTTAGTTGCATTAAAAGAGTCTTCATAACAGAGAAAATCTCCAAGTAGTTCCTCTTCTGTACGCCATGGCTTAAAGAGTTGCAAAAGAGCTAAATAGTAAAATTCTCTTTTGTCTGGAACTTCACAACTCAATTTTCGATGATTAATCAAATGGCCTTTTTTCTGCTTCACTAGACATCCTTCATAGCCAATGAGTGCATATTTTCCATTATTGATATCTTCTGTGATGTTCCTCTTATAACTGTAGTTTTGAAGAACTTCATACAAACATGTGTTCTCAAGGTGAGTACTTCTATTTGGATAGTATGTATCCAACATATTTGTCTTCAAAATATCTGTACTGTTTGGTTCTTTTTCCGCCAAATATTCAATTTCTTGTACAGATTTCAAAACTCGGTTTCGTGTTGCAGCAAGACCAAGACTCACCCAAATGATTGTTCTTGATTTGGCATAGAGACTTGCTGATGATAACCGATCAGAACATTCATATGCTCCAATTTCTCGATGCGACAACATCTTCAGACTGAAACTGTATAATTTCTTGCTTAGACTCTTTTCATGTGAAATGTCCTCCCACATTTCCTTCAGTTCTGTCTTTTCTTTTTTGGTGATGTAAGATGTCACATATCGAGCCACAGCAATAGAGTTGTCAGCAACGAACTGAATATCCATGTTAGCATTCCACATGGACAAAATCACTGGGTTGTAATCGTTGATGTACTTAGATTCTTCATTTCTTTTCAAATTATATGTGTTTTTGGGAGATTTTCTCGTCACAGTATGTCGTAGAGATGACATCAAATTATTTACTCTTCCTTTAGAAATCACTGGTCGAGGAAATGCAAAACGACATTTCGTGTAGTACTTTTCCTTGTTTTTAAATTTTCGACGACAGTACTTTCCACAACGATGAGATTGAAAACGTAAAACTTGTTGCCTTAAATTGTTTTCTTCAGTAGATTTTGGAACAGCACATGTTGAATACTCTTCAATGAAACTCATCACTGTTTCATCTGAATCTGATCCAAATTTGGGTGCATCTTTAATCCACAACAACATATGTATATGAGGAGCACCTCTCGCTTGATATTCCTTCCTCCAAAAGAAATCCAAAACCTCTCCAAGGGGAGGATTTTTTTTGTTGGTAATAAAAGACATCATAGCTTCAAATCTATGATTAAAATATCTGCAAACATTCACTGGATCTAAAGAACACAGTTCTCCTGGTGTTTTCAATTCTATATTTGGTATGTTTTCATTTGCCTCTCGTAGAAATTGAAGTAAATCGTCCCAGGCATACTCAGCACAGCTAAGAGTGAGGAACCATGTAGGAGTTCCTAAGTTTCTTAGCATACATTTCAATTCTCCATGACGACGAAACCAATACTCGTTGGTTCCACGTTGACATGCCATGAGATTGATTAGCTGAGATTCCAAAATACTGTCTTGCAGATTAACTTTCTCCATAAAGTCCCTTGCACATACATTTTGCAAATGAGGTCCACTTTTTAATATATGATTAACTGCATAAGAAAGCCCAGACAAATCACTTTCAAACAGTAGATGAAATAAATATGGAATGCATTGACGAAACCTTGGATCTTCTGCATATAATCTTAGAGTCCGGTATTCAGCTGCAGGAATTTGAACTGGTCGATCATCATATCGTCCACCACAACCTGTTGGAAATAATTGTGGAAAACAACGAGCTTCCAAACTTTCTTCCCATACACTAATGGGACTTCCTTTTGCTGCCTTCATTTGAAACAAGTCAATTGCATTTCCCATTACTTCTTTGGAATGCAAAGGATGAACAGTATAATGTTCATATATTTCTTCAGTTCTAGACACATCAACTTTTTCAATTTGACCAACTGAAGAATCACTATCTTCTTCTGTAGCTGTTTCCTCTACTCCAACACTAACATGTTTGTAGTACTCATTGTTTTTAACTAAATACAACGTTGCCTTCTTGACTTTTTTAACATCCACTAAATCTTGCCAAATTTTCTTACTCTTTGTTGGAACCCCATTAACTAGAATAACTAAAGGATCTTCTTCTACTCTTTCTACACCAATTGTATTAATATTTTTCTTTACATCTAGAGGCAAATAAACAACTCTTCCCTTTAATCCTCTCAGTAAATCTGATGGAGGCAATTTCCCTGTCTTAGGCTCCATGCGAACAATAGCCTGAAAAGGATGGACACATTGAATCAAAATAGATTCATAAGTATTTAGATCCATCAATTCAGAAGGAATATCTATCAACTGAAGATTATTATAAACTGCTCTTGCAGGCATTCTATTTTCATTTAATTTTTTCAAACAATAAGTGCAAATACGCTGATCCAAACTCAAATCAAAAGAATTCTCCACCAACAAATAACTTACAAAATCCTCCCATTCACTATTATTTTCCAATTCACTTTTTGCATATAAATCAACTAACCTAGTCTGAATTTTATAATGAGTCCGTCGACAACACACACAAGTTACATTAGGCCTCTCACTTGATTTCACCTTAAACTTGATAATTTCCTCATCAAACTTTTCAATACTTGAAATTTGTCCATTATCTTCTGCATTACCATCCATTACTATATCTATTTCTACACTGTCCTCTTTGTTCCCAAAATAACAAAACTCAATTTCTTCACAAATAGTCTTCACATCCACTTCAGATCCATGCAAAAGAGCACTATTTAACTGTTTAAGCTTAAGTGCAGGACTTTTTGCATAATACAACTTCCTCACTAATTTCCTTACGTTATTATGATGCACTGCTAACATCCTAAAATGATGAAAAACACTCCGACAAACTTTTCTAGAAAGACATGCTAGTGAATGCCCTTGCAAACCTGTGCTTTCTCTCACTCTGCAAGGATCTAACTCTTGCAGGATCTTCATTTTTTGTTTGAGACTTTTTTTACTATATGTACGTAAGAAATTTCGAAGCAAATCAATTGATTCCTGTCGCACACTACAAATACTACTGCATTTCCATGTGTACACTGGACCCTTAGTACGTCTCCCTAAAACTTCATCAGCTAAGACCTCTTCTGCATCTCTAGATACAAGTTTCTCTTTTTCCATCACACAACTATCTTTCACCTCATATGCACGACCACTGGTGTCAACTGCATGCACCAAATCATTTTCCTGAAAGTAACTCTCCTCATTAAAAAAAGGCTCAGAACTTGAACTATGCATCCATTCACCAGAAAATACTTCACAAAAATTACTCCGATTAATAATTCTTTTCCATCTACTGTTCGATTTGAAAACATCCATTGCCTTATTAAGTATCCTAATTCTATTGATTATTAAAATAAATAATTTTTTCTTAACTTCAAAAGCCTGATCAACAATCTTTTCTACACTTTTCTTTTTCTTGTAAAAAGCAGCTTTTAGTTTACTTTTCTTTTCATTTTTTAGCAAATTTAAAACTACCCTATTGCGAAACATTCGCCTACGAATGTCCCTAAAAACATTTACCCTTCTATTGCTAACCATTCTCTTCTCTCCTGGTCCAATGGAAACATTTTTTGTGGGCTTCTCTTTCCTTTTTAGATTTGTTGACTTTTTCTGTATATTCACATTAGCAATTTCATTTTTTTTCCTACGACATATGTTGCGAAGAAAAGACTTAATTGGCTTACCAGAAGCTTTTCTGGTGTTTTTTGAAGTAGTTGTTGAAGAGGATTCCATAAACTCTGTTGTTGATGTTCTCCTTTTCCGTATGGTATTTTTGATATTTCTTTGCCTTGAAGGCATTTTTGCTTCCTTTTCAGAAGTTGATTTGAATCTGTTGTTCTGTTAAAAAAACACATGAAAGACCACTATTAGCAAACAACAAAGTAATGTTAAAAAGCAAACAATATAAACAATAAATTGCAACATATTTAAGTTTATACAATAGCAACACATGGCTTTATTTTTAAAGGCCTTGCGCCACCAGTGCGTCACTTATTACCCATGTTTAAAGTCAAGCATCAGCTGCACATGGCATTCATAAATAAGGGCCAAATGCAAATACCAATCAATTGCACCCAAAAATCGATTTTTCAATAACATGTAAGAAACACTGCGCAAAACCTAAGTACAACCACTCAATATCATCAAACAAAGTCAGGGTCTGATTTATAAAGGCCTTGCGCCACCAGTGCGTCACTTATTACCCATGTTTAAAGTTTTGCATCGGCTGCACATGGCAATCATAAATAAGGGCCAAATACATATACCAATCAATTGCACCCAAAAATCGATTTTTGAATAACATGTAAGAAACACTGTGCAGAACCTATGTACAACCAATCAATATCATCAAACAAAGTCAGGGCCTTATTTATGAAAGCCTTGCGCCACCAGTGTGTCACTTATTACCCATGTTTAAAGTCATGCATCAGTTGCACATGGCAATCATAAATAAGGGCCAAATACATATACCAATCAATTGCACCCAAAAATCGATTTTTCAATAACATGTAAGAAACACGGCGCAGAACCTATGTACAACCAATCAATATCATCAAACAAAGTCAGGGCCTTATTTATGAAAGCCTTGCGCCACCAGTGCGTCACTTATTACCCATGTTTAAAGTCATGCATCAGCTGCACATGGCAATCATAAATAAGGGCCAAATACATATACCAATCAATTGCACCCAAAAATCGATTTTTCAATAACATGTAAGAAACACGGCGCAGAACCTAAGTACAACCACTCAATATCATCAAACAAAGTCAGGGCCTTATTTATGAAAGCCTTGCGCCACCAGTGGGTCACTTATTACCCATGTTTAAAATCATGCATCAGTTGCACATGGCAATCATAAATAAGGGCCAAATACATATACCAATCAATTGCACCCAAAAATCGATTTTTCAATAACATGTAAGAAACACGGCGCTGAACCTAAGTACAACCACTCAATATCATCAAACAAAGTCAGGGCCTTATTTATGAAAGCCTTGCGCCACCAGTGCGTCACTTATTACCCATGTTTAAAGTCATGCATCAGTTGCACATGGCAATCATAAATTAGGGCAAAATACATATACCAATCAATTGCACCCAAAAATCGATTTTTCAATAACATGTAAGAAACACGGCGCAGAACCTAAGTACAACCAATCAATATCATCAAACAAAGTCAGGGCCTTATTTATGAAAGCCTTGCGCCACCAGTGCGTCACTTATTACCCATGTTTAAAATCATGCATCAGTTTCACATGGCAATCATAAATAAGGGCCAAATACATATACCAATCAATTGCACCCAAAAATCGATTTTTGAATAACATGTAAGGAACACTGCACAGAACCTAAGTACAACCACTCAATATCATCAAACAAAGTCAGGCCTTATTTATGAAAGCCTTGCGCCACCAGTGCGTCACTTATTACCCATGTTTAAAGTCATGCATCAGCTGCACATGGCAATCATAAATAAGAGCCAAATACATATACCAATCAATTGCACCCAAAAATCGATTTTTGAATAACATGTAAGAAACACTGTGCAGAACCTATGTACAACCAATCAATATCATCAAACAAAGTCAGAGCCTTATTTATGAAAGCCTTGCGCCACCAGTGCGTCACTTATTACCCATGTTTAAAGTCATGCATCAGCTGCACATGGCAATCATAAATAAGGGCCAAATACATATACCAATCAATTGCACCCAAAAATCGATTTTTGAATAACATGTAAGGAACACTGCACAGAACCTAAGTACAACCACTCAATATCATCAAACAAAGTCAGGCCTTATTTATGAAAGCCTTGCGCCACCAGTGCGTCACTTATTACCCATGTTTAAAGTCATGCATCAGTTGCACATGGCAATCATAAATAAGGGCCAAATACATATACCAATCAATTGCACCCAAAAATCGATTTTTGAATAACATGTAAGGAACACTGCACAGAACCTAAGTACAACCACTCAATATCATCAAACAAAGTCAGGCCTTATTTATGAAAGCCTTGCGCCACCAGTGCGTCACGTATTACCCATGTTTAAAGTCATGCATCAGCTGCACATGGCAATCATAAATTAGGGCAAAATACATATACCAATCAATTGCACCCAAAAATCGATTTTTGAATAACATGTAAGGAACACTGCACAGAACCTAAGTACAACCACTCAATATCATCAAACAAAGTCAGGCCTTATTTATGAAAGCCTTGCGCCACCAGTGCGTCACTTATTACCCATGTTTAAAGTCATGCATCAGTTGCACATGGCAATCATAAATAAGGGCCAAATACATATACCAATCAATTGCACCCAAAAATCGATTTTTGAATAACATGTAAGAAACACTGCGCAAAACCTAAGTACAACCACTCAATATCATCAAACAAAGTCAGGGCCTTATTTATGAAAGCCTTGCGCCACCAGTGCGTCACTTATTACCCATGTTTAAAATCATGCATCAGTTTCACATGGCAATCATAAATAAGGGCCAAATACATATACCAATCAATTGCACCCAAAAATCGATTTTTGAATAACATGTAAGGAACACTGCACAGAACCTAAGTACAACCACTCAATATCATCAAACAAAGTCAGGCCTTATTTATGAAAGCCTTGCGCCACCAGTGCGTCACTTATTACCCATGTTTAAAGTCATGCATCAGTTGCACATGGCAATCATAAATAAGGGCCAAATACATATACCAATCAATTGCACCCAAAAATCGATTTTTGAATAACATGTAAGGAACACTGCACAGAACCTATGTACAACCAATCAATATCATCAAACAAAGTCAGAGCCTTATTTATGAAAGCCTTGCGCCACCAGTGCGTCACTTATTACCCATGTTTAAAGTCATGCATCAGCTGCACATGGCAATCATAAATAAGGGCCAAATACATATACCAATCAATTGCACCCAAAAATCGATTTTTGAATAACATGTAAGGAACACTGCACAGAACCTAAGTACAACCACTCAATATCATCAAACAAAGTCAGGCCTTATTTATGAAAGCCTTGCGCCACCAGTGCGTCACTTATTACCCATGTTTAAAGTCATGCATCAGTTGCACATGGCAATCATAAATTAGGGCAAAATACATATACTAATCAATTGCACCCAAAAATCGATTTTTCAATAACATGTAAGAAACACGGCGCAGAACCTAAGTACAACCAATCAATATCATCAAACAAAGTCAGGGCCTTATTTATGAAAGCCTTGCGCCACCAGTGCGTCACTTATTACCCATGTTTAAAATCATGCATCAGTTTCACATGGCAATCATAAATAAGGGCCAAATACATATACCAATCAATTGCACCCAAAAATCGATTTTTGAATAACATGTAAGGAACACTGCACAGAACCTAAGTACAACCACTCAATATCATCAAACAAAGTCAGGGCCTTATTTATGAAAGCCTTGCGCCACCAGTGCGTCACTTATTACCCATGTTTAAAGTCATGCATCAGCTGCACATGGCATTCATAAATAAGGGCCAAATACATATACCAATCAATTGCACCCAAAAATCGATTTTTCAATAACATGTAAGAAACACTGCACAGAACCTAACTACAACCACTCAATATCATCAAACAAAGTCAGGGCCTCATTTATAAAAGCCTGGCGCCACCAGTGCATCACTTATTACCCATGTTTAAAGTCATGCATCAACTGCACATGGCAATCATAAAAAAGGCCAAATAAAAATACCATTCATTTGCACCCAAAATCGATTTTTAAATAACATGTAAAAAACACTGCGCAGGACTTATATACTAACATACAATTTCACTTCTAAAACATAACTATCTGCTTCCAAATATTCTCCATAGAGAAAATAAATCTCTATCTAAATTAAATGAATCATTACTTACCTTTAGAAATGCTTTTGGAGATTGAAAACAGTGTCAGACACACACACCAATTTTTCTTTAGCAGAGGAGAAGGTGTGCTCTCAATACACTGAAACCAAGACTGGCATAGAAAATCTCTATCTTTGTACACATATGCCTTAATTCAACCAATGAAAACTCTTCCCTCACTATTTTCAAACCAACACCCATCCCCCTCTCAAACCTTTCTATCTGTTACCATAGCAACTCCCTCCTAACTGAACTCTAAGGTTCAAAAGTTTATCTTACAATGTTGCAAATTAACTCAGCAAGGATGTTTGACCTGTCAATACAGCAGCCTATACAGGGTATTTTTGCTTTTGGTGACTTTTTTTAAACCATTCAAATTGCTTCTTTCACACAACATAACCATACACCCTAACTTTCAGTTTTCAACTATCTGAATCCACCAATCATTGCTAGTGATTCAAGAGCACAGAAACTCCACAATTATTTTTTTGTGAACTCCTACTGTTCCAACTGCCATTTCATTCCCACACTTCATCTGACTGGACCAGAACCTTCTCACATCATGTACTCTGTTTGGGTTATTGGACATAGCTACATCCACTGGGCTCAAAGGTATGCAGCTAGCAGAAATTTTCATAACCTTGATTTATCAAATGTGGAAATCAAGTGGATTGGCCACAGAGGATTAAAATGTCACCAATTGATACCATTGGTGAAAACCTTTTTGCATCTGCCAGAACCTGACCTTATAATTGTGCACTGTGGTGGAAACGATCTAGGCACATTAACTGGGGTAGGTCTGGAAATGCTATTAAAGGACACCTTTCATCAATTGATGATACTTTTTCCCCACACTGCCTTGGTATATTCCAATATATGCCAAAGACAGAAATGGAACTGGTCCAACCAATTTGGTCCACAATTTGAGAAAGCACGGAAACATGTAAATAAATCTGTTTCTGCTTACATGAGAGACTATGGAATGGGTTCATTATACAATAATAACTTGCGTTACAACATGCAAGACATCTACAGAGGAGATGGAGTGCACTTCTCAGATGAGGGGAATAGAATATTCCTCCTGAATTTAAGAATGTGTATTGGAACCTACTTGTAGGTACCTAAATCAACCACAGAACCCAAAAGCTCTTTTCAGAGCTACCCTAACTCTGATCATTCAAAGCGTTTATTTTTTTCTAACTTTTTTCACTATTTTTCACCAAAGTACGCTTTCGGGTACGCTTAAAGGTGCGCGCACCAGGCGCTACCCCCGCGAAAAATTAAAGAATTTTTTTTTTTTTTTTAACGTTTATGAGCCTCCTAAGCCCCCCTCAGAAAACCTAGAGGGTCAAGAAGTCTCTACAGTTCCCCCTTCTATCCATTCCGAACATTGTTTACCCTCCATCTTGTGTCTCGATTGTTCCGAAACACAAAATGGAGGACTCCCGTAACGCTGCCAGTGCGCGTAAAGGAGCGCGCACCCCTAAGCGCTCGTTAAAAAAAGGTGGGAAAGTAATTTACGGAAAACCCAATGGAGACACTTTCATCAAATATAGAATACGCCCTACTACATAGCAGTCCCTACCATTTGCCCAAATTTGGTGAAATTCCATTGAGACATTTAGGCTACAGGCCTGTCTAAATATCCTGAGGTAAATTACATGACAAAAACACACTTGTAATGTTAGAATTTACAACCAATTAAAAAGTATCTCTCATTTTCTACGATTATTTCCTGACGTTTGATTGGTTAAGTACAACAATATATATAAAAGAAGAGAGGGAAACACAGCCATTTTGACTACTGCTTCCTGAAGTACACTTGAAAACAAATTTCACTGACAACTTCAACTAATTTCTCTAAGGTAACTTCTAATTATGGAAGTATATTGTACACGTTAAGTTTATTTCTTAAAAAATATTCTGTTAGTGATATGCTATCCCTCTTTAATAGTTAGAGATAGAGATAGACTTCTCTGTAATAGTTATGGATTGAGTTAGGCTTCTCTGGTATACTAGCTCTACTAATATAGTTAATTTATATGCAATTTTCAGAAAGAAAATGGAAGGAGAAAATAAGGCAAATGATACTTCTATCAAAGTAAAGGTGGAAAAACCAGAAGATGAAAAAAAAGAAGTTGATTTCATGGATGACTCTTTGGATGAACAGTTTATAGAATGTTTGGAAGAAATTGAATCATGTACATATAATTATGAGGAAATTCCGGACAATATTATGTTAGAAATTTTATTAAATTATGAAAAAGAATCAGAGGAATAAATTTATCTTTAATAATTTCAATTGTTTCAGACAATATTCTTTTTTATATGTAATTCATGAAGTATTACCAAAAATGTTTAAAATATAAAGTGAGACTTATAGTATACTGTTCAACTATTTTTCTGTTACATAGTAAGTTTACTCATAGTTACTACCTTTCTCCCACTATATTATCTCATATGAATATTTTACACCTCATTTTCATAAGTGAACAGGACAGACTACTCATGATCCCCTAGAAATTCTCAGGGAGTGCTTAAAAGATCTGTTTCTCCTTTCCAGACAGACTATATTATGAATTCCATATACCACAAAAAATACAATAACAACATGCAAGATGTCTACAAAGAAGATGGTGAACATTAAATTTAAGTCTCTTCATTAGTACCTACATGTAGGTACTTACATAAAATAAAAAAATAAAAAAAAAAACAATTCATAAACATACAATTTTTGAAGTGATTATTTTTCCATAGTACCCTCCTCGATACGCTCCCCGGTGCGCGCACCAGGCGCTTCCCCCGCGAAAATCGAAAAAAAAAAAAAAAATTTTGAGGCCCCGCGGGGCCCTTTAATGGCCCCCATATCAAACCTAGGGGGTCAGGGGGGGTCTACCCTGCCCCCTTATGGTCAATTCCACCCTTTGTTTTTGCCACCTCTTATGACTAGATTTTACCGATAGACAAGATGGCGGCCGCTCCGGACTGTTTAGAATGTTTACAGACAACTGAGAGCCAATCAGCTTTCTGCGCGCAAGTCGCGTGTCGCGCCGGGAGCGCTCACCGGTGCGCGCACCGGAGAGCGCCTATAGATATATATATTTTTTTGAACGTTAATTTCTCAAAATCCACTGAAGCACATATCTTGAGACATAGCAAAGGCACATCGGGCTACCAGTCCCTACAATTTTGCCAAGTTTGGTGGAAATCCATTCAGCCGTTCGAGCTAAAAGTGAAATCGACCGCCCTATGGAAATTAACATGGGGAAAACGCGTTTTGGGACCCCCCTTTTATCTCGGCCCCCGCTTGACGAATCCCCCCCAAACTTTCAGGGAAGGACCGGACCGCCATGAGACCATTTTCCTGAAAATTTCAGGCAGATTCGTCAACCGGCGCCAAAGTTATTCAAAATAGAATGTTGAGATTTAACATTGAAAATTATCCTAACTATAACTACCTACTGGCGACCGCCAGTAGGTAATATATATATATATATATATGTATTAAAAATATATATTTTTTTTAAAGTTACCTTAATTATTTCTCAATTTTACATTTAAGTATTTTAAATATGTTTAAATTAATTTAATTTATTATTATATTACTTTTAATTTACTTTGAAGACATTTAAAAAATTCAATATTTTGACAGTCTATATTTTTTACACTCAATATTTTGGAGTCAATATTTTTGTACTTACCTGTTTGAAGATAGGAAGTCGATATTTTTGCAGTCGATATTTTTACCTTGATATTTTGTCCTCTCGATATGTCTGTCGATGTTCTGTCAGTGATCCATCTTCGAGCCCTGCAATCCTTTGAGAATGTTTCAGATTTCCAACTCAACCCTGCAAAATCGACTATTGTGCCCCTCCACCTTTCTAGGGAGTGCTTCAAGTGGAAGTCAACCATTCCCATCAGAAGACAGTTGTTTAAATACTTGAGCATATTGGTCTCTCTCCTCCCTGAACTAGAATAGGCATTAAACACTACCCCACTTGTCAAGAAGACCAAAGAAGACCTCCGGCGCTGACAACCCTTACCACTTAACCCACTTGGGAAGGTGACATTATTCAAGATGATGATCCTCCCCGGTTTCCTATATATTATACAAAATACCCCCTTCCACTTCCCACAAAGCTGGTTCAAAGAGATAGATAGCATGGCCACTAGGTTTCTGAGGGGAGGGGCAAGACCACACATAGCCCACACTTTACACTTTGCAAGTTTACAAATACCTGCAGCTGCAGCACAACCTCAGTGCCCACATATCAACAGGCACCATGCTCCCTGAATTCGGTCCACTAGAAGCACAGGTCATGATAGGGAACCTGAAGAAGGGAGGAGTATTACGGATATATCACGCACTTACCAACAACGGACATACAACCCTTGTCCCGCTCAGGCACCAGTGGGAGGAATGGCTAGACCCTATGGAAGAGGAGGACTGGCGAGATGCCCTTATGGCCCCCAAGACCATCACCACTTCTGCCAGACGCCTTCTAATTCAATTATACTACCTTCATACCCCAGAACGCCTTCCCTAGGCAGGCTTGCATGCTTCTCCTGCATGCACATGGTGGTCTGGCCATGTCCCCGACTTAAAACGTGCTAGGATAAAAAAGAAACCAAACTCACCCTAGTCCAGGTACTCCACAACCCTCTACACCTCATCCTGGGAGTCATGGATGGCCTAGACGGGTCCCGAGTGGATACATTTTTCTTGGGGATGGCCACCCATGGTGGCCAAACGCAACATTGCTGCGGCATGGACATAACCAGACCCCCAAAAGTAGCTAAATGACGCAGGGGAGTAGACTGGTGAGCCGCCCACGAGAAACCTTTGTTTGAGGCCAGGGGATGCCCAGCCAAGCATCAAAACATATGGGGCAAATGGATCAACCGACTGGGGTGATGGGGTCTTCCCTTCGATATGCTTTGTTTATATAATGTAGTCCTGAGTCGCTATGCATGTATGTACGTGACCACTGCTGGTATACCTGAAATGCCATTGGATACAGATCAAAAGTGCTGTATTGTTATTATTTATGTTTCTACAAAAACCAATAAAGCTGACTATCAAAACAAAACGTTGTGCTTTAACCCGTTTGCCACGGCCGTGATTTCGCAGCAGCGCGGCACTTCAGCAAAACGGGCGGGGCCGCGGCGGCCGTTGGACGTGCGCAGCACTACGAAGGTAGTGCTCGCGACGTCCAACGGGCGATGGCAGCACTTAAGGGGTTAATTATAAGTCAATGAAGAATATGATGAAGTAGATTTGCAACTTAAAATTGTACCTTCTCTACAGTTGCGGGCACATCCTAATTCCCCCCACGGGACCCCGCCCTTATGGCGGGCGGTCCCGTTCTCCGATAGGGTGACGGGCGGACGATGTCCGCCCGTCATCCTAATGGGGCCCTAAGGCAGGCCCCGAACATTCACCCAACCAAGTCTCAGTAAGGAAAAGACACAGAGGGTTTGTGTCGACCAACAGATTAAAAATATCTAAAGAATGTCTGGGAAGAAGACAGGACAGAAATATAGGTGGGTCCCGGGGAGATGACACTGGAAGACAGCCCAAACTCCAGCCACAAATCGAACAACTCTTTTTATAGGCATGTCTTCCTGGAAAAAGTCTATGGCAGAAAATCGCCTTTCCTCTTAAGGAGAGAAGCTCTTCAGAGGTGTAGGTATGTATACTGAGAAGGCCACAGACTTAAGAGGGACAAAGAGCACCGTCCGCTTCCGAGACGCTGACGGGCGCAGACGGGCTTACCTTAGGCGCTCCTTTGGCGCAAAAGTAGGCGCGCCAGCACCGCGCGACCACTGAGCGGAAAAAAGGGCCCCTAGATTTATAACCTATCCGGCGACGGTGAGTAAGACTGCACCACTGGTCCGCCGGCCAGCGTGCCGGTAGTCCTCCTAAGATGGCCCCTGAATGCTAAATGCAGCCTACTGGCCTACAGGTCCCAGAATACCTTGCGGGCCCAAACAGCCGAGCAGGTCTGGAGAGATGCGTGGGAGAGTCTCCCGCGATGCTGTTGCCACCCAGCAGGCAGGGAAAAGAAGTAAGGAAAGATGCCAAAGTTACGGACAGGAGAACACCCAGCTTTCCGCCTCAGGTGGGGCAAATGAAGAGAGCAGGAGGAGGAGAGATAGCGTCAGGTAAGCAGTGTCACAGAGATACCACAAGCTCTAGCAATCAGCGTACACAAAATACCAATACCACCCAAGAGCAGCCGTCTGACGCGCTAGCAATCAGCGCGCAGTAGCGGTAGAGGAACAATACACAAATACAAGTTTTAAAAGTTTTAAAATGCGCTATAGATCAGCGCAGATAACAGTTATATGAAAATGGCCCTAGCAATAGTCATTCAAGCCTCTGTCCAACCGCACCCAGCATCCGCCTCAGTTTGCAGCGGGGGGTACTCAATCACTGATAATGGCTCCCAGTTTGTTAGCAAGGAAATGGAAGACTTTATGGTTAAATGTGGTATTGTACATAGGAGAATTGCTATTTTCCATCCTGAGGCCAATGGCCAGGTTGAACGGTTCAACCGTGTGATCAAAGAGGCTATTCAGCTTTCCATTAAGGGTGATTTGAATTGGAAAAATGTGTTACAATCCATGCTTTTGGCATACAGGACTTCGCCTAATTCTGTAACGTTGGTCAGCCCTTTTGAACTTTTAAGAGGACTTAAACCTAGTAGCAGGTTGGCACCTTGGTGGTTAAAGAAAAATATAAGCGGGTCTGATAATTTTTTGAAAGTGGATTTTGAGGTGGTTCAACGCAGAGTTGAGCTATATAAAAATAGAATGAAACATTCTATGGAAAATAGAATTGGTTCTACATCTAGTCACTTGATAAAGGTGGGTGATTTAGTTCGCATTAAGAAGAAGGAAGGTGTTAGTAAGGGTTTTCCTGTGTGGTCGAGTCCTAAAAAAGTAATTGAAGTTTTTAAGAATGCGGTTAGGGTTGATGGTGGTTCAGTTTGGAACTTAAACAGAATTTATGTGTTTACTGGGATTAGCCCGGTTCAAAATGACTATGACAGTAATGTGTTTTTGGATGTTGGGCAACAAAGTGCACAAGGGAACTGTACGTATGCTGAGTGCAATCCTGGTAACACCAGGATCGAGCATTCTCACCGTCTTCCTGCTAGGTATAAGGACTTTGTAATGACTTACTTTTATGAAGTTGTTATTCTTTGGCTTTCTGGGTTTTTTTTGTTTGTTTTTGTTTTCTATTTTTGTTTCAAGGGGGGAAGGTGTGTTGGGAACTGCTCATGCGATGCGAGCTGTCACGAGCGTGGTGGTTTTGTCACAGCTCGAGACTGGCTCGTGTCGAGTGGAAATGTTGGGGAGAATGTTGTTGCTTAAATATGGTGGAACTATGCTGTAGTACTGTTGTGAGGGAGGTTGGCATTAACTGACTGGACTTCTTTGAGAGCAGACGCTTGAATAAACTACGTCGCTCATTACTACGTTTCCGTTCTTATTTGCTTCATTGGATTCTCCTACATTTACTTTTGGCAAAAAGCAGTGCAGAGGAGAGAACATTTCAAAGGAGCTGACACTAACAATCCAAATTTCAAAGGACTCTCTGCGCTAAAATACATCAGGTATGCTGAGTATAGCATGTAGGAGGTGGGGGTGGGGGGGCGAGAGACCCACAGGGCAGAGCACGCCTCTGACAAGAGCAAGTGCAAATGTATTGAGAGACTACTTGTGTGGATTATTTAGTGTGCTGTGCTTAACATCTGTAAACAATACTGCTTTGTATGCTAAAGATCTATATTGGATTGGACAATCATCTTATTGGAGTCACTGTGGGTATTTAGATATATGAACCCTTGCATACCTTGAACTGCCCTACATCAGAAGATCCCCTGATTGCTCAAGCCACCCTACCACTGGCAATGACGTGGTAAAGGGGTAGTACTTGCCCCAATTACTCAGGACCTATAGAAGGTCAGGCTTCAGGACATCAGGAGTAAAATGCCACAATCCACACTGATGGGCCCAGTATCTCCTGCTTGCCTCATAGCCCTCTGAAAGAGTTTATGTCACCTTCAATTACACTACTGAGTTACATCCTTTCTGCTGAGAGGATTCACAAATAGTCCTTGTCCTGGGGTATTCTGAGCCCCATCAATTTAAAAAATATACAGAGCGTCTTAAGATTCTCAAGCTTTTTTAAAAAAAGTCAACACTCTCAGCTGGTGTCCATGCTGATGTTTCTACTGAAAAAGTGATGGACATACAACTAGGATTTACCTAAATTCTTTTCTGAGTTCTTTCAAAAGGTTTTTAGCATTGCTCAATGTTTTCCAAATTACCACCCTACATTTTCCTTCACTGTTCATCCCAGACCCGTCCAGAACCCTAAGAACTGCATATAGTTACGTCCTAGTCCAGATAACTCTCTTGTTTCACAGGCAGGTGCACTACCTTTGGTAAAGAGCCACCCACTATCAAAGATCATTTTTTTTATCCTAGAGAGACTGCTTTGAGGCAGATGACAGGTCTATTGCCAAACACCAAACTTGGGGTAACTCCAAACATCCGGAAGCACAATTTGGAGAAGGGGTTCTTAATTTTTTTTAAAACATCTCTGCCAGGGATCAAGAACACAAAAGAGGATGCTTTATCCCATAGCTGTTTCCAAATAGAGGGGCAGATTTACAAGCCCCTTGAGACACTTTTACGCCGCTGTTGCGTCACTTTTGTGACGCAGCAGCGGCGTAAACAATGCGCCACGTTGCGACTTATTTACAACGTGACGCATCTAGGCAGATGCGTCACGTTGTAAAGCCCTGCGCCACATGAAACCTGCGTCAGGTTTCATGTGGGTGTTCTGTCGCAGGGTGGGCGTTCCCTCACAGGAAAGCCCCGTAAAACTGACGCAGTGAAATCTACAAGATTTCACTGACTCAGTTTTACGACGCTGCTGCGTCAAATCCTTACGCCTGCTTGAAGCAGGTGTAAGGAGTGACGCACCACGTTGAGTATGGGTGGCCCCTGTGCATTGCAGGAGTTGCGTCGCGCTTGCGACGCGACTCCAGCAATGCGCCGCCAATATGCCACAAGATGCGTCACGCATCTTCCCTTCCTTGCACCATGATGCGCCGCATTGTAAATGCGGCGCGTCTGTGGTGGCTGAAGGAGGGGATTGCATGACGCATCTGATTTGATTTGATTTGATTTGATTTTAGGATTTCTAAAGCGCGTAGCTACCCTTGGGCGTCCCAGCGCTAACATTAAAGCTTGACATACCTCCAATGGGTGGAATTATTTAGGGAACAACCAGGTTTTCAGGAGTCTGCGGAATGCGAGAAGATTGTTTTCTTTCCGGATGTTAAGGGGAAGGCTGTTCCAGAGTTTAGAGGCGTTGTAAGAGAAGCTGCGACCGCCAGCGCGAGCCTTTCTTATTCTGGGAATGTCTGCTAAAAACAGGGTGTCTGATCTAAGTTCTCAGGAAGATTTATGGCGCTTAATTAGGGGTCTCAGAATTGGTGGGCCCTTGCCTTGTAGGATCTTGTGGGAGATGCACAAGGTTTTGAAGGAGATACGTTCTTGGATGGGAAGCCAGTGAAGGGGCTAGAGGGAGGGTCTGGCTGAGCATCTTGATTTTGTTCCAGTCAGTAGTCTTGCTGCGGCATTTTGAGTGTGCTGCAGTTTCTTTATGGTAGCTATGGGTGCACCTAGATATAGGGCATTTCCGTAGTCCAGTCTTGATAAAATAAGGCCCTGCATCAGGATTTTTCTAGACTGGGGGGGAATGAGCGGGAGGATCTTGCGGACTACTCGCATGACCCCAAAGCAGGTTCCGGCTGTCTTTCTTGCTTGGGTTCTTAGGTTGAGCTCCTGGTCAAGGCAGAAGCCAAGACTTTTGATTTCTTGTTTTGGTGTAGGAGGGATGCCCATGCTGACTGGCCAGGCAAGGGTTGAGGGTAGTTTGTTTGGGTTGCCCAGAAGCATGACTTCGGATTTCTCTCCATTGAGTTTGAGCCTGGAGTCGCCCATCCAGATAGAAATGTTGTGCAGACAGGAGACTAGTTTGTCCATTGATTGGTCTGCTTGGTTGATGGAGACGACTGGTTGTGTGTCGTCTGCATACATGACCGCCTTAATGCCGAATGGAGTGACGACGTCATCCAGGGGGGCCATGTAAACATTAAAAAGTGTGGGGCTCAGGGAGGAGCCCTGAGGGACTCCACAGTTCAAGGGGAGAGATTTGGATTGGCCGTGGCTGTTGGCCACTTTGAAAGTCCTGTTTTCCAAGTAGGATTTTAACCATGCCAAAGCTAGGTCTGAGATGCCCGTTTTTTGGAGACGGTGTAAGAGAATGGTGTGGTCCACCGTGTCGAAGACAGCACTCAGGTCCAGGAGGATCACTGCCACTGATCCTCCTGCGTCTAGAATAGACTTTGTCTCCTCAATCACTGCCAGAAGGGCGGTGTCAGTCCCTTGTCCAGGCCTGAATCCTGTCTGTGAGCGGCGGAGAAGACCGTTAGACTCTAAGAATGTTGAGAGTTGTTCATTGACGATTCTCTCCGCCACCTTATTAATGCCCGGAATGAGGGAGATAGGTCTGAAATTCGAGGGGTCCAGTGGGTCCAGATGAGGAGTGCGCGGACTACCGCGTTTTTCCAGCTGATGGGAACTATGCCGCAGGCGAGCGAGGCATTTATCAGCGTCGAAAGATGGGGAGCTATGATGGGTGCTACTAGTTTGAGTTTGCTCATGGGGACTGGGTCGTCTGGTGAGCCACTCTTCACCTGGCTGAGAGTATCCAACAGCTTCTCGGTAGAGATGGGAAGAAAAGCATTTAGCGTTGGTGAGTTAGGGTTGACGGGCCTAAGTGGGAGGCCCATGGCGGAATTGGTGTTTGGAAAGGTCATTATTATTTTAGAAATGTTGGCTCGGCGAATTGGGTGCATCTAGTACCGGAGGGGTCGGCAACTGGTTGCGGTTTGGGTACTTTCAAGAGACTTTTTACTACGCGATATGTCTCCCTGGAGGAGTTGGATGCTGCCATGATCTTTTCTTCGTAGTAAGTGGCTTGTGATTTTTTGATAAGACGTTTGTATTGTTTCATAGTTGCTTTATAGGATTCGTTATTGTTAGGAGTCCAGTCTTTTCTCCAAGTACGTTCCAGTCTCTTACATTTTTTGCGTAGATCTCGTAGTTCCGGTGTGTACCAGGGGGATTTATAAGAGTTTCTCTTACTAGGTAGCTGTTTAATAGGGAGAACTGCGTCCAAGGACGATGTTATCCATTCTCGGAGTTGGTTGTCTGCTTGCGAGGGATCATGACTCAGGGTAGGGGAGGTAGCTAAGAGTTGGAGGGACCAGGCATTCGTGTTTAATTTGTTCCACGGGCGGGATGGTGCTTGGGGTGTAGGGTTGGGGGTGGATTGACAGGAGGTAGGGATGTTGAACAGGATAAGGTGGTGATCTGCCCATGGAATGGGAAGAGGGGCGGAGGTAGACAGTTCTTGTATGTTTGAAAAGATGGGGTCCAGGAGGTGACCCTTTTTGTGCGTGGGCTGGAGGTTTTTCACGGAAAGGCTGATTGCTGAAAGGTCTTCCTTGATGTCTTCCGCTATTTTATTCCCTAGATCGTCGAAGTGGATGTTGAGATCTCCAAGCACTGTAAAGTTGGGGGATAAACAGGCTAGGGAAGTGGTAGTCTCTACCAGGGAGTTGGGAAATTGTTCGAGAGGACCCGTAGGTCTGTAAATAAGTATACCCAACAGAGTCTTTTCCGGTGAAAGTTGTAGCGAGAATTGAACATTTTCGCAGTTAAGGACTGGATTGTCCTTAAGCTGACAGGTAAGATGGGCTTTAGTAATAATTGTGAGTCCTCCTCCTGTCCCTTTTGGTCTGTCCAGGTGTTTAATCGTGTAGCCTGGAGGGAGGGATTGGACTATGTCTGGATCTGATGAGGGAGTGATCCATGTTTCCGTGAGGAATAGTACTTCAAGATTGTAGTTTTGGATAAGTACATTTATGTCGGTACTATGTTTTGGTAGTGATCTACAGTTGAGTAGAGCCATTTTGAATGTCCGTACTTTGCGGGTTGAGTGCATGGTGAATCTGTATGCACAATGTTTACATCTGTCATGCTTCTCCTCTGGGGAGATTGAATGGAGACAGAGATCAGGGGTGTTTGGTATTAGCTTCCTGATAGTGTCTGACGAATATGTAGTGGGGGCTACAGTACGGGAAGTAAGGGTGTTGGGCCCTGGGCTCGTACTGGCGCGGACGGACTTGCCTTAGGCGCGCCTTCGGCGCGCTGATGGCGCGCCTGCTGTGCTCGTCCGCTACGCGTCCGGTAGGGGCACATCTTTATGAGGACAGAAGGGGGTGTGGCCTAAGGGCGGTGGGCGTGGCCTCACTTCCCTGCGATTTGGTGGCAAATTAGTTGTCCGGTCCGCGGCAGCGTTTACCTCGGCTGCGCGGTCTGAGAGCAGCTCAAAGGAGCGGCGAGTGCTCTGGATTAGCGTGCAACAACAGGTGAAATAATTTTTAAAAAACAGCTATTAATCAGTGCTTTTAAAACAAATTGGCAATCGTGGCTCCCGGCTTCCGCCTCAGGAGTGTAAGTCAGGCTAATGCGGTTGATTTCCTCAATGCGTCTTATATAGTCTACAGGGGGCGTGGCCTAAGGGCGGTGGGCGTGGCCTCACTTCCCTGCGATTTGGCGGCAAATTAGTTGTCTGGTCCGCGGCAGCGTTTACCTCGGCTGCGCGGTCTGAGAGCAGCTCAAAGGAGGGGCGAGTGCTGTGGATTAGCGTGCAACAACAGGTGAAATAATTTTTAAAAAACAGCTATTAATCAGTGCTTTTAAAACAAATTGGCAATCGTGGCTCCCGGCTTCCGCCTCAGGAGTGTAAGTCAGGCTAATGCGGTTGATCTGTTCTGGCGCATCCCTGCTGATTTGCAGAGATGCACCAGAACATGTAAATATGCCCCGAAGAGTCTAAAGATGGATTCCTCTGTCTCATACTGGAGAAGGTAATAATGTTAGTGTCCAATCCGGTGTCTTCATTAGATAACTGTTTTCACCCATGGAAACATCAGAGGAATGCCAAGAGAGCTCTTTTAAGCAGTTATGGCCCGGGATACTTGTTTAGCTATCAACAAGTATAGCTTTGTTCACAAGCCAGTCAGCAGTACTTGTTGAGTGGTGCCTCAAGGACAGTCTCTCTGTGCATTAGATGCAACACATTTGTAAGACCTAAGACATAATTTAATTCTTGGCGGGGCGTTTCTCCACCAGAGAGATGGAGTAAATCACTCCATCGTCCTGACGGATGTGCTGCCTGCCAAATGAAAAAAATGTCCCCAGTCCAAGCATACATTTCTAGAATTCCCAGGGACTGCTGTCACAGGGTTTCTTGACAATGCATCGTATGTTTGACGGACGGCTCTGTCAAAATGATGAAGCCATATGGCAAACTGTTTTTTCTATATCCTAAAGAAAAGTTCCAAAGCAGGATATTCTTTTTGAACATAAAATAAAACAATGCCTTCCTCTCATGGTGAGGGGACATTGAGCACCTTTCAGTGCCCCTTCATGTCAGATTTTTTCTGGAACTGACAGGCACTGAAAACCGGCTATATGTACCGATGGCCTTTACTCCGTCATGCCGTTGGAGGGATTTGACCACGGTGGGGAGACAAAGTAGTCTCTATTGAAGTAAAACCTTTGGTTCATCTGATTCTCAATTGGGCAGGTGGACCATAATGTTGGCGGGGTGGGGACTCTGTTGTCGTTGCATTAAATCAGGCTCCTATTTCATCAATACGCAAGCTGACATACTATGAGCAAGAACGTGTGGGAATACAACATGGCTGTGAGGGGTGTTAAAAAGAGAAATCCATCAGCGGGGCTTGCACCTAGAACACATGCCACCTTGCCCTTGTTATGTAATCATTGTGAATTTTATAGCAGAAAATAGGCATTTGAATGGGCTATTTAGACTGTATCTAGAGGATTGCACGCGCATTGTATTGCAAACATTCTGCACCTATACTGAACACATCCCACCGGTTTTGTCTTTATTCTTAATAATAAATGGAGCCTCCTTGCCTGCGGAATGTTGTTTTGCCTGTACTTGGTGCCCAGCTTATATCTGCACATGGTGCACTCCTCTGATGAGCTCAAACAGGATTGATGCACATGTAAAAAAAAAAGTGCTCTATTTTAGGTGTTCTAGGGTTGCGCTTTACCAATCGATATGCTGAGTTTTTTTTTTCCTCTGTAATGGTGTTTTCTGATGAGTTTCCCGCTTGTTGTGGAAGCTAGTTTGTTAATCCATACGTTCAGACTCAATCTGAAACTAGGCTTCTAATCAGTACATTTTGAGAATTTATGGTAGAATAGTAGTGATTTTTTTCGTTAATGCCTGTCTTCCCAGTTTGAACTTCTCAGGGTTTCTTTCTTAGTTTTTAGGTCTTGCCTAGAGTCAGCTTTAGCTTCATTTATTAGCCTCATGTTTTCTACAGCATTCATAATAAAATTACATGCGTGCATTTATACAAATAGGGACATTCCACCAACCTCCTTCATCTATTGGTCTGGTCAAGTATAATTTGCATTCTGCTTCTGCTACCACAGCATGCATCTTGTGACAGTGGGTTAGCCGAGCCCACTTCAGCCATTGACGCTTCATTTTGAGTGACAGTATTTTTCTTGTTTACATCTGCCTAAAAAGTAGTCCACTTTAGTGCCATGGCTGGTAGGCCATTCTCAGATCTAATTTCTATTTCGATTTATGGGCCTTTTTTATTGATATTATTTTATGAACATATGCAATACATATTTAGACAGCTAAATGTTTGCTTTTGATTACGCTTTAAGAAGAGTAACATGTTTAGAAGAACTCTATTTCAAATATACATTGATGGTATTTTCAATGGTCCTTAAGCTAAAAATATTTCCCTGGAATGGTATTCCCTTATTTTAAATTCTGGATTGACATATATAGTGTTTGACTGTGTCAAATGCCGTAGACTCAACATTAATGTATATTTTTGATCAGGTAAGAGAGGTGCTGAAGAATTATTGGTCTGTTTTATTATGAACACTGCACTTCACCTAAAATACCAACATCCCTGATGTAGGATCTAAAATAGGTACTCCTGCCTCAAGTTCACCATAGCAACGTCTGTAGGTTTTTGACGATTCACATGAGCATACAATGCAATCATGTCTGTGTTGGGGGTTTCTTTTGGCAAAGGATATAAACCAAAGTGAGCTCTACGGCCTAGAAATGCGCAATGTGAGCTGATGAGGACTGCCAGTGGTGACAGCAACAGCCAGGCAAAGTCACCTACAAGACTCTCCTGTAAGTGTACATTGGTCTGCCAGTCTGCAGCCAGGTTCTTCACTCCAACCATGTCAGACATGGATGATATATGTGTTTATGCAACTTCTATGCGTACAAGTAATGCATGGAGTGTGTCTGATGCATGTAGCTGTGGCTACACATAAATCCACCTTGACCTACAGAATCCAATTGATTTCTAAGATTAACATTGGGAAGAGTCCCAGACAGCAGTGTGAGCTGCAGGGCTCCTGTTGGGCATTACTGAGGTCCTTTGTAATGAGCAGACTCTAGGGTGTGTAGGAGAGAGTCAATGGTCACTTTGAATTGATAGGGAAATTCCCCATGCCCCTTTCCTGCCCCATCGATTCCAAAAAGGCATTCCCCCCACAGGATAGCAGGTAGTTGAGTGAGACAGCCAAAACTCTTTTCTGCTCTTGTATTGCATTTTCTCTGACAGACACCCTAAACTCCACCTCACCTTCCTGCTGACATCGGAAGAAAAAAGATTATACATGGACAGTCTGGAGGAATAAGCAGAAGACAGGAACAGCCCAATTCAGGTCCCAGATCTGGACTTTTAAAATATGCAATCTCTGTCTACAACCTAGTATAAATATGGAGAGAAACTTCCATCCATTGTGCCAAGATGTCTCTACCAGAACCCAGAATCCCTCACCAGGTACAACTTATAGGTACTTGTGTGCCTCCATGGTGAGAGTTTGACCAGCATCTCCACTTTGTCAAGTTTGGAACCTGAATATGGGGAGTTCTGCAGCCTCCATGAAAATCTGTCTAGGGGCCCGCCTTGATGTAAGGACCTGGCCAACTGCTTAAGAGGGTCATTGGAGATCCACCTAGAGGTGGCGGTCAGCAAAGGAGCTAAGGCTGACACAAACTAAAACTGCTGCTGCTGTTCAGTTACGGCCTCTATCCCTCAAACCAGAGGGAGAGGTCTGGGAGCCATTGGTGTCCCATCAGCATGTGCCAAAGCCACTGTGAGGGTTAATGTGAGGTACTCAGGAAACCAACTGCATTCTTTAAGGGTTTCCTGCTGAGGAACCCTATTGCTTAGATGCTTGAGGTACTGAAAGCATTGTTACCACATTCTGTGGTCTCAACCCTTGATCTTGACTGCCGGAGAAGGGGCTTTGCCAAGGAGAAAGGTGTCCTCTGTCATCAGAGAAGACATTCAGTGAAGCATTACCATAAGCGCTGCAACCTGGGTCCTAGACTGTTCTCCAACACTCACCATCGTTAGTATTTGAAATCCTGGGGTGCGGCTTGAAAGGCCTTCTGATTAACATGTACAGTATTGTACTGCGTGCAGCTGCACAGTACTTTTATCCTTTCTATATAAAGGCATGCTGGACATTGATTTGTTGATTGCTATTGAATGGTTTGTTAACTTCTAACTCTCGAACCACAAACCACTTCCCTGAGTAAATCTTGACCTGCTCAGCTCCGAAGCTATTAGTGTCAAGGTCTAAAGAGGTGCAACTGGTGCTCAGTTTTAGGGTCATTTGTAAGATTAGGCCCCATTACACCAGTGGTGAAAGGCTCTCATTGTCATGATCTGAGCCCAGGCTGCCCCTGCAATCCTGAAGAAGCTGACACAGAGATACGTTGGGCCTCATTTATGAAAAGTGACACATCACTGCGTGAAAACAGCGATACATCACTTTTCACTGTGCCCTCCTTGCCAAACTAATGATGAGTCATATTTACATATGACGCATCATGTCACAAGGAGTCACAGATATGTCAGTATTTCTGATGTATCTGTAGGTGCAAAATCGACGCATAGCTAGAGTATGTCACAAAAGTGACGCAACTTCAGCAATGGGTCATTTAACATGGGCAAGTCCAATTTCAGATGTGCCTGCATCAGTTTTACGGCTGCTGTGAAGCAGGCGTAACATATTTACACATTTGCGTCCTAGAAGTGACACAGTGAAATCTTATAGATTTCACTGTTTCACTTCTATGAGGCTTTCTTGCGGCAGAACGCCCACCCTGCATACATTATACCTGGCGCAGGTATAATGTGGTACAGGTGTTTACAAAGAGACGCATCTACCTAGATGAGTCAGTTTGTAAATATGACGCAACATGGCGCATTTTTTACGTTGCTGGTGCGTCACAAAAAGTGACACACCGGCGTCTAAAAGTGACGCAAGGGCTCATAAATAAACCCCTTTGTTTCGCCATCAGATATTTACGACTTTCACAATGATGTACCACTCTCTGATTCCTGCATCTATGCAGTTAGCAAAATGTCATCTTTTCAGGCAGAATAGCTCCGTTACAGCAGCAATCTTAGCAAAGTCCCCTGGGTTAATTTTCCTTCTGAATACACGGTTTTCGTGTCAGCTGAATGTTTTAAAAGGCAGTGTTATTTTGAAAAATAATTATCTTGACACTGCTTGTTGAGATTGTTGAGAAAGTTTAGCGAAGTGAAGTAAACCTGTCTTTCCCACAAGGGAAGTAAAGAGTGGTTTCAGGTCTGGACAGGCCTTTTTTCCACTGGGCTTTTCCCTGGTAGGCTGGAGCCCTTGGAGCCCAGTTTTGGGAGCTTAGGGTCGCTCCTGGTGCCTCTGTCACTTTCCCCAGCTCCTGAGCCTAATTGCAGCAGGCAGGGGAATCTTTCCAGAGAGAGAGAAAGAAATGAAGGAATGGGCACAGTAGATTAAAAACGATCAGAGACAGAAAAGACAAACAGGAGAGGAAAGAGAGAATGGATGGTTGGAAAGAGTGAGATAGCACGAGAAGATGAAGAGAGTGAAGCTGGTTTGAGCTTTTTTGCCAGGGCTGCTTTTGGGTCTAGTCTGGCTCTGATAGGTTTTGATTGCCAGAGGATTGCAGTAATGGAACGTAGATTGGAAGCAGATTGTTTTGCAGTCCTCTCTTTCTGCATTGCCCTCTCCTCCTCCATCAACACATTTCATTTCTTCTTATGAACAAAATGTTTCTTCCACGTCGCCAGGCATGTGGAATCTTGGTTCCAGCCCAGAAATCCTTCAAGATTTTCAGAAGCCTCAGGGTAAGGCTGAACCCCCTTGAATAACATCGAGTTTCATTTTCCTGTACAACTTGCTTACATGGAAAACAGTTTGCTTCTTAGAGATCAGGAAACGTGTCCCCTCAGAAGTGCTTCTACAAGTCCTGCTACTTTATGTGAACCCAGGAAAGGTGAAGAGGTGTATGTTGATATATGACATTTGTACCTCTCTTTATTCCAAAGTGTAATGTAATTGTATTTATGTCGCGCTTACTAGCTCTGATGAGGCATTGAAGTGCTTTTCGGTAAGTAGCACGCTACCCTGGAACCCAAACAGGATTAGTGGTGAATTAATATAGTGACATTTGAGTTAATGTGAGTGTTGGTCATATCACTCTGTTAGTTGGATTGGAAAGGATAATATGTGGAATGGGGGATTTAAAGAAGGAAGAGCCTAGAAAGTGTTTATTGGGAGATCATAGTAGTAGGGGGAGGTTTGAGGTGAGTATAAGGAGAGATAGAGGGAAGAATCTCTATCCATTTGTAAGGTTTCCACTGTCTCCAAACAGCCCCCCTCTTGTCTCCCACAAAACATGCAGTGCTATGTTTTCCATCATTCACAGAGGACATCGTGGTTACTTACTGCGTTGATTGCTAGATTTCCTCGGATGTTTGCAGGAGCTATTCCATAGAGGATCCCTGCTCCGGACAACCCTCCAAGAATTTGGGCGACAACGTAGAAAAACGCCCGCAGGAAGGAGATCTGAGACCCCACCAGGAAAGCAATTGTCACAGCTGGATTCAGGTGGGCACCGCTAACGTGACCCACAGCCTGGACCATGGTGCCGATTGCCAAGCCAAAAGCTATAGAAATTTGTAGGACAGTTGGAAGAGCCGAAGGCCATTTTAGGGCAGAACCCAGCCCAAAAAAAACAAATAGCAGAGTGGCAATAAATTCAGCTAATACAGCCCGGACAAAAGTCCACGCGCAAAGTTCCTGCCTCATGGATCCGCTGGGCAAAAAATTAGCAGCCAAGAAAGTTCTGTAACCGTGATCTTGTCTCCTTCAATCTGCACCACAAAAGTGTAGGAAAATACTTATATACCAGGTGAGCAGGTGACAAGTTCAACCAGGGGTGGATCTGTGACACTTAAACACTCCACCCCTTTAATATACCAGCCAGAAAACAATTCAGCTGAGAACAACTCACACCTCCCTTAGAAGTAATTTTGAGCAGAGTCACATGGCGCATAGAAGATGGTTTTATATAACACATCAAATAGCTGTCACACTGACATGATCAAAGGCATATCCTTGTGTCCTTTCTCCTGTCTTAAGTGTTGAAAGTGTAATGAGAACGTAGCAATAATTCTGTTGTTGCTGAGAAGCAGCTAATTCCCCTACCGAGATGTTGGAAACATTGGCACCCCCCTCCTTTGTTTCAGTTCAGTGGCAAACTTGGAGGCCACTGGGTGTGGGCCAGGTTGCATCACCATAGACGTCCAATTGTGTCTGAAGTTTGGACATTATATTAACATCAGAAGAGAGCTTGTGAATAAAGTTGGGGTTTGAGGCATTCACTTTAAATGGTCCCTGTGCAATCTTGCTGTATATTGCAAGATTTGCTTCTCCCTAATTGATCGGCCCCACAGCCAGAAGTTCAACTTTCTTGTACGAATCTAAGTAGCTCTTTCACAGTTGCTGTCTCTCTCTTGCTTTCTATCCCACTCTGGGAACTCTCTTATATATTCTCTCACGCTCTATCTCATGTAATTTCTTTACAAGGGTATGGGATATCGGTATTATCAGTTGCGCATTTCTGAGTAACAAAATATATTACGGGGCAGATTTACAAGCCCCTTGTGCCACGTTTACGCCGCCTTGCGTGACGCAACAGCGGCGTAAATGTGGCGCATCCCTGCGAGGCATTTACAACGTGACGCATCTAGGGAGATGCGTCACGTTATAAAGCACAGCGCCACAATGGGGGCGTTCCCACGCAGGGTGGGAGTTCCGGCCCTGTGCGCCTCGCAAAAGTGCCTGCGTGAAATCTACAAGATTTCACACAGGCACTTCCACGACGATGCTACGTCAATTCCTTACGCCTGCTTCAAGCAGGCGTAAGGACTGATGCAGCATGTTAAGTATTGGGCGGCCCTGAGCATTGCTGGAGTAGCATCGCGCTTGCGACGCGACTCCAACGATGCACCGCCCTTACATCACGAGATGCGTCACGCATCTGCCTACCCGTGCGCCACGACGCGCCGCATTGTAAATGCCGTGACGCAAGGGTAGTTTTGCGTGTCGCATTTGTTCTGGCGCATCTCTGCTGATATGCAGAGATGCGCCAGAACTCGTAAATATGCCCCTACCTGTCCTTCAACTTCTCCATCAAGACATCTTTCCCTGTCACTTTCAGAAGGCTGAGCTCCTGGCTGTGGAGAGAGCTCATGTGAAAAACAGATGTTCCCCCTGCTCTATACCTCAGTGTCACTGATGAAAATCTCTGTGTGGCAATTTTGAGATAGAAAACAGTGAATTCACGGAGGCTGATTTAGAATTTGGTGGTAATTAAACATTCTTTGGTTTGTGAGGAAAACGTTAGATCATCCATTGGAGGTTTCGCCACAGGTGAGTAATTCCTTGGTGGTATTATCTTCAACATATTATTTATAGAGTGGTGGTAATTCGAGCGCAGCGTTTTCCAGCGTTCCAGCGTTTTCCAGGGGCAGCCAGCAAATTCTTAGTGATACTTTAACATTTTTGTCACCAACTGGAGTTTTTTTTGCTTCCTCTCGATTCTATATCGAGTTCCAAGTCTTGACTTTACGTGGGCTAAAATCAACCTTTGCAAAAACGACAAAATACAGTAACCAATGTTGCTTTATTTCTAATCCCTAGTAGTTTGTTCTTTGCCCTACGTACGTGCTGAGTGCCTCGACATCTGAGCTCATTTTATCTGGCTTGTTCTTAATTTGGTCCATATTTTAATGTGTTCATTCCACTCCCTGTTCTGTTCTGGCTTTTGCAAGCCAGCTGCAATTATTGACATTTAATCCCAGGAAAGGGCGAGTCGACATTGTAGCCTGATTGGTTTCCACGAGTTAAGAGCTGGCACCTCATTGAATGATCGAGAAAAACTCGTCCAAGATGCGGCCTTTGTTCCCATGCGTCTTTACAGCCACAGGCGTCGAACATCAAACTTAGGGCCATATTGGAGCTATCGCCGAGTTAACGGCACTTTATCCAAGCCAAAATTGGAATAAAGGTATCACCCCATTCACAAGCTGGTGTACACAACAGAAAACACCAGTTAATCCATGATAGCTGCCGCAAAAAACATTGCCACAGATGACCCCGGCAATTATCGCTAATGAGATACAGAGTAGCCGCAACAACACCACTCTGCAACATTCACAGCGATCAGCCACATCGGCGATAAACCCACGAAACATGCGATGATGCGCGTTAGCAGAAGAAAATGAACACCTGCACTGACCTGGTGTAAAGTCAGACGACAACCAGCACCAGCCAATGGAGAACAGCCCAAAGCCAAACCTGAAGAACAACAGATGCCCGAGCAACTGAACATGCAGCACGGAGCTCCAATAGGACAACAACACCCACCGTCACCACACCCAGGACCACAACCCCCCTGGTACCCCCACCCCCCCGGAAACCCCCGGACCACCACAGAGGCAGCAGGGACAAAGACAGCGGACCCACAGGAAATGCACCAGCCTCACAGACTCAACACCAGTGGAGATGCCAATGCCCACTACAGGCTCAAAAGGACAACCATCCTACGCATCCTGACCATCATCGTCCAACAGGCTGACGGCACCAACACTGTGGACAACCAACACCCCACCACACACAAAGCTGCTGGCTGTGATGCCCATGTTGATCTCTGGTACCTGCCAACCAACACCCACCAAAGTCCCTCACAGCTATGCTGGATGCCATCATCAGCCTGGTACCACAGTAAGTATTTATACGTTCACCATAATGCGCAGGATCCGCTGGAGACCAAGCAATGACCATACGCCTTAGCTGGATGTACGCACATGTTGGGGGCAATCCACAGCACACATGTCATACTCGGGCCCCCTGGTGACACAGCACACAATCACCGCAACAGAAAGCACACGTCTCACATCAATGTGCAGGCAACATCCGAACACCGTGGAATCTCCACCAATGTCTTCGCAAATACCCAGCCAGTGTGGATGATTCCTTCATCCTCCGACAGTCCATCATCAACCAGCAATAACAGGATGGCACCAAGGGAAATGCACAGCCCCATGGCAAGTTCCGAATGAATACCTCACACACCTCAACTCCACAACCATGCAACTCACAACTCTGGCAATGCACATGTCACAAAATCCCAAACAACATGCAAAACAACATGCCCACCCACCAGACACAACAGAACAACTTACAATTGGTAATCTGGGCAAGCCGTGAACATGAGCCATCAAAGGCATGGCACCTCAGCCACACAATAGCGGAATGTGGGGAGAGGTGGCAACCAGGCATGTGTGAAGGAGGCAGGAGAACTATGATTGGAAAAGTACACAATGCCAAGAGTAGCAGCAATGTGCTGGACAGACCGCAGTGTGCAGAACACACCTATATCCATGTCGACTTACACCACTGGTGTATGGAGTGTAGTGGACTGTGGACGCAACCATGTCACCCCAGCCAGTGGGGGAGTACGCGGAAATGTTGCCTGTTACATCCCCCGTAAATGTGAGCGAAGTGGGATGGCCTGGCGTACGGCAGGCCAGCGTAGGGGTGTGAATAAAAAGCACATAGCCCTGGGCGGGGTCCTCTCCCGGAATGGCCAAAGTTTCTGCCAGGGCAGCGCATCTCACCCTGCCACAAGGTCGACGCCATACTTGTGAACGGAGTTGCCTGCAATCCATCGCGCTTGCCATACCCCGGCCCGTTGGACCCCGAACCAGTCAGGTCCGCCTGTGCGCAGCGGGGCCACACTGATCACCTGCCGACACCGGCGTGTGTCAAGGAGGGCCCACCACGTGCTGCCACAAGCTCCAAGACCGGGCCTGCGACCCTGGCAGCCTCCTCAGACCATAACGACCTCCACAACACAGGCCCGCTTTACTCCTTTCTTGTTTACGTACTCTACTACTGCACCTGGCATACACAATGGTCACGAAGGTCACACATTTGGACCTGAGTCTTGATTACACCATGGCAGGGAACATTATTTAAGGCAGAGTTTATGTCACTATACTCCCTTCGATGTGGTGCCACCAAGTCTGTGCAAAGCATCACTACCACACGTGTCTGTGGGCCTACGCGGTCTACTACCCTTGGCCTACGATGTGCAAGAGTAGGTCACAGATTGGAACTGAACATCGATTATTCAAAGGCACATATAATTGCATACAAGGAGAGGCCTCAGAGGATGACGCATTGCAGTCCGGAGGGAATAGGATCATCATTACGGAGGTGATCGAACACTACCGACAACTGCCTTGGTGTCACTAACTCTGTGCTTCGCGAGCCAGCGACACGTGGCTATGGGCCACTGCTGACCACTGCCTCCGGCCTACACTCCTGTCCAGTGGCAAAAAAGTCTTGATTTAGCAATGGCGGAATTCATATTAGTGTACAGGCATCATCGCAGACTGCATCCCATCCCAACCCAGGTGCCACTAAGTCTGTTCCCCGACATTCATAGACACTCTCTGGTCGTACATTGGTGGCGTCTGAGTCTATGGACTAGGGGGTAGTGTTCATCCTCATGTGGCTGATACCTACTTGGTGTTGGCAACGAGGCTGTCGCTTTCCACTCCTCGACTTACTGCTTCCGGATAACATCAAACCTCTGCATCATGCCCGGGAGGACACCTTCCACTGTCCCCAGCAAACCTCCGCCACATACATCTCGGACATTGGTGAGGACCCGCTCAGCTCGCGTGGCCCATCTGACTGCACCGCAAGTCACTGTCCCATGGCGGGGTGCCTGTGCCCGCAGCTGTGCATCCGGGGCCACTAACTCTGTGCTGGTCAGGTCCAAGACCACTTCTTCTGAGATATTGGCTGGCCTCTGAGGCGAAGGCCTTGGGGTCATCAACGCCATGTGTTTGTGGCCCTGAGCTGTCAGCTGCCTCTGGCCTCAACTGTAGCACACCAGGGCTCACACATCAAATCGAGTCCTGACTGTCCCGAACGTCGAATCGCCGCTGGAGGCACATGCCACCACCGACAGGACCAACTTCAAATGCCAGTGCCGAAACGGTCGTACTGGCAGACTGACGGAGTTGCTCGCACCTGTCAGGTATGCCATCTTCTGCATGTTCTCCTCCTTAACACTCCAAGTGCCACTAACTCAGTGCACCACAAATCATCGTCCATTACTGTTTTGGTTCTGTGCTGTGGAGAGCTCACGCAGCAATGTCACCTCATGCAGTGTGGGAGACCAGGCACGATGATGAGGTAGATGATGCAGGTGTCCCTTCATGTACATAAACAAACCTTTTTAAAATATGCCGTTTTGTAACTTACATGTGTGCTGCATGAAGCAGCACACATGTAAGTTACAAACTGGCAGTTTAGGTGTGTTTATGTGCAGGAAGGGACACCTTCCTTTACATTAACAAACCTCCCTGCTTGCAGACACCCTTGCACTCTGGTGCAAGGGTGTCTGCATTGGCGCTAAGTTGTAAAACTTAGCACCATCGTAGGGGGAAAAGCAAAGCTGCACCATGTCATTGTGAATACGGTGCATCCTTGCTTTTCCGAAGTAGCAGAGAGAGGCGTTAAGGCAAGAAGGCTCTCCGCCGCTTCCTTGTGAATATCCAATAGTGTGTGTGTTTGTGAGGTGGAGGCGGTAATTAACACATGTGAATCACAATAGTGTCACAGAAATGGACGTTACAGTAACAAATGTCATGCCCTTATAACATTCCTCACTCATAATGTGGGATGAGTCTATTTTTAAAAAACAAATAATAATCATGAAAAAATGTGAAAGCATGTGTTAGTTTGTTTTACTTTATATTAATAAAATAAATGGTTTCCACATTTCAGTGTATAATTGAGCTCAGCAATGGCTTAACGGGATACTATTTTTAAACAAATGTATCGAACTCTGGATTACATTTTAAGCTGTGTATAAAGAGTAAACAAAAAGTACTTTGTGTATGCTTTTTTAAACAGTTCAGATTTGCTGTTCATGCTTGTTTGATTTCTGCTGGTTTTCTTTGTGAAGCTCCAAGGCACAAAATCACTGTACATTTGAACTTCTTTAGGTGATAGAAGGGTAATGGTGTGAACGGTTCTTAGATAAGACATTCACATATGAGATAACTGTTAACTAGGCCCTTTTATGATCTTGCTTGACAGAGCAGCTGTCTCAAGATAATGATGTGACACTTATAACCAGTAGAAGGGCTTTAGCTCCTCTCACTTGTTGGGAGTTAGGTTTACACAACTTGATTGGGCAAAAGTTGTGGGCTTCCTCTGAAAGAGTGCTTGTCGAGGACTTGTAATGTGCGTTTTTCGGTAGGGTTTAAGCTTGTGTTGGGCTGCTTTTGCAAGTGGGTTATGCTTGTGGATTTCTAACAGGCTTCCTCTGTAGGGTTTGGGTGTGTGTTGGGCTGCTTTTGAAAATGGGTTGTGCTTGTTGTGGACTTGTAATAGACTTCTCTCTGTGGGGTAAAGCAGCTTTTGAAATGGGTTGTGCAACTCAGCCCTTATGGCGGGGTGCACAGGCCTCATTGTTGCAAAGAGAGACAAGCTGTAGCTCTTCAATCCAACTCTACACATGCCACCTGACTGATCCCTCGTGCTGTGCAGTTCTTCTTCTGTTCTCTAATAACTAGGACATTCTTCCTCACCCTGGCGTCTTGTTTCACAATGCATCCAACCAGCATCACAAACTGCTGATCTGTGGGACATGGTGGGCTCCTTCCTGGCACACCGCTGCTGCCTTCGTGCCTGCAGCAGTGTCCCTCCCACCGGGCAATGCTGCAATGCTAGCAGAGTTTGGCTCTATGCCCAGGTCATACCTAGGCCTTTACTCACCAGGTGAGTTACCCCACTGGTGTAGTGAGATGGGGTGAGCGTGGGTACTTACTTAAGAGATAAAAGGGGCACTTCTGTGCGGCGAGGGTTCCTGGGAACGGTCAACAAAATAACTGAGGGCTTCCCATAGGCAGGAGGGATTCTGGTAAGGTAGGCGGGGCAAGCTGAGTATGCTTTTGGGGACTAGGAAGGAGGGGGACTGGCAGTACCATAGTGTAGTGTGCGATCCAAGGGTGCGGCATACCACTTGGTGGGTGATCCTGATGCCCCCCCCCCCGGATCGGTCAAGCGCTAAGAATGGTATACATCCTTCTGTATCACACTCATATTGAGACTGTGCTTGTGCTGCTCTCAATCACATCACAAAGTGGGCCTTCATAAGGCCAGTCTTTGTAACGTATACCTTGACCGTCCCACAGCCCTGCTCCAAGTAGGCTCGCTGGTTGGGTTCAGCTGCTGGTCACTCCTTATGGACAGCTTGTGGTCTTCTAATGAGGCTTATACCCTCCTTTCATGATTCACCTAGCTTGGTGCACTTAAACCCCCCAGGTTTACAATAAACAACTCTTGTGTACAGGTCTGATGGATAGGTTATGTCTGTGTATTATGTTATTTATCCAGGGTCCAAATGGCTACCCTTCTCGTCCTTCGCTGGATGCTCCATTATTCCGATCTAATGCCCCACTGATAGCTTCACCTCTATAATGCTAAATCCTTTCTTTATGGGCCTCCTTCTGGACTGTGTGTGGGTCCGTCGCTAACAAGCAGATGTCAATATTTTTCAGCATTATGCTCAAGCTGTACCCTGCTCTGTGCTTTGTCATATTTTGTCACGTTTCCCCGCTTAGCGGTTTAGTCCTTCAATCCGCATTGCCGCTGCCAATACATCGTTGGGTGCAGTTATTCTACATCACATGTTTGAAAAAGGCTTCATAGGCAGTATGGTGTGAGCCTGCTCTCAGTGGAAGGGAACGCTTTTTTGCTGGTGTTTCTTTTTCTGCTGCTACTATACAGTCCTTTCAGACTGCTTCCCACTTTCTTTGCGCCACATTGGGGAGACAGGTCATAGTTTTGCATGATGGAGTGCAAGGGGAGTGGTGTGCCTGTAAGAGTGCACTAAGAGGGTTGCGTGATATGCCAGTGTTGAGTGTAGGCGTGAACGTCATACTTGTGTGAGTGCAGGGTGGGTAATGTGTCTGCTATGTTTCCATGTGTGCTAGGATTGTATGAGTATAGTGAGTTGGACCTGTCTGAGAATACAGTGATGGGTCTGCTTGTATGAGTGTAGGGTGAGGGGAGTCACTGCGTGAGTACAGAGTGGGTGGCATCTATATGTGAGTGTAGGGTGAGTATTGTGTGCAAGTGTAGGGTTTCATCGTGTATTGTGACAGCCGGGGGAGGTATATGGTTTTGTGAGTGGAGGAGAAGCGGTGTTCCTGTGTGAGTACAGGATGATCTTTGGGCTCCCAGTGGGTGCGGGGTGAGCGGTGCACCCCATGTGGGTGTAGGGTGAACGGTGTATAGATGAAGGTACAGGGTGCAGCAGGATAAAGCCAAACCTATTGCCTTTGCCAATGCTTGTTCCAGAATAATGTGGATAGTGCCAATGAGTAGGAGGGATCGAAATACCCCTAAGGCCAGGTTACAGAGTGTGTAAGTGCAAGCAGCTGCGGGCAGAGCACACAGTGATACCTCTTGACCTCCAAGACACCCTCCTCCATCCCCACATAGTGTCCTGGAAACCCTGGACTGACATGTTATTGTCCATATTTGGCCTCAAACTTATAATAGCTGGTAAATGGATGGTGCCATCACGCTGTAATAATCATACTGGGTTTGATGTTGCTGCCCTATTTTTCCCCAACAGCCTTAATGAGTTTGTTTGAGCTGGAGATGTGTGGATTTTAGAGGGTTTGGTTGAAGTCAGTGACGGCTCCTTCACTATGGCGGAGGAGCGTTGCCGCACTGCTTTTGAGCAGTCTATAGGAAAGGAAATATAAAATGATAATAACTTTGAGTTATTATATTGTTATGTTTCCTTTGTGAGCGGGTGGGCGGGGCAGCTCTATTCACTGACCAGGGCAGGGTAGGATCGGTTTGCCCACTCTTAAGTGCGCAATGACTCTTTGGTCATCCCTTTCGGGCCACCCAAACCAGTCAAGCGCACTTTCCCCATTCTCCGTGCAGGCTGCATTACAGCATGCATGGAGAACAAGCCCAGGCCCCCATTCCCAGTTTGAGCGTCGAACCAGGATGCTCAAAACCAATCACAACGCTGCAATGCAGCGTTGTGGTTGGTCAGGGGAGCCTGGGTGTTTACGCACCGCACCGCTGCATGGCAGCATTGTGATTGGTCAGGGGAGCCTGGCAATTCTCCCTGGCTTCCTAAGCCATGAGGAGAGTACGAGCAAGGAGCAGAGACGCAAGACCTATGGGCAGTGGCAAGTTAACTGTATAATATTTTTTGTTTTGCTTTACATTGTTCAACCTTGCGCATCACCCCCAGCTCACCAGCCTTGCCACCCAAGAGTTATGCTGGCCACCACTAGTTGCAGGAAGTCAGCACAGGAAGCCAGGGTGAAGAGAATGATAAACGTGCAAATCCAATGATAAATAGCGACTCTTGTATGTCTTTTGGTATTGCTGGAATTATAGGGCTTTTTGACAAGTCCCTTGCACCACCAGTGTGATAAAAAGGGACGCATCAGTCCTCAAGGGGCTTGTAAATAAGCCTCCATGCCTTTTGGGGCCGAACAAACCAGTCATGCGCACTCTGCCCTTCTCCATGTAGGCTGTAATGCAGCCTGCATGGAGAACATGGCCGGGGCCATTAGCCCCAGGCTTTGCGGCATCCCGACCAATCACAACGCAGCTTGTAGCTTGTGTTTGGCCTAGGGGTGGGAGCCTGGTTTTCTGCCTTCTGTTCCTGCCGGAGGCAGGAGAGCAGTGGCAGAAGGAAAGAGGACACGGGATACGGCCGGCGGGAAGGTAAGTCTTTTTTTATTATTAAATTAACCACCCGGGCGACCCCCTCCCCACATGGGCCCCCGCCACCCCACCCGCAAGTCATGCCAGCCGCGACTGGAGCCACTATTGGCATGGCTGGAAGGGCCGACTTTATTCAGGTGAGCAGTGTGAGAAGTAGGCCTGGTTTATGCTGCCCACTAATTAAAGTGGGCTCCTTTGCACCAGTCAAAATCACCCTTATTCAGTCAAAGACAACCTTTATAGAAAGCTATCCCAGTGGTAGCTGTGGAGAGCAGCCTTCAGGCTAAGTCTTGAAGGAATGTAAAGCAGCTTGTTTCACCAGATCAGAACCTCCTGAATAACCAAATGAAAGGAGAACCACACAATAGATATATAAAATATATTTATTTATTACTAAACACTCTCTACTAACCTCTATACGAGATTAGAGCACAAGGCACACAATTCTTAATCAATAGAACAACAGTAAATATCACAATACACAGCGGGCTCCAGGGGGAGACAAAACCATATACTAAGAAAGTGGTCTAGCTACAATGACTTGGCTAGACACAGTGCCTAGAGCACGTAGGATCGCTGGGACCCCAAGGAACCACCCAAAGTAGTGACACAGGGTACCCATGGAGGACGGGTGCAGTGTGAGAACACAGACGCAAGCCCCGTACAACTCTATGGGAAAGTCGTGGTTGGAAAATTACAGTTTAAAGACACTTCGGAGAGGAGTTCAAGCAAACAGTTTAAAACATAGAAGGTTCCAAGGCCAGCACCCTTGTGAGTACCGAACTACCCGTGTTACCTATCCCAGGGGAGCGGGTGCATAGGGATCATTTGGTGTTTGAAACCTTCGTCGTTTTCAATGGTGTGACTCAAAGAAGTGCTGCTACCAGGAAGATGAAAAGTGTCCAGTGGAATTCATGCCTGGATTCGAGGTGAGAAGAACCTGAAAGCAGAGAGGATGGAGTCTGTGTCACTTCAGAGTGACCAGGAGCTCGGTAGACGAATGCCCACTGATGTCGTGTGCTTCAGGTGAGATGACGGGATGCTTGACCATGCAGCCATGGGGACTAGGAGATGTCGAGGACAACCAAAGTCTGGAGCTGAGTTGTCCCAAAACGAATGTCGAGTGCTGAGAGGTCAGTGTCCATATTGAACACCAACAAGCCTTGGCAAAGGAAACCAGTCACGGTGAGGACCAGCAAGGCCCTGGAGACTCTCCTAGCTATGGGGAGTCAGGGCACGTCTGGAATAACCAGGGAAGCCAATAGAAATCAAAGTTAGCTTCACAGGGACCCACAGGCCGACGGACCAGGGATCGCGAAGGGACCTCAAGCTGAATCAGAAGGCAGATCAACCTCAGAGACACTCAAGAACCCACCTCCTGTGTTGCAAAAATCTTCAGAGTCCTCAGGAGCTCGGGAGATGCAAACCAGTCAGATGCGTTAAAGGGGCCTGCCTTGCAGGGGAGTACCTCCTTTACTCCAAAGGAGATTTTTCTGTCATCCAGCATAGTGTAGATAGTTGAAGTCCTGTGGTCAGGGTTCCTACTTTATACCCAAGGAAGGGGTTGGACAAACTCTGGGGACCCACCTATGGGAGGGTCAGGACAAAGGGGTGGTTACACCCATGTCCTTTATCCAGTGTCAATCCAGAGCAAGAGCAAATGGTTCCTGCAACTGGTTTGAGCTGGACTGTGCACAGGGACACCAAATATGTCCCCAGTGCAGACTTTTAGGCACTCTCAGAATGTACCCACCCAGCCCCAATACACTAAATCCTGTCTGGAAGGTGGTGTGACAGGAAACCTATTGTCAAACCTTTCCCTGCTCGAGTTCAGCTCAGCAGCAGGAGGGCAGACGTGTGTCTGTGGCTGGCAACATCTATTTTGTGATGCACAGGGCCGGAAAGCTGGTACCGGGTAGCCTGGTGACCCACAGTAGTGGATCTACAAGGGAGGAATCATACTTCTCACACCAATTTCTAGTGTGAAGGTATGATTCCAAGGTGTTTGACACCAAACACGACATGTTTCTAAGCCGCCGTTTTAAAGTTAGCATTTACCACGAAGTTATAATGCACTTAAATAGATATGGTTAGCTGCATCTCAAACAACCCCGGAAAATAGGTTCTGAAGGCTGCAGAGGGGCAAAGCTCAAGCAGGAGCACCCTCTCACATAAAACCCAGCACCCTGCCTTCAGGATTGATAAGGCCTGCCATAGGGGTGACTGATAGGTTTATATGTGCACCGATTTAGAATAGATACAGTGAACTTATATCTAACTAAGGGGTGCATGCACCACCTTACACAGGCTGCAGTAGAAGACCTGTGATGTCACTTTGAATGGTCTCTCAGGGGTGGCATAATACATGCTGCAGCCCCTGGGAGGCCTCTGGGGTACCTATTCCCTGGGTATATGGTGTACCATATATTAGGGACTGATAAGGGTACCTCCCTATCCAATCTGGAGTGTACCTAAAGTACATGCAATCAATTTCGAGGAGAAAAAAGCTAGACTGGGGTCCTGGATAGCAGGATCCCAGTCAGTCTAAGTCAAAACCAGTGACACATCAGCAAAAAGTGGGGGTAACTGTAAGAAGCAGATCCTGCTCTCCTGCATGCAGTGCGAGCGTCATGGGTGACTCTTTGCTTTCATGGCATGACTGGCTGTGGTGACTCTTGTGTCACCTGTTCTGTGCCTGCCAGCACCAGGGTTCTGGAAGACAGGCGCCAGAAGCCGGATCCTGGTGAATATGGGCTGTAAAGTTTCCCGTGGTTCTGGAATGTAACACGCAGTGAGAAGGCTCTTTATTTCAATTATGGACACAGAAGAATACGAGTGATTCGCGGCAGCCTATTGTGTTATCGCATGGAAGCACGGCTGGCATGGATGAGTTCCAGTTGAGTATTCTCTCAAGTGACGGTGTTTGAGAGCCGTGAAAACAATGCGGGTGCCACTCCCGGATTAAAGCTGCTGGGAATTATTTGCGCAGGCATTAATAGAGAACAAAAATGAGGTGTTACCGCCTCTGGGTTCCTTGCTGTACATTGATTCTCTGAAAAAGATGCCGTCACAGACCTGAACGGGCTGGCTTAAAATGAATGTATGGGCCAAGTGTTTAACCAGGTACCCGTGGCCACAGAAGGGAAGGTGTGGGCTCGTAGAACAGGCCACGGTGTGAGGAAATGAAGACAGCCGTGTTCACAGTATTGAGTGAGCTGTAAAGGTCGCGAGATCAGAGTGAGAGTTCAGAAGGGGGACCTAAAGCTGAAACCGGTGGTATGATAGATTCATGTTGGATGAGTGCCATAACCGAGGCATCTGACTAAACACTTTCTTGGGGAGGATCTTTCATTAGACTCAGACCTGATGAGCCAGTTACACAGAACCCATATCATTTAGGAATTAATGTTTAATTGCCAGACACAAAATCTGGTGTACCGTATTTGGTGAGCCTGGGGGAAGATGCAAATTATAAAAGCCCAGAAATATATTCATGCGTGTCAAAACAAACAAAAAAACTCCTCAGTTCATCACATTAAAGAATAGAAGTGGGTTCAGATGGAAGTATCATTGCAATTTAGCATAAACTTAATGAAGATCCGTATGGCAAGTTAATTAAAGATTAAAAAGGTTCTATGCGATTAGAACAAGGAAACATGTAAAGTGGTGTAAATAGTATTGCTCTGGCTGCTCTGGATACTTGCAACTGTGTCACTGTTGAGAAAAGCCCCCATCCTCTTGCGGGTAGCTTCTGAAAAGGTTGCCCCTCTCATGACTCTTTGGGGCATATGTACAAGGAAGTGGTCGAGTGAGGTGTTAACTGTCATGGCTTAACGCCTCACTCCGGCACTTCAGAAACGCAGGGCTGCACCATATTTACAAGAATATGGTGCAGCCTTGCGTTTCCTCCTGCGCTGGTTCTACACTTAGCAGTGTAGCGCCAATGCGGGCACCCTTGCACCATAGTGCGAGGGGGTCTGCGTGCAGGGGAAGGATTGTTCATATGTAGGAAGCTGTCGCTTCCTGCTTATAAACAATCCTAAAATGCCATTGTGTCACTTGTATGTGTGCTGCTTCAGTCACAAAATTGATTTTTTTTACAGATTGTTTATGTACAGGAAGCGGGACCTTCCTGTATGTAAAAAATCCATGGCAGTTTGCAATTTCCAACGTTTAGTGCATAAGGCAGCACACAAGGAAAAAGCAAAAACGAGGCGAAATAATGCAATTCTCCTCGTTTCGCCAACTTAAGACCAGGTTTTCCCCGGTCTTAATTTTGGCGCTGCCTCCCATGTTCACTGCCCTTGTTCATAGGGGGCAGCATCAAAATCAATAGGGGTTGCGGTGGAACGCCTACCTCAACATCCACTGCCCAACCCTTTCACTCTAACCACATCATGAAAGGCGGCCTTATTTACAAGGAAGCGTTAGGCCACGTTAAGTGGCTTAACGCTGTCTTGTAAATAAGGCTAAGCTCCTATTGCCACCACAACGTCAGAAAAAGTGACATTGTGGTGCTGATAGGGGCTTGTACATATACCCCTTTGTCTTCAACGAGAGTTTTATCTGGCACCAATGCTGAGTAGGTTGAGGTTCAGATGGGCAGAACTGAACAGTTCCTCGTGGATCATCCTGTGTGCATTCTGCCCACGCAGGCTGGTGTGGGCTGCAGGCACACAGGAGTTTCTGATCCTTTGAAATAGGAACAGCTTGACTACAAGTTGCAGCATATTTCTCAGTATCCTGAAGAACCCTATGCAGGATTTACCATCTCACTGTCCTCAATACATTCCTTAAACTCTTTTTTGGAAGCTCTGAGTGCAGAGTTAAGATGGCAGAGAGAACCATGCTCTTTCTTGGTGGGGTTTCCTATGCTTCGAGTGCAGTGGCTAGTTTTTCTGGTCCAGTTCACATACTCTATAGTGCAGCCTCTAATGCCAGAGAATAAGCCTGTGAACAGTTCTTCTAACCAACTAACACCACCAATTAACTTTGGTTCCAGCAAGGTCTGTTGGCCGATCGAGTATTGAAGATTCCTCCATGGATCTGCATTCCACGTTCCCACCATACAAAAGTGAAGGGGCTTCTATGACAACAGCTATGCTCCAGCCAGAGAATGCGGAAGTTTACTCCATAGTGGTCATAGCAGTGCCACCAATAGCCAGGTCATGGCTATTGAACCTCAGTTTCTTAAGCAGGCTCAGGAACTTACCAAGAAGTCTTAAAGTCATTGGGCATGAAGTATCAGACTTCCAATAACAGTTTAGTCTTTGTGTCTACATCGTCGACTCAGAATTCCCTGTCTGAGGCACTTGTGGTAATGGTAAATCAAAGCTCCCGCATGGGCAAAGCTTTGTCCTCTTAGAACAAGATCTCCACCATCTACAGACACTCTGAACCCCAACCCACTGACATCCTCATTTACCTTACCTCCATGAACAAGAAACATGACCACTTACTCACCACCTCGGACCAGGTCACCATGCATGATTCTGCTGGTGGTAGCCATCATGAACTCCATCCACTCAGGAGCACCCATGGACCGTGGTCCCCAGCACATCTTCAGCCCCAAAATCAAGATGATCAACAGCAAGCTCACTGCCAGCCTCAGCACAACCTATTGCCACCTTCCTGAAGAATGGAAACATGGAGAAGTTGAGCGCCTACTCAATGAAACCATTCACCGAGCACAGAGAACCAAAAATCTACCACCCATATTGCTGCTGCCTTTTCCCACTAAATCCTCGAGCATGCCTTCAAACACCAACTCACAGAATGCCTGGAGAACAACAATCTGCTGGACACCTCCCAATCAAATTTCCACACGAACCACAGCACCAAAACCCACGTTGATTGGAGCTTTAGATGACTTCAAATGGCTCCTTGACCAAAGAAAAACAGCAGCACTGATCCTCTATGACCTCTCGGCAACATTTGACACAGAATCACACCACACCATGATCAAAAGACTTCACAACATCAGAATCCAAGGAGACATCCACAAGTAGATCACCTCCTTCCTCACAGGAAGAACCCAAAGAATCTACCTTCCTCCCTTCACCTCAGAACCCAAGAACATCATCCATGGTATACCTCAATATTCATCCCTAATCTCTACCCTGTTCAACACCTACATGACTCCCTTAGCCAACGTCATCAGATTGCATGGACTAAGTATCATATCCTATTCCGACAATACCTAGCTCATCCTCTCTCTATAAGAAGACCACTCTGCAATGCTGAATAATTTTCACAGGTACATGACGAACATTGCAGACTGGATGTGTGCCAACTGCCTACAACTCAACACAGACAAAACAGAAGTGCTGATCTTCATAAACAATGCCTCCTATGGAACAAAACCTGGTGGCCTACCAAACTAAGACCCTCAGCCTCTCCAACCGACCAAGCCCGCAAACTCTGCATCCTCCTGGGCAGTAAGCTCACAATGAAAATACAGATCAACAACATATCATCCGACTGCTTCCTCACCCTTCACATGATCTGCAAGATTTTTAAGTGGCTCCCCATTGACTTCAGATGCACCGACACAAAAGCACCAGTCACTAGCCGACTGGATTACGGCATCACACTCTATTTAGGAATCACCTCACATCTCCTCAAGAGAATGCAAACAATACGGAGCTCGGTGGCCAGACGCACCCTCGACCTCCCAAAAATGACACAAATGACCCACATCTCAAAAAGCTCCGCTGGCTCCCCATTCAGTAGAGATGTCAGTTCAAGATGCTGACCCACACCATCAAATCCCTCCACAACCAGGGACCAGGGTACTTCAACCACCAACTGAACTTCCACCTTACATCCAGACTCCTGCGCTCCGCCTTCCTCTGCCTCACCCCCACCCCTGCATACAACGTAGCAACAGGATGCTCCTTCTCCTACCTTGCTGTTAAGTCCTGGAAAGACCTACCACTTCACCTAAGGACCTCATCCTCTCTGCTAGAATTCAGAAAAGGACTCAAGGCCAGTCTGTTCAACTGAACCCCCCGCAGCAGCTCCTCAAGCACCTGTATGCCCTCATGTGTGATTAGCCACACTGTACAAATCCAATTTGATTTGATGTGATGATTTCAAAAGGACAAGGAGGCTATTGCATTGATTACAGGTCTACAATTAAATGTTGATACCTGTCAAAATTCCTGATTGTGCAGGGACAGAATTCTGAGTAAGACAGTAATTACTGCCTTCCACGATTTTAACCTGTTTCATTTTGGCAGGCCAACCCTGCTGAAATTTGTTGGAAAAATATCCAGTATATTTGGATAACTGAATACTGATTACACTGCTAGAATGCTCCTGAGGCGGAAGCCGGGAGCATTGTGTGTGTCTGCTCTATTTTTAAAACTGTTCGTAATTTTTTTAATTATGTATTTTTAATGTGACTCTAGCATTTGCCCTTTGGGCACTCACCCTCCCTGTTCCTTATCACGACCTGCTCTCCCCGTGCAGCCGATTGAACGCGGACACCGGGTTTGGCAGGGGAACGGCCATCTTGGGGGTAGCCCAGGGTTGGCGCTGCAGCTCTCACCACGCTGGCTCCTTCACTCAGTATATAAGTCGCGCTCTGTGGCTCGCACGCAATACTGATTACACTGCTAGAATACTCCTGAGGCGGAAGCCGGGAGCATTGTGTGTGTCTGCTCTATTTTTAAAACTGTTCATAATTTTTTTAATTGTGTATTTTTAATGTGACTCTAGCATTTGCACTTTGGGCACTCCCCCTCCATGTTCCTTATCACGACCTGCTCTCCCCGTGCAGCCTATTGAACGCTGACACCGGGTTTGGCTGGGGATCGGCCATCTTGGAGGTAGCCCAGGGTTGGCGCTGCAGCTCTCACCACATCGGCCCCATTAGCATAAATGTGCAACCCTTTCCGGACGTGCAGCGGATGCGCAGCGGACGCGCAGCGGACGCGCGCAGCGGGCGTGCTAAAGGCAAGCCCGTCTGCACCCGTCCGCGACCGGCCGGGACCCGGCCCCACACCCCTGCCGGTCTCAACCAGTGTGCTTCCCCCTCTATTCACTACTCCCGAGGCGAGTTACTGGCCTATGCAAGTAATGTAGATAATGTTGGCAGGGCTTGCGTTCTCACAGAACCTGGGCTATCCTATGGCCCCTTTTCCTGCCGCGCGTGTCATTGGTGTAGTATGGGTTCTCTCCCATCGGGCCTTCACTCAACTTATATCTCTAATAATGCAAATCTCAGCTGCTTATACCTTAATGCCATATCCCTACCCAGACATGCTCTGGACGTTTGGGATTTACTTACCTCTAAATCCCCAGAACTGGTTTTCATTACCGAAACCTGGCTGTCCGATATTAATACCCCCGACCTAGCAAACGCCCTCCCCTGTAACTACAAGATCATTACACAAGACAGATCTGTTAAAAGAGGAGGGGGTGTAGCTGTGATATTCAGGGAGCACTTGACATGTCAGGTGGAATCAATAGTCACTTACAGTGAACATCAGACCCTAGCCTTCAGAGTACGCCATGAGGGCTCTACCATACTAGCAGGAGCCGTAGTTTACAACCCCCCTGGACTACAAACCTACTTTGGCGCTAAACTACTCAATCAGCTGCTACCTCTCTGCCTAAAATTTAAGAACTACCTCATTGTTGGCGATTTTAATATCCATTTTGAGAAAATAAACACTCTGGTTACCTCCCAATTAAAAGACGACATGGAGATATTAAATCGCAGACAGTGGGTAGTAAGCCCTACTCATATAGCGGGCCACACATTGGACCTACTTTTCACCAACATAGAGTCAACTTACATATCTGAGGTCCAGCCCTTGTCTTGGTCGGATCATTTTCTTATTTCTTTTTCATTTGACCTCCCTTATAAAATGAAGAAACTATGTACCACTCATAGAATATCGAAACGGTAAACAGTCAAAATATCGATTTTTTAATTTCGACTTACACTTATATCGAGTTGCTAATATCGATGGGACAGAATATCGATGTCCAGAATATCGATGGCCAGAATATCGACCCTAAGGTAAGTAATATCGAAATTACTTATATCGATAGCATATATATCGATGTAAGTAATTTCGATTTACTAATATGTGTTAGAAATTTTAGTTAAGTATTTAAATTAATTGGTATAATATGTGTTTAATATGTTTTTATAAATAAAAAATATATAAAAGTAAATAATATGTTTTACTACCAGAGCGGGTTGTGGGTTTTTAGGGGAATAGGGTGGGAAGTAATTTATTTGTAATTAAATAATTATTTTTTAATGATTAATTTATTTTGCAATTAAATATTAATTGGCAATGAATTATTTTAATTGATTAATTGATTAATTAATTGATAATTTATGTATATTTTTAAGTACATTATATGGTTTACTACTGGAGCGGGTTGTGGGTTTATAGGGGAATAGGGTGGGAAGTAATTTATTTGTAATTAAATAATTATTTTTCAATGATTAATTTATTTTTCAATTAAATATTAATTGGCAATGAATTATTTTAATTGATTAATTGATTAAGTAATTGATAATTTATGTATATTTTTAAGTAAATTATATGTTTTACTACTGGAGCGGGTTGTGGGTTCATAGGGGAATAGGGTGGGAAGTAATTTATTTGTAATTACATAATTATTTTTTAATGATTAATTTATTTTGCAATTCAATATTAATTGGCACTGAATTATTTTCATTGATTAATTGATTAATTAGTTGATAATTTATGTATTTTTTTAAGTAAATTATATGTTTTACTACTGGAGCGGGTTGTGGGTTTATAGGGGAATAGGGTGGGAAGTAATTTATTTGTAATGAAATAATTATTTTTTAATGATTTATTTATTTTGCTATTAAATATTAATTGGCAATGAATTATTTTAATTGATTAATAGAATAATTAATTGATAATTTATGTATATTTTTAACTAAATTATATGTTTTACTACTGGAGCGGGTTGTGGGTTTATAGGGGAATAGGGTGGGAAGTAATTTAATTGTAATATTAATTAATTTTGGGTAAAGGAGTATTTTTAGGGTTCAGGGTCAGTTTTCAGTTTTTGGGTAAAGGGGTATTTTTAGGGTTCAGGGTCAGTTTTCAGTTTTTGGGTAAAGGGGTATTTTTAGGGTTCAGGGTCAGTTTTCAGTTTTTGGGTAAAGGGGTATTTTTGGGGTTCAGGGTCAGTTTTCAGTTTTTGGGTAAAGGGGTATTTTTAGGGTTCAGGGTCAGTTTTTAGTTTTTGGGTCAAGGGGTATTTTTAGGGTTCAGGGTCAGTTTTTAGTTTTTGGGTAAAGGGGTATTTTTAGGGTTCAGGGTCAGTTTTCAGTTTTTGGGTAAAGGGGTATTTTTAGGGTTCAGGGTCAGTTTTCAGTTTTTGGGTAAAGGGGTATTTTTTGGGTTCAGGGTCAGTTTTCAGTTCTTGGGTAAAGGAGTATTTTTTGGGTTCAGGGTCAGTTTTCAGTTTTTGGGTAAAGGGGTATTTTTAGGGTTCAGGGTCAGTTTTAGGTTTTTGGGTAAAGGGCTATTTTTAGGGTTCAGGGTCAGTTTTCCCTACTGTTGCACCCACTGGAGTGGGAATAGTAATTATTGTTAAGTAAGTATATATTATATATGATTTTTAATTATTTTTTTTTAAATTAAATATGTATTATTATTTTTTTTACCATTATTACATATATTTAAATATGTTTAAGTAATTAATAAGTATTATTTACAGTATTTTTTATGTTATTTTAAATTTAAAAAAATCGATATATTTAACAACGATATTTTTAACATCGATATTATTTTTTCGATATTTTGGTACTTACCATGTTGTACATAGGGCGTCGATATTTTTGCTATCGATATAATTACGCCGATATTTGTGTAGGTCGAAATTCTGTCTGTCGAAATTCTGTCATAGATCCTATCGAAACAAGCTTGGAGACTAGTTGAGGAATCCAACTTTGCTAAACACTTCCAGGAGGCCATACCTGAATTCCTGCAGGACTCTTCTGCCTGTGCAGATGTCGCATCCTTAGATGCAGGCATTTTGCAAACCCTAGATAAGTTAGCCCCAATGCGGGTATCCAGGAAAAAGGCTCCAATGGAGAAATGGTATACTCCCCATTTAACAAATCTTAAACGAGAATGTCAAAGGCTTGAACACCTTTGGAGACAGTTTAAGGATCATGCTGCCAAATTAAACTATGTCCAGAACCGGAAACAATATACCATGGCCATCAAACACGCTAAGAAAGATCATTTTACCCAACGCATCCAAGAGAATAGTAACTCTGTGAAAGAACTGTTTAAGATAGTGAAGGAACTGAGCAAACCCACCAGTATTTCACAAACACTTATCCCCAAGACTGAGGCTTGCAATCGCATCAGCACCTTCTTTTCGGAGAAAATTAAGAAAATCTATTCAACTTTTTCTCCTCAGCCTGTTAATAGCTACTCTGACAAACCTTCTGATAGTTTACTAGACACGGAAACCTCAGCAGTTATGTCTGCCGAGGGTATTGTACCCTGTCTAGCTGACTTTGAACCACTCTCAGCTGAAGATGTTCGAACAGCTATGCTATCAGTCAAATCTGGCTCCCCTTTGGACCCCTGCCCTCATTTTGTGTTCTACAAGATTGCATCCACAATCTGCCCTTTAATTACACAACTTTTTAACAAATCGCTCAGTACTGCTACCTTCCCTGATGTTTGGAAGCATGCTGCTGTGATCCCCCTCCTGAAGAAAGAGGGATCTGATATCCTCAACCCAGAGAATTACTGACCCATTTCTCAACTCCCTTATCTTTCTAAGGTCTTGGAGAAATTGGTTAATGCCCAGCTGACAAAATACCTGGAAGATAATCTTCTCTTGGATCCCTCCCAGACGGGCTTTAGAGCCAATAATAGCACCGAGGCAACGTTGCTGGCAGTGTCGGACAGTATCAGATCCTCCACTGATCTAGGAGGAGCGGTGTCACTGATACTGCTTGACCTGTCAGCGGCGTTTGACACGGTGTACCACCACTGTCTACTGAAAATACTTTGGCAGAAAGGAGTCTATTCCAACGCCTTGAAATGGCTTTACTCTTTTTTGATTAATCGCACCCAGGTTGTCCATATTGGTCAGTTCCAATCTAGGCCTACTCCCATCGACTGCAGTGTGCCCCAGTGCGCCTCGCTGAGCCCCACTCTTTTCAATGTATACTTGTCATCTTTAGCCGACATTGGAAGGAAGTGGGGCATCGGCATTTGCTCTTATGCAGACGACACGCAGTTGACGGTGGCCCTCAATGAGAAGCCGGATATTATCAAAACCAAACTTCATGGCTGTCTCTCAGAAATGGCCCAATGGATGCATGCCCACTGTTTAGAACTGAATGCGGGGAAGTACGAGATCCTTTTATTCGGTGGTGCCAAGCGAGTGTGGGACATCTCATGGTGGCCGCCCTCGTTGGGTTCAGCCCCTATCCCTAAACAACATGCTAGGAACTTGGGGATTATCATGGATGATGATTTATCCATGAAAGATCATGTGCGATCCCTCTGTGGCAAGGTCTTTACCACTTTGAAATTGTTAGCCAGGCTTTTTCCCTGGATACCCCTGGACTGTAGACGTTCAGTAACACAGGCCCTACTGGTTAGCCGCCTGGACTTCGGCAATGCGCTATTTGTGGGGATGAATGAACATCTATTCTCTCGACTACAGGTATTGCAGAACTTGGCAGCAAGACTGATTTGCGACAAGGGCAGGCTAGACTCGGTATCGGAATGTCTAAATACACTTCATTGGCTTCCGATGCGTCAGAGGGCTGCCTTTAAACTACTTTGCCATGCCCACAGGGTCCTGCATAGGATGGGCCCTACCATCCTCTCTGGGAAGATTGAATTTTACGTCCCCACTAGGAACCTACGATCAGCTCAATCAGCATTAGCCAGGATGAAACGCATTTATAAAGTTAGAACAGGTGGCCGCTACTTCTCTTATCTGGCAGCCAGGATGTGGAATGAGCTTCCGGATGACCTTAGACACACCAAAAATTATCTCTTGTTTCGGAAAAAGCTGAAGACCCACCTCTTTTCTACTCATCGCTAGGTCCTATTGCCTCAGTTTTCAGTAGTGTTCACTTGGGTCCTATTGCCTCAGTTTTCAGTAGTGTTCACTTGGTATAAGCGCCGTGATATCCCTCGGGATGAGTGTCATGCTCTATAAAAACCATAAATAAATAAACTCTAAGGTTATATGCAGGCAATTCAACATGCAAATTCTTCAGAGGATTTTTCAATACTGCACCCTCAATATTGATATTTTACATGGGTATTGAATGTATGAACTTATGTATGTATGTATGTATGTATATATGTATGTATGTATGTATGTATGTATGTATGCATGTATGCATGTATATATGTAGGTATGTATGTGTGTGTGTGTGTATGATTTTTTTATAGCATAATCGTAGGAAAAATGCTCACTCTCTGCCCAATTGGAATCAAATCTTAAGTGTCAGGATGCATATGAGAAGAACGTGTAAGAGTCCCTTGGGTTTTCCTGGGGCACACCATCAGAAATATCATCCTGCCCAGCTACATTCATGAGTCTTTGACAAACTGTCTTCCTTTGGCGCAGGCCCCAGTGAAAGATATAGAAGTGTTATAGGATGTGCCTGAGATACAGGAGTCTCCTGTGAAGTGGGATGAGCCCTTTGCAGCATTAGAATTCAGAAAACAAATGACATGTATGGTTTACTGACGCCTCAGCCAGATACGTGGGGTCTTAAAGGCACTGGAAAGCAGTGTTGTACAATCCTGTGACCAAGAAATTGTTAACTACTACTGGAGAGGGAAAGTGTAACCAGTTTGAAGAACTGTATGCTGTGTATCAAGCTTTGAAACAAGAGTTGCCTGTAAAATGCTTCATTTACACTGACTCGTGGTCTACTTCCAATGGGTTGACTACCTGGCTTTCCACATGTCATGCCTATAACTGGATGATACATTCAAAAGAGGTGTGGGGTAAGGAGTTGTGGCAATAAATCTGGGAAATGTTACCACAACCCTCAGTTACTGTATATCACATAGATACCCACTGCCCAATAAACTCATTAGAATAGTGGTGTACTTCCTTTACAGATGAAAACGCCAAGCTTTTGAGGCCAAGGTGGAGACACAGGAGTCTGATTTGGAGTGATTGGCTAAGTGGGCACACCAAAAATGTGGAAACGTGGGGGAGCAGTCCACTAATAGGTGGGCAGGGAACAGAGTAATACATATTTCCCTAGATTTGATCAAAACTGTGATTATGCAATATCCCATTTGTCAGCATACACAACACAGACCAGTCCCACTGGTGGTGAGAGGTCAATTAGGTAGGGGAAAGCTGCCAGGACAGATTGACTACATTGGGTAAATGAGAATTAGTGGGGGTTGTCAGTATGCCTGTACAGTGGTGGATACCTACTGTGGCTACTTGAAAGCATTTCCATGTAAACACCCCACTTAGCAGAATACTTTGAAAACACTGAATATACAAAATGACAATGCTTCTAATTTCAAAGGCAAATTGGTGCAGGAATATTGTGCAGAGCACAACATAGAGTGGATGCTGAAAAAACTGTCAGATGGGCCATTAAAAGGTTGGTGAGGTAACTTGCATGATGCATTGTTCATTTTAAACAGTAGGCCTTTGACAAATGCAGGGCATTTTGGAGTGATTGCCCCTAGTTTGGGGCTTGTCTTGAAACGCATCAACGTTTTGAGAGGGGTAATAGATTTTGATTACCAAGGAGAGATAAAAGTGATACTGTTGAACAGTGGAGACACTGATTTACCTGGAGGTCGAGTTGCTCAGATTGTCATCATCCCAGTTTATGAAGGAAGTTAGGACGGGGACTGCCCCAGCACTTCTTACGTACAAGGACGAGGAGGGTTTGGCTCCACTGATAAGTATCCAGGAGCCAAAGTATTGATTGAATCCCCCAATAACCCTCCTGCACCCGCTAAAATTATAGCTACAGGAAAAAACAACATAGTAGTTGCAGTGAGACCTGGAGAGGAGAAATGGGAACATGTGCCTGCTGATAAATTCAAGTGTGAGAATGAATAATAATTGTCATGGTTGTTCTGTATGGACTGTGTTCCGGCATGTCAAGAGGAGGCTGGGAGGGTACCGGGATGCCCACAGCCAGGAGAGTCAACCGCCAGTATCAAATGACGACATTCTTATAGCAGTCTGAGAACATGTGGACTTATTTGGTGCAAAGCGTGCTCAACGTATCCCATTTCTGTATGGGGAACACTAAAAGCACGCTTGACCTTATTTCTACATGCATGATTGCAATTCCTAATCCTTTTGAATTTACATATTTATAATGCTACCAATGCTGATGAGGTGGTGGAGGAGAGTGATGTCAGAACTCACCTTTCTTTATACTTATGATGTTTCCTTTGAATTCAGCTTTAAGTTCTCCCTCTGTTAGAGATGCATTTCAATTGCCAAAAGACTGTGATTCTGAAATTACCTTGATATCCAGAACGGAATATATTTATCTAGCGAAATCCATAGCAGACGTTCCTGAGTTAACTGTGTATAATATTGGGATATTAAACCAGCTTGCATGTTTAATGGTAAAGAAACATAAATAAACTTCTACGACTTTAGCTGAACTGCTATTAGATATTTAGGGAACAAGAAAAGCCACTTTACTAAACAGAGCTGCCATCGATTATTTGCTTTTAAAACATACCCATGGCTGTGCAGACTTTGCATTTTCATTATAATTAGGGCTTTCGTTTTTATGGTATTTATATTTTGTCATTTCCGTCTGTATTTATCCATATTTATTTTTTGCTAATTTTACCTGAATTTATCCATATTTATTTTAGGTTTTATGAAAAAATGAAGCTGAAATGTGTATATTTTTGCATTTATTTAACCAGTTAATATGCCCTAGTGCCTGAACGCCAGACAGGTTTCAATGATATATACACACTCAGATGGTAAAATATGCACTTGTTAGAAATTATGTAAATTTAAGTATCAAGGTTGTGAAAATCTACTGCTGTTTAAGGCTCTTTACTAAAATCACTATATTTTTTTAATCCCCTTGTCTGTCAATCTGCACTACTATTTGCCTGGCAGTCTTGACTGATAGCATTTAGAATCACTCAAAAACAACTAAATTTCCGTTAAAAATAAATGGTTTTCTGTCTGTATTTATCTGCAAAAATCAGTAAAAGCAGAAAACACAGAGCCTTAATTATAATTTGTATTTTGATATCTATTTGTTGCTGTATGCAATGTTTCCCTAACTTTATATCTTTGATTCATCCTAAAACTGAGACTTTTACACCTATAAGTTGTGTTAATAATTATTTGTTAATGATCAAGGAGAGGAGTGTTATGCTGCATACAATTATATATCCTGTGAGATCACGTATTGACCATTGTCTCTGTTCTATTTTAACTGCATTTTGTGAGCACGGTTTCATCTTGTTTCTGTCTGACCCCCAATTTTCATATTCTAACATGTTTTTCTTTCATTTTGTTCTTAGTTCGTATTTGGTCCTGGAGGGTGACTGAAATCTCCATCTTGCCTGCAAGCGCACTGGACTCGGTCAAACTCTGTGCTGTGACATTGAAACCCAGCCCAGAACACCTTAACCAGAGAAGTGCCTGAGAACACCGCCGCTTGACCCTGAGAGGGAAAGGAGAAAAAGTAAAAATTTGTATACATTGTAGATGGAATTTGTTAGATTTGGGGGTCTCTAGTTGGCACAGGTAGGTACCTGTGACAAATAGGTACCCTTGCCTCTAGTCAGGGTGTGGCTCAGTGGTTAGAGCGGCAGATCCTGATGCAGTAGACTGGCCGGGACCAGCGTTCAATTCCCGCCTCGGCGGGTCTCGGGCTCAATTTCCTCGAACCTGATAATTCTCGCCTCTGTGCCTATTCTGATCATGAGCCCCACTCTGCACCTCTGGGCAATAGCTTGCTTAACCTCTACAACGGCCCCAACAATGCTGAGGATGCCTGACTTCACCTTGGGGGTGCCCAGGAGTGGGCTCTTCACAGGGAAAGGCCAGGAAGGGTTCCTCGGCGGCATACGTACAAGCGCTGAGATGCCTCCGGGTAGTTGTGCGCTATATAAGTGCGTAATTAATTTTTTTATTTTTTATTATTACACTCCTCAAATAACCCCTGCTCACCCCCTTGGTACCTTGGCATGAGCTGACAGGCTTATCTCAGAGGCAGTGTGTAAACCATTTGCGACCACATACAGTAACCCAGTGACAACACTACAGATGGACACCACACAGTTGTATATTAAAAATAAGTATTCTTTATATAGACTTAACACAAGACCACAAACGACAAACAATCCACAATACTATACTTAAAAATGGTAGTTTTAGCTTAGTTCAGTTCAGTTCTTAAGATGCGACACTTTGCGTCAATGTACCTTAAGATGCGTTGAGCTTCCACAACAAGCAAGTTGCAGCGATGGAAATGCGGCAAAGTTCTGGTGCAAAGAAATAAAGATGTGAAGATCTTCCAGATGTGAAGATCTTCTCCGATGATGCGAGAAGTCTCGATTCGATGCGTCAGCTGCAGCGGCGACACCCTTGTTCCGCGATGCGACGGCAACAGCTTCAGCTGCGACACTCTTCTCTGGCGTTTGCGAGAGGCTTCAGCATGATGCGACAACTACAGCAGCAACATCCAAGATGTGACGGTAGCAGCTCCGATGGTGGCGCACTTCTCCGGGGATGCGACGCTCTTTCCTCAATGCGTGCAATATGACAGCTACAGCGCCGACATTCACAATGCGACGGCAGCAGCAGCGACGGCGACATGCTTCTTCCTTGTTGCAAGACACTCCTCTCGATGCGGTACAATACGACAGCTACAGCGGCGACACCCTCCTTCGGAGTTGCGACGGCAGCAGCAGGGACGGTGATATGCTTCCTCTTCGCTGCGAGACGCTTCTCTCGATGCAGTGCAATACGACAACTACAGCACCGACATTCACGATGCGACGGCAGCAGCAGCGACGGTGACACACTTCTTCTTTGTTGAGTTGCTCTTCCAGCTCCTTGCGACATGCAGTCCCTCTGAAGGCCCAAAACAGCAGCAGTCACTTCCAAAGAACTCTGGGGAGCTGGGGGTTGAAGTCTGTTGTCCCCGAGACTTCAGCAGGAGGCAAGCTCTTTTCCAAGCCCTTGGAGATCTTTCACAAGTTGAAAGTAAAGCACACAAAGTTCTTTCTCCTCTCTTTGGCAGTCAGGCAACCACTGCAGGCCAATCCCCTAAGCAGCACTTCAGCTTAGGAATAGTCTCTCCTCAGTTTCTTCAGGTTCCTCTCCTCAGCAGAGGTTTCATCTTGTATTCCAAAAGTGATCTAATTTCTTGGGATCAGGGTCCCAATATTTATACCCCAAAATCTCTTGTCCTCTGAGGGCAGAGGGGCCTTAGCCCAGTCTAAACCAGTTCTGGAGCACTCTGTTGACATGACTCCTTGTTTCCTTTCACAGTGCAGAGCAGATACATCAGACGCCCCACAGGAGGTGGAACCAGCATTGTGGAAGAAAGGCACAGCTCTGGAGCACTCTGTTGACATGATTCCTTCTCTCCTTTCACAGTGCAGGGCAGAGACATCAGACACACCACAGGGGGTGGAGCCAGCACTGTGGGGGGCAGGCACAGTCCTATTCAAGTCCCAGGTGCAGCTCCTCCCTCCCATCTAGGTGCAGATCTCTCTATTCACCACTGGGCGGACTCATCCTGTCTCCTGGAATCCCCCAGCCCTGTCACTCAAACTCCAGACAAGGAATACACAACCTAGCAGAGGCAGGTCTGGATAGTTAGACAAGAAAATGTCTACTTTCTAAAAGTGGTAATTTCAAACACAAAATGTTAAAACCAACTTCACTAAAATATGTTTTTTATCATTCAGGCATACTAAACTCGAATTTCTACTATGTTCCCTGAGTCAGTTAGGATAATAAGATGTAATAATCTAACTGCCCATTCTGGCCTATGGAGAACAGGTAGCCTTGCAATAGTGAAAAACGAAAATGGCTGTAATTCACTATTCGGACATGTCACACACACCAGGGCATGTTCCACCTTATACTTACAATACACCCTGCCCTTGGGCCTACCATAGGGGTGTCTGATATGAAGAAAAGGGAAGGTTTAGGGACTGCAAGTGGGTGCACTTGCCCAGTCAGCATGGCAGTACCAGACTGCACACAGGCTCTGCAATGGCAGGCCTTAGTTACACTTTTACAGGCTGCCCCTGTGGGTGGCACAATAAGTGCTGGAAGCCCACTAGCAGCATTCGGTTTACAACCCCTGGGCTCACTCAGTGCACTGTACTAGGGTCTGACAAGTACACCAAATAAGCCAATCGTGGAATTACTAATCTATACATCAATTTACAATAAGGAGAGCATATGCACTTTAGCACTGATCAGCAGTGGTAAAGTGCCCAGAGTCATAAAACCAACAAAAACAGGTCAGACAAAATACAAGCAAAAAGTTCAGGGCTGACCCCACAAAAAAGGGTCAAGTCCAACAAAATTAATATGAAATGCGGTTGGGAATAAAGCATGGGAAATTGAAATTAAGGGGCGGGGATATTGAAAAAATGAACCAAAAGAAGTGCCCTTACACTATTATGGTGTGATGACCTCTCCCCATCCCATTGTCCAATCAGAAGCAGGGGATGCACGAAATTGAAACATTGGGGGGGTGGTACACACACATAGAATAGTATAACTATGGTAGGCTCAGTCAGTTAGTGTGTCTGGCTTGTCACCGACCCGTCACCGACCCATCACTGCAGCAGAAGACGGCCGATGCCACGAAGGTCAGAGACACTGCTCGAGTACTCTGACAGAAGAATCAAGAAAGGAGAGTTGGAGAGAGAGGTGAGTCGGAGAGATCGCTGAGGGAGAAGAATCTGTCCATCCAGAAGGGCAAAGAATCAAGGAGAGTAGTACCAGAGAGGGGTGCAACGCTAGCGTTGCACTTAGAAGAGGTCACCTGTCTTGATCTGAACCTGTACTGAACTGTTGGCTCCTGACTACTCTGGAGTCCCTTTCCCAGTTCCTTGGCCAGGGGTTGGTGCTCACACCATTCTAGGTAAATATAAATCTGTGTGGTATGTCCTTGTACAGTTTTCTTTTCCGCCCTTCCCAGGTACCAACGCCATGAGATTTTACTAAGCCTTTATGGTTTACTTTGATAATTTTCTCCTCAAAAATTTGGTGGTTGACATGTATTGGTATTTGACTCACAAAATGGTTGCATAGATAAAGCTTTTTAAACTCTCTTGAGTAGGTCATTCAAATTAATTAAGGTAAATGTAATTTCTGCATATTCTGATAACACCCTGATCTATTGACCAGAGGAAATTAAGAACTAAGGTGATAAGGTTTGGTAAGAAATGGTGTAAAAGTAAATTTTAACACAGAGAAAATATAAGTCCTGATCACCAGTGGTGATTATCAGCTTATGTATGCGTGTTTCATGGGCCCAGGTGAGTATGGTGTTTCAAAGTAAACCAAGCTGGTAATCTCGCTGCATCACATTCAGTTCAGATGAAGGGAGGAAGAGCTTCTAGAAGCATTTCTTTGTCTTAGAAAGAGTATAAAGAGAGAGACCTCTTAGTGTTTTGTAAGGAACTCTTCTAGGGTTGGACACACTGCCTAGAGATCTTTCCTGCTTGAAGAGCTTTCTGCTGACACTGTGAATGGCTTCTCCAGTCATGCTGGCAGGATGAAGTAAGACAGACAACCGGTGATACATTTCAATTCCTAATTACTTTATTCTTATGTATGGGTAGTTATCTTTCTATTCAGTTATTCTTGTACACATGCAGTTATTTCATTATGCATTTATTCTTGTGTATCTACATTTAATATATGTATTTATTTTAGATGTACAACATTGATATTTGATACATGTGAACTTGCTGCAAATTAATATTTCCCTTTACTTGATAAATGAGTGTTGAACACTTTTTATGTTGTATCTTGATATTCTAAGGGGGGTAGAGTCCTTTTTTGAAGAGTATTCACATTCTGTCCTGGTGTTTTGAAGCTAGGCTCAGGTGTTCTGAAGAGAAAGCAAGACAACGGTGTACTGTAAGGGAACTGTTTCATGCTCAAACTGAGCAAGGAAGTTGCCAAGAAGAAATTGCTGATATTGTGGGACCTCTTCAATACATTTCCCAGGACCATGAACTCGTGTCCAGTTATGTGGTTTTGGGCATCACTCAAGTCCTTGGTCTTAAAACTAGATGCCCAGGTAAAAATCATCTTTCCCCACTTTAAAAGGCAAGAACTTGTTTAGTCAGTTGATGGATAAGGTCCTTCAGCATCTCAAGAAGGACACCACCATGGCACAGTGTGCCTTCCAAACATGAGGGTAAGCCTCCTCTTTTCCAGCACAGTCCTTACAGTCTTTTAAGGCAAGGGTGTCTTTTCAGTCCAATACATCAGCTGAAGCATCCTCTTTCTCGGGAAGCAGGCAGCTCAAGAGGAGATATTTCAAGGGGAAGAACAAATTCAATGAAAAGAAAAATAAATAAATAAGAGTGACCTCCCTGTAAAGTGGCACAATCTAAGGAGGCCCAAGCCATGCCAGTGAGAGATGGCTTTCCCTCCATTAACAACACTGTATCAAGATTATCAGAGACATTTGGATCTCTTAGTGTTGTGGAATGACTATGCTGTCAAGCAGGTCCCAATGCCAGAAAGGTGATGCTACAGCACCACACATTTTAAAATAAAATGGAAAAGTGCTTAAAAATGCTTACTTTGTCCTAGGTAAAGACAGCTGATCAATATAAATTCTTGAGGCACTCAACTGACTTCCATTATCCAGACATTCACAGCCGATCTTAAAGAAGCTGACAAAGTAACTCTAGTGCACTATGGAAACCAAGGCTGCCAGTGCAGGACCTTGCTGTTGGGTCTCAGTGCAGAACCCCTGGTCTTTATAACTATTGTGACTCCTTTGGTGGCCTTCTCCTATTAGCAGAAGATCTGCTGTCACCCATACTTAAATGACTGTCTGTAAGGAAATGCCTTGTTTGCATGATTTCCCCCAAAAATTTAGACTTATAAGGCTGGTTTTTCAACTCTGAGAGTGCACTGAGGCAGGCTAACCGGACCTCAGTGCCATTGTTCCAACCCATTACAAAGTGTATATTGAATTGGCTACCTCCAATTGGCATAGTATGACCTACTTATATGTCCCTAGTATGCGATTCCCAGGGCATGTGAGGCAGAGTGTCCACCCAGGGCTGCAGCACTGATTGTGCCACCCTGTATGTGACAAAGTACAACATGGGTCCCAGCATGCCACTGCAGCCTGGAATGGCAGAATCAAAACTACCAGTTCGACTTTGCCATTTAAACCAATGTCAAAGCCCCCAATTCCATTAACAATGTATGTAAGACTCGCCCAAGGAAGGCCTACCAATCTGTAAGGCAGGGAGCTGTATATTAGTAAGTACTACATATATTTTTGATATGGTCTAACAGAAAAACATCAAAATTGTCGTTTTGCTGTGAAACTTAGTAGCCCCTTTGGCTAACACAGAGTTACTGGCTGACCTGACCTCTCAGCCTGGCTAACTTCTGAATGGGATTACTGAAATGGGTACTTTGAGGTAATAAATTAACGGTGGCATTAAACCTGACTCGATGCCCAAGTCAAATTTAATGTCATTGTTGATGAAAGGCAGCTCTTAGAAAGTTGCCACCCTGTTGCTCAGTTTGTCCAATGGCCTCACACAGCTGTTAGCCACCAGACAGCCTTCTGCTCTCCTGGGGAGTGGTGTGAATGACTCATAGGCCCAGGAAAAATAGAAGCCTGCGGCAGGGTGAGGTGTTACATCCCCCTTCTCAGAAGCCACTCACTGTGTTGGCCTAAAAGGTGAACTTCAAATGCAAAGCCGTCTTTGGTGGGCAAATGGTGATGACACTCCTAAAGAGTTTCTCTTTGTTCAGGTAGAGAGGCTGGCAGTGGGATAGAGAGGGGAGACCAGAGCCCAACCCAGTTTTTCTGTTGGCATGTAGCCCACAGGTAGCCACACCTCTATGGTGGGCTAAAAAGATACTAGCATTGAAGGAAGACTTCAGAATTCTTGAGAGTGGACAGAATAGTGCACTCTGTGATTGCTAGATGCCACACATAGTCAGAGTAGTCACATGGTGGGAGGGATCGTGGTAGCCCATTGGCTAGTGGTTACATCATCCACACACAGCACTTACTTGGGAAACATATAGCACCCCTGGCACCCTGAACATCTGATTACTATGGAACTGGAGAAAGATTGAAGAAGAAAAGCCTTGCTGACCCCTGGACCCGGCAAAGAGAGGCTGCACCACCTGATGGACTGCACCTGCTGGGCTAGTGAAGGTAGAACAGTGCATGTTGCTCCTGGCTCAAGGAAAAGATGCTCCTGAGCCCCAGGCCAAGGAAGTGACATCAAAGGCCAGGTGGATGACCCCCTGGAATGAGCACCAGTGCCATCAAAGCTGAAGTAGCCCAACTCAGCAAGTCAGTAGCCACTTCTGGAGAATTATAAACTGACCACCTGAAGAGACAGATTCTTGATGGCCAAAAGTTGGAACCGAGTCTGCTGGACACTGGAGTGTTGCCTGATACTAGATTGGTCACCGAAGAGTGACATTAGCCTCCATCAAAGGATAACACTGTACCCGCTGTAAACAGAAACCGGTAGAGGAGCAGCAGCTGGCCTTCTACTGGTTCAGAGAGGACTTCAAGGGACCCCCAACCTCTGCATCTTAAGTCACCCCACCTGACTGTGGACCAAGAAATAACCCCAAGGACACTCTTGTTGACTGTACAGCACCAAGACCATCCTTGAGCATCTTCTATCTCCTGCATCCTCAGCAATATGATCACTCCATTAAAGTCTACGGCATTTATGACTAGGTGTGAGAAGAACTAGCGGAGGTTTACTATGCAGAATTCTGCAGAGCTACCTCAAAACTCTGCACAATTTCGTGGAGTTCTGCGAGCTGCAGAATTTCAGACCAGGTTCTAGTAAAGAAGAGTGACATGTTCCTGCGGGACAATGTTAAATTCAGCTGAATAAATACTCCAAGTTACCAGCAGATGTAGCTCCGGTCCCTAATAAACAGATTGGCAAATCGGATGTCGCAGAATCTGTAAATAGGGATCCCCCTGCATTGTTCGAGTCTTACTGGCATGCTGCAGGTAATGATCAGTGCTTTAAATGGGCCGATACTTACCGGTCCCAAGTACCAGCACTTCTTTTATTTATCACTCTGAGTACCGGCACTTCTCTACTGCCCTGGAGAGTACCGGTACTCATTAAAAAATGGACTCATTGCCTATGCTGGTGAGCAGGAGTGGAACTGTCTGGCAGCCAAGGCGCGACTTCTGTAGGCCTGATCTGAGCCCCAGCTGAGCTATTCAGCGGGGCTCATTTGAATAATGTCCGTTGCTCAACATCAGGCTGTGCTTGACAGGGCAGGGTCCATTCAGGCCCAGTGCTGTCAATCACGTTCACACTATCCTGTGCATTTGTGTAAGCACAGGAATCATGGCAGTCTCTGACCCCTGGCAGTGGCAATCAGGCTACGGCCAGTCCGGCCCTGATGGCAATTAAAAAAGCCATGGTAGGTGAAGAGAAAAGATGGCTTTTACCGTACCAGAGTCTTTTGTGTGTCTGCTATGTTTGTGTGTATGCCTGATTTTGTAAGAAAAAAGTGAAAGAAAGAGAGAGATAATCAAGACACTCTCAGGAGGTTTTTTAAAGAAAATGGCACTTTGTTTGTACATCAGAAGTAAGCATGGGCGCAAAATCCGTTCCGCTCGCGGATTTTGCAGTTTTCGGCAAATTCGCAATCCGCGAACTCCCGCGAATTTGCCGAAAATCCGCGAATCCGTGAACGGAACAGATCCAGGGGGCAAAAGTTCAAGCTTCAAGCTTGTAACTATTTTAGAATGGCGCCGGCAAGCTGCCAGTGCCATTCTAAAATAGTTACTAAGTTAGCTTCAACAGGAAGCACTAATAGAAGCAGGTGCTCGAGTTTAACTGAATTCGAGCACCTGCTTTATTTTATCTATTAGTGCTTCCTGATGAAGCTAACTTAGTAACTATTTTAGAATGGCGCTGGCAGCTTGCCGGCGCCATTCTAAAATAAAACAGGAGAGGGGCAGAGGGCAGAAGGGCACAAAGACGAGTGTGGCAGAGGGCAGAAGGGCACAAAAACGAGTGGGGCAGAATGGCACAAAAACGAGTGGGGCAGAGGGCAGAAGGGCACAAAAACACGTGGGGCAGAGGGCAGAATGGCACAAAAACGAGTGGGGCAGAGGGCAGAAGGGCACAACAACGAGCGGTCTCGCATAAAAATAACCCCGCGAACACGCAAAGCGCCCCGCGAACACGCAAATCGCCCCGCGAACACACCAAAAAAAATCCGCAAATTCGCACAAATTCGCTAATTTTGCGGATCGCGAATTCGCAAATCCGCAAATTCGCGAATTGCAAATTTGCAAAATTCGCCCATGCTTAATCAGAAGCAAAAAGGTTACGTGCCCCAAATCTTCAAATTAAGGCCCAAAGCGGGGTCCTTCAATAGGCACACTACCAACAGAGCCGATCAAGGTACATCACATCAATGATTACAAAATATATAACAATTTTATTGATATTTTGACAAACATATAAATTAAATACTCATACTAATAATAATGGAATATCAAAGCTCACTAACACACAGCTCCAGTGCATCAGGTCCCACACTCCTAAACCATACAACACATTCATTCCTTCAAGTACTCACACAGTTCACCACACGACACCCATACCTCAACTACACAATTCATAACACATTCAATAATAAAAACTGTACAAAGATGCCACAAGATGGTCTGGTGACACTATGGAACAAGTTATCTTGATAATGGGGGTAGGGGTGAATGCAATCCAGCTGCCCCTTCACGAACAACGCCAACGCGTGATTCGCTGTATTGCCCCTTCATCAGGACAAAAGTGAACAATAAGTGGTGGGACAGGACACCTGTATGTGTGAAGAAAGAAGAGGGGATACAGATTTCAAAATGAAAATAAGATTTTTCAATGGACAATATAATAGTTAATGATGCAGTGCACACTTAATAAGCTCAGTGGACAACATAATAACATAATACAAGTATTTTCAAGACTGGGATGAGTGCTTGCCGCAGCCGCTGACGGATGAGGAGTGGGAGGAAGGCTGTCGCATGAATGGGAACTTTGCAGTTAACGGTAATTTTAAACTTATTCATTATAAGTTCCTGCACCAGATGTATTATACCCCAGCCCAATTGCATAAGTATGATTTGAGAGCCTCTCATTGTTGTAAGCGTTGTGGTGCGGATGAGGCTGACTTTATACACCTGGCGGGGGGTGCCCGCAAATTCTTGCATTCTGGGATAAAGTGACGACGGCCTTGATGAGTATGACTGGTGTGCAGATTGAACGTGAGGTGCGGGTATGTCTGCTGGGTATTGTCTCCAAAGTCCCAGCTGGAGTTCGTAAACTAGTAGTGCTCTCTTTACAGTTGGCTAAGCGCAGGGTGGCCATGTACTGGGATGGTAGGCCTGCACCCAAACTCAACCCATGGTTACTAGATAGGGCCTACTGCCGTGGCCAGCTGGTTTGCTATTCAGAAAGTTTACCGGTAAGGTCCCGCCCCAGGGATATATGGGGGCCATATACGGAGTGCATGCTTGCACACTTGGATGAAGACTTAGGGCCCGATGTAGGTGCCCTAATACCGGTCGGAAACGGCTGAATTCGGCCGTTTCCGACCGGTATTACGGTTTCCAGATGTAGGGCATGCATTTACAGAATCAGTATTTTACCGATTCTGTATTTACCGATTCGGTAAAATTACCGAATCGGTAAATACAGACTCTGTAAAATACCGATTCTGTAAATGCAGATGTAGCTGGCACATGTCAGAGTGCCACAGGGCTTTAAGAATCGGTCTTTTACCACCCAATCCTGTGCAATGTGACACACAGACATGCCCTTAGGGCATGTCTGTGTGCCACATGGCACACAAGTCCGGAATTGGGGTGCTAGAGGGTGTCAAAGTGACACCCCCTGCACCCTTGCGACAATCGGAATTTACCCAATCCCACATTGATTCCATTGGGCTTCAAGGCCCATAGGAATCAATGGGGGATACTGATTCGGTATTTACAGAATCGGTAAATACCGAATCTTACCGATTCGGTATTTACCGATTCTGAATTACCTACATTTCCCCCCTCTAATTTACCACTTCTTAAATACTGAATCGGTATGATTCGGTATTTTAGAAGTGGTGAATTAGAATTACCTACATCGGGCCCTAAATGTGTACCTTTGATATGGTATGTTATCAATGTATTGCATTTCCACTGCTGCCCTGTTTGCCTCATGCCCCTGCGTCTACCTGGATGAGGTAACCGCTATATGCCCGATGGATGGTCCTGGACAATGTAATTGGAATTACCGTCAAGCATATTTATTGTGTGTGCTGCTGGATGTTTCTTATGTACGTACTGCGTACATCTGATCAGTGTAACAATGTCTCAAATGCATGCCCGTTGTACTATATAGTAGAGGACTGTGAATGCTCATGCAATATAAATATCGGTCCTTTCTGAAAGAGAGTGGTTGTCCACTTTCTATGGCTGTGTCCCCTTATGCATTTGTAAGTAATGAGGCTGAGCCTATGCTGATTTTAAAAGGGACGGAAGACACCTGTTTCAATCATGCAATTCTCGTAATTACCAGTGAGCGTGGAGGCGGACTGTCTGGACTTCAGCTGTGAGCGGTGTCAGTCAAGTCTATCCGGTGAGTGGGTGTGCTGCCTACGGGCTGGCAGGACTTTGGACAGATGCTGACTGGGACATACGCTGCACCAGGCCCCATTACTTAGCCCGACCTAACGGATATGGGGGCCATCCCCAGGTGGTGGGAGAGAAATGTGACCTGCATTTGTCCCGGGGGCGAGACCCGTTAGCCTTCAAGTCTGTGCCCAGGGGGCCCTGTCTAATTATCCTAGCAGTCTCCCCTCCCCCAACGATTTAGTGGCTAGTCTTTTGGAGTGAATCCTTAGTCTTTTTTTGTCCCGATCGTCCTTTGTCGTAGACAGCTATTTTTTGGCACCGGTATCAGGGGGCACTGGAATTTCCTTTGGGGGACATTTCAAAACTTAGAAGTAAACGCGGGTTACGTCATCACTCTACCTCGGGATCTCTAATTGAACATTGAGGTTTGGCATAATGATGTCATCCCCGCTCGTGCATTAGCAAACAGCTGCACACTGATCCCAGCGATAGGATCTTGAAGTGATATGCTCTTGGTTATTTGCTACAGGTTGTCCTAGAACCTGCGACTGAAACTCTGGGAAGCCTATGCCTGAGTTGAGACCTTGATGCCCCGCCTGCCTTAAAAGAAAGAGAATCTCTGGAACGTGTCGTGGAGAATCCATTTTAAATGAACTCAGTAGGTAGTGAACCTCTACGCTCTGCCTGTAGGTCTTTACCGTTTCCAGTGGAAGGTGGAGATATCTGTGGCTTTTCCTTCTGAAAGTTCCTATTAGTGACCCCTGTATCTTTCATGTTCTTTTGCCAGGAGGGGAGTGAACATATCGTACCTTGTGAGGTTCATTTCCAGTACCCCCTTTTTTGTACCAAGCTATGGCGTTATACGCTGTCTGTGTGCCCCGGGTAGGCTATCGAAGATTTGCCAGAACATTTTAAACCTTTTTGAGAACCTAGGGGTTTGATGATGGCTGTGTAGTTTCTGTTGATCACTGGTCTTTAGTTATTAAGTCCTATTTTCTGATATTGATGTATGTCTAGTTCCTTCTTTTTCATATAAATAAATCCTTTTTTCCTTTCCACTTTTCTGGCTCCTTCTGCAGTGCGTTCAAAGGAATGGTTTAATATGAAATGTTGGGATATGAGATGGTTCCCTGTGCTACTGTTTATGGGGCCAGTGCTAGTGTACTATTCCAGTCTTTTTTTAAGTTTGATTTATTAATGAATAGAAAAAGGGGGGAGGAAGGGGAAAGGAAAGGAAAGGAAAGGAGAAGAGTTACAATAAGCAAATGGCAGAAATAAGCATTAAAATAAAAACATCATAAAAGTAAGCATTACAAGCATGAGAGAGCATGAACATATCATATAAATAGAAATAAAATAAGCAAAATACAATATGTATGAACACAATAAAAGTAGCATCAAATGTATATGTAAATAGATAGGTAATAAGGAAATCATGGGGGTTTGCGAACTTCAACCGTGTCCGGAGCAGGAGAAGGAGGAACAGTAGCAGCGGGAGAGAGATATGTCACCAAAGGAAGCCAAAGTAAGTCACGTTTAACAGCCAGGGAGATGGGGGATACATAATTGGTGTCTAAAACATGGTTAAAACAAATTGCATTCCACCAGGATTGATAGGTAACATTCGTAGCTTGTTTCCAGTTAGAGGTAATAACATGAAAAGCAATAGCCAGGAAAAGGTCAAGTAAAGGGTAATGACTGGAGGAGTGGGGAAGTTCCGACGAGAGGGAACCAAGGAAAACTAGTGATGGTGAAAAGGGGACCTGGAACTGAAAAATCTTTTGAATTTGGTTCCAGACCAGCTGCCAGAACTGGGAGACAGGAGGGCAATCGAACAACATATGTTTGAGATCAGCAGAGGGGAATGGACAGGACCAACAGGAAGAGGGAGTGTCTGCTGAAAAATGGGATAGGGCGAGTGGGGTAAATAAAATTCTGTGATAAATAAAAAATAAAGTCTGGGTAGTATTAGCAGCCCTAGAGGTCCGATGGAGTTTAGTCCAAATTTTATCCCAAAAAAGGACCGACAAGTCTGAGAAAAGTCCAGCTCCCATGCAAGCTCGGTGCGAGATTTTAATCTATCGTTGGTAAGACGAAAGGAATTATATAAAGCGGAAGCAGAAGGAGACGTTTCCAATAGAAGGGAAGTGGGTCTGCGATCTACCGGAATTTCGTTAGAGGATGGAAGAGATTGAAGATATAAAAGCAAGACTGCATAAAGGGTGTTATATTGCGCTCGGGCAGAAGCGGGCAAAGAGAAAAGAGATTGAAGATGCTGAAATGAGAGAGGTTTACCTTGAGAAAGTAATTGAGAAATACAGGAAAGTCCTCGAGAATGCCAAGTTTTCCCATATATGGTACGGTTACGAATTTTGAGAAGAACGTTATTCCTAATTGGTTGTTCGTGAAGAGAGAGAAGAGATGAATAAGAGGAAGATATGTAGGGGGAAAGGAGGTTATGAGAATGTGAAAGAATAGGTGAACGGAGACGAGTTAAGGAAGATGTAAAAGACAAGAATTCCCGGAAAGTGAAAGGGGAAATGAAAGAAGATTCTATATTGAGCCAAACAGGGGGATGTTGTGGCAAGTCAGATGATAACCAGCGAATCGATTGTTTCAGGGAAAAAGCACGATGATATTGTTTGAAATCGGGAAAGCGCACTCCGGATTGAGCTTTGTCTTTACGTAAGGAAGCAAGGGCTATTCGGGATCTTTTACCATTCCAAAGGAATTTCAATAATAAAGAATCAATCTTCTTAAAGAAAGAGAGGGGAATGTGTAGAGGAAGCATGGAAATAGTGTAAAGAAGGAGGGGAGAAAGCATCATCTTTAAAGAGTTGAGTCGGCCCCACCAGGACAAAAAGAGCGGATGCCAACGAGTGATAGCTGTATCCATTTTCTTATATACATATTCGAAATTGAGCTTGAGAGTATCAGAAATCGAAGGAGCAAACCAAACTCCTAGATATTTAATTTTGGATGGTTGCCATGAAAAACCTGTACAAGAAAAAAGATGTTTCTGACAAAGAGGATTCAAGGGTAGAATCTCACACTTATCAGCGTTCAAACGATATCCGGAGACTGCAGAAAAAGAAGAAACCTGTTGAAGAAAAGAGGGAATGGATGTAGCAGGATCATAGCAATAGAAAAGAATATCGACAACATAAACCAAGAGTTTGATTTGTTGGGAACCAAAAGGAAAACCAGAAATAGTATCATCTAAGCAAATTTTAGTAAGGAAGGGTTCCAAGGCTAAAATAAAAAGTAGGGGGGATAGTGGGCAGCCTTGTCAGAAGAGGTCGCTCCCAACGCTGCTCCCTGCTGCCAATACCGCCAGACTGATAAGTGCTTTCCTGCCTTGCTTGCACAGACTTATTGCTTTTAACCTGCACAGATTAATCGCATTTGACTTGCCCACAGATCGTAGCGCTTGACTGCTTTGCCATTTAACCTGCCCACAGATCGTAGCGCTAGACTGCTTTACCTGATTTGAGATTTGGTTTCATTTCTATCTGCTCGCGCTCGACGGCGTCGCATTGCTACACTGTAGCTCACTAAGTGCCAAGTAACTCTCCGTAGCGCTTGACTGCCAAGGTGCGCTTGCACTCGAGGCTATTCCTATTGCGGCCATTTTAATCGCACTGGTGTTGTTGTTGTTTAGCCTCCCTGACCTCAGCCCCTCCCCGCTCCCGCCTCCCAGCTGACCCCCCCCTCCCACGGATACTGCTCTCCTCTCCCTTCCGCCCAAACGCTGTGACCGCCCTGCTCCTCGCAGAAGAGGTCGCTCCCAACGCTGCTCCCTGCTGCCAATACCGCCAGAGTGATAAGTGCTTTCCTGCCTTGCTTGCACAGACTTATTGCTTTTAACCTGCACAGATTAATCGCATTTGACTTGCCCACAGATCGTAGCGCTTGACTGCTTTGCCATTAAACCTGCCCACAGATCGTAGCGCTAGACTGCTTTACCTGATTTGAGATTTGGTTTCATTTCTATCTGCTCGCGCTCGACGGCGTCGCATTGCTACACTGTAGCTCACTAAGTGCCAAGTAACTCTCCGTAGCGCTTGACTGCCAAGGTGCGCTTGCACTCGAGGCTATTCCTATTGCGGCCATTTTAATCGCACTGGTGTTGTTGTTGTTTAGCCTCCCTGACCTCAGCCCCTCCCCGCTCCCGCCTCCCAGCTGACCCCCCCCTCGCCCCTCCCCTTCCCACTATCCATATATGCCAGATGCACTTGCGCGCAGCGTTAACGCGCAGAGTTCGCGCCCCAGTCGCGCCGAAGGTAAGCCCGTCTACGCCCGTCCGCGCCTGGACCGCGCCCAGCGCCAGAGCCCCTGGTCCTCATATCGTCCACCCCTCCCGCATTACCTACGATGCCACCACCCTCCTAGCCCTTAACCCCGGCCGTTCCCCCAACTGCGTCCAAGCCGCCCCTGGACACACCCATGGACCCTTTTCCTGCATCTCCTGCAAGTTCGACAGCACCAAGAACAACTCCTCATCTACGAACACACAACAGATATCCGACCCCAACCACCTACAATGCATCCTGCTCAACACCCGCTCGGTCCACAGGCACGCCATCGACCTCTGGAATCTACTAGACACCATCTCTCCTGACGTCGCCTTCCTAACAGAAACATGGATGAACACCACATCAGCCCCAGACATCACCATTGCCATCCCGGAAGGCTATAAGATCATTCGCAAGGACCGTACCGGCCACACAGGAGGAGGCATCGCTATCGTCCATAAGAAATCCATCCGCATCTCAACCAGCTCAGACGTCAATCTCGCCAACACTGAACACCTTCACTTCCAGATCCACACCGACCCCAAGACCACACTCAGAGGCACCCTCCTTTACAGGCCACCAGAACCCAGCGCACAATTTAGTGAAGACATCACGGACTTCATCACTCCACACGCGCTCCCCTCCGAAAATTACATCCTTTTGGGAGACCTCAACTTTCACCTCGAAAAGAACAACGACCGCAACACCACCACCCTTTTGGACAACCTCGCCAACCTCGGACTTAAACAACTTGTCACTACCCCCACCCACATCGCAGGTCACACACTCGACCCTATCTTCACCTCCAGCAAACATGTCTTCTTCAGCCACACCACAGCCCTCCTTTGGACTGACCACAGCTGCGTTCACTTTACCTACAACAAGCCCACATCCAACAACCACCCCCAACCCACTCTGCAAAGAAACTGGAACAAAATCACCATCGACCAGATATCCTCATCGCTTCTTCAAAACCCCCCAGCCCACTCCTCAAACCCAGACCAAGCAGCCACCAACCTCACCCAATGGTTATCCAACAGCGCCGACATCCTAGCACCTCTGAAAAAACGACAAATCAAGCTAGGCAGCAAGAAGGCCTCCTGGTTCAACGATGATCTTAAGAAATCCAAGAAACTCTGCCGCTCCCTTGAGAAGGCCTGTAAAAAAGACCCAACCACCAGCACCAAGGACGCCTTCAAAAACGCCACCCGCATACACCACCAACTGATCCGGAATGCCAAGAAAGCCGCCTTCAAGGACCGACTAGATAACAACGCCCACAACAGCAAGGAATTATTCAACATCGTCAAGGAATTTACCAACCCCTCAGCCAACTCCAACGACATCACCCCCTCTCAAGCCCTCTGCGACTCCCTAGCCTCATTCTTCCACAACAAAATTGCAGACATCCACAACAGCTTCGACAACTGACCCAAAGACCTACCCACCCAACCCCCTGCAGGACCCCCACCCCCCCTGAACATCCTCAATGACTGGAAGCCACTCTCCACTGAGGACACCATCCGTCTGATGAACTCTATCCACTCAGGATCCCCCACAGACCCATGCCCTCACCACATCTTCAACAAAGCAGACTCCATCATAGCACCACACCTTCGAGACGTCATCAACTGCTCCCTCAACTCCGCAACCTTCCCGGAAAGCTGGAAACATGCCAAACTCAGCGCCCTCCTGAAGAAACCCACAGCTGACCCCACCGAACTCAAAAACTACCGCCCTATCTCACTCCTTCCATTCCCGGCCAAAGTCATCGAGAAAGCGGTCAACAACCAGCTCGCCGCATTCCTCGAAACCAACAAATCCCTCGACTCCTCGCAATCCGGCTTCCGAGCCAAGCACAGCACTGAAACCGCCCTCATCGCAGCAACAGACGACATTCGAACTCTACTGGACAATGGAGACACAGTCGCCCTCATCCTCCTCGACCTCTCCGCAGCCTTCGACACGGTCTGTCATAGCACCCTTTTACAACGCCTCAGAAACGTTGGAATCCAAGGAAAAGCACTGGAATGGATCACCTCGTTCCTCACCGGAAGAACCCAGAGAGTCCGCCTTCCACCATTCAAATCAGAGGCCACTGAAGTCATCTGCGGCGTACCACAAGGATCGTCACTCAGCCCCACCCTCTTCAACGTATACATGAGCCCCCTCGCGGTCATCGCACGCCAACACAACCTCAACATCATCTCCTACGCCGACGACACTCAACTGATCCTATCACTCACCAGAGACCCTAACACTGCCAAAACAAACCTGCATGAAGGAATGAAAGAAGTAGCCGAATGGATGAAGCACAGCCGTCTGAAACTGAACTCAGACAAAACAGAAGTCCTCATCCTAGGCACCTCCCCCTCCGCCTGGGATGACTCTTGGTGGCCAGAGGCCCTTGGAAAAGCACCCATCCCGACGGACCACGCACGAAACCTAGGCATCATCCTGGATTCCTCACTCTCGATGAACAGACAAGTCAACGCTGTTTCTTCATCTTGCTTCAACATTCTTCGCATGCTCAAAAAAACATTTCGCTGGATCCCCACCGAAACTAGAAAAACAGTCACCCACGCTCTGGTCACGAGCCGACTGGACTACGGAAACACCCTCTACGCCGGTACCACCGCAAAACTCCAGAAAAAACTCCAACGCATCCAGAACGCTTCAGCCAGGCTCATACTAGACATCCCGCGCAAAGAACACATCTCTGGTCACCTGAAAAACCTCCACTGGCTCCCCGTCAATAAGAGGATTACTTTCCGGCTCCTAACCCACGCACACAAAGCACTCTACGAAATCGGACCCGAATGCCTCAACACACGTCTGTCCTTCTACACCCCCTCCCGCCAGCTACGATCCTCCAACCAGGCCCTTGCCACTGTACCTCGCATTAACAAAACCACCATGGGAGGTAGATCCTTCTCCTACCTGGCAGCTAAAAACTGGAACTCACTTCCCACTCACCTACGCCTTACTCAGAACCACCTAGCATTCAGAAAGCTACTCAAAACGTGGATATTTGACAAGTAATTCCCCACCCTCCTTCAAGCGCCTTGAGACCCTCTGGGTATGTAGCGCGCTATATAAATTTATTGACTTGACTTGACTTGACTCTATGTAAAGAAAAGTAATCTGAAGACATCCCATTAACAAAAATAGAAGCTTGGGGATTAGAATAAAGTAAAGAGATAATAGAAATAAATTTAGGGGGAATACCAATCCAACGTAAAGCCTGAAACATGAAATCCCAGCCAATGCGATCAAAAGCCTTCTCCGCATCTAAAGAAATAGCTGCAAAAGGAAGAGTGAGTGAAGAAGATTTACCAAGTATGTTGAGAAAAACTCGGGAATTGTCTGAGGAGAGACGCCCTTTGACAAAACCAGATTGTTCTGGTCCGATGATATCTGGTAGAAGAGGATCCAAACGTAAGGCTAATATTTTCGCTAGAATTTTATAATCAGTGTTAACTAAAGAGATTGGTCTATAGTTTTTGCATAAGGAGTGATCCTTATCTTCCCTTGGAATTAAACAAATTAAGGCTTGTTGGAAGGAGCCGCTACTATTCCAGTCTTGAAAATACTTATATTGTGTCATTATGTTGTCCACGGAGCTTATTAAGTGTGCACCGCATCATTAGCTATTAAATTGACCATTGAAAAATCTTGTTATCATTTTGAAATCTGTATCCCCTCTTCTTTCTTCACACCTACAGGTGTCCTGTCCCACCACTTATTGTTCACCTTCGCCCTGATAAAGGTGTAGCCCCGGCTGGGACAACACACCGAAACGCACGTTGGTGTTGTTCATGAGGGGGCAGCTGGATTGCATTCACCCCTACCCCCATTATCTGGAAGACTTGTTCCATACTGTCACCTGACCATCTTGTGGCGTCTTTGTACAGTTTTTATTATTGAATGTGTTATGAATTGTGCAGTTGAGGTATGGGTTTGTGTGGTGAACTGTGTGAGTACTTGAAGGAATGAATGTGTTGTATGGTTTAGGAGTGTGGGACCTGATGCACTGGAGCTGTGTGTTAGTGAGCTTTGATATTCCATTATTATTAGTATGAGTATTTAATTATTTTTGATATGTTTGTCAAAATATCAATAAAATTGTTATATATTTTGAATCATTGATCTGATGTACCTTTCTTGCACTTGATCTGCTCCGTTGGTAGTGTTCCTATTGAAGGACCCGGCGTTGGGCCTTAATTTGAAGATTTGGGGCAGGTAACCTTTTTGCTTCTGGTGCTTCTTTTGTTCCCCTGCATACCTGCCCCCACGCTGTCAGGGGTCCCCCTTCTTAGTAGACTTTGTTTGTACATGTCTGCTTTGCGACAAAGATTCATAAATAATGTAACAGGGAGGGTTGGTGGGTGGGTGAGTGAGTGAATGAGTGAGTGGATGGATGAAAGAGCAAGGGGATGTATAGATGGATGAATGGATGGATGAAAAGATGGATGAGTGAAAGCATGCATGGGTAAAAGAGGGTGGATGATTGCATAAAGGACGGATGATGTGTGGATAAGTGAAAGATTGGATGGATTAATGAAAGGTAGAGAGGATGGATGAAAATATGGATGATGGATGAGTGAAAGGAGGGATTGAGTGAAAGGATGGATGGAATAAAGGAGTGAAAGGGTTGATGGCTGGATGAGCGAAAGGATTGATGGTTAAGGGAAAGGGTGGATAAAAAGATGGATGAGTGAAAGGATGAATAGATAGGTTTGGAGATGAATTGATGGATGGATGGATAGGTTTAGATATGAAGGGTGGATAGACAGAATGATGAAAAACTGAATGACTGATGAAAGACGGAAGAGACAATAGAATGTAAAGGTTAAATGGTGGACATCAGCGGGTAAATGCTAGAATGAAAGTATGAATAGATAGATTGATGGAGGAGACAAGAGATATGTTCTGGGGAGGTTATGATGAGTTGCTTCCTTTGATTGGTGCCATAAGAACTTTGGTGCGATGTGTGGGTATTTTCAGCTTCTTCCTACTTGCATGCTCAAAAATATACAGCATTGTGCCAAACAGCAATTAACAGTATGACATTAAGAAGGTGCAACTATTGCACTGAAAGGAAATGTTCACATATTATTGCATTTCTCTTTCATTGTGTGTAAGGAGTTAACCTGCTTTGTTTATTTAAACACATGTATCATGTGCTTTGGTATGTGGGGCAACTAATATAGAAGTTGTTAAGTATCGTCATGTCTTGCCCTTAGCCCCACCCCTAGCCCCGGCCCCTCACTACACCTCTAGCTCATTTTAATGAGTACCTGCTGCACCTGTTTTTTCCTATATACAGCACTGGTAATGATGCAGTCTAACTTAACACCTCTATATCTTGGTTGTAAATAAGGTGCTGTGCTGAGAACTGGGCAGTAAAGTTGAACTTGTGTTCCCTAGTCTGTGGGCCCGGGCAAAGCTCGTAGTCCGAGAAAGCAGGCTGGTGAGCTCTCACTGCCGAGGCTCTCTCAGTGAGGTAACCCCTCCAGTAGCAGATAGACTGAGGTTTCAGAGGGTAGGCCAGGTAGGCCAGCCCCCCCCCCCCCAAAGGAAGATCCTGGCCCACCCAAGGCCATCCAGAAGTGGAAAAGCAGGCCATCCTTCATACCGGGGCCGACTTTCCTGCTGGCGTACAACCCGAAAGGCTGATACAGATCGGCTGTGACTCTCAGCAAGCCACAGTCAGGGTGGTCCATTGTCATGGGCAGAAAGACAATGGACCAATAGTGGAGGCACATCATGGTGCATCTCCTCCCATCCCAGGCCTCGGGAGGTGATGGAGTCCTCGGGGAGCTGCTAATGCCTTTGAGCAGGACAGGGGACATTGGCTGTAGTCCCGCGCAGCAGGCCACAACGATCGGTAGTAAAGCCACAGGGGGAGTTTGGGGGTGGGGATGGGAGCTAGTTCCAGCTGTAGATACGAAATGTATATTGGAAGTTTCATTCTAATGAAATTCCATCTGTTTATGAAATGGGGAGGGTGCTCTGCACCGCAAAGAGCAATGAAACTTCAGAAATACGACACACTTTGTCAAAATCTATTTTTCCTTTTACCCATTTCTAGTCATATTTTTTTCAGATGTAGTTATATCAGATAACTTTACATTTGAAGAAAAATATGACTAGAAATGGGTAACAGAAAAATTCGATTTTGACAAAGTTTCAGTCAAATTATTAATTAACCTTCTGTGTTGGAGCAAAAGGAGACGCGAGAGAAAAGGAGAGATTAAAAGAAAGAGAAACGGAAATAACAGACAGAGTGGGGAGTAGAGAGAAATGGGTAGAAGAAGAGGAAAGAGGGAGAAATGATTGACGAGAGAAGAGAGAAAAAGAGGCTAGAGTGGAGCGGAGGGAAATAATTTGAGATAAGCACATTAAGAAGGAGAAAGAGAGGGAAACAACAAAGGAAAAGATGAAGTGAGGACAAACTAAGTGGAGAGAAGGGCGGAACAAGAGATTGGAAAAGGTAGGGAAGGAAACAAAAGGGGAGAGAAGGGGGTGGAAAAGGGAGACACAGAACACTGAATGACAAAGTTAAGGATGGATGCAGAAGAGGGTGTTAGTAGTGTCCTGTTAAGTAATTAGAAAAGGGTGGAGCAAGGCCTCACAAACACTTCTTATGCTGATGTCCCAGCAACCCACAGCCTGATTTAGAGGATGGCAATACCTTAAGGTGGTGTCAAATCTAGAGTAAAACCCAAGAAAGGGATAATATGGTACCACCCCTTCAAGAAAGGGATTGTATAGTAAAATAAATTACACCTGTGGATTCTTTACTATTTCTAACAATTTCTCCAGAAATAGGTGGATTTTCCTTTACCACTCAACAATAAAGCATACTTTTGGTCTGATCGCTCCTAGAGTTGGAATAAGGCCCCTACACTTTCCTGAATAACCTTTGGCAGCTGCAGACCTGAAAACACTCACAAGGACAGGAGCCTATTTAATGTCTCCAGAAAACGTTTTTTTTTGCAAATGTCAAGGTTTGATAAAAACAAGTTGTTTCGGACAGCAACAAGTCAGTAAATTGGCCACGACAAAATATTACAGGGGTAGGGAAATTAGGGTAACTGGCATGAGAAAACACAATTGAAGAATGGGAGAATTTTTCAGACTGTAATAACAACTGACCTAAAACTCAAAGAGGCAATAGAAATTGATAGAGTGGGGAATAAGGACATGGGAGGTAGAAAAAGAATGAAGGACAGAGTGTATGTGGAAGGCAGAGGGGTGAGAAAGAGGGGGGGGGTTTACAGACTAACAGAGAGAGAGGGAAAATCAGGGCAACTGCAGAGAAAGAGAGACCGGAAAGAAGAAGTGGAAAACAACAGGTGGAATAATGGGAGGGAAATTTATATAGGAAGGTATTAAAATAGAAGGATTTGTAGAATGACAGAAAGACAGAGGGCAGGAGACAGAAAGAAAAGTTGGTAGGAAATATGGACAGACATACAGAAACATAGAAAATCTAATTGATTTGGTGGGTGAGAACGTTAGAGTGCAGGTGAAATGAGGGGAAAGAAATGGAGGAGAGGGATAAACACTAGCAGGAGGAGTGAAGGACTGGTCATATGTGTGGGCGAGTGAAGGACAGAGCAAGGGCACAGGTAATATACATACAATGAAAAGAGTGGCTGTAGTTGAAGGGGTTTCTTTCAGCATGTGAAGCAGATTCAAATCATGTCTCTTCCCACAGTATAAAAGTCAAAAAGTACTAAGCTCTGTTACACCCCCCAAGACATCACACTCAGAAATACTTCTGTGTGGCAATCAAAAGGGTCCATGAAAGACTTGGATGTGTACTGCCACTGAAGCCTGAAGTTTAGCAGTGAGTTTTCGGACTTATTACATCAGGAGATCTCTGGGTGACTGGGAAAGTCAGTGATCTGAAGGGAAACAGGATCTGCTGGTATGTGAAATTAAGAGGATTCGGAAACTTGAGGATGCCATGTGCCCCAAGCCCGTAAGGTGGACCGGAGCTCCAATGAATAATGTCCCTGAGAAGGAACATCTGGTTACTTGAGTGGGTAAAGGGGCCACAAGTAAATGACACTTAGCATGAGCCTTAGCACACCCTGGTGAGCAAGAACCATGGGGACATGCAGGAGCATTGAAGACCTTGAAGTGAGCTTAAACCTCAGGACCCTGAGGGGGAGCTTAAGGCTCAGGGACCTGAACTGAGCAATTCCCCTGAAGTATATGTTCATCCCCAATGCCCGCTGCGAGGACTGAAGGTGAGCAGGAGCTTCAGTTGTCCGGTTGTGATAGTATAATGTTGTGACTAACTACTCTGGGAGGGGTAAAGAGAGCCTCCTGTCCAAAAGAAGGGGAGGCTTCAGTGCGATACATGGTAACTGTTGCTATTTCTATTCATGATTTTAACACCTGGACTGCTAAGGCAATTCCCGCTGGGTGCTGAGCTTATATGAATACCATTGTTTCATGACGAGCTCAGCTCGTCATAAGCACACGACCAGTGTACTGCATGACGAGCTGAGCTCGTCATGAGCAGCGAAGGGGTTTAGTAATATGGGCTGCTCCTTTCATACACCAGTTTATTCGCACACTTACAGAGCAGAAAAACGTTCTGTGTTTTTTTGTGGATTGCAAAGTTTGAATAGAAAGTGAGCTAGTCGCTCTCAGGAAATGCAGTGAGTGGTTGTACTGGGTACAGGGACACAGCAAAGTAAATTGTGCTGGCTACATGTGGCAAATTGGGAAACATTAAACAAATGAAATGTTGGTGTAAGATAGCTCAAAAGCTACATTAGAGTAGATGAGGTAAAGTACAGCGAGAGGCGGTGAGGATCATCCGTCCTGCGGGGGAGCGGGTGCACACCCAGCTGAACCGATGAGTCCTCGAGCAGTAGCGACCAAACAGGCACCCCAGTTACCTTCCATCTCAGCCATCAGAGCAGTGAGGGGGCCCCTCCGAGGCCAAGATGTGGTGATCAGGCCAAGGTAACAGGGCGGAATGAACAGAGGCCCCTGCGTTGGTGATCCCAACCACCTAAGTGATAACATGCCTTAGAATTGACTGAAACGCCATCCACAAGAGAGAGGGCGCCATGATGGCCCCCTCTGGAATGCTCTCTCCCCCCAGACATAAATGGCCACCAATGAGACGCCCTTATTTCACCACTTGAGATGACCCAACGCGGTGATTTATTTTGCACTGGACTTAGGAACTATGTGACTCCTACCTGGGGGATGGTCCCGCTTACTCTAACTTTTTGGGCGCCATTGAGGTATTTTTCTATCACTCCCGATCTTTCAGAACTGATCTGTTTCCAAGCCCCTGTTTCTACTCCCCTCCCCCTTTCCCTCTATCCTCTATTAGGGTCTTCTTCTTCTATGTTTGACTATGCAACTGTAACTAATGTAACTATGCAAAACTATTATTCTTGTTATTCCTGACCGCTGAGTCCTGAGCAACGTGGCTGTTGCCCGATGGAGCTGCTGGACAGCTATAGAGGAGATCCGTCCCTGGTTCACCCCTAGGCCATCACCTACCCAGCCGGACATTGGACACAGTTCTACCCGTCTCCCCGCTGTGTCTCCTTACTCCCCCTCCCTCCGACGAAATGTCGTAACATTGTTTTTTCCCTGTGTTTTACTATGCTCTTGTAACTGATGTAATTTGTAACTTAATGATCCTCATGTAAAGCGCTCTGATGCCTCCGGGCCTAACCAGCTCTAAATAAAACTCTTCAAATAACAAACATCCTTCAAGTTTATTTACATTAAAAGGAGTAAAGGAAAATTGTCAACAATGAAGAGTTGTCATAGCAATGTTGGCGAAGAAGAGTTCATACACTTGTTATTAAGGAATTCTGCAAAGTTACTTAAATTATTATTAATTATTATTAATTGTGTTTTGTTAAGCGCAAACAACCCGGAGGCCTCGTAGCGCTGTGTATAGTCAGACTAGTATGAGCTGAGAGAACAGGTTAGATAAAAAGAAGAGTTTTTAGTTCCTTCCGGAATTTCAGAAGGTTGGGTTCACTGCGAAGGGTAGTAGGCAAGGAGTTCCAAGCTATCAATATACTTCAAATCACTAGTAGAATTCAAAGATGCTGTTATTTTGTAGGTAAAGCTACTGAGATAGCCATGCACTATACAAGTGCGTAAAGCTACTGAGGCACATGCAGCATTGTTGTATTTGATGTATCATGAAGAAATAGAATGAAAAGCTAGTGAGTATGGCTAGTAATTTATTTGATTTTCAGCAGTTGTTAACGTGTCACAGAAAGAGTAGAAAAGGAAGCATGTTTTATTTTTTCTATTATGACTTGGTATACAAACCTGTTGTATTCTATCATGAGTAAACAACAAATTAAGAAAGAAAGAACACGTTTCTAGAAGGTAATGGAACGATTTAATGCAGGAAAGGAAATCTAGATCTAATAGTGTTATACAGTAAGACAAATAGGTGCATGCTTTACAGTTTAAACATGGTATATATTAAGTATAATGAAGTAGTATTGTAAGGGTGTGGTTGAAAAAGGATGGTAATTAATTTTAGAATAGTAATTTTTGTAAAAGAATTGAGGAAGATATTGATTGTTTAATACGTGTAGAGTTAGTGAAAAGTGTAGCATGTCTGCTAAGCAAATTTTTTAAAGCAGAGTGCATGGTAGCAATTAATATCTAGTAAATGTTATTATCAATAGAATTGTCGAGATTATTTAATAACAAGACAGACAAAAAGTGAAGAATATTTGCTGAATCTTTAAGAAAGCCTATGTGTGTACCTGTTTCTACATTGAGAACAAGGAAAATCATTAACACAAACAATATGTTATGTTATGTGTATTTGTAATCACCCATGAGGATATTCTGGTGTTGAGCAGATGTGTGTGTCTAGCCCTACCTATGGTAGCTTGGTGAACTGAAAAGCCAGATCTTAGGGCAAACAAAGCAAACACAAGGAGATGATGGACAGAGCTCTGAAACTTTTCAGACTCTCACCCCCACTCACAGATCTGGGTTGAATCCATCATTGTTCTTTACCTCACTTCACCACCCCAGTCCAGACACAGCTATATGCAAATCAGCCTTGACCCTGTGCCTCATGGGAACAGTCCAGCCCGAAGTACCAAGAAATGTCTTCCCTGGACCAGAAACAAGCATCCTGGGACCGGTTTTGGGCTAACAGCCCTCATCAGCCAGGCTAGCTTGAATCCAGTGGCAAAGTGAGCAAAGGATCCACGTCTGGGCATAACCTGCCAGCTTAGGGCAAACAAAGCAAACACAAGGAGATGATGGACGGAGCTCTGAAACTTTTCAGACACTCACCCCCAGTCACAGATCTGGATGGATTTAGGCCCAGATACTTGTTTCCAGTTCAGGGAGGACTTGGCCTGGAAGTTTGTGCTGGACTGTTCCCACTGGGCGCAGGGTCAAGACTTATTTGCATATGGCTGGGTTCAAACTGGAATGGCATGGTGAGCAGAAAAACGATGGGTTTAGGCCCAGATCTCTGTACTGGGGTGAATGTATGACATGGTTCTGAATTCTGTCCATCAATTGTTATTTTTGCATTTGTCACCCCAAATGGGACGGGTGTGCTCAGATGTGGGACCCGTGCTCTCCATGACACTGAAGTCAAGCTATCCTGACTGATGAGGGCTGACCGCCGAAACCAGTCCTAGGTTGCTTGTTTCCAGTTCAGGGAGGACCTGACCTGGCGGTTCGGGCTGGACTGTTCCCATTGGGCGCAGGGTCAAAACTGATTTGCGTATGGCTGGGTCCAAACTGAAATGGCATGCTGGGCAAAAAAGATGATGATTTAGGCCCAGGTCTCTGTACTGGGGTGAATGTACGACATTGTTCTGCATTCTGTCCATCAATTGTTATTTTTGCATCAGTTGGAGTCCCATGGTACGCTGTTCTTCACAAAGATCACTACTTCTGTCTTGTCTGTGTTGAGCTTGAGACTGTTGGCTTTCATCCAGTTAGCAACTTTGGCCATGCAGGCGGTGAACTTGTTTATTGTGTTGGGGTCTTGTCTGGGAGGGAGAGTATGAGTTGCATGTTGTCTGTACAGGGGAACATGTGGATGTTGTGTGCGTAGATGATATTCACCAGATTGATCATATATGCTTTGAAGAGGGTGTGGCCGAGCGATAAACCTTGAGGGAGTAATCAGATTAGTTTGACACCTGCAGCAGCAAACAGCAAAGTAAAATAAATTAATACACAAAAGCAATTACAGAATAACATTGTTTCTTTATGATGGGCGAGGCTATGCAGACAACAACCACTTTGTAAATGAAATGGCCATAAATCAGCAATTAAAATGCCATCCTACCAGCAAAGTAAATGAATCAGACAACACAGACAGAATCTAAAAGAGCGCAGGCAGGATGTGTTGGATCTGTAGTCTAAAGGACTTCTTGATGCTCTATAAGCAAAACCTAATAGGCAACAAATGGGATAATGGAACAATGGTAGAACCATGGCAAACTATGAAAATACATGAAGGCCAATTGTTGAAAGACAAAGCCCACTCTCTCTCTATGCGTATTTTTAAATACCATTTTCGAAGAATTGATGACATAAAGGCTTCCAAGTAGATGAAGCTATCTGTAATAAAACCTGAAACTAAATAGTCACGTCTCAACCTATTTCTCATTTGGATGTGTCCAGAAACATATTTGCAGGAGCATTTCCCACTAGATTTCCTGATCATGCAGATGCAAACAACATCATTGTATAAGGTCAAGCTGGTTTTAAACTCCATATGGCACCATCGAGCTCGGCTTTCTTTTTCAGTTGCATTATAGGAAATTCATCACTATGTGGAAGGAAGACATTTAAAAAAAAATTCTGAACTACACAGCGGCTTTAAATAACAATGACGGGAAATTATTAAAGCAATTATTTCAGGCCCATGAGATAAACAGGAAGCAGTTTTATGCCAGGTGCCTGTTGTGGCCAAATAAATCAGCCACAGTGCTCTTTGGTGCCTGGAAGGAGTGCACTGAAAAGTGCACGTGTTGCTAGAGGAGTCAGACAAGGTTGCCTTTGCGCACCAACATTTTTAATGTATGTATCAATCACATGGAGCATTATGGTAAAATATCTTATGCCGACTTCCCAATAGGCAAAGTTCCCAAAACCCCATAGTCCCCATGATTGGGTTTTTTTGTAAACTTTATTTCTCGTTTTTCACAATGAATAGCAAACATTACTCAAAAACATGCAGTTCAGCAATTCGTACATTATGCATTCTACAGTGTAGATGGAGCCCACACAATGATCGGTACAGATATAGGCCAACTTTCAAAATTCCAAAAACATAGCAATTCTGCCGTACAATAATACCATGTCCTTAAGCATTGTCCACTTTCCTTTATCCCTTCAGTGAGAACATATCGATGAAGGAGTAGTGATAGAGCGCTGGTTCACCTACTCAAAATTTTACCATACTCACCTAGGCCCATAAAAACATACACACTTTAAACATGAAAACCTACGCTTAACCAGTAATTTAATTTAACTTTTAGGACCTATACCTTGACAAGGGAGTTAGCAAGAAAATAGGTAGTAAATAAACATTTGCACTCATAAAATAACCACAGATTCGGGAAAGATTTAAATGCTTTATCTAAATAATTTCTTTAAATGTCAGTGTCCATACTAAATTAATAGGAGCTTGATCAAATAAGAATAAAATCAAAGCAAGATGATGTAAAAATATCATGAATGTTCTTTAAGCATTGAAACATTGGAAGGGTAAGAAGAGGGAAACAGCACAATGACATACCCATGCAACTTTTATATTTACCTAGAATGGTGTGAAGACCATCCCTGGCCACAGGCTGGGATAAAGGACAGGACCCCCGATAGTGCAGGTGCCAACAGGGTAGAACAGGTGCAGACGAGAATAAGGATAAGTACGGACCAAATTGGATCAGGACAAGACCTCCGCAGGTCAGGACCGGCACCCACAGGTAAAGTGCAACACAAGCGTCACACCCCTCTCTGCAGCTAACAGACGGACCCCGATTGGGTTAGCGAATCTTCTCCCTCAGGAACCCTGATTGGGTCATCGATCTGCTTCCCAGTACCCCGATTGGGTTATCGAATCTTCTGACAGAGTACTCCACCAGCACCTTGGCTCCCAAATCTTCTGACAGAGTGCTCCGCCAGATCCTCTGCTCTCGATTGCCTATTGAGTACATTGGGTCAGTGACAGGTCAGCTATTCGGACAAGTCGGGCAATCTAACCAGCTAAGCCTACCGTATTTATACCATTTTCCAGGGCAGTGTACCACCCCCCATTGTTGCAAATGTGTGTATTCCCTCAATTTGATTGGCCAAAGGACGAGGAGAGGTCATCACACCATACCAGTTATGAGGTCATGCTCTTCAATATTCAGATCAATGTTCCCGCCCAAAATTTTATTTTCCCATGTACTTTTATTCCAACCGGCAGTGAATGTATCAATAAGAATTACAATGTAATACAATAATTTGTTCAGCTTCCTTCCAAAGGGTCAGAAGGTAAGGTTCCCATGAGCATCGTATAGCAAGTCAGGAGTTGGCAGGGATTCAATGCCATGGCTTGTAGACTCGGGTGAATTCGGCGCATGCTCAGTTTCAGGACCCAAGATGGAGCAACATTGTTCTTGATTGGTCTGAACACGAGCTAATAGCAAAGCCAAAGAAAAACTGTTTTAGAACAAAGAATAAATTAATGGACTGTATACCACTTATCTCTACTCTATTCCCATTACTTTATTTTAACTACAGCATTAGGGATTATGCAGAACGAGCAACTTAGTAAAAGCAGTAATGCAAGCATTAGAGCATGAGAACATAGAGCAGCCATCTTTAGTTCTAGTGCGCAGAAGCAAAGTTTTCCCACCAAGCTTAAGCATGCGCAAAAAAAATTCCAGAGTCACAGCGGCCATTTTGGGTTAATCGAGTTATGGTTAGTAAAAGCACATACGCAAGCTTCCCCAGCTTACTAGAAATGACGTGCTTTGCATTGCTAATAAGACAAAACATGTTTATTAGTGTATTACAGTTTATTTCGAGAGGGTTGATCACAAGCAAGTCTCTTCAGGAGTAAAATCTTGCTCCATTAGTAGTCTTTGACTAATCACAATAGTGAGACCATAGCATCTAGCAAATACATTTCTCTCACCCCATCCCAAGGCAGTCAGGTTTGCTCTGCGAGTCTGTGGCTTCTTCTGTACCCAGCAGATATTGGCAATACGGACCCCATATATCCTTGGGAGCGCAACGTACAGGCATCAAAGCATTATAATGATTAGATTGAGTTGAGCAGTATGCTAAATCTTATTCAAATTTTTCAATAGTGTGAAGGGACCTCTCATCCATCGCATGGCCACCCTCCTTTTAGTCAACAGGAGTCCAAGACTTACCAGTTTACGCACTCCCTTCGGTATTTGATTGTCAAACCCCAATAACGCGACCAATGGCATCTCTGACAACACAAAGCCCAGCATTTTGGAAAGAATCCCAAAGTCATTGTTCCAGATGGTACGTACCTCTGGACAATCCAAAAACAAATGTGTGAAATTTGCATTCCTAGAGACACATCTCACACATTTATTATCCTCCTGCAGACCATATCTATGTAGCCTAGCCGGAGTGTAATAGGTTCTATGTACATATTTAAAATGTGTCACACGGTGTCTGTCATTTAAGGAGGTCCATTGCGTATCAGTAATATCTATGCCTAGTTCCTCCTCCCAGTCTAATTGACATTTTTGTTTATTCTGGGCACGGGGACCTTGAAATAGGGAATATAACATAGTAATCCCACGTTGCGGAGATTGTGTCTGCAATAGATACATAAGTGATGGCACCCCTTCTGGTTCACCCATGTCTGATACTAGTAGGACGCGCAGGGCACTATGCAATCTGTAATAGTTAAATGTATCCAGCGCCGTCACTCCCAGTGTCTGCGCGGACACCTGTACCCACGAAGAGACCCCATCCAAGAACAGGTCCCCCATGCAGTGAATATTTAACTTTGCTAGAGTGTTCATTATTGCTCTGTCCTGTTTGTGTGGCTGCCAATCACACCATTGGATCGGCAGTTTAGCAGATTAAATCAGTTGTATGTGATAGCCTCCGGCTATTTTAGAGAGTTGGTGTCCAGTGCAGTTTACTGGATCTATAGTGCCTGGGGCAATCCGAGCCGCCCGTCAACAGACTGGGCAGAGAAGCTGGTAACACCATATTGTGTTTGATAAGGTAATGCGGTATGTTTTTAAGGCCATGTATCCACACATGTACATGTAAAGTTTGTGCTGCCCTGTAATATCTTTCCTTGTCTGGGGCATTTAGTCCCCCCTCTGAATAAGGTTTTGTTAGGACCTCCCAATGCGGAGAAAAAAGACTGGGGTAAACTAATAGGTATATGACAAACAAAAACAAAAAGCGCGGAAGCACCACCATCTTTGACAATGCCACGCGACCAACTAGAGAGAGTGGTAACTTTATGTATTTTTCCATAGTCCAAAAATGTCTGCACTGCACATCCAAAATTCTAAGACAATATCAACTCTGCATCTGTGTGTATCTCAATGCCCAGATACCTCACTGGGTCAGTCCTCCACTCCAGCGGGTACTAAGTCTGCACCAGAGCACTGACGGGGGTCAGAGGGAAATAATCCATTTATGCCAATCGATATGGAGCCCAAGTGCATGCCAAAGCGCTCTACCTCGTGCAACACCTGGATTAAATTCTGTTCTGGATTCCGGATGTACAACAAAGTATCATCTGCGTATGCAGCAATAGTGAGATTGTAATTGGGGGACTGGATATTGCGATATGCGTAAAATGTGCGCATCACGCAAAGTAAAGGTTCCACCACCAGGGCATATAAAAGAGGGGAGAGGGGGCACCCTTCCCACGTGCCCCTAGTGATTTGTATGTTACGTGACATCAGGCCATTAATCTTTACCTTGGGTGTTGGGTCGGTATAGAGCACTTTTATTAAGAGGAGGAAGAAATCTCCGACCCCCATTTTGCCAAAGACAGCATATAAGAACCTCCATTCAAGGGAGTCAAATGCTTTTTCTATATCAATAAACAAGGCAGCCGCCTTGATTTTTGGGTTAATATGGCTGTGGCGCCAACCAGCATCTGAAGGTTGATGGACAATGACCTACCAGGGACAAACCCTGTTTGTTCTGGTCCAATCAATCTAGGCAGTAAGGGGGCCAGTGTATGCGCCAACACTTTTGCGAACAGTTTCATATCGGTTCTCAATAGTGAGAGTAGGTTATAGGAGGAACATTGTTCTGGAGGCTTCCCAGGCTTGAACAAGGTAACTATGATGGCTTCCTGCATTGATGGGGGCATTGTCCCTGTTTTTGCCATCTCTTCAAAGAGATTGACCAGGTGGGGGAGTAACTTATCTACGTATACTTTGTAAAAAGCCACTGTCAAGGCATCCGCCTCCTGGCCTTTTCATTAGGTATATCTTTCAATGCAGCTATAATTTCACTGGGCCCCAGTGGTCCAATTAGTCACTCCCTATCGCTATTGGCCAGCCAAGTCATAGCTACATGGGCTAAGTAGTCGTTGTCAGGTTCCTGAGTCGTGGCTTCCCTTGAAGAGTAAAGGCCAGTGTAATAATCTGCAAAAGCGTCTAGTATGTCAGGGGAACCATCCACCAAGACTTGCTTGGAGGTATATATTTGTATTATGTGATTATCTCCCCTGGGAGGCCTAACAGTCGCTGCCAGTGTTGCACTGGGCTGGTCCCCTTCAGAAAGGACCTTTCCACAGCATATTTTCGTAGATGTTTGACCTCATCATATGCTAACTCCTGATATTCACTTGTTTTGGTCCGAATCTGTGCTAGTATCTGAGGGTCCCCCCATTTCTTGTAGTGCACCCTCCAGGGACCGCAGGGCGATCTCGACTTTAAAGATCTGTGTGCGTGGGGATTTGAGAACACCGGCATGTTTGGAGATTGTTATCCAACGCATGTAAGGTTTAAAAGCTTCCCATACTGCACCCATGGTGGGAACGCTGCCCAGATTTGTAATAAAGAATTTGTCTATGGCCGTGCCTAATTCCGCATGGAATACAGCATCCAATAGGGAATACTGAGGAAAACGTCATGTTTGTCTGGGAGAACTAACCATGGGGCGTTCCAAGGTGAGACTGACTGGGGAATGATTCGACAAAGTCCTGGCCATGTGCTGACATTCTCTAATTGAGGAGAGCAACGAGAGGGAGGCGAACCAGTAATATATTCTTGTGTGAATATCATGTTCAACTGAGTAATGGGTATATCCCCTGCCCAGAGAAGACAGCTGAAACCATACATCCAGCATACCTTCAGCCTGTGATATAAGCAACTGCGCATGTAGGACGTGAGGGGGGTATTTGCTTGCCCTTTGAATGGGCTAGGTTGGTGTCCTGGATACAATTAAAGTCTCCTTCCCCCAGGATAGGCAAATGTGAGTGTTGCATAATCCTAGAATGTAATGAGTGATAAAATTGCGGGTCGTCATAATTAGGCCCATAGAACCCATCTAACAGCATATTAAAATAATCTTTGCGACAACATGCCACTACAAATCTGCCACAGGGGTCTATGTCCAGTGCTTGTATATGTATACCTGAGTTCCTACGTGGCCAAAGGAGTACCCCCCTAGCATGCGTCGTAAACCCATCTGCCGCGCATTGGCCTTTCATTCGGCGTTGGAATAACAGACCAATCTGCGAAGAGAAATGTGTCTCTTGTAGGATAGCCACATCTATTTCGTGCCTGTACAAATAAGCCACTACTTTACGCATTTTTCTTTGATCATTGAGATCTCGGACATTCCAGGAAAGGAAGCGGACAATCGCCGGACGATCACTAGTGTTTGGCATACGTGAATCAATCCATACAATGCAGGTATGTGTATGAGCTGTACCTAGATCCTTCCGTAAACATGCAACACCCCTGTGGAGACATACATCCTGACTGATATGTAACATTAAACACCCCCCAATAACCCACCCACTCCATATAAAAAAAATGAGATACAGCAACCACTGTCCCCTCCCGTTCCTCCCCCTACCCTCCTCAAATGTACTTCCTACCAACAGAGCAGGATCCCTAAAATCAGTACCCATGTGTTATACACATGGAGGCAATGGCTGCCAGACCCAAGGTGTTATGGGATAGGCAGACATTGCCAAGTTACATTTTTTCCAACAAGGGGTCATATGATTTGCCTACTAAACTGTGCTATGGTAGTACTTTACATAATGAAAACATTTCTGCATAGTTTGAGGACTATCTCATTGGGCCAATGTTTGGAGGGAAGGCAAAGACTAATATTATTTTACTATAAGAGAAAAAGTGTTGCAGTCATGACAGGGAGGGAGACGGAGAAACTGCCCTCAACTCACCGCCAGTCTCCATGCCTTCCATCGAAATGCCATCTTCTGCCTGAGAGACGGGAGACCTATTTGCCCTCTCAGCACTGTACTTTTTGAGATCCTTCTGCAGTAAATTTTGGTCATCATAAAATGTGGCTTTGTCATTAAAGTTAACCTTCAAACGGGCCGGGTATAACATTACATAGTCCTACTGAAGTTCTCTCAGCTTACATTTAACAGGACCAAACCTCTTTCGAGCCTCCTGGACCAGTGGTGTGAAGTCTGGAAAAAGGGACAGATCCGAACCTTCATTCAGGAGGGTTTTCAATTCTCTTGCATGCTTCAATGCAGCATCCCTATCCAGGTATTTAAGTAGACAAATGATCACTGGGCATGGGGGGGGCAGCCAGAGAGGGCCGTAGACCGAGCAAGCAATGTGTCTGCTCAACGACGAAGACGTCAGAGAATGTGTCACATCCCAGAAGCTGTACCAGAAGCTTCTCTATGAATGATTCCATGGGGCCAGTGGAGGTTGTCTCAGCAAGACCTAAAAGGCGCACATTATTGCTCCTGCAACGCGCCTCTAGGTCTTCGGCCTTATCTCTCATCACCAACATGAGTTTCTCCATCTGCTTTTGTGCTTCCCCATCTCTGTCTGAGTGTCCTCATCATCTGAGATTCTGCTCTCAGTTACGTGGATGCACTCCGTGTGTTTGTCCACCCTTTTGGACATGGACTCCATACGGTACAAGAGGGAGCCCATTTTAGCGTCTATTGAGGTAAGACTGCACTGCATTGCCCCCAGGATTTGTTTAATGCCTCCATCAGGGTCTGAGTGGTCATAAGAGCGCCAGCCGCAGCAGTATCAGAGTTATCCTCTCTGTGCCTGGCAGATTTACATTGGTCAAAGCGGAGCCTTGTCTGGGTCTTACCCATTTTCCCCATGACTTCGGCAACTAGGAGCTGTCCGCGGTGGATTCAAAAGGCACCAAGAGCCTACTGAACACTGAGGCACCAGCAACTTTATGCGAAGCGACGGTTCAGGAAAGCTTCCGAATCGGGCAACATAGTAACAGAGTCACTGTCAGCTATTTCACCACAGGGTTTAATGAAATGAGATTTGAATATCGAAGATTTGTAAGTCTATACCTGCCACTGCCCCACATGAAACAAAGTACTGAGCAAAGGATCCTCGAACGCACAGGACCTGATGTCTTATTCAGTTCAGTTCAGATTGCTTTATTCGATTTTTGTTTAAAATCATAAAAGCGTGCAGTTAAAAATACAATCATGATTAAAAAAGAAAAAAACATACATATGAAGGCACAAATTATCTGCGGATTAAAAGTTAAAAACATTTGCTCACCCTGTGAATATAACTATCTTGGTAATAACATACTTTACAGGATTCGTGTTAACAGTTCTTCCATTACATCAGAAAGAAAGTTGATAGGGGTTGCAGTACTTAAGACTATTATGCGGTAAATCAAATCTGTTAAGCGCGGGGATACTACAGCAATACAGTAAGCAAACTCCTCTACCCCGCCTGGTATTATCCTCAGCCGTAGGTCTGGGAGCAGGGATATATGAAGTGCTTGGGTAGAAATCGTGTAGATCCAAGGTAGATATGGGGCCATCACCTTCTTAGGGTGGTCAAGTTTGGAGGTATGGAACAATATGTCTACTCCTAAATCTTATTAGTACCAATTCACCAGTGATGTCTTTTGGGAGGGGACCTAGCCAGCCCACTCTCCTCACGCTCATAATCCTGCCGTCAAGATCATGGGGCAGGGGTCTACTTTTTGATAGCCAAAACTTGACCTTATTTAACAAGTCATGTTGTCTCTCTGATTTTCCCTGTTTGAGTTGCGGGGCTCCCGAGAGGACGCACACAAATGGAGCGGCCTCTGGAGGTAGATGAATTCGAGAAACCCTGTTGCGCTCTACTCTGGGAACAATATTGTGCGCTATAGTGGGTTTAAGAGGGGCTTTAGGAACATTTGAGGGCAAAGAAGTGGGAACTAGTACTTGGGTTTGGGCAACTTTGTTTTGTGTGGTTAGTTTAGGCGCATTAGGGGGAGCAGTTGACAAGGGATGATTAGATATTGTGGCATGGGTAGAAGGTAACAAATTAAATTTAATTGTTTCCTCAATCCCTGTCAGTCTATCCCCCAAGGTGTTAATTTTGTCAACCAGGGGGTGTATAGTAGATTTGATAAGTTGTTCGATCATAGACAATAAAGCCATCTGGGAAGAGGGTGCTAGGTCGTCTAATTTTTCAGCAGCCTCTGGAGTTGGGGGGGAATTGGAAGGGGGCAAAGTTGGACTTGGGGACCCATTTTGTAGTTTTTGTATTTTAGATTGACTCCCATTATATTTATCCCTGTCATGCTTCCTTTTGGCAGATGTAGCCCGAACGGGTACTATACTTTGGGTATTGGCTTTTGTGAAAATGGAAAAGTGTTCCAGCACACTCTCATTAGGAGCTAACGGGTTAATGTTATTTGGCGGGGAGGGTAATCTTTCTGGGACAAACCAGACTGTTTAATTCCTCCAACAATGAGAGGCTACACGCTGTAGTGGTTATTTGTGGAGAAGATTGATTACTAGTTGGGCTGTCTATAAGCTGGTCGCAATTAATTTTATCAGCATCTCTACGCGTAGGTAAAAATGTACTATTTGTGTGCTTGTCTTGCATCCTGGGGCAAGAATCCGACCAAAGGGCAATTTTAGTGACAACCCCAATGCGGGGCATAGTATGGCTTGGATATAATAGAGTTATTAAAGTTTATTAAGCAAGTACTACTGTCCAGTACAAAAAGTCAATCGGTAGCTTTACCTCCTCTTGAAAAGCCAAGGGGCATGGCCCGTCCCGTCCTCCTCAGGCCTCTGAGGACCACAGAGGGCCCGCCCTTTGCCCAGGCTTAGCCCGGCGTCGTCCGCGCGCGTCCGCGACATGGAGGAAGCTGCTCGGCTTTGTGCTCCTCCGTGTGCGGTGATTCCCGGAAGTGGGCGTGTCCGCAAAGGAGTCTGGGAGCTGTAGTACTCCCCTGCTGCGGCCCCGCGATGGAGTTTGTGGTGGCGGCAGGGAAGACCGACAGCGTCAGGGCCCCAGACGAATGGTGCAGAGCGAGTGGCCAATCTACCCTCCAGCAGGTAGGTGTCCGCTGCAATGTCCCCCGCTCCTCAGTGGGAGCTGCTCGGCTTTGTGCGCCTCCGTTCGCGGTGATTCCCGGAAGTGGGCGTGTCCGCAAAGGAGTCTGGGAGCTGTAGTCTTTCCCCCCTGCGGCCCCGCGATGGAGTTTGCGGTGGCGGCAGGGAAGACCGACAGCGTCAGGGCCCCGGACGAATGGTGCAGAGCGAGTGGCCACTCCACCCTCCAGCAGGTAGGTGTCCGCTGCAATGTCCCCCCTGATGTCTTATTGCCAAGGAGCAACGTCGTTGTAATGATCTACACCCTAGCCAGGTATTGCAATCATGCTCCGATATAATGGTGAGGATATTCCGGAGGGCCCCCATTTGACTTGTCTCAGTAATATCTTTGGTTCTGCCAAGTACTTAGGGAGCAGGCGCACCCCACCCCTGCAGAGCAGGCAGCCGGCGCCGTCCTCACGTCGCACGCCGCAGCTGTGTTGACACAGGTGATCACAGGGCAGGGCAGCAAAGAACTCTGATGTCTGCCTGAGGGAGTCCCAGCTACCGGGGCAGGGCAACACAACAGGCTGTGCAGGCACTGCGCTCCAAGTCCCGCCGCACCCCGCGCTGAATCCAGAATGCTATGGCCAACTCTGCAGACCACATCGCTCATGGCGATCCCGTCCACCGAGTGCGGCGTTGCAGCACAGGAGGAGTCCGGATGGGCCGCCAGAGGGAGTGGATGTGAAGTCGAGAGCATGCAGGTAACAGGGGACAAAACCCATGCAGGCGCGACCCTGCACCGCGGAGCACCCAAAGCAGCTGCAGTCTGATTCGAACAGGCCCGATGACGCCACACGACTGATCTCCGTTGTGTTGCACTCAGCGATCCCAAACTGTGGTCAATGCTGCACTAACAGTATATCAGCTACTACCAGCAAGGATTAGGCCATCTATAGCCGCGATGGCGCTAAATCATGTAGGATGTTACAGGCAGCTGCTGGAGCTCGCTCAGGCTGCGGCCATCTTAGAGCCAGGCAAGCCATGCCCCCAGACTCCATGATTGTTATACACTGATGATTTTATGCAAGAATAAAAAGCGCCTTATATAAACCTTTAGTGTCATTTGAAACATTGTACATCCAAAAAGTTTGAATCTAATGAATCAACTATAAGCTCTTCATTTTAGGGAAGGCCGACTTACCAAGGAAATCATTCAACTCGAGATTAGTTTACCAGTAGTGAACTACGGAGCATATTTACAATAAAGTGGCGGAGCACGGTTATCTCCAAAATATCTAACGCTGTGCGTCCTCACATTAGAAACACAGGGATGCGGAGTATTTACAATAATATGGTGCATCCCTGCGTTTCTCCCTGTGCTGGCGCTAAATCAATATGCCTAGTGCAAACACAGGGACCGTTGCACCATAGTGCAAGGGTGCCTGCATTGAGGAAAGATTGTTTATGTGTAAGAAGATGTCCCTTTTTTGTTTTTCTGGGGCTTGGGTATCAGCTACATCAGTATAAGCATTCCTAGAACATGGAACAGTATCAGACTTCACTCATTTACAAATTCTCAACACTAATTAAGAGTCTCGAACACCCCCATTTATTTTTACTTCACTTATGATGAACAGTCCCATAAACTTGGTCACACCGTTCTTAATTAACCTAGGTCACTTCACAAGAACAGCATCACCCACCTTCAAATGCATATGTTTCACACTGTTCCTAAGATCAAATCTCACATTATATTTCTTCTGGTACATCATCCTTCTAGAGCAGATGGTATTCTCATCCGAGACCTCACTCCTACTCCTTCTTTTCCTGACACATAAGACATCCAACTTTAGTATACGCTGCTCTATGCATGTATGGTTTTACAAGCCTGTTCATTTGTTCTGCTAATCCATCTGCCTGGAATGAGTAAAGTGCAGTTTTAAGATGCTCAATCGACAATTCCTTAAAAAACTCATGCATCTCCTAAGTGACAATTTGCATGCCATTGTCCATGAGAGTTGTACTAGGAATGACTTTACAAGCAAATTAATTGTTCACAAATGCAATTACAACTCTAGTATTCACCAAACGCATGTACTTGGTCTCCACTCACTTGGAGGTGTAGTTAACTAGCAACAGGGCATAAAATATATCTCCTCTAGGGCAAGAGTTCTTATGGGCCAATGACGTCTAAAAGCAATTTCATCCAAGATTCATGTGAAATCTAGATTAAAAGGAGCAGAATATGTTTCTTTTCCCTGTCATTCTTGGCACAGAGCTAGCAGTCTTTCACTACTTCTTCAACTTGCCTGTTAATTAAAGCCCCCCAAAAAAGCTCTTGCACTCTTGCCTTGGTTAAATTCCTTCTTAGGTGTCCCTCATGTACCAAGGTTTTTAACTTCTCCTTTAGGTGTTCCCCATCAACAATGTTCAGTTACTCATGCACATTCCAGAATCATTTCAGGAAATCTTGGACCTTCTTGACCGGAGACTATGCCATGCTCACATGTTCACTCATGATTCTGAATGCTACATCTGCGTCCCTCTCTTGTATTCACTCTCCTACCTCAAGAGCATTTTCTTTTATCCGACCACAACATCTTTGCAATACCTAATAGCCAGGCGAGACAGTTATCCACATGGTTCTTAATACTCAGTATGTTTTCCAACTGGGAATTATAATCAAATAGTCCTTCATTCCACCTCCTTGTCCTGGACAACAGATGCTATCCTTGTCTACGTGCACAGTTTTTCAGTAGGGCGTGATGATCACACCTCACTTTGAAGAGCAAGCCCCAAAGAAAAACTTGAAATTGGAGCTTGCCTGCACAACCATTAGAATGAACGTTTTTTTCCCTTTGTTGGTTGGTAAACAGTTCAAGCAGGTATGTCCTGCTTTGCTGTATTCAAAATCATTGTCCGATGTACTGATCTGTTTTCATCTACTTTGTTTTATATCTGGTACTATCAGACCAAGGAAAATGTTACTATGTGATTGAGGAGCGTTTTTTTAGTTATTATGTCTGTTATGGTTTTAATTTTTGAAACTGAATAAAGAAAGAACTTAAACCTCCAAGGTTCCACAGCATGAGGAAGATGGTGCCAGGCCTGGCTCGAACAATGGACGCAAGAGGACGGTAATCACTTAATCAGCACAAACCATTGAACAAAATGTAGAGTCCTTGTCTAAGAATATTGACCATCTCAATCCCATACTGTCTATACTCATAACCTCTGATCAACTGACCTATAACACTTTCCTTAAATTGAACAAATCTGCCAAAGTAAACAGCTAAAAAATGGTATGGCGTACTCCTAGACCTAGTGAGTCATCTGCTTTGTCCTCACAGAATGATCCTTTTTCTCCTCCCTAAATTGATGTCTTTCTAGCTAACTACCAAGCAAAGAACTGCAATTACATCCTGAATAATTTACATGCTGTGCTGCCCTGCTATAGCAGTCACACAGCATGGCCAATCCTCATCTCTCCTAAATCCCTCAGATTCTCACAATATCTCACATAAGTGGGCCTACAACACAAGATTAACTCAGTGCCATACGACAACACCTCAACTGCTTCTATGCTAAGATGGTTACTGCACATCAGCAGTTTGGCAATCAAGCACCAGATAGAGACAATATTCTTGATCTGATGCTTGACCTCATGATGCGAAATTAAACATGGTTTAATAAAACTTCCCAACCTAGCATGGATTTACTCATTCCACATAACCACGCATTACCACTCTTGTTGAAAAAGGACAAATGAGAGTATTGGTTATAGTTAAGAATATCATCCTCTGTAGGCAAGTGACAGCTGAGAACCTCCATACCTTTTAATGTCTCATTCTCAATATCAAATCCTCTGCTTCTAAATTAATGAGACTGAATACAATCTTCCATCCCCCTGGTGAACTATACTGTATTCAAACAAGGTATGGCACTTATCACCTCTCAGCTAATCTCAAGCAATAACAACCATATCTTCGTTGGGGACTTTGACTTCACAGTTCCTAGGACTCCTCTTTTCAAATACTCTTCTTCTTTCCACATAAGAGTGACCTGACTTAAAACCCCTTACTAAAATACCCACTCATATTTTCCTTGTCTGAGCACTGCTAAATCCCATTTCTTGTTCTCTTTACTAAAACACCGAATCCTGTCCAACAGAAGGGGTTTAAAATCATGATTAAACATTGTCAAGAATGGGGTTAATTAATTGGGAGGGGTCTATCCCTACCAACTTAATGAATCCACTTTGGTTCTGTCAAAATGCAGTTCTGAGAGAAAGACATTTTGCATATGTGCCTGCCGAGCACTATATACAGTTCTTATTAACTTTAACGTATATGAGTGATGTCTATATTGAAATCTTTACAGTTTCTGGCCATTCTTTTTTTAATATGTTATATACTGTAATAATTGCTTATATACACTTTCTATAATTGTTACACATGGCCAGGTACCACCTTTTCTGTTTTCTACATTTATTGTGATTACAATACACTGATGGTGCTTGATGAACATTTAATTTTGTATAATATTGAATCCTTCATGGGTGCTGTTGACAACAATATTCATAGCAGGGTAGGCTACCAAGGCCAAATTATGCTCTGGTAGCCAATTTTGGTTTTGGATCCCTTGAAGCGTAGAGATGGTTCGAACAGTTTTGCCAGGGCTGATTTTGGTTTCAAGTCCTGCCCTGGACAAGGCTGGAAACTCTAGCCAGTCAGGATCCTATGAGTTCTAATACCTGTGCTGCGAAGTTCAGCTAAACCAGTGTTCAGAGCAGTAAAAAGCTGTGAGCTGAATGTACCATGTTTGCTTGCTCACCTAGGGCCCGATGTAGGTAAACGGGATTTTCCGATTTTAAAATACCGAGGCGGGCCGAATCGGTATTCTGAAATCGGAAAACGAGATGTAGGAAAAAAATACCGACTGAAGACCGATTCGGTCGGCATCGGTAATGAGATTCGGTACGTTCCGATTCAGCTCGGTCCGAATCGGAAAGTACCGAATCGGCCAACAACGAATCGGAAAATACCGATTCGGCTACCACCGATTCGGATATTTCCGATTCGGCGAATACCGAATCGGTAAAAGCCGATTCGGTAAAAACCGATTCGGCAATCATAGACCCATGGCGAAAAAGCCCATAGGAATGCATTGCATGACCCGATTCGGCTTTTACCGATTCGGATAATACCGAATCGGATTTTACCGAATCGGATTTTACCGATTCGGTAAAAGCAGACTCGGCAATAGGCGATTCAGCCAATGAGGTGGCTCCCCCTCCCCCACCCAAACAGGGAGTGGCAACCCTGGCAGGTGCAGCCAATTAAGAAGTTTCTAGAAGTTTCTGGAAAGCCTGCCTGAGCCCAACACACAGTTAGCAGCAGTGGGAGAAGGAGGTTGCAGACTGAGCAGGAGCAAGAGAATATGGCAGATCAGGCAGGAAGCCAGAAGTCCTCCCAAAAGAGGAAGCCCAAATTCACCACCACAGAACTACAGGTGCTGGTTGAGGAGGTGGTGAGGGTGCACCGCCAGCTCTTTGGCAAGCTGTCCCTCAACGTGCCAGACAGCACCAAGAGGCGATTGTGGGCAGACATCGCCCAGAAGGTAAATGCTGCTGGAGTCACCCCCAGGTCCATTGAGGAACTTAAGAAAAGGTTCTATGACCTCCGCAGCCTCACCAAGAGGAAGCTGGCCGACCTCCAAAGGCAGGCAGGACTCACCGGAGGAGGCAAGAACCCGGCGCCACCCCTCACCGAGCTGGAGGAAATTGTCTCCAGCACCATCGAGAGGGAGAGCATTGTAGGGATCGGGACCCTGGACAGCACTGCGATGGCCACAGCTACAGGTAAGAAGCATGCGCATCATGACACACCCTACCAGACACCTCCCCATTAGACACAATGCATAGGCAAACACCAGCACTGTACTGTCACCAACATACAAGAGACAAGCACCATGGTACATGTAGTCAGCAGGAGTTAGCCAAATATGTCAGTGCAGAATCACAAGACAGGAAACAGTGTGACACGGTGTAAGGAGATGCAAGGACATGTGGAATGCCATAATTGTACTGACTGTAATACATCGGCACTCAGTTCACAAATGCTTCTTTGTACCTAGGGGCACCATCAGGCGGCACCACTGTGGCAGCAGAGGGAGCTTCGACATCACATACTGCAGTGGCAGGGCCGAGCACCAGCCAGCCTGGCCAGGAGGAGGAGGAAGAGGATGAGGAAGGAGACACCCCAGGGCTTGGAATGGAGGGAGTCCTGGTGATTGATTTCCAGGCAGTGCACTCCCCAGTACTGCCCAGCTCACCCCCCTTGCAATTTTCCCCATACAACTCCCCAACAAGGCAGACCATTCCGCCGACAACATCTCCTGCCACAACCGTGGCCTTGCCACCCGTCCTACCTGTCCTGGGAGCAGGGGCTCCGGGACCGGCCAGCACCACACCACCACCAGTGGCACCCCAGCCCACTCAGCAGGCCGGAGGCAGCAGTGCCAGACGCCGTGCCACCACCACCACCACCACCACCACCACTGCTGCACCAGCACGGGAGGGCAGTGTGTTCCTGGGCCTGGAGGGCCAGATGGTCAAAATCCAGCGCCAACAGGCCAGATCCACCATGGCCTGCCAACGCCAGCTCCTGCAGCACAACCTGCAGATGGGGGAGTTGGTGAAGGGGTTCCAGGCTGTTGTGGACAGCAACAAGGAGGTGGCAGGAGGGTTGGGCAGGCTGACCACTGCCATCACCCACTCCTCTGCCAGGCAGGAGGAGCATGAGGTTGCGCGCAGGAGGGATGCCCGGGTGCTCAACCGGGCCATGGCCCGCCTTGCAGCGGCGACTGCACAGCTGTGCCATCGTAGCGCAAATCAGGAGTCGGTGCAGAGTCAGCATACTGCTGAGCTGACCAGGGGGATGGCCAGGATCACCACGGCCATGGAGGCCATGTTAATATCAAACGCCGCCTCCAATCCTGCCCTGGACCTGGGTGATGCTGGTGACAGCAGCAGCCGCAGCAGCCCGGCCAGCGCTGCATCAGAGCCAAGGAGGAGCACCAGGCGCTCCGCTGATGCTGCTGGCCATTCGGAGGGGGCCGAGGGACACCCCAGTGGGTCTGGAAAGCGGGCCAAAAAATAGGCTGGCAAGGGGGGATGATCATACCAGAACCCTGGACTTTATTTGTTTTGACAGACTCCATTTTTCTATGCACTTCAGTGATGTAACTGTGGTGCATCACTATTAAAAAGTTTATTTTCCAAGCAACATTTAGCTGTCTTTGCATCTGTACTCAGTCAGAAATAGTTCTCAGTGATCTCCTCACGTCTGTATCTGCCATCACATGGCGTACACACCCCAGCTGGCTGTGTCAGTGGCACAGCTTCGTCGTCGTCATAGTCCTCGTAGTCAGACAACTCCACCTCAGTGCCCTTCTTGACCGCAAGGTTGTGTAACATTGCACATACAGCTATGATCTTGCAGCAGGTGATGGGGGTATACTGCCTTGCACCTCCACTCTTGTGCAGGCATCTGAATCTACTTTTCCAGATGCCAAAGGTCCGTTCAACAACATTCCTTGTGCGTATGTGGGCCCGGTTATACCTCCTTTGGCTGGGTGTGGAGGGGTTGAGGTAGGGGGTGAGTATGAATGAGCGGAGGGCATATGCACTGTCGCCTGGAAGAGAAAGGGGTCACATTAGACACATGCATACATGTATTACACCTACCTACTATGTGTTATGGGGGTCTGATGATGTGGCTCACCTAGGAGGTATCCTTCTCCAAAATCGCCAGCCATCAGCCGTGCATATATGCCGCTCTGTTGGAATATATAGGAGTCATGGGTACTCCCTGGAAATTTTGCTACCAGGTCTGTGATGGTGCACTTGGCATTGCAGATCACCTGCACGTTGATGGTGTGTGTCGATTTCCGATTGCGGTATATGTATTCGGTGTCCGCTGGTGGGCAAATCGGAATATGCGTGCCATCTATGCAACCGATGACTTGGGGAAAGTGTGCCATCTGGTAGAAGTCCGCTTTGGTTTGTAGCAGTTCTGCGTGGGTTGCAGGGAATGAGATGTATTGGTCCATCCTGTCTATCATGGCGTCAAGGAATATGTGGAAGAACCTTGACAGGCTGCTCTGGCTCACCCCTCCTGCTGCTGCTACTCCACTTTGATAGCTGCCAGACGCTACCAGGTGTAGGCTGCATAGCACCTGGACGTGCGCAGGGATGGCGTGTGCCCTTGGGGTGTGGTGGTCCAAGTATGGCTTAAGGTCCCTGATGAGCTCAAGTATGGTGTCAGAGTCCAGCCTGTATCTCTGTAGGATCTCAGCCTCAGTGAGCATGAACAGGGTTATCCTCTGTCTGTAGACCTGTTCATTTCTTAGCCATTCCCTCAGTCCTTCCTGCTGTAGCCGTAGCCGCCTCGCAATGACATAGAAAGCTGCCATCCTGCAAGTTGCAATGCATTTTGGGACTGTTTATATGGGTTGGAGTTGGTTACCACCTGATTGCAATCCATGGTAAATACCGAGTGAATTCTACCGATTTTGAGCCGATTTCGGTGTTTCTGTGCCTCCCTACATCTCCCCAACTGTCGGAATCGGGGAATTTCCCGATCGGAGATTTATACGAATCGGCATGTTTTCCGAATCGGATCATGTCCGAATCGGTATTTTTTCCGATTCGGTACATGGACCGAATCGGTGATTTTCCGATTCGGTGTCACTAACGATTCGGTAGTGGGACCGAATCGGTGATTTTCCGATTCGGTGTCACTAACGATTCGGTAGTGGGACCGAATCGGTGATTTTCCGATTCGGTGTCGCTAACGATTCGGTAGTGGGACCGAATCGGTGATTTTCCGATTCGGTGTCACTAACGATTCGGTACATGGACCGATTCGGTCTTTGTAACCGAATCGGTGTTTTTCCGATTCGTTACATATCCGATTTTCGGTATGTACGTATCGGATTCTTTCACATTCGGTACACATTCCGAATCGGTTTTCTATCCGATTCGTTCTGTTTTTGGTCCCCTACATCTCGATGGCTGTTTACCGATCGGTAAGGGCCAAAAATCGGTATTTTCGGCCGATACCGATCGGTAAAGCCCTACCTACATCGGGCCCCAAGTGTATTACCTGATAATTTTGAACACTTATGTTATCTGACCAAGAAAGTTAAAATCTTTGGGGATACTTGACAACTCCGTAGCACTGGATACTTAAGTTTCCATTAAAAATGCATCTCCAACCAATGTTTCTCTGGAATTGTGCCTAGCATTGGAGTTGATTTTCTTCTGCCATTTGCACCATTTCCTCTTTACCTCACTTCAAAAGGAAACTAAGAGTCGGATGTTGTGCTTTGTGGATGGGTTACTCTTCCAAAAATATGTAGGGTGATTCCAAGCAGTAATCCACCTATTTATTTATTTATTTTGGAATTTTATAAAGCGCTTAGTTACGCTCTCCGGCGTGTCCCTGCGCTGAGACTGAGTGTGTGGGGGGGGTGAACAATTTAAGGCAGTGCTAGGCGAAACAGGTGTGTTTTGAGGGCTCTGCGGAATTTGGCCTCAGAGGGTTCAAGGCGTAATTCAGTCGGTAGAAGGTTCCAATTCTTGGCTGCAAGAAGTCTAAACGATCTGCCCCCCATACGGGCTCTACGGATTTTAGGGACTGCGACCAGACCAGTGCCAGAAGATCTAAGCATCCGCTCTGATCTCGAGGGGGTGATAAGACAGTTTAGGGGGGCAGGTGCTCTACCTCCCAAGATGCGACGGCAAATGCAAAGGGCTTTGAATTTGATCCTTTCACGGATCGACAGCCAATGAAGGGACTTTAGAGCAGATTCAGAAGAAGTTCTCCAAGGAAGCCTTAGTATCATCCGGGCTGTAGCATTCTGCAATACTTGGAGACGGTTGAGACTACTGGCCGTACTGCCCACGTAAAGGAGGTTGGCATAGTCGAGTCTCGATGTTACCAAGGCGTGCACAAGGGTCTGTCTGTCAACAACAGGGAGCAAATCCAGGACCTTACGTAAGGTCTTGAGTATCCCAAAGCACATTCCCACTACCCGATTAATCTGGGGCACAAATGACAGTTCAGAGTCAAATAGTACCCCGAGATTTTTGGCCTGTTGACATGGCACAGGAGTAGGGTCCAGGCAGTCCGGCCACCATGATGAGGACCACACAGATGGACCCCCCCACCTCGAGCACTTCAGTCTTGGAGCCATTCACCTTCAGGCAGTTGTTAGACATCCAGGAGGCTAGCTCCTGCATGCAAGCACTGAAGTTGGCAGCCGCAATTCCGGGTGCCCGCGATAGGGAGATGGCCATCTGCGTGTCGTCCGCGTAAGATACGAGTTGGATGTCATTTCTTTCCACAATAGTGGCTACAGGGGAGGCATAAAGGTTGAACAGGGTGGGGTTTAAGGCAGAGCCCTGGGGCACCCCTTGATCGAGATTGCACCTCCTGGAGTAGTGTTCACCCTGTCTAACCTGAAAGCCTCTCTCCGTCAGAAAGGACTGTATCCACCTGAGTGCCCTCCCATTGATTCCACCCTTGTTGAGACACTGTAGCAAGATGGAATGTGCTACAGTGTCAAAGGCGGCACTTAGGTCGAGCAAGATGAGTGCCATAGTTTGTCCCTCATCTACTCCTTGCCTGATGGTCTCAGTGGCCAGGAGCAACGCAGACTCTGTAGAGTGGCGTGGGCGGAATCCAGACTGAATGGGGTGGAGAAGATTGGATTCATCCACAAATGTCATAAGTTGAAGATTGACCACCTTTTCTGCTACCTTGGCCATGTAAGGGAGAAGGGAAATAGGTCTCAAGTTGTCCATCCTATCCCAGCTGAGGTTCGTTTTTTTTTTAAGCGGGAGCACAATAGCTTGCTTCCACTTTTTAGGTACATTGCAGGTCTTAAAAGAGATATCAAGGACATCTCTAATGTACGGTTCTAGGGTTTCAATACTTCCTCCAAGAAGTTTTGGTGATGCCGGGTCGCAGGGAGACCCAGATTTAATAGAGCGGCAAATCCGTTGCAGCTCATTAGAGGATGGAGTAATAAAATTGCCTAACCTATTTGTACCTTCATCTAATTTAAGATTTTCCCTGAACTCTGTTGCCTTTTCCTTACCCCCTGTAAAAGCGGAGTAGATATTAGCTACTTTATCGGAGAAATAGGCGGCAATGCGGTTACAGGACTCAACTGAGAACGAGGAAGGGTCGACAGAGGAGCTGCAAATGGAGATTCCTTTTTAGATTTTAAATAGCTCTTTGGTGGAGTTATGAGCTTCTCCAATCTTGCCTGAAAAGTAGTTGGTTTTAGCGCGCCTGATTAGGTTGTGATATTCCCTACGTCTGCCTATATATTTTAGTTTGGCTTGATCTAAGTACGCCACCCTCCATTGTCTTTCTAGTTTCTTACATTCCGCCTTGGCTAGGCGGAGTTCATCACTAAACCAAGGGGCCGATTTATGGGGCCTGCTATAGGGTTTTTTTTGGTAGAGGGGAGCTGTATCATCCAGGGCCGCAGTAATGCGCTCATCAAGTCTGTCGGAGGCTGTGACAGCATCTTTCCCACCTAGTCTGCCACCTTTGGTGAGGGCAGAGTCGAATTTGGCTTTAGAGAATGTAGTCCATTTCCGACTCAGGTATTTGGCGTTATAGGGCTTTGGGCATTAATTGCAGGGACAGTTAGTGTAAAAGGAACTACAAACTGATCGGACCACGGGACAGGGATAGGGGACTGGACCTTTACACCATCCCAGTTGGCAAATATAGGGTCCAACAAATGGCCCTTGAGGTGGGTGGGGGCTTTAGATTCAGTGGATAGTTGAAGGGACAGAAGTTGCTGGTAGAAATCAGAAACTGCTTTATCTACTAGATTATCTAAGTGGATGTTCAGATCACCTAGAAGTAGAAACTTATCCCTGCGGAGGGCGGACTCCGTGATGCCATCCATCAAGCGGGTAGTAAACTGGGTAGGGGGGCCCGGAGGACGATAGATCAATAGGCCATTCACCATATTCCCCGTGTTAACCTTGATGGAGAAGGCTCCTATCTCGCCCTCGGCGATGGGAAAGGGTTCAAGTTGGCAAGTCAATGGCTGTTTGAAAATTATTGCTATCCCCCCACCTCTGTCTCCAACCCTATCCAAATGAACCATATTGTATTCCGCAGGAAGAGAGGCAACTATGTCCGGCCCAGAATTGGAGTCCAGCCAGGTTTCTGTGAGAAACAATAGATCGAGTTTCATGTCTGATAGAAGATCATAGATATCGAGACTATGTTTCCTCATGGATCTGGTGTTAAGTAACCCACACATAATCCTGGTGTGCTCCACCCTGGGAGGGGGTACGGTCAGCCATGTGTATTGACAGACTTTGCAGCTATTGGTATCCTCTGCATTAAGACTGTGAAGACAGTCTTTAGCAAAGTCGGGACACAGGTCGCGGAGTTGTTGAGAATTCCAACATATCCTGGACCCATTTTGTCCAGGGGTCCTGGCCCCTGTCCCCGAACATCCGCGGACGGGCGCAGACGGGCTTGCCTTTGGCGCGCCTTCGGCGCCCCGCCGGCACCCCCGCTGCACCCGTCCGCTGCGCTTCCTGTATAAGGGTGCCATTTTATCCACTCGAGGGCGGGAGGGCGCGTGTGTGGGGGCGCCCACTCCCAGGCAAGTTAAATTGCTCCCCCTCCCAAAAAAACAAACCAGCCTTTCTGTCGCCCCCCCATGGGGGTGATCTTCCCTCAGCCTGCCCAAAGGGGGGGGGGGGGTAGAAGTTCTTGAGCATCAGGGAGAAGTTAAGAAAAAAGTTGTGACAGTTCATCCAGGCATCAGGCTTCAACCCCACCTGTAAACAGCCACAACAGTCCTTCTGCCCCCTTGTGGACGTATTTGGGGGCTTTACCTCCACTCTTCCAGGCTGCGAAGAGAGGGGTAAACCCGACTTAGACACCAATTAATTTCTTTTAAAAGAAGGGTTGGAGTTGGCTGTCCCAGTCATTGGGCCTGGCTCCCGCCCTCAAAAGGTCACAAAACTCCTTCCGCCCCTGGGAGGCGGAATGGGGAAGTTTAATGTTAGTCTTCTCTCTATGGGCAGAAGTCCACTTAGACACAAAGAAAATACTACAAAACACAAGCATTGCCAACGCCAGTATGTAGGGCCTTGGCAGGCTGTGCAATTCTTATTCATTGTTTGTGTAAGCACATGCTGCAAAAATATAGGGGGAAAAGAAAACATGTGACCTCCTAAACATAAATTCTATGTGCCTGCATTTGATTTTTTTTATATTAAAAAAACAAGTTACTGGTGTGGCCTTTTAAACTGGTATTGTTTTTTTTTAAAACCTTCAGATGTGTTATTCATTTTATTATTATTCACTGTGAATGAGATAAGAATAAATCACCATCTAACCAAGCACTCAAATCATAGGCTGCTACAATGTAACTTAAACATGGTATGAGCTGGGAAAGAAATCACTGTCTAGTTGGGCACCCAAAGAGCTGTCAAAATAAATAGCTGACATTTAATGTTTTAATAGAAAATTAAAATAAGTCTGCCTTGCCACTGAAATGAAAATATTATTAGGTGGATGTGAGCCAATCATGCACAGCCTTTGTGCAGTCCTATAATCAGACGTTAACTAATGGCTAAAGTGGACTGACCCATATCTCCAAGCTGTATTCTGGTGTGAGCAGGAGCAAAATGCGAAGGATCATTTAACAGATCAATAGATGAAGTCTTCTGACTAAAATACCCCCTCTTCATGTATATTATGTATGATTTTTTTAGGATAAGGGAAGCTCTGATGAGACATTGAAAGCTATCTCAAAGGCTAGAACTAAAAATAGAGGGAAAGGTTATTTTAACTGAGGAAACTCATATTTGGTGAGCCCTCAAAGTTTTCCTCATGACACAGGTGTGAATATCTGAGGTTTTTCAAAAAGCTACAGTACTTCAAGTGGTTACTAGGTGTCCCTCTTGAGTCAGATCTAACTGCTTCTTTGTTTTTTGAGTGGGAATATATATCTATGACAGTGAACTGTATTTGCTTTTAGTGAAGTCTGGTTGTCTCGATCCATTGCGCAATACTTTGAGGTGACTATTGAGAGAGCGCGGGTTCACCTGCTAGTTTTACCATACTAACCTGGGCCCATTAAATGATACACACTTTGAACAGGTAAAAGTACGCTAATCAGAATTTTAATTAAACATCTAGGACCTATACCATTGACTTACCACTCCTAGTCACCGGTACCTTGAGTCCTAAGGGATCAAGGGTGTTAGAATAATAGGCAGTAATAAACATTTGCATTTATATAATAACCACAGACTCAAGAAAGGTTTAAACACTTTATCTATGTAAATTCTTAAATGTCAGAGTCCATACCAATTCGATTAAAGCTCGTTCAATTAGGAAGAAAATAATCAAAGCAAGATGATGTGAAAATATTACGAGACTTTCGTTAAGCAGTGAAACATAGGAAGGGAAAGAAAAGGGAAACAGTACAATGACATACCCACATTGATTTATAATTACCTAGAATGGTGTGAAAACCAATCCTGGCCACGGGCTGGGATAAAGGACAGGACCCCGATAGTTCAGGTGCTAACAGGACAGGAAATATGTAGACCAGAATCAGGACAAGTACGGACCAAATTGGATCAGGAAAGGACCACCGCAGGTGAGAACTGGCACCCACAACTAAAGTGCAACACCAGAGTCGCAACCCATTCTGCAGCTAACAGTCGGACCCCAATTGGGTTTTCGAACCTTCTCCCACAGAACTCCGATTGCGTTATCAAATCTTCTGACAGAGTGCGCCGCCAGCACTTCTGCTCTCGATCGTCTATTGAGTGCATTGGGTCAGTGACAGGTCAGCTATTCGGACAAGTCGGACAATCTAACTAGCTAAGCCTACCTTAGTTGTACCATTTTCCTGGGCAGTGTACCACCTCCCAATGATGCAAGTTTGTGTATTCCCTCAATTTGATTGGTCAAAAGATGAGGAGAGGTCATCACACCATACAAGTTATGAGATTACTTCATTCATATATTCAAATTAATGTTCCCTCCCATGATTTTATTTTCCCATTCACCCAACAATGAATGTTTCAATTTCAAATACAATGTATATCGAAGATTTGTAAGTTGTCTTCCTTTTTGAGGATAAAAGTTCATTTTCCCACGGCATCGCAGGCAAGACACATCAGGCCCAAATACGAGCTAGTAACAAAGTCAAATAGAAACAATTTTAGAACAAAGAATAAATGAATGCACTGCTTGCCACTTATCTCTTCTCTATTCCCATTACTTTATTTTAACTACACCATTAGGAATTAAGCAGAATGAACAATTTAGTAAAAGCAGCAATGCAAGCGTTAGCATGTGAAAACATAGAGCAGCCATCTTTAGTTCTAGTGCGCAGAAGCAAAGATTTCCCATCAAACCAGAGAATACGTCATGTCACATGAGTGTGACAGATGCATTCGCAGAAAAATTCCCACATTGCGACGGCCATTTTTAGGACACTCGAGTTACGGCTAGTTAAAAGCACATTGATAAGCTTCCCCTAAATATGTTGTGTGGTGCATTAATAGTAATACAAAACATGTTTATTAGTGCATTACATTTTATTTCGAGAGGATTGACTCCGAGCAAGTCTCTTTATGAGCGAAACCTTGCTCCTTTAATCCCCTCTTTGATGATATTTTATATCATCACAAATTACAGAAACAGATCAACATTTACTCATTTCTATTTCTTCAAACACTCTTTTATGTTTTTCCTCATTATTCATGTGGAAGTTTTTCATCTTCTTATACAAACCCCCATTTAACTCTTCAAGCTCAATTTCACTGAAGTTTCTTTTCTTCCCTTTCTTATTTACTGTATATGTCTTTTTATGTTTGCGACTTTTGCAACAATTATTATCCCTAAAATTAGTAGGGCTACTCTCACCATTGGCATCAGTATTCCACCTACAAAACTTTTTCCTACGTCAGAAAGCCAACTACCTATTGAAGAGAGAGCACTAATTAGTCTCTTCCATGCACTGTCAACCTCCAGTGGTTTCAAGTCTTCTCTCAAATGTGTAAGGTTTCTTGCATATTTTCCAATTTCAACACTTTTGTCTGGAATGTAAGTGCAACAATGTTGCGTCTTCAGCATTCTACAGACTCCGCCCTCTTTTGCTAATAATATATCAAGCGCATGTCGATTTTGTAAAACCATTGATCTTACCGCAACTAGTTTGGTATTGATCATTAGAAATCCACTAGCAGTGTCAGTCGATAAGCGATCCACCACTGTTGACAATTTGCAAATTATTTGAGGGTTCAGAACCACTCCTACTGAAGGTATTATTGCACTAAATATTAAGCATGGGCGGAAAATCCGTTCCGCTCGCGGATTTTGCGGATTTTCTGTAAATTCGCAATCTGCCAACTCTCGCGAATTTACCGAAAATCCGCAAATTCGCACGCAGCGGATTTTTTTTCTTGGTGATACAATATTGCGGCTTGCGGCGTTCACTTACCATCATTCAGCATTTGCCGAGTTGTTTTTCTCGAAAGTTTGGCGACGCATCGCGAGAGTTCGCAATTGTGAACATGTAGGTGCGGCGGGCAGCAACAATCTCTCACTCGCGAAATTACAAAATTTGCAATTCTGCACAAGAAATCCACTAGCAAGCAGCATAGACCTTCTGAAAATGATGATTTTTATCATAATAACTCTTCAGATTGACATTTGCCTGCACTTTTTTGGATTTGAGGCCTTTTGACTTTCTTTGGATCACTTTTGGATTAGAAATCAACTTTCACAAGTAAGTTTGTTTGGGGCATTACAGTTGCTGTTCTGCAGAAAAACGAGTTTTGCAAAACTGAAAGCACTCAGCAGGTGCAAAAGTTCACTCATCATTAGTAACCATTCCCTGTAGTACTTCCTGAGGGGCCCCTCCAGAGTTCAGTTGCCTATGTTTGTTTGGGGCATTACAGTTGCTGTTCTGCAGAAAAACGAGTTTTGCAAAACTGAAAGCACTCAGCAGGTGCAAAAGTTCAAACTCATCATTAGTAATAGTAACCATTCCCTGTAGTGCTTCCTGACTGGGGCTCCTCCAGAGTTCAGTTGCTTGTTGCAACAATTCTATGACCCTGCTCTGACCCTCACAGCAGGCTCATAGAATAGCTACAAGTAGGCCACAAAGGTCCTGGAAAAATAAAATTGCACTGCAACAGAAAGCAAATTACAGATAAGGAAGCAGGTGCCAGACTGGAATTTTAAAACAGTGACACATTAATAAATCAACCCCAAATTAATTCATGTCAGTTGAAGCAGGGCAGGTGTGCTTGCTTTTCCTCCCCATAATCTACAGTGATGATGAACCAGAGGGTGGCATTGATGTACCAGAGGGTGGCATGGGTGAAACAGAGGGTGGCAGTGGTGAAACAAAGGGTGCTGGGAACTTGTGATGATGAACCAGACGTAGAAACAACATAGTCGCGACCGTTTCGAGCCGACAAGTAAGTTCGCAATTGCGAACTGGTAGAAAACCCTCGCGAACTGGCAGAAACCCTTGCGAACACAAAAAAAAAGCAAATTCGCCAGAATTCGCGGATTTTGCGGATTGCGAGTTCGCAAATACGCAAATTCACGAACGCCAGATTCGCAAAATTCGCCCATGCTTACTAAATATGTCACCTACAATTTTAGCAAATGATGATCGTTTACTACAAGTTAATCCATTAGTTTCTTCATTGCTTCTAGTGATTTCTTCTACGTGGTACACCTTTGGGAATACTATTCCAAAATAGCAAATCCCATACCAATGATCAGGCAATTTAAAATATGCCTTGTTCCCACAAATGTAATAAATTCCAGGGAATACTAGTTCAGTTCCATCCGTGAAAACCCAACCCCCAATAACTTTGAAATTATGTTCACATTCACTGGAACCAATGAATATGTTTTTATAATAATCTGTTTTCTCTCTATGGAGACAGAGTTTCCCTTTCTTTTCGATATCCTGCAACATAGCAGCTTGACTCTTGCCATTAGGGTTAAATTCTTTATTTTCAGCCCATTTAGGAATCTTTTGTTTATGATCAGATACTTTCTTATGGAAATCCTGTCTCCTTTTCTTGACTAAATCTAAAAACATCTTTTCTTTCTCGTGCAATATGCATGTTAGATTATCTTTGTGAGCCTTAGCTATATCTATTGATCCTACTGTTAGAAAATAATCACCCATGAAGTGTGTAGAGTCTCTAGTACTAGAAATACAATTTGAATTTCTACGCAAAGGAACTTCAGAAAAGATTACATCAACATTGGAATATTAATACTGTAGTTTTCCAGGCTTATAAAACAAACTAGCTAAAATGCTACATGAAATACCACATGTCAGGGGTAAGTGATGATAAGTGACCCTTCAGCTACTGCTGTGGGCAAATTCATGCACACATAGCAATCACTGATCTCCATTGCTTCTACATATTGTACTAACAAATTAGCAAATACATGTAAATGAGTTCTATTTCTAGCTCTATAATGTAAATCTCCCTCATCTGGTGCTTCTAAACCTACTCCAGGTTGCTTAAGACTAACTGCTTTCTCATGTGTATGTGTATCTATTTTCTTAGGTGAAATTCTTGCTCAGGTATATTAGTGTTATTCTGCATTTCTTTGCTCATTAGGTAAGGTATAGTGAATGTCAATCCGAACCGTACTATGACTACTATTACTATACTACTAGTACATATTCTACAACATGTCTTTAGACAATTTATTTTCGGTCTTCCGTTAACATTATAATCAGCCATTTTTAACTAAAGAGACTTTATCCCCTCTTTGTAACTTTTCCACAGACTTTAACCAGTGAATCTTTTCTCAAGTTGGTCTCACTTCTTCGTCAATCTGATCAACAATCAGTTTGTCATCCTCAGTTCTAGATTTTCAAAATCTTTAAGTATGACGAAGGTCCACTCAGGTCCTCTGAACTTGTTATTCAGTCTTTTCAAACGTGGACTTCTCCTTCTGGGTTGCTCTGTGGACGGTCCAGCTTGGGTTGATATTTCATTTACTTGCTTTGGTTCTTCATTTATTGTTTTAAGGCGAAATTTTAATATTTTGACAAAACCAGGCCACTTATCTCCCTTTCTGAGTCTTTAAGCTGGCACTCTGCTTTGACTTTCTTCAGATGCTCTTTTATTTTCGTTCAGTTGTGGCACTACTTGTTCTTCGTCAACTTCTGAGTTCCTCTCCATCTTACTTGGTCCAGGGCTTAATTTCGCTTCTTCTGCCCGGATACTAATCTGGCCTTGTCAGGAGTTTGCTGTATTTGACTTTGACTTTGAGTTTGACTTTGCTCGCCTTCTTCGTCCTGAACACGTTTTTGTACACTTATCTGGTCCTGCTCAGGTCTTTGGATTTCTTAATTGTCTTCTGCCTGAACTGTCGCCCTAATACCTATCTGTCCCTCCTCAGACTCAGGAGTTCTGGCTGGAGTTTCAAATGCCTGAGTACATTGATCTTTCCTTATCTGTTCCTCCTCAGAATTAATATTGATTTGAATTTCTGTAATCTGAGTACATTCTTCTATTCCTGACTCATCCTCACTATCACTCTATCTAGATAGGTTTGACTTCTTGTTCTCACAAATTCTGCAGGTATGTCGACTACTGGAACTCGAATGCTCTTCATCAACTACTTCGTGATCAACTTCTCGAGACCCCTCAGCTGCACAACTTTTAGCTTCTACTTTATCAAGTTCAGTCACCCTCTTGGTATGACCCGCGCGGATCCAGTTTGGAATTCCCCTGCACTTTACAGCTGTGGTGGTAACCAATATCACTTGATGTGGCTCTCCCCACCTTGGTGCTAGGCAAGATTCTCGAGCATGTTCTCTCAGTCACCTGGATGCAGGTCATGTGCTGGAGTTGATTGTCTGGCGACAGCGTCTTCCCCAACCTGGTGAGAGATAGAATGCACTTGGTCAGCCAGTTCTTTGCAGTACTCGAGCACTAAATCATCAGATATATTTATCAGCTTGTGTCCTGGTACCCATGCTTGCCTCATTGCTCTTCCCATGAGTATTTCATGGGGACTCAAGCCTGTGTTTCTGTCTGGAATGCTTCTGAGTCCCATCAGAACAAGAGGTAAAGCATCAGGCCACTCCAATCGGGTAGATTCATACATCTTTCCCAATCGTGACTTGATTGTGCCATTGAGTTGTTTGACCACTCCAGAAGCCTCTGGGCGATATGCACAGTGCAGTCTTTGCTCAATTTGGAATGCTTCACAGATTAGATGATTTACTTCATTATTAAAATGAGACCCTCAGTCTGATTCATTTGTTACTGGAAAACCGAAACATAAGTTGTCAGCTGTTTCCACATGCATCGATTTGTTTATTAATTGCCATCTTATGTTTGGCACAGTGCTCGGCTAGTTGGTCAGCATATTGGTTACCTGCTGTCACTTTGTCATTTCCAGATTGGTGAGCAGCACACTTGACCACAACCACTTCTTTTGGTAGTTCAATTGCTTCCAACAAGTCTTTTACATAATGTCCATTTTTAATAGGAGTACCCGCAGAAGTCAGACACTCCCTTTGCATCCAGAGTTGGCCAAAGTCATGCATAACCCCGTAACCATACTGACTGTCAGTGTATATGGTTACTCTCCAATTTTTCCCAAATTTGCAGGCTCTTGTCAATGCAACTAATTTGGCTATTTGTGCAGACTTGACTCCAGGTAAATAGGGTGCTTCAACTGGACCCCACAATGTACACACAGCATAAGAAGAACTCAATCCTCCTTCCTCGTGTCTCATGCATGAGCCATCTACAAATAGGTCATATTCTGATTTTAACAATGGCTCTTCTTTTATGTCTGGACGGGGCTTAGTGCTGTATTCTGTGAGGTCAATGCAATCATGCTCGACTTCCTCTTTTACCTCTTCAAAGTGTGAATCAGGTAACAATGTGGCTGGATTTAAGACAGTGCATCTGGCAATGGTCACATTCCCTGCACCTAGAAGGATTCGCCCATACTTAGTCAGCAGACTAGGAGTCAAATACTGAGTACGTGTTCTTGTTAACAGAATCACCACTGAATGTGGGACATACACTGTTACAGGGTGTCCCATAATGATGGACTCACTTTGCTCAAGACTCATGCAGATTTAAGCTTCTGCTTTCAGACATCCTGGCAAGGCAGATGCCACTGGATCTAGTGCGGATGAAAAATATGCCACAGGATGTCTCATTAAACCATGAGTTTGGGTCAGAACAGACAATGCACAATTGTCGCATGCATCACAAAACAATGCAAATTCCTATGAATAATCAGGCATCCTAAGGCTGGAGCTGAGCAAAGACAGTCTTGTAGCTTCAAGAAGGAAGTCATGCTTTCATCATCCCACTCTACTGGGTCTTTTTCTCTTTTCGTTGTCATTTGTATCAGGGGTTTAGCTAGGACTGCAAATTCCACAATCCACTGCCTGCAGTAACCTATAACTCCAAGAAACATTTGATTGCTTTCTGTGTTTGAGGTAAATTCATGTTTCTGATTATTTTGATTCTTTCAGAGGTAGCTCTTCTGACACCTCTTTCTATCTGGTGCCCCAGATACTTTACCAATGTGGTACAGAATTGTAACTTTTCAGGTGACTCTTTATGCCCTCCTTCAACCAAATGATTCAGCAATGCAATGGTATCAACGGCACAGTCATTTCGAGTTTTAGATGCCACCAACAGGTCATCTATATATTGCACCAGGACAGACTGTCCAGGCAAAACCAGAGATTCAAGACATTTTTTCAATATCTGATTGAAAATCGATGGACTTTCTGTGTACCCTTGAGGGACACGATTCCAAACGTATAAAAGGTCGTCGAATTTGAACGAGAAAAGAAATTTGCTATCTGGATGTAATGGTATAGAGAAGAATGCATGGCACGAATCAATTACTGTGAACCATCCGGCTCCCCACGGTAACTGATACAGAATCACTGCAGGATTTGGCACAATTGGACAACATGGGACAACAATTTTATTAACTTTGTGGAGGTCTTGTACGACCCATTATTTTCTGCTCGGTTTCTTTATGTCAAGTATAGGTGAGTTACATCGACTGCTCATGATTTCTTGTAAAATGCCTTGCTCAACCAAACGCTTTATTTCTGCTGCAACACCTGCTTTTATTTCTGGACTCATCTTGTATTGTCGAATATTTGGGTAGACTGCACCTTCTTTCACTGTCACTTTTACCGGATCGACATTTGCCATTAATCCTACATCTTTCCCAGTACAAAAACACACTTCAGGATTCACTGTATGCTGTAATTCCTTTGGGAGGTCTTCCACTAGCATCTTTTTATTTTCAGTTTCTTGTTTGGCTAACATTAATTTATAAACTCCATCTTCATCTGGGGTTTAAATTTCAACACCACTTGGGGTACAAAAGATTGTGCAATTCATTTTACACAGTAAGACCCGACCTAATAGGTTCATTGGACTGGAATCGCACACTACAAATTTGTGCATTTCTTTAAAATTACCTATTCTGATTTCCATAGGTTCTGTAACAGGGGTACTAATTTGTTTATTAGAAACGCCCACTACTTGGATTGCTTCTCCCGAGAGGGGTAGGTTTGGAACGTCTGCTGTTCTCACACTCGAATGGGTAGCGCCAGTATCCAACAAATTTTTTATTTCCCTCAACCTTTCCCTCAATGTATGGACTGACTGATCTACCGGCAAGGATGCGCCAAGTACGCACTCCTCGTCCTCCCCTCTCAGGCACCGTCAGTAACTATCTTCCTCAAAAAATGCGTCACTCAAAAGAAATTGTGATGTCACTGCATCTCTCCTTCCACTTCCCTCCCAATTTGTGGTATCCACACTGTATTTTGCTTGGCTCCCAGAATCTGGCATAGGTGCAAGTGGTAACTGGTTCTGTATTACCTGTTTTTGTGGTTTCCTTGACACCCCATTCTGTGTCTGTGGATTTAAATTGTCATTTTGCACATTATTACTTCGCATAGCCTTACACTCGTTACTCCAATGCACATTTTTCATCACCCATGACAAGAAACTTTTTCTTTGCCTCCTCCCTGTTCATTCTTCCTCTCTGTTTACCCCCATTTCCATCTCCTTGATTCTGATTATTTTTCAATTGATTCAACTGGAGTTCCTGCTGCTCTGCTAATTTTACTTGTGTCCACATTACCATTTCTTCTAAATTCGTACGTTTATTGTCAATTTTATCCCCACAATATTTTGCATTTTTAGGTATTTCATCAACAGGTTTGGCCTGCCAGCAGATATTATGATCTTTAATCATTTGCGAAATTTCTGGCTTTAACCCTGACACAAATCGATCAATAAAATGTGTCATGTCTTTCGTATCAATGCTTTCCAACCCACTGTACTGCTTGAATACCTGTAAAAGGCGTTCATAATATGCATGTGCTGATTTATCCTTATTTTGGGCAGTTCTGTCTATTCTGGTCCAATCCGTTTCTTTTGGGGGTACTTTCCCTTTCAGGAAGGTTATGACTTGATGATACTTTTTCATCACTTCATCTGATGGTGCTCCTGTCTTTGGGTCTCTTGGGTACTCATCGTTAGGCCAATCAATAGTAATTTTACATTCTGTCCATAAATCTACGGGGACTACAATATCAAACAATCCATCTAAATCTTTCAACAATATTTTTGAGACTTTTACAAACCTTTCGACTTGCCTGTACCACTCTACAGGTTTCTCTCTGAATTTCGGGAAATCATTTGTAAATGATAAAATCTCCTGTCGGGACCATGGAACATGCACATAACCTCCTCCTGGCACTTCTCTTATTGGACACAACCTTTCTACCTTTCCTGGTTCTTTTAATAAATATTCATTTGCAGTATTTTTCGCTTGGGCTTTCTCCTTTTTCTTTGCCAATCTAGCTTTCCACTTATCTAAATCCCCCCACTTTTGCAATAGAGACAGTATCTCCTTTATTTGCACTTTGCGTCCTGACACATTCATGTTTTCTAAATCTTTGTCAGATATCAATTCCCATCTCCAAAGCCAAATTCATTAATTTTTCATGGAATTCTTTTTTGTATTTCGTGTAATACTTCGACATATAAACAACAATTCATCTTCACTGAATGTATTTAATCTATCTAACCACACTTTCCAGCAAGCAATTCTTCCAATTCTACTCCTAATTTGAAAATATCCAATGCTTTCGGCTGTGATTATGGCTTTTCTATTCCTCAAGACCACCTCTCTATTTCTTCTGGGGACACTACAGTAGCATTTCTTGTACCTGAGGATGTTTCCATTCTTATTTCTCTTTTGCTTCTGGGAGTATTTTTCCTGTTTGAACTGTTTCTGGGTTCTCTTCTAGGTAAATCCATTAGGGATACTACTGATTCGCACTCACTTGCTTGGTCATCAATAATCAAAGTTTCTTTTGTAGGCGGTACTACAGGTGTGGTCAAAACAGGAGTTTTAGGACAGATTTGCTTATGTCCGTACAAGGAAACAACAGGACCTATAGTTACCGGTATAGTCAAGGCTTCAGGACTTGTATTTAACTGGGACATTTTTTGAATTAATTCATTTCTCTGTTTATTTATTGCCTCTCTTTCACGTTCCTGTAGGACTTTTTCTAGTGATGGTTCATGTACAACTTGTGGAACCAAAGGTGGTATTAAGAACGGGGCACATGGGTTAGCTCTACTTGCTTCTTCATGGTAAGGTGGCGGACTTTTCAGTAACAAATCGTCCAGATAATCATCATCACCACTAGTAATTAAATTCTTCCTTTTCTCCATGCACTGGCTTCCTGAAGATTCTTCTAGAGTCAGTACAGGATATAATCCTTCCACTAACATAGACTGTCTCAATTTCTTCATTTGCTTATCTCTTGTCTCTTGATGAAAACCGGGGTAAAATGTACTCCTATTTCTGTCACTTCTGGGTCTATCTCACTCAAAAGCCTTGGTTTCATATTCTTGTAATGCTTCGTACTGAGTCAATCTAGGTCTGGGATCTAGTTCATTAATGCGTTTTCTTAAATTGTACAAATTTCTACCATTAAAGGAACCATATTCTGGAAATGCCAAAACCCCATCATCTTTAGTGTATTTCATCCAATTTTCTAACCACATGCAAGTGTGATAGCACCATTCTACCATCATGTATGATGCGGGCATATTTGGTGGTGGAGTAATAATCCCTTCTCTTGTTTTAATCATTTTATCTTTTTTAAAGGAATCCTTAATTTTCTTGAATAGCAACATTTTTCTCTCCCCTTCCTCCTATGTATTGCTCTTGCGCAAAACCTAAGTAACTCCTATTGGGTCTGTTTCCTATAACTGTTGGATCTAAATGCCACACATAATTTTCACTGATAGTTTTAATATGCAGCTACACTCAATTGTTTGCTAAATGCTTCACCAATACCAGTGCGTTTCTTATTTTTAATAACCAATCAGTATTTAGAATTCAAATACATTTCGACCAATAATTGCGCTGCTTTTCTCGTGAGACAAGTTCCCACGCTCCTGCACTCACCCCTCCTTTACAATTACCTCAGCTACACACCCGTTGTCTCAACCAATAACAGCGTGGCTCTTGGTGACGTCAGCGAAACACCGCAACTGACTCCCTCCTTTGCAAGGTAATACAAAAACGTATTTCTTTCCACTTTTAAATGTAAAAATTCATTAACAACATAAAAACATTCGCCACTGTGCCTAAGAGTCTATTTCAAAGGATAGATGATTTGCACCTACTGCGAGTAAATCTTTTTCCGCTTACTCTTCATACACTGTGAATAGGTCCCTTCCGCCTACTCTTCATACAAGCATTAGATAACCTGCTACTCCCTCTGGCTTACCCTTTATAGGTGATGTAAGGCCAAAGTTTCACCAGCGAACTCCTTTGCTATCATTTATTCATACATTTATACAGAAAAATCCCTAATCAGTGCTTCCAGTTTTACCTAACCATACACTTACTTCCTTAGACCAGTGACCTCAATTGCAGTGTGGCTTCCATTTACCACCCGCTATTCTGCCCCGGGGATTCCAAAACAAACATAGAACAATACAAACAAGTTTGGTTAATACATAAAATCGATACACTTCAAATAATCAATACTCGACTAACTACCTATCTTAACTAAACCCTAACCACTACTCTGCTACCAAAAGAATACTGATAGAGCGCGGGCTCACCTGCTCATTTTACCATACTCACCTGGGCCCATTAAACGATACACACTTTAAACAGGTAAGCCTACGCTAATCAAAATTTTAATTAACCATCTAGGACCTATACCATTGACTTACCAATCCTAGTCACCGGTACCTAGAGTCCTAAGGGATCAAGTGTGTTAGAATAATAAGAGGTAATAAACATTTACATTTATATAATAACCACAGACTCTGGAAAGGTTTAAACACTTTAGGAACACTAGGTGGTTGAATGTTGTAGATCCCCACAAATTCTGGAACTATTCCTCAAAGATATTTGAGGAAAATGAATGACTTTAGTCAAGCTTTGATGTCTGCAGGGTATTCTTTGAAAGAAAACTTAGTGAGATCTATGAAGGTCACACCACCATCAATTCCCCTGAATGTCTTCTCTTTTAGAAATGTCCGGGTTTGTAGGTTTTTCCTGGATGCCAGCCGACCCTTGGCCCAAACAGAGCAGCTGACCACATCACCAGAATGGATCCTTCTGCAAAACAAACCTTTCTGTCTCCATACTATGTTTTGGGGTCGCAAGTTTCCATCATAGAAATTTGAGAAAATACATGATTTTAGACAACATTTGAGTTCTACATGGCATTGTGGGTAAGCAAATGTTATAGAGTCCAACAAAGACACACCAGCTTAGACTCCTCTGGATTTCTGATTTAGTAAGTTTCCCTAAGTACCAGTCGATCCCTGGATTAAACACCACAGCTATCCATATCGTCAGAATGTATCAAATTGCAAAGGAAGACTATGGATGTACCACATTGTGTTTTGGGGCCTTTCCTGTCACTGGAATATGTCGAGACACACAATCGGGATACTGTTTTTCTCAAGATAAATGTTTGAACAGGGGACATTAGAACATTTCTTATCTATTACATTTCTCTCCATTTTTAGCTTCTACATGTAAGCAAATGTGCAAGAAAGAACATGAAATGCCCTTTAAATCACATCATTGAACTAGTAGCCTCAAACTCACTATCTTGGGCGCATTTCTTTCTTTCTAGCCCATTTTTATATTTATTAGTTTTTACCATATGAATTGATGCTTTGTTGATACTCAATAATAAAACATTCTAAGGTACAGCTCAGTTGTTGACATTGGGTATTGTGAGTTTTCAGACAACACTAAAAACACTATTGCCCTGATTATGAGTGGGTCGGTATTTTCTGACCACTTCAAAAAACCCTGTTTGTCCAGGGGCTACAATATGTAGTGAGGAGGTTTTTAATGCACCTACTAACTACCTGATGTGCTAAATACTGGCCCTTCATGAAATTTAAGCATTCAAACCAACCGGAATTTAGCAGGGGAAAACTGTGTGGTATTTACCATACAATGTGGATTTTGCTACGTTAAAGACCACAATCTGCATGTTTACCCCAAATGCCTAGAACATGTGATATTTATCGTAGCCTATAAATAATGCACCTAGTGGTATAGTCATGTATGAGGTGTGGACATTAGAACCTATACTCAGATCAAGGTCTAGATATCCCTGTAACCAGAAAGTCTGATGGACATAACAGTATATTACTGAACCATTGGGGCACAAAAGTTACAAATGAAAACGCTGTCACATATTTAAATTTTTTCCTACTGTCACTTTTTTTTCTCATTACAATGATTAGTTTATTAGGTAAAACCATGATCAATCTACACAAATTATCCTTCTCTGAATTCTGACCTTTGCCTTGTTTTCAGAAAGGTTTAGCTTTCCAAGCTCAAACACAGGTTTCATAAATGTTTTCACCATAAACTGCAAGTAGGTAGAAACTGTAGTAAAAAAATGATTTTTTACAACTCTGCAGGTTCCTGAAAGCTGGGCACATCATGACCTTAGCACTGTAAACTTTTGATTTGTGCTATTTTAGAAAGAAAATATGCTTTTTTGGACAGCACCCATTTTTATAGTAAAACCTCAACATTTAGTTATAATTTGGCTATTTTCTCAGTTCCCTCCTCGGAAATCCTCAAACCGTGGCTACGTCAGAATACCTAATGTGAGGAAAAAGGACACAAAAGATATGAAGGCCTAAACATTAAGTGCCATACACATCAATAAAAGGGCTCTACACTTTCTGGGGGAGGGGGGCGACGGGTAGGTAAGCCTCATCTGCTATGGGTTTAGATATAGTTATCATAAGTGAGATCAGTCTTGCTCGGACCGTTACTTGACTGTCAGCTCATTTTAATAAATGACTGTCTAAGAGGTTGCTTTGAGCTCAATATATTACTCTACCATGCCTTTTTAAAGTAGCTGTTCAATGTGAAAGGGTCTGACCCTCTTGGGCCTTGTTTGTGATACTTAAAAATGTACATGGGGGGGGGGGGGTTTCTTGGTTTTTGTTCTTACTGTTTTGTTCTCTTACAAAGCCTACCATTGGCTGTCCTGGCATTGCACCTCTGATCTGGCATATGTACCTCGCCTACTGTTCAATTTACAGAGAAGACATGCCTGTCTGTCTCGCTCGCTTTATATGCCTGCTGCCTTCCTATAGCATGGTGATGCCTGTCTTTGCTCTTAAAATCAATAAAACACATTTGAAACTAAAAAAGTACATAATAAAGTAATAAATAAATAACAATGAATAACTACAGTAATGCAGATATTTTACATAATATGAATCTGGATTCTGAGCATTGATGGTCTGTTTCAAGGAGGATATGTGTAATAATTATGAGGAGCTGGTCAGTCCGGTTTTGTACCGGGACGAAACCTGTCCTATAACATACGCACAGTGCTTGGTACTATGCAGCATGTGCGTCAGGATGCGAAGGCTGTCGCAATCTTCTTAGACATGGAGAAGGCGTTCGATTCCGTTGAATGGCCATTCATGCTGAAGGTCTTGCGTCGCATGGGGCTGGGTGAGCAGTTTTTACAAATGATTGGCGCCCTGTACTGGAGACCAGTAGCTCGGGTGCGACTAGGGGATCGGGTCTCGGACCCCTTTCCCATCAGTAGAAAAACTAAAAAAAAAAAAAAAAAAATGTTGAGGGGCTAGTTTTGAGTTTGTGAGAAAGGGTGCTCTGTTGCAATGGGAGTTCTTAATTTACACTGGTGGTTGCTAGTGGGGATCACCTGCACTCCCTTTTGGGCCCAGCACTTATTTTTCCTCTCCAGACTTTTCCAGAGGGCAACAGAGGGAAGACACACAAAAGCGGAAAGAAGGATAAAGATAAAGACAAAATAAAAAAAACACTACAGGAGGAAGCAGGAGGCTGCAAAGGAGAGATAAAGGGGCAGGTAGTGTCTTGAACTAATTGAAAAGGGCATGAGGTGATTCCCAGTCAATGCAGCCTTGGTATTTGGCGCTCCAACATGTAATAGTGCCAGCTATGAGCATCTGAGCCGAGCTTTGGGCACCGGCAAACCTTCTATTACAAATTAAGCACGCCGCAATGGAGTACCCTCTCCAAAAACTCTTGATCCATCTGCCCGATTAAGAGGTGGCCTGATTGCTAGGTTTATGCACAGTGTAACATTTACTCTGTTGCATGAACCTTATTCCAATGGCCCAAGGCATAAGGGCCTACTTAGAGTGGGCACTAGGATGGCTTTTATTTGCTGTCCATCACTGTCAGGTATATCCTGGCGATGAGGGACATTATTAATGACCCCCACACCACCAAAGAAAACTTCTATAGTATGGGGATCTTTAGTGTTTTTATTTTTCAAAAGCAAACTCCCACTTTAGGAATTTCTTTCTGAAAAATAAAATGTTTTAAAACATTTGACGGTCTTACTTCGTGTTTGATAGAGCCGTTCTTCAAACATTTCCTACATTGTAAGGAACTGCCATGACAGCAGTTACTGCCAATTCTTAGAGATGTCTTCAGGACCACCAGACATTTCTAAATAGTTGTGCGGAGTAAAGGCAGGGGGTTCACTGATAGAATATTGACCCCCCCCAAAATATCCCGATCCACAAATATCAAGTTATAAATATCAATGTAAAAAATATTGACATCCTATATTTATGATGGTAAGTACAAAAATAATGAGAAAAAAATATTGATGTAAAAAATGTAGTGGTACAAAATATTGATTTTAAAAAACGTATACAAAATAATATTAAATATACTAAATAGTAAAAGTAACTTTAAAAAACAAATTAGATTTGATATACATTTTAACAAACATAACAAATAAATCTAATTAAAAAAATGTAAACATGCGTATATAAAATATAATATGATCCAAAAGTTTGCCCAGCAAATTAAGGCCGCACTCCCAAGCAGGTAGGAAAACATTATTTATTGGAAAAAGCATGCCGCTTCACATCCCGTTTTTGAAGTCCCCCTGGCCGACGCGTTTTGGAGAATTTGTTCTCCTTCTTCCTGGGCCATAGCGAGCATTCGGAAAGTAACGTGCAGAGCCAACAACTTCTGCGTGCTTCTCAATTAATTTTGATTGGCCTACGGTGTGCCATTACTCAAAGTTTCATTTCTGTTGCACGCTGGTTATTGTATTTTCTCATAATGCAACAATTAAACCCTCCAGTGGGCCCAAATGCTCGCATCAATTAAAGGACACCTTCAGCAGCCCTCTATTGAGCCTCTGGATCAGACTTTGCCAGCTTAATTTAGTTCGCCTGCCCAGCCATTCTTGAGGCGTAATTCTCCTTGTAAGGCCCCCTGTTGACTCTGGGGTGGACCGAGCTGCATTGTTACACGCGATGCAGCACCCGCATAAAAATTTGTTGTACTTATTTATATGTTTACTTACCTTTAATCAGTCGTAATCCGTAGTTTACTACCCCCCACCCTGCCCCTCCCACACCTCACGTCTGCGCCCAGCAGCACTCCCACCACGAGCCGCTACTGGTCACTTCTAGTGTTGATTGTCCAGACAGTATGAGTACTCTTACTTTGAATGACAAATCCAGGAGCCCCGAGGAGTCATTTGTGTCTGTAGTAGACAAAAGACTCCTTGGGCTCCTGGATTTTCAATGCAACTCCTTCCAGCCTTTCTCTGTCTCTCCAGCACCCTTGGGGAATGCCAGATTAGAAGGCCATTATTGCTCTACTTTATAACATTCTTCAAATCCTTCAACAAGGAAAATACCTCAGCGAATAAAACAGGCCGTAAGTGCTGTTTAGGTAGGACGCTGTTTTGTATATGCGCTGTGCTGTTGTTCACCAACCATGTATTCCAATTATTCCTTTCCATAACGTAAGTGCACCTGGCGCCAGCCTGTGTCGGTATCTCACTCAACAGTGTCCTGCACCTTCTCAGTACTGAAAAGGAGCTCCCATAGACCCATAACCACTCCCAGCACAAACCCATCCCATAGGATGTGTTTGCATGTGTACCACACTTGCCTTAGGCCTGGACCCCCGTCCAGATTCACGGTGGCCTCATCCAGTAGGTCCTCCCTCAGGTACTCTATCGCCTGGCCACCAAACTCCGTGACTTCTCGGCCATGTGCATGCCCTTTCTCCGCCTTCTCCTCATGACTCGCCCAACCTTCAACCTCGGGTGCTACATCCGTCATCTCCTCGTCTGTGCCTCCTGCAATGCTGTGCGCCGTCCTCCTGACCGCCGATGATTCAGCTGACTGACTTTCTTTACTCACACAGTGCATCCTGGCCTCCTCATTCATGCAATCCTAGGCCGAACATCGAGACACATCCAGGTCAGGTACCAGGAAAACACTAGCACGTGTCTTTCTATTGCCCCCAGGGTCCTCGCTTTGTTCAGACATGCTAATACGGCTACAGTACTCCCCATCCATGCATGGACGGTCAGGCCATGAAGCACAGGCGAGCGGGAAAGAAAGTCAGCAGCACCCTGCGGTTTTGCGGGCCAATGCTAAATCTGGAACGAAAAGGGTTGCATGGCTAAGAACCATTTGCAAAACACGAGCATTTGAATCCTTGCAACTACCCAACCAAACCAAAGGAGAATGATCAGTCAACAGTAAAAAGGATCGCCCCAATAGATAATACTGACAGGACTTCCTGGCCCATTTAAGAGGCAAACACTCCTTTTTTATCAAAGGATAATGAGACTCTCGAGGCCACAGTTTCCTGCTGAGGAAAACCACAGAATGTAAAAAAAACACAATGCAGCCCGGTGGGAAAGAACAGCATCCAAGCCCACATGCCATGCATCTGCTTGTAGGATAAACTATTTAGCAAAATCAGGGTAGGCAAACAACGGCTCTTCACACAAGAATTTCTTTTAAATATCGAAGCACTCTAGATGACATGATAACTGTAGTAGCGCGGTCTAGTGGTTGCACGTCACGTAGGTACGTGACGTGCCGGCGGCCATGTTGGGCTGCGTGAGCATCGCGCTATTAGTGGCGCGAAGAGCAGGTATGAGCAACAGAGGCTTGGCGCTCTTTAGGGATTGTATAACTTGAATAAATTCGTTAACCAGCACCGTGGCTGCAGCGTTTTCCTTGGGGGCAACACAAACATCACAATGGCGACGAGGGTGGGATAGCAGACCCCCCCAACCCCTAATGCAAGGAAACAACACTGAGGGACACAGCAAACACACCGGTGAGCAGGAGAGACCAGTGCCAAGCAGGACCACGGCGCGCCCAGAGGAACAGAGGGCCAAGAAGACCAACGACCACTGTACAGGTACCCTAAAGAGCGCGACAGAGCCCAAGAGCACCCAGAGGGATAGGACAGTCACCACAGGAAGTGACAGACCCCGGGGATGCACGAGAAGCGCGCCAGATAAAGCCAAAACCCATTAGAAGAAGGAAACCGCGCTTCATACCTCACAAAAGAGCGAGGGGGCTGACGCAGGTAGTCCCCAGACCCACGCAAGCAAGGAAGAGCAAGACACCACGCCAGGGAGCCTTAGAGGCCAAGCAAGCGCACAACCCACGGTCAAGAGCGAGAAAATGAGTGCGCAGGCAGGATATGCGATGGCGCCGGTGCAATTCCTACCCAGACCCGGAGAACCACTGATGAAGTGGGAGGACTGGAGAGAATACATAGGCAATTTCATAGGAGTCTTAGAAGACGAAAATGAAGAGGTGTTCAAACCGTCGAGAAAAAAATGCATCTTGTTACTAAACCTAGGCCCCGAAGGTGTAAGAGTCTATAAAAGCTCAGGATCAAAACAGAGAACAACCACGGACGACGATGTGTACGCTCACGCAATTGAAGATCTTAACGAACATTTCAGACCGGCGGTGTGCGTATCAGTAGATAGATTCAACTTCCAGCAGAGGAAGCAGCGCCAGGGAGAAACGGTAGAAGAATATGTGGCGGCACTGAAACGCTTGGCGGCCTCGTGCAAATACGACAACTGGGAGGAAGAGTTTATCAAGGACCAAGTGGTGATGCACACCACATGCACGTCCATGCAGGACAAACTATGGGCCAGTGGAGACACCACCCTAAAGGACGTGATGGTCATCGTCAAAAGAGCAGAGTTGGCAAGGAGGTGCGCAGATGCGACGAAGAAGGAGACAGCGCCTAGCACCATGATAAACAAGGTGGACGACGAAGAGCCCCGCAAGGGCAACCAGAATCAAAGAGCAGCAGAAAAAGGACAGGGCAGATGGCAAGGCAACGCGGGCCCCCCGCGTAAACAGGCGGGAAACAACAGGAAGTCATGCTACAGGTGTGGGAGCTGGTCGCACGAGGCACATGACAGAAAATGCCCGGCGTTTCGCGCCAAATGCATGTACTGTGGAATAATTGGACACTATGAGAAGGTGTGAGGAAGAAGGCCTCCAAGAGCACAGTAAAATACGTGGACCAAAGCAACGACGAACAAGAAGAAGGAACGGAGGAAGATGTTGTTACGGTACTCTGTATCTACGACCAGGTGTTGAGCATGGATGGTCAAGTCCTGAGCATCAATGGCAAGAGAACGATGAAGCCCGTCCTAGAAATGTCAATAGGCGGTATCACAATTAGTGTGGTGGCTGACACGGGCTCACCCTACACCATCGTCCAGAGAGCCGTGTGGGAGGAGAAATTTGCACCGCATCTAGGCCCAGGACTAGAAAAACTCGACATCCGCCCAGTCACGTATAATAATAATAATAATAATAGGGGCATTTGTAAAGCGCTGAGTTACGCACACCGGCGTGTCCCCGCGCTATGGTGAAAGGGGCGGAAGCAGGGATTTTAAACTGAGGGGCGGGCAGTCTACCTGACATATAGATATGTTTTTAATTTAGCACGGAACCTAGTTTCTGCCGGTTCAAGTCGTAACTCCACCGGAAGTCTGTTCCAATGATTAGCCGCTAAAAACCTGAACGATCTACCTCCCATGCGGGCTTTCTTCACCTTGGGGATTCTTAACAGCCCCCTACCCGCAGATCTTAGAACTCGAGTAGGTTCATAGGGCTCAATCAGGCTCTGCAGTGGCCGAGGTGCCCTGCCATTCAAAATACGATGGCAGGTGCAGAGGGCCTTGTACTCTACTCTGCTCCTCACAGGGAGCCAGTGTAGCCTCTGCAAGGCCTCCCTCGAGGGCGCCCTTTTGGGCAGCCTGAGGATCAGGCGTGCTGCCGCGTTCTGCAGCACTTGGAGGCGACCGAGATTTTTTCCAGGTGCCCCCAGGTACAGCAGGTTCGCATAATCCAACCTTGCGGTCACCAGTGCTTGTACCAAGGTTTTACGGGCCTCCGTGGGCAGCAGTTCCAGAATTTTCCTCAGACTTTTTAAAACTCCAAAGCACATACCTACCACACGGTTGATTTGGGGCCCAAAGGTGAGACCCGCATCAAACCACACCCCTAGGTTTTTTGCTTCCTGACAGAGGGTGGGGGTCGGCCCCAAACAGGATGGCCACCAAGCCGACGACCAGGCAGACCGGTCTCTCCCCACCACAAGCACCTCTGTCTTGCTGCCGTTGAGTTTCAGACAGTTCAAAGCCATCCAGTCGGCAAGATCTTTCATACACGACCGGAAACTGTCTGCAGCCAGACAGGGCTCGTGCGATAGGGAGATGACCAGCTGCGTATCATCGGCATAGGATACTATCTGGAGGCCATGGCTCTCTACAATGGAGGCAACAGGCGCTACATACAGGTTAAAAAGGGTCGGGCTCAGGGACGAGCCCTGAGGCACACCCTGGCCCAAAGAAACCCTTTTAGAGTAGCAATCTCCTTGCCTCACTTGGAAGCCCCTGCCAGTTAAGAAGGCCTGAATCCACCTCAGCGCAGTATCAGCGATGCCACCTCTGCTCAGACACTGTAGCAAGGTGGAATGTGCTACAGTGTCGAACGCCGCGCTGAGGTCCAACAGGATCAAGGCCATCGTTTGCCCCTCATCTACACCCTGTCTCAGATGCTCTGTTTCCATCAGTAGGGCAGACTCCGTCGAATGGCGAGGTCTAAAGCCGAACTGCGTGGTATGGAGTAGCCCTGCCTCCTCCACATGTTCCATGAATTGGGCATTTACCACCTTCTCAGCCACTTTAGACATAAAAGGCAAGAGAGAGATGGGCCTCAGATTTTCTAACACCTCAAAACTTATATGAGGTTTCTTCCAAAGGGGGAGCACCACTGCCTGTTTCCATCCCCTAGGTAGCATGCCAGTCTTAAAAGAGACATCCAGGACATGCCTTATATAGGGTTCCAGGACCTCCAGGCTGTCCCCCAAATGTTTAGGGGACACCGGATCACGGGGGGAGCCAGATTTTACAGAGAGACATATCCTGATTAACTCTTCAGGAAGGGGGGTGATGAATTGGTAAGAAGCCCCAAGCTCTGCGTGCCCCCAGATGTAACAACAAGCTCAACCCCTGTAGAGGGAGGATTCGGGAAGGTCGAGTAGATCTTTGCAACCTTAGTAGAGAAATAGTCGGCGATACGATCACATGCTTCCACCGAACAGTTCTCCGGGTCTGCAGATGATTCTATAGTAGTCAAGGACTTTTAAATGAAAAAGAGCTCCTTAGCCGAGATCTTTGCCCCTAGGATTTTCCCTGCATAAAATGCTGCCTTCGATTTCTTAATCAGGCTGTGATGTATCCGCCTCTTTTCTAAAAACAGTTCCCTGGCCTGGCTGTCATACGCTACCCTCCATGATCTTTCCGCCCGTTTACATTCCGCCTTGGTCAGCCGCAGCTCCCCATTAAACCATGGGGCTGTTCTCTTCATGCGGCCGCCTGCGGAAGACCGGCTGATTGGCGCAGTGTGATCTAGCGCCTCGGTAATATGCCTATTCAGGTTCAGGTCAGCCGATTCTATGTCCTCTCCACCTGTCTGGCCTCCGCGTGTCAGCGCTTCATTAAATTCCTCTAAGGAGAATTTAGCCCACTTCCTCCTCGGATAATTCAGGGGTGCCTGAATATGTTTTATAGCATTGGTGCTGTTTATAGAAAACACCACCAGGAAGTGGTCTGTCCAGGGGATCGGCTCAACTGCAGAGACTTCAACCCCTCCCCAGTTTGCAAAAATCGGGAGAAGATGGCCTTGACAATGAGTGGGGCTTGAGATCTTCAGTTCTAACTGAAGGGCTTGAATGTCCCTGCAGAACTCCTCCACTCCTTTATCCCCTGGGCTATTCAGGTGTAGGTTTAGGTCTCCCAGTAGTAAGAATTTATCCCTGCGTAACGCTGCCTCCGTCACGTTGTCTAGCAGACCCTCCCTAAACTTGGTACCAGGCCCCGGAGGTCTATATATAAGGAAGCCTTTGATCGTCAGTCCCCCATTGACTTTTATGGTGAAGGCTCCCGCCTCGCTATCTGCGACTGGGGCCATCTCCATTAGACATCCAAGATGTTTTTTAAAAATAATCGCAATCCCCCCTCCTCTCCCCACTGGCCTGTCCTGCCTAACCAATGAGTAATTTTCAGGCATCGCCTCAATAATATCCGAATCGGACACCTGGTCCAGCCACGTTTCCGTAAGAAACAGCAGGTCAAACTGTCTTTCCGTGAGCTGATCGAATATATCAAACCTGTGCTTCCGCAGTGACCTCACATTAAGTAGGCCACATGCTAGCGCAGTTTGCTCACCAGTACCCTGCAATGTAGTGATGAAGCGGAACCGACAATGTGCACATTCCGTATCCTCAACTGTCATACTATGCCTGCACGCGGAAGTGGTCTCCGGTCGCAGAGTAAGGAGCAGCTCCCTGTCCCAATACATTTTACCGTGTGGAGCAGGGGTGGTCGCCCTAGCCCGCGCTCGGCCGCGGACGGGCGCAGACGGGCTCGACTTTGGCGACTCTTCGGCGCTCCATCGTCGCGCCCGCTGCGCTCGTCCGCTGCGCTTCCGAAGGGACATCCGCCTTTTGTAGCCCTCAGCCCGTCTGCCTCCCAGCCACTAGACCGCTAACCGGCCCCCTCACGCACCGGAAGTGACTGTCTCTCACCTCCACGCCCTCCGCTCAACGGTGCTAGCCACCCTGTCGGAACGAGGCATGGAGGAAGGAAAGACAGGACAGCCGCCCCGTATGCGTCCTAAGGTGAGTCTGGGGAGTGCGGGGGGGGGAGGGGAAGCCTCAGCCGCTATTGACTTGGCCCCACCAGAGTTTACATTAAAATACGATGCAAAGTTAAATTAAAATTCAGCAGTTTTCGAAATTCAGATGCACACAAAATCCAAAATGCACACGTTTAAAATATCCAAAAGTCAGCGCGCTGGCGCCACACAAGCAGCTATGGGCCCTGCCACTGCCCACTCACCACAACGCGGGCGGAATCTCCAGTGCCTTTTGTAGCCCTCAGCCCGTCTGCCTCCCAGCCACTAGACCGCTAACCAGCCCCCTCACGCACCGGAAGTGACTGTCTCTCACCTCCACGCCCTCTGCTCAACGGTGCTAGCCACCCTGTCGGAACGAGGCGTGGAGGAAGGAAAGACAGGACAGCCGCCCCGTATGCGTCCTAAGGTGAGTCTGGGGAGTGCGGGGGGGAGGGGAAGCCACAGCCGCTATTGACTTGGCCCCACCAGAGTCTACATTAAAATACGATGCAAAATTAAATTAAAATTCAGCAGTTTTCGAAATTCAGATGCACACAAAATCCAAAATGCACACGTTTAAAATATCCAAAAGTCAGCGCGCTGGCACCACACAAGCAGCTATGGGCCCTGCCACTGCCCACTCACCACGTATAACGGCAACCGCATACCAATGGCGGGTTTCAGACCGTTAAACTTTTAATTTCGTGGTCGATCTGCCTTCTGCAAACTGTATGTGTCGGAGAAGGGCCCCTCGGTCCTAGGATGGTTGGACCAAGGTGACCTAGGCATCAAGCTGGACCCAGGAGGCAAAGAACAGATATTACTGACAGAACCAGAAGCCTGGCCAAACTTAGACAAGTGGAAGAGCGAGTTCCCCAAGGTATTTGGAGGCACAGTGGGAAAGTTGGAAAAATTCTCACACAGGATAATCCTAAAGGACGACGCAGTGCCAGTAGCCCACAAGGCGAGAAATGTTCCTTTGGCAGTACGGGAAGCAGTCCGAGAAGAACTACAGGACCTAGATAGGAAAGGGATCATTGAGCCTATCACGTGCCCCGAGTGGCTGGTGCCCTTGGTAGTAGTCAAGAAACCCAGTGGCAAGGTCAGTCTGTGCGTCGACCTATGTGAAATGAACAAGAACATTGTGGTAGAAAGGTTCCTCCTACCTAGGATAGAGGAGATGCTGGCCAGTACCAGGGGTATCAAATGGTATTCCACCATCGATTTGACCTCCGCCTACCACCAAATTGCCCTGCACCCGGAAAGCCGCCGCCTCACATCCTTCATCCCCCCATTCGGATGCTATCAGTTCCGCCGCATGCCGTTCGGGCTGGCCTCAGCGGCGGCAGTATTCCAGAAGTTGATGCACCAACTTTTCCAGAAAACCACCGGAGTCCAGTACTTCCAGGACGACATCCTGGTGATGGGTCGAGATAAACCAGACCGCGATGCGAAACTCGGAAAGGTGCTACAAATCCTAGAAGGGAAGGGCCTCACAACAGAATGGTTCAAGTGCCGGATCGGGATGGAGTCGGTGACCTACCTGGGTACGAGGAGTGACTCCAAAGGCAGAAAACGTGAAAGCAATATTTGAGGCACCCCCACCAGCCAACAAAGACGAAGTCAGATCATTTATCGGAATGGCAGAATATCACAGCAAATTTGTGCAGCACTTCGCCTCCAAGACACACCATATGAGGCAACTGACATGAGAAAACACAGAATTCCACTGGTCAGAGGAGGCACAAGGAGAATTCGAAGTGGTCAAGAAAGAAGTGGCAGAAGCCATCCCACTCCAAGTATATGACCCTCAAGGACGGACAGTGCTGACCACGGACGCCAGCAACAAAGGGCTGGGTGCCGTCCTCATGCAGGACCGGGGACAAGGACAGATGAATACGATAAGCTTCGCATCTCGCACATTGAGTGACACGGAAAAGAAGTACAGCGTGATAGAAAAGGAGATGCTGGGGTGGTGTGGGCCACGACCAGATTCAGGCAGTTCCTGTGGGGCACACGGTTCCAGTTAAGAACGGATCATAAGCCCTTACTGAAGGTGCTAACATCAAGCGGCCATGCCGACGCAACGCCCCGGATCTCCAAGATGACGCTGAAACTGCTAGAATCCAGGTACGATGTGGAGTACATCCCAGGAAGCAAGAATAGAGTGGCAGACTATCTGAGCAGGGCAGCAGCCATGGAGCCGAGTGAGGAAGACAAGGCAGGAACAGAAGAATGGGTGGCGCTCACGGAAGACCAAGAAACCACCATCAGCCTCCAAGAGTGGAGACAGGCGTATGAGGAGGACCAGGCTCTAAAGGAAGTGAAACTGCACATCACCAAAGGATGGCCTGATAAGAGACTGATCAGCGGAGAACTCAAACCATACTTTGAAATCAGAGAAGAGCTGTCGATGGACGATCGGGGAGTATTTGTGCACAGGGGGAGAAAGTGATTCCCCCGATAAACATCATCAACAAACTATTGGATATGCTCCACGAGGGGCACCTCGGAATATGCAAACTGAGACTGAGGGCCAGACAAGATTACTGGTGGCCAGGAATGGACATAAGAGCTGAGAGACACGTAAGAAACTGCACGCGATGCCAGGGTGCTGACAAGGCTCTCAAGCCCCGGCGTCCAGCACTGGGACAATTTGACCAACCGAAGAATCCATGGGAGGAGCTGTCCGTGGACATCCTAGGTCCAATTCTAGACGTACAAGGAGTACAAAAGTACATTTGCATTCTGGTGGACAGGTACTCGAAGTGGCCAGAACTGAAGATAGACGAAGCCATGGACGCCGAGACCATCATAAAATTTCTGGCCGACACATTTGTGAGGGAAGGCATTCCAAAGTCGATCCTCAGCGACAATGGACCCCAATTCAGATCAGAAAAATGGAACAATTTTATGCAAAGGAACGGCATCCTAACCAGACACACATCCATATACCACCCTGCTGGGAACGGTCTAGTAGAGCGTTTCAATAGAGTGGTAATGGGATCGGTGCAAGACTGGCAAATAGAGATATGGCACATGGTGTGGGCACACAGGATCACCCCCACATGCACCGGCTACAGCCCGTTCCAGATATTGAGAGGACGCAAACCATTCACCCAAGACAACAGAGTGTGGAAAGAGAAAACAATAAGAAGTGAGTGGTCCCCAGCAGTGGTGCGAGCAAATTTGGAGAAAGCACAAGCTGTTTACACAAAACACTATGACAACAGGAGAAACGTGAAGAACACCGAACTAGAGAAAGGAGAATGGGTACGAGTAAAGCTGGCCACGCTGCAGAGGAAAGGAGAGAGTAAATACAGCAAACTCATGCAGGTGAAGGAAGTACTGGGCAGAGCGGCCCTGCTTAGTGACGGAAACGTATGGTCGCAGGACCGCATGGCGAGATGCAACAAGATCCTAAGCTGGGACCAAGGTGGAATAGACTTAGGATATGAGGGAGATGGAACTGCCCAACAGTAACATCCGGAGACAGAACCTGAAAGGAGTGGAGAAGACCGCCAAGAGAGAAAGACTGGAGAAAGTGACCAGGAGCAGGTGGTTGGAAAAGGTTTGAATGGAGGAGATGGAAGCGCGGCTGCACCAGTAGGTAGAGGAAGAAGCGAAGGAGTGACCCCCGATACCCCGGTAAGACTGACCCGAAGGGGCAGAGTGGTGGTCAAGCCAGCCAGGTTCAGAGACTATGATATGCAAAGCGGACTGTAAGTTTAAATGTTTCTGTGTTGGAAAAAAAGGGAGATATGTAGTAGCGCGGTCTAGTGGTTGCACGTCACGTAGGTACGTGACGGCGGCCATGTTGGGCTGCGCGCACATCGCGCTATTAGTGGCACGAAGAGCAGGTACGAGCAGCAGATGCTCGGCGCTCTTTAGGGATTGTATAACTTGAATAAATTAGTTAACCAGCACCGTGGCTGCAGCGTTTTCCTTGGAGGCAACACAAACATCACAATAACCACTCCTTTATCTGAGCTGGATAGTTCTTTGATAACAAGTCTGTAAAGGGGTTACCACTTCTGCAAAATGGGGAACAAAGCGCCTATAATCGTGTTGAGACAGAATATCGAGTTGGAAATGCTGACATACACAAATATCGAGTAGGAATATCGTGATTCAGGAATATCCACAGCAAGAATAGCGTGGTCAAGAATATCGAATTAAAGGTAAGAAATATCGTTTAAAAAATATAGAAGTCATTAATATTGTTTGCAAAAATATAGTTGTTTAAAATATTTATTTTTTAATTAGTGTTATGTATGTTAGTTTATATTTTAAATGTATGTGATGTTTGTTTTTTGTAAGAGTATTATTTATGTTTTTTAACATATGTGTTACATTTTCAGTAATTATCTATTTTATAACCACCAGTAGGTAATATATGTATGGGTGTATTTTTATATAATTTTAAAATGATAAAATAAATAGTTTAATTGTTTAAAAAAAATATATATGTATATATATATATATATATATATATATCACCAAAACCATCTTCCATGAAGAAGAAATCAGCCGCACACCAGCAACGTAGCTTGCATTTATATTTATTGAAGCCGGCGGTAGTCCTGACATGTTTCGCTCTGTCGTGAGCTTTCTCAAAGGTACGCCGTTTGACTTCTGTTGTTGTGGCACCACACTGCTTTTTGCTTCAAATGTAGATTTGTCCCCGCCTTCCATTGGCGCGCTGTGTCTTATGGTCTTTGTGGTCCACATGTTAATTTTTTGCAACCCTCCATTGGGTAATGTTTAGAAGTCTGTTGTCCCGGTTATAACAAAATGCAAAGTTCGTTGCGCCCTAAGCAGCCCATTTTCGAGGCTGACTCGGGGTCCATACCAAAGAAAGTCTTTGGCGCTCACCAGCCTTCCCTTACTCGCTCCCACGAAAACAACACCTTGGTTCACAGGCGGGAAGGCAACGGCGCTCTGTCTGGAGGTGCGTCGCTGCGGCGGAACCACACCGTTATATCACCAAAACCATCTTCCATGAAGAAGAAATCAGCCGCACACCAGCAACGTAGCTTGCATTTATATTTATTGAAGCCGGCGGTAGTCCTGACATGTTTCGCTCTGTCGTGAGCTTTCTCAAAGGTATATATATATATATATGTTTATATATATTACCTACTGGCGGTCGCCAGTAGGTAGTTATAGTTAGGATTTTTTTCAATGTTAAATCTCAAAATTCTATTTGGAATAACTTTGGCGCCGGTTGTCGAATCTGACTGAAAATTTCCTCAAAATGGCCTCGCGGCGTTCCGGCCCTTCCCTGAAAGTTTGGGGGGGATTCGTCAAGCGGGGGCCGAGATTAAAGGGGGGTCCCAAAATGCATTTTCCCCATGTTAATTTCCATAGGGCGGTCGATTTCACTTTTAGCCCGAACGGTTGAATGGATTTCGACCAAATTTGGCAAAATTGTAGGGACTGGTAGCCCGATGTGCCTTTGCTATGTCTCAAGATATGTGCTCCAGTGGATTTTGAGTAATTTAGGTTAAAAAAAATATATATATCTATGGCAGCGCCCCGGTACGCGCCCCGGGGAGCGCACCGGGTGTGCTAAGTGACTTGCGCATGGAAAGCTGATTGGCTATCGGGTGTCTGTAAACATTCGAAACAGTCCGGAGCGGCCGCCATCTTGTGTCTCGGTAAAATCGAGACACAAGAGGTGGCTAAAACAAAGGGGGAAATGACAATAAGGGGGAAGGGATAGACCCCCCTGACCCCCTAGGTTTGATGTTTGTGCCAAAAAAGGGCCCTGCGGGGCAAAAGATTATTATTTTTTTTGATTTGCGCGGGGGCAGCGCCCGGTACGCGCACCGGGGAGCGTACCGGAAAGCTTACCATGGGGAAAAAAGAATGACAGTTTTTAAAAAGAAGTAGCCTTTTATTAGAAATTGGAGGTAGTTCTGAAAAGAACTGTTTTTTTTCTTCTTTTTGTTGTTTTATATTTTTTTTTATGTTTTATGAACATTTTGAACTTTTTTTGGCTTTTCAGAACACTTTTATATTTTTTTTGTATTTTTCATGGGGAGAAACGAAAAAATAGGGAATTGGAAATGGCTCAACTGGAGCGAAAAAAAAGAAAAGAAATATTCAGGGTCGATTGGGGCATTTGTGGTTGTCCCCAGCAAGGACGATGAGCTTTACGCTCTGTTCTCCGTAGGAGATGGTCTTCCCACAATATTTGCATGTGATTCTGAAATCTGCAAATCGTGGCTGAACGCAACGCATCGTTTCATTTTCTTCTGGTGTTGAGGGAGTGGGTTGCTTTCTTTTTGAGCTGGTTCTTGTTGATGGGGAAGGGTTACTGGCCAGTTCCTTCATTTCTGCAGCAGAATAGTTTATAGGATGCTTGCGCTGCATGTGGCGGATCATTGTGTGATTTCCAAAGGAATATTTTTTAAGAGGGTTCCCTCTGGAAAGTTCCATGCCACAGATTAGGCAAGTCACCTTGGCTGCATTTACCTTTTTCTTCCCCTGTGGAAGAGAAAAAAACTCCCAAATAATGAGTGGTCTAGGCTGGTATGGGGTATTGTGTTCTTGGAGAAATGTTCTCGTCCTTTCTTCCTCCTCCTCCTCCTCCTCCTCTTCCTCCTCTTCTTGACCACCAATGAACACTTGTGGTGGTCCTTTTGGTTGTTGTGGTGGTGGTGGTGGTGCAGATGCACCAGCTGCTGCTGCTACTGAAGCCATTATGAAGATGAAAATTGTACAGAGAGGTACAAGCAGGTTTTCCTCAGTCAAAGGACAAAGTCAGAAGAAAGGAAAAAGGTGGGGTCTTTCATCAGAAGGAAAAAAAAAAAGTTAGATCCAATGAAAAGTGTTATTTTCAGGTCACATGACCAGGGGCTTCATCATTATGAAACCAAAACTGTTATGAACCAATGAAAAGTGTTATTTTCAGGTCACATGACCCGACGCGCTTACGCTACGCGCCCCGGGGCGTGCCCGGGGGAGCGCCCCGGGTCGCGTCGCGTAAGCGCGTCGGAAGTTTACATTGCGCGATCGTATTCGCACGAGTGCTTCCGGGTGCGCTTACGCCGTGCGTTTCACGCAGACGCGGCTACGCGATACGTCACTATCATGTTTAAGAAAACGATAATGGCGCTTACGGGACGCTCCCCGGTGCGCTCCCCTGGGCGCTTCAATTAATTACGCTTTCTGGGGTGCACCCCGGGGCGCGCTCCGGGAGCGCACCAAGGCAAAAAAAAAAATAATAATAATAATATATTTATATATATTTTTTTTAAAAATAGGCAAAATTGTAGGGACTGGTAGCCCGATGTGCCTTTGCTATGTCTCAAGATATATGCTCACGTCGTTTTTACGAAAATGAACTTTGAAAAATATATATTGGGCTACATTGGGCTATATATATATTAGAGCCAAAATGTAGCCCAATGTAGCCCAAATGTAGCCCAATGTAGCCCAATGTAGCCCAAAGATGGCCACCAGAGACAAAAAACAAAAAAAAATGTAGCCAAAAAAACAGCCAAAAAAAGTCAAAATATAGCTCAATAACAGAATGTCCCAGAGAACAACTAGTGCGCTAACAGTCTTACTTATAAACTGAGATTTATAGTTAGGAATTAGCATTTAAAAAACCTTTGAAATTCACGGAAAAACCATAGGTTTAACACCAGTTATAGTTAGGAATTAGCATTTAAAAAACCTATGAAATTCACATAAAAAACCATAGGTTTCACACCAGTTATAGTTAGGAATTTGCATTTAAAAAACCTATTAAATTCACATAAAAAACCATAGGTTTCACACCAGTTATAGTTAGCTGGAAAGTTTACTGACATAAAACCATTGAAATTCCCACGTTATAGTTAGTTGGACTCACTATAACTTGCGCGTGCAATGCACTGCTGATGACGTCCCATATTACATCACTCATGACATGGTCAGTGACATCACTCATGACATCACTGATGACACCATCCAGTGAATGTGTGACTTTATGAAAAATAAATATGTTTTATATATGTATTTGGAAAGGTCGATGGAACAATACATTTTTAAAAAAGTGTCTTAAAGGATGTTTTTAAAAAAAAAAAATGATTGGTTAACTGGCTTATTAAGTGTATTTTAGTGAATACATATATTAGGGAGTAATGTTTAAAAATTAAAAAATATGTATCAGTGTTTCACTTTGTGCATAAGTGGCTGCATGGGTTGGTGAGTAACTACATTTGTGTGTGTATGGGTTATTAGATGTTTTTTTAGTATCCGTATGAGTGACTGTTTTGTTTAGTGTGGAATTACTTACTACACTGACTCTTTTTTTGTATGTATTTTAAAGACTGCATATGTGCAGGACTGCATGGTTGAATAGTGTGGATAAGTATATGTTAGTGAGTAAATGACTGTCTAACTAGTGTTTTTAACAGTAACTACATATGTTTTAATATAGAATATGTGAATATTGATGCATATCAGTGAGTATATGTGAGAGTAAGAGATTGTAAGAGTTCCTGTTTAAATAAGTATGTGTTTCGAAAAGTGATTGATTAAGAGAATAAATATTTGTAATTTTCATTAGAAGTAAGGTGGTAGTGTGTGTATTGCTCTATATGCAAATAAATGGATGATCAATAGTTTATTTGCATGTGTGAGTATGTGTGTGAGTAACTTTTGGATGACTGTCGGTGTGTAACAGGATGTATAGGTGTATCACTTCATATGATGGGTGAGTATATGTATGAGTGACTACAGAGAACTGTTGGTGAATGAGTGGATGTGTATATAGATGGTGGAATTACTGAATTGGTTGTTGTAACTGAAATGGGTAAAATTACAGTGAAAGGAGATCTGTCACTAAGTCACAAGAATGGTATCATCAGTGATGTCATGAGTGATGTCACTGACCATGTCATGAGTGATGTAATATGTGACGTCATCAGCAGTGCATTGCACGCGCAAGTTATAGTGAGTCCAACTAACTATAACGTGGGAATTTCAATGGTTTTATGTCAGTAAAATTTCCAGCTAACTATAACTGGTGTGAAACCTATGGTTTTTTATGTGAATTTAATAGGCTTTTTAAATGCAAATTCCTAACTATAACTGGATTGAAACCTATGGTTTTTTATGTGAATATATAAAGCGTGTGCCGGAAGTAAAAGAGTACTTTCAGTGGACAATCATGACACCGGCAAAAAACTGCATATAAAAAAGTTCATCACGTGCAGCACTCCCCTAGCCGTCTATTGTTTGGTGTGTCCCTGTGGCCTTCGCTACATAGGGAGCACCATCAATATGCTGAAATTGCGGATTTTAGAACACCTAAGAGCCATCGACAAAGCAGATCAGGCATACCCAGTGGCCCGGCATTTTGCCGAAAAACACAACAGGGACCGCAATCAGCTGCAGTATTTTGGTCTTGACACCATAAAAAGCAATGCTAGAGGAGGTGACCGTCTGCGACGATTACGCAGACTTGAGTCACGCTACATTATAGATCTCTCCACGAAGTGGCCCAAGGGGATGAATAGTGGGGAAGAAATGGTCGTCCATCTAGGCAAATAACAACATGGCTGTTCCTATATTGTTCGTATTCTATTTCTGCTAAAACATGGGTCATTTAGTGTGTATACTATTACTGCGTGTGTACGTGTGTATATAGTGTATAATTTTGTATAAACATGTGGGGGAGGTCATTAAGATGAATTGACAAACTGCCTCTGGAGCTCACATGTAATTTACAGAACGGAGAAGTTCTTTTGATCTTTTTCTTCGTTTTTTATCTTGCTTATACACACTGCTCATGATAAGTGGCACTTTAGTAGGATTCGAAGGGCTCTTTGTTTCCTATGTTACTTGTTTAGTCAACAGTAACTTGATTATAATACACCACTGGCATTTCCTCACGGTTTTTCCTGGTACCCCTCACCCTCTGCACTTTGTATGATACGTTATGGTTTATTTAATGAGATACACAAATTTACATTACAGGTTGCACATAGAGTAATCTCTCTTTGTTTGTTTTTTAGAGGACCATTGCCGATCCACGGCTATATCTAACAGTGTATAATAATTCTCTAGTATTGCGAATAACATCTCCCATCTATGCATACTTACCTATCTGTAGGTATGATTACGTGCAGTACATTCATTGTGAATAGAAATGTTTGTATATTTTTTGCCGTTACAAGATGGCGCCCACGGTAGCTGGGAGAGCTTTGGTCCTCTGTCGATGTCGACTGAGAGGTGTAACCTGTTTACCTTGTAATCTATATCATGTACCGGTTGTTCATGTGTAAATCACACACTGACGAAGGCCAAGAGCCGAAACGCGTCTGAGGCGCGCTTGTAGTAAATAAACTACTGTGTGAGTGAAGGTACCCCCCGAGTGCTGTCTTTTCTTCCTTGGGACTGCAAGGTTGCTTGAGCGCAATATATATATATATATATAAATATATATATATCAAAACAATTCCCTTGCAGGCATAGAGTGACGCATAAATTATGCAAAAAAGAAGGAGGGAACTCTGGGTAGTTCCCAAGTTTAGGTGGAAGGGCTAATCCTATGCTTAAAAACTTTGATAGAAAAGCAGACATTTGAGGTGAGCAAATTTAGAGTGTCCTGGTGTTGAGGGTGTTCTATACAGGCAGGGGGCGTGACTACAGCGCTATGTAAATAGACCATGTGCACGCATTCACTCAGCAACTGCCTCTCAGGAAGAAAATATTTCGAAACGCACCAGGCTCTCGCACCAGTGACTGTCTGATTGAAACTGCCACCAGAGCCTGCTTGTACCCTGTTAATAAAATGTTTGCCTCCTTTCAACCGTGTTGGAGTGCTGTTCAACTGTGGGCAACTTGGAGCGTGCATATATATATATATATATATATTGTCATGTGATCAAGGCCCGAGGGAGGGGCCGAAACGCGTCATGGCATCCACAAGCAATGAATAAACACTAACGAGCACTGAAGTGTGGTCCGTGTCCATTTTTCGAGTGTGCTACCCTGCATTTAAATGAACGGAACCTTTTGGATATATATATATATGTATATATAATATATATATATATGTATATATAATATATATATATATATATATATATATATATATATATATATATATATATATATACATATATATATATATATATTTATATTTATATTTATATATTTATATTTATATATTTATATATATATATACACATATATATATCAAACAACACGCCATAGCTTATCCAAGCACAGCAGCCACGGACAACAAAAAGGACTTTTCTAGCAGCAAAAATGTATTTAACAAAAGACAGGCAGAATGTCAAAAACACTCTACGCGTTTCGGGATCTCTCCCTTGGTCACCAGTGTACGTGTGTATGTTACAGCCAAACTTAAATGAAAGCGGGGTAAATGACAGCGGATGCCCGCCTCCACCCACTGGGGATTGAACTTTGTTTTAATTTTGAAAGTGATAAGCGCGCCCACTACTGGGAAGGACATAAGGCGCACTACAACATCCAGGAGGCCGTAGTGTCGGCCACACCCACCAGGGCAGGTGTTGAAAATAAAGGGTGCACCATGCAACAGCGCTTTTCATTCTCTCAAAGAACATCACGCCATTGAAGAAGGGATCTCTATTCCCGAAACGCGTCTGGCGCTTGAAGTCTGTGTGGTATGGGTCCCGTGTTGTCATCTGCCGGCATGCTGACATTAAATTGCTGAAATAACTTTTTCTCTCTGAGGCCTCTTTCAAATGGATTCCTGCATGTGAGTTGGATTTGAAAACAGCTGTTTCCGGTCGTGAAAGGAGGCCCATCGCAGGTTAGGCGGGTCCCGCAAGTGCCGATCCGGCGCTTGTGTATCAGGAAGAGAGACTGGCTGGCATCTATGCAGGGTAATGCCAGCTTATTCACAATGCCAGCACCAAAGCAGGGTAAATGACAGTGGATGCCCGCCTCCATCCACTGGGGATTGAACTTTGTTTTAAATTTGAAAGTGATCAGCGCGTCCACCACTGGGAAGGACATAAGGCGCACTACAACATCCAGGAGGCTGTAGTGTCGGCCACACCCACCACGGCAGGTGTTGAAAATAAAGGGTGCGCCATGCAACAGCGCTTTTCATTCTCTCAAAGAACATCACGCCATTGAAGAAGGGATCTCCATTCCCGAAACGCGTCTGGCGCTTGAAGTCTGTGTGGTATGGGTCCTGTGTTGTCATCTGCCGGCATGCTGACATTAAATTGCAGTGTGAGTTGGATATATATGTATATATATATATGTATATATATATATGTATATATATATATATATATATATATATATATATATATATATATATATATATATATACATACATATATATATATATATATGTATATATATATATATATATATACACACACATATATATATCCAACAACACGCCGTAGCAGCCACGGACAGCGAAAAGGACTTTTCTAGCAGCAAAAATGTATTTAACAAAAGACAGGCGGAATGTCAAAAACACTCTACACGTTTTGGGATCTCTCCCTTGTTCACCAGTGTGCGTGTGTATGTTACAGCCAAACTTAAATGAACACATGATTTTTCACAAACATAAAAAGTGAAAAAAGACTCACCAAAAACGAAAATTTTAATATTATACAAAACTAATCAAGAATGCCAATGCAGTACTAAATAAATACTGTGCGAATAGAATGCCTCAATGATATTATAACATTTTGACATGCAGAAAAGAAATACGAATAGCAATAGGTACATCGTAAATACTATGCGCTGTGTGTTCGTGCCACTAGCTGATTAAATGTAGATCGGTAAAACATGTTGATACATAAATAGAAGCTGAAATATTATCGTGGAACCTCATATTAAAACAATACTGTCATCCAAGAGCCATACAGTAATTAAATGCGGACCGGTAAAACATACCAATACATAATGCGGAAGCTGTCGACAATATATCGCAGCACCTCATGTTTACCTGCACTGTCATTCAAATTCAACTTTATCAATACTACTACTCAACAGGCAGGCGAACAATAAAGACTGATCATAACGCCCTAGTGGGCACAAAATAAACAGCAAATTATATCTCAGCACCTCATATTTCTCAATGCTGTCATTCAAATATAACTTTTTCAATATTCCTCCTAAAACCAGCAGGAAAAAATTAATTAAGCATGGTCATACAGCCCTAGTTGGCATCAAAATAAACAGCAAATATTGAGCATCATCATGTAGCTTAATGCACACTAAGATGAACAGCAACGTAATCAAATCGTGACAAATTCTGCATGGCCATAAATGGAAAAAGTAATAATATTGAAGGCAAAAAATAAAAAATAAAAAATAAAAAGTAAATAAGACATTCAATTATAATCTCACAGGTATGCTTCCCATGAGGGCTAATACAAAGAAAATATGAATACTTTTGCTCCTTAACAGTTCTTCGTTCATGGATATCTGTAAAAAACAAGAATAATAAAATTAAAAACATACACATTAACATATATTACAATGACAGATTATACAATGCTCAATAACAGATAAGGCAGATACACATATCTAAAAAACCACTCCCTAAACAGAGGGTTAGCTTTTCTTATTACATCATACTAAACCTTATTAACGGGAAAAGATTCATGGATAGCAATTAAGAACTAATAATTGTGTCTAACCTAGATGGACTGCCAGTGCTTCATCACAATTATGACCTTAAGGCGGAGTCCCCAGTTGAGCATACATGGACGGATCACAAATTAATCCCTTTCGAGATATTGTCAAAGAATGGGCTTCCCTTTAGGCATAATAATATTAAAACCCCTCAACAGGACAAATCCAGATGGAAGGAAATAATAGCACATCAGGATTTGCTCTCAGAAGCACTGACATACAGACCGAACTTGCTAGGAGACCCTATTGCCGATACCCAGCTTTTTTGGCCAGTGGATACCCACCCTGAAAGATCGGTTAGTACCCCGGTTCCACATCACAGCCGACCAAACAAGAAGCCCTCTGCTTCATGGCACTCGCAAGACCTGAAAGAATTGCATAGCCATGTCAGGTCATTAGAACGTAGATGGCGCCGAAATTATGATGAGATAGAGCTAAATAATTTTAAAGCAGCCCTTAGGAAATATCATGCCCTGATCAAAACTACCCAAAAAAATATTATACTGAGACAATCAAAACCACCAATGCAAACCATAAAGTGATCTTCTAAATAGTCAATCAATTTAAGAACCCTAAAAGGGTACAACAAGAGATTCCCCCTCTCAGAGTCTTTGATATGATATTGCAGAATTCTTTGAATAGAAAGTTCGTATACTACAAAAAGATTTCCCCCCCTCCTATTCTTTCCTTCATTAATAATGATTTGTCTGCAGATCTGGACAGACTATGTATGCAAATTTGTAAACCAATTTCCATGGAAGAATCGCGCCAGGCGATTCTGTCTAATAAATTTGGCTCCCCTTTTGATCCCTGTCCCCCAATTTTATTATGCACTGATGCTCCCCGGAGGGACAGTTTGCGCTCTACAAATGCGCTATTACATTACTTTACATTACCTTCATGTTAATGATTGACACAGGCTGTTGCCCCGAAGTGCAAGTCTTATGGAACCTCACATTGCCGGTAGTCATGGATAGTTACAGTTGGCATGAAGTGCAAGTCTCGCTGGAGCCTTGCGTTGGAGTTAATGGCAGATGGTCACAGTCGGAGCAAAGTACAGGTCCTGCTGGAGCTTTATGATGGAGGAAGTTGTGGGAGGTCGGTACTTGGTTGTGAGGAACCCAAAACTTTTGATTCTTTCCTTGGGTTTAGGAGGAGTACACGCTGAAGCCAGTCAAGGGTCCAGGCCTGGTGACACCTCTTGGAGCTCAAGACTCAGTACAGAAGAGGCCAGCAGAAGGGCTCAGACCAGTGCAGGCCGGTCCAGTTGGTGCTGGTCAGCTTACAGCTGCATTAAGGCCTCTAGAAACTTGCTGTGTTACTGTTGTTCAATGAAAAGGTCAGCCAGCTGACCCTTGGAGTCACCTCTTGGGTGCCTGGGTTCAAGGCAAATAGGTTAAATGTTCCTTCTTCAGACAGCAGGGCAGTCCTTCCTCTGAATCTTTCATAGTTCCAGGAGTTTTCTGACAGGGAGGTTCTGACGGTCCCATTTTTGTACCTGGTGCTAGCCTTTGTGTGTGTGGGGGGGGTTCTCTGTCATACTCCCAAACTGTTTCTGGTTAGTTCTTCCCCTTCCCCTAATTCTGGATCTGAACTGTCTAGGGGTGACAAAGACAAGGGAGGCCTGGGTCATGTTCCTTTGTGTGGGCTGCAAGCGTGGCAGGGTACAGTTCCTCCCCGGCATCCTGTGAGAAATACCCTCTCCCCTAGGCCTGTTTTGCACCAATGCTTGGAAAGAAAACTGAACTCACAGTAGGATAAACCTCAGTCATGTGACCCAGAACATTGACTGAAAGACAAAGTTAGGTTGGGCATAAAACTGTCAACTTTCCAAAAGTAGCATTTTCAAATTGCAACTTAAAATCTGACTTCACCATAAAAGAGTATTTTAGATTGCAATTCATTTGAGTGGAAACAAAATTTCTCTATCTGGTTCCAAGCTAAAGTTATTGCTTATTAAGTGACTTACTTTTTAAAATACCATGCACCCTGTCCTATGGATGGTTAGGGCTTTCCTTGGGGGTGTCTTTTAAGTATTAAAAACAAAGGTTTATTTCTGGTGATGAAGCGAACCTATAAAATGTATTATGTTTTCGTTTGTTGACTTGAACTTCCATAATTAATAATAATATTAATGAGATTTGCATGTTTTTGTATTAATTCAACCTAGAATAATGGGCAGCTTCATAAACACGCGGATTAACATTATGTGCTCTTGTTGTATTCGTTAGTACGTTTAAATAATATATTAACTTTGTCTTTTTGTTTTGTCAGCATTAACTGCGGCTGATTAAATAATAGCATGAGCTTATTTTTAAATGTGCTTTTGTCTATGTCGTGTCTTTTATGTGACAGAGTTTTGTTCATTTCTTGTGCTTAAAGCTAAGTAACATAAACGAATGGGCTAACATTAGTGAAGGGGGTGGGTAACAGAATAATTTTCATTACTCAAATTAATTGATGTCTTGTGTTTTCTTGCATACTAGAGTCTCAGTAAAGAGGCCTGTGGCCTGTTCTAAAATGGATGTCCCCGAAGTCCTGTCGTGATGGGCCATGCACAGCAAAGAATGAATAAAAGCGTATTGTTTATAATCTTCAAAAAATAAATACGTGGAACTGAACTGTGCAGGATGTGCCTAGCGCTGTATAACTTTCTTTGCCAAGGACAGGACATAGCGGCGGAAAAGCTTGAGCTGAGGAAGCAACGAACTGTTATTTAATAAAATGTTGCAAAGACCTTCGGAAGAGCTAGTGTCACACGTAGACAATGGACAAGGCCGCTTTTAAAAAATATGATTTTGAATGAGAAGGCGATGACTTCATGGACTGACGCCTGACAGCCAATCATTTTGCGAGATGGTTTGTTAATTGTATTCTTTTAGCTAGTTTTAGATAGGGAAATGGTAGAAAACTTGGCCCCTTGGGAGGAGCTTTGTTGGCTCGTTCCTGTGTTCGTGAGATGCTGTCGGACTTCTGACTCACGAAAGATAACTTTGAACTTTACATTTCTCCCCTTTAGGTTTCATTAAGTCTAGTCAGAGAATTAGGGTTTAGGGGATGAGACTCATTTGCTTAAATACTTCTCGTGCTGATTTGATTTGAACTGACAGTCTAACGTGCCTTGCTAAATAAAATGATGCTTATTAAATGCAAATAAAAGAATTAATATTCTGAAAATGCTCTTTACTTGAAAATATAGTTAATAAAATAGATTTTGAAATGACAAGCTGGTCTTAGTTATTTCGAGTCAGGTTACCATTAGGTAATCTATTGCCTAGGTTATGACTTAAATAAATGTACATTTATGAGAATGACAAAGATAAACTGCAGATGTATATAAATATAAATAGCATAAGTAAGTGTTTGATTAATTAGGTCACATGATTCAGTTGGTCAATTCTTGTCTCAGTCATTTATGGGCCTAGAGTTGGATTTGTGAATAATGGTGAGTATCGTGGAGTAGAGTTGTGCATATGATACAGAATTTCCTTTGGCCCGCTGGATCAATTCTCTGGTAGCAGAGTTCGGTTACTATGGTAACTGACATGTTACATGGTAATTACATAGGATACATGTTTAACACATGTTAAGGTTTGTCTAGTTGTTATATGTAGTCGAAAGGTTTTTTGCAGCAGTGTGAAAATTCCTGGTTAAGTGCCGGCAGAGTAGTGTGACAGGTGAAGTTACACAGTTCATTTGTTCTGTTTCAAATTAGTGGTACTGATATATCACTAGTGTTGTGGACGTACAGCACAAGTTTAGGGATTTTTAGGTATGACAGGTTGTATGTATAGTAAGGTTTGCCTATGAAATTGTAGCTCTGAGTATAGGGACTAGGAGCCCGTTTTAAAACTCGCTGCGAAAAGAGTAGTAGGATTTTTCCGAGCTTGAGTGAAGGGTAAGGAAGCGTCGTCTATTCTTACCTGCGATTGTGGATTTCTATTGGTTGGTTAAAGTCCTGCCAAAGATTTCATGTATACATGGACAGGGTTTTTCCGTTTGAAAGCGTAAAATTGATTTTGTGAAAATAGTGTCGTCTATTTTACGAGAGTGAAAACTTGAATGTCTGGTAAAACTATCACTTTGTTTAGCTGAACAGGCAAATGGTTTGTTTTTCCGTAGTTATTAACTGAAATTCATTGAAAAGAATTGTTTAAAATGGCGCTGTGAAAATATTTTGTGAAGGAGGGGTGAGTTTGCGGAGCGGAGACAGCGAAGCTGCAGCAGTAGTATACGTCACAGTGTTCGCGCTACGATTGGTCGACATACGTCACAGCAAGCGCACTGATTGGTTCACGTGACCAAAAGGAGCTGTTAGCTGATTGGTCCATTCTGAAAATAGTATTTTCATTGGTTGAGCAAGGTAGTGACGTGGCTTAACCTGATTGGCTTGTTGGTGAGTTTCGCGCACGGATTGGCTAGAGTAGCGGAACAACAAGGAAATACTTACGATCTTTTCTAAATTAAATGGAATAGTTTTAAATCATGAGTTATTGGTACGATAAAGAGGAAAAGAAGCCTTCATGGTGTCAGGCTCCCTCTCCTATACTCCTCGGAGCTGTGTTGAAAGTCCTATACCCTCTCCCATACAACGACCCTGAAGCCTGATTATTAATCACAGACTACAGAATAGTTCCGCGAGCGCGGGAAAGGAAGGGAACAGCGGGGAAAGAGATCTGAAACGACAAAGACAGGTTGTTTAGAAAATTACCCCCTTAGCCCCACCTAGATAGACCCTAGCACTATTTCTTATACTATGATGTGTGTACTTCTAGACCCCTACCTGAAAAGGAAAATATTAAGGCCTTTAAAATACAGGAGAACAGGCACAGGGTAATACCAGGAACTGCAACCAACACAATTTTTCTGTGTTCAAATCTTGGTCACACATTCCCTCTGATCAAGTACCCCCTGTTGATTCTCTCCTGCACTGAAGAAAACAAAGAAAAAACGTTGTGGACATACACCAAATAAGAATACGTGAGGTTAAGTCACCACACCACTGCTCCTTCCATAAAAAGGGAAAGTTCACTTGTTTAAACGTGTATTAGTCCTTGTGCTCCTTTATGAAACCTGCGAGTAACTCGCCTAACGATTTGAGCCCAAACCGCTACCAAAATTCCGTAAATAAAAGGAGTCTGACTCAGAAAGAGAGTACTATAACAATAGGTCATATCCATATAATGTTCAACTTGGTAATAGCGTTTCCCCTGCAATGAGAAAGCGAGTCTTTCTCGTCCAACAGGGGAAACGAACGCTGGCTCTTTAAAGCTGGAACCTTGTAAAGATTATAACAATACACGCAGCCGTGTGAACCTTGGAACGAAGAAAGTTTGACACACACTCAACTCAGATTCAAGTGCAACGGTGTCAACCACAAGATAAGAGTTTACTCACAATTGTCCCAGCATTTATTCTCTCTTACCGACCGCACCAACGACCACAGCAAGAATTATCGGCACCGTCCTTCCGATGCCGTCGGTACTTAGTTCCTGGATTTGCGTAGCGTGCGTCGCTACGCTGCGTTACCGCTAGGCTTCCTGGGTAACGTAGTCTTAGGGTAGAGAGCCGCCATTTGCCAAGCATCACGCGGACAGCGGCGCTTCATGGCAACAATCCTGACACATGGTTTCAGAAATTTAAAAATGTATTCAACCCTGATAAGAAAATTGAAACGCGTGGTGGAAAATTACTTCATAAGTATAAAACACCCGCAGCATACATGGAAGGTGAATATGGTTATCATACTGTTCTCTGGTTTGAAAATTGGATGCAATATACCAAGGATGATGGTGTATTAGCGTGGCCGGAAGACGGATCATTTAATGTTAAAGTTTTGAAAAACTTGAAAAAAATGATGGCTCTCACGCCAAAGCCCAGACCCACTCAATTTGAAGCTCTAGTTGAATGGCAGATTGAAATGATGGAACTCGAACGAGAAAGCAGGGGAATATTAAGAGGCCCAACATTAGATATAAATAGGGAAACTCATCAAGATAGAGTGCGTCGTTGGAGAAAAGCAGACATGTATGATGGTTTGTACCCAGTTAGAGAAATGGTTGTTGAAACATCAGGTCAAAAAAATACTCGAAAGAAAGGTCATCTTGATGAAGAATTAGATGATACAGTTTTAGAAGAAATTCTTACTAATCCACCACCTTATCAGCCAAGCTGTTCACAGTGTACCCCAAGAGGTTCTTCAGGAATTTCTCCTAGTGCACCTCCTAGAGATGTTGATGAAAATTCACCCAGATTTTTGAAATTACCTGAAAGGGTCAAAGTCAGGAAGTAAATCAAATACCCCAAGAGAAAGCAGAAATTATCCAGAAATTTCAGAACTGAGAAATAATTTCCCGAAAAATGATAAAAGAGCAGAAGTACCTGAAAATATACCAAACATGTCAGAATATTTAAAAGCGAAGGGAGAATTAATTCAGCAATTAACAAAAGGGATGGAAGCAGTAACGGTACCAGTAACAATTGGTCCTGTTGTTTTATTCGGAATTAACAGAAATCCATCGAGATAAAGCAATGTCAAATTTAACTTTTAATCAAAGTTTGTCAAATGGTCTGACACCATCAGCTGCAGGATCTGATTCTGGGTCTTTAGAAAAGACCATGAACAAAACAGATTTAACACAGATTCCATTAATTCCACAAGTTCCTGAGTCTAAACAACTTGATGTTGCAAAATTAAAAGCAGATTTAGAAGAATTAAATATTGGCACAATTGGAACTGACTGTTTAAAGCAATATCAGGATGATGAACTGTTATTTATCTGCAAAAGTATTCAATGGGAAACGAAAATAAAATATGATCAATTTAAAGAAGTGGCTGCTGAATTCGACATAGATTTGAGCAGACAGAAGCAATTGCCAAAACATTACAGAGTGGATTTTTCTGAGAAAGACATTGAAAACCTGAATACCACAGGTAGAATAACTCATGTAAAAGAGTTAATTGTGTTTCTAAAAAGATTAGGTGAATTAAGTAAATGGAGAGTTAAATGGGCAAAGAAAAGAGAGGAAGAAAAAAGAGAAAGAGGAGAAGTCATAAATGAGTTTCCTATGAGGGAAATAGCTGGCGGAGGTTATGTTCATGTTCCATGGACAAGACAGGACATTTTGCTCTTTACGAATGATTTCCCTCGGCTGAGAGAAAAGCCAGTAGAATGGTATCGTCAGGTAGACAGATTTATAAAAGTTTCAAAAGTTCTGTGGATTGATCTTGATGGTTTCTTTGACATTGTTGTCCCATCAGATCTTTGGACAGAATGTAAAATATCTGTAGGTTGGCCCAGAGAAGAACCAGCTCGAAATAAAATAACAGGTGCTCCTTCAGCCAATGTCATGGATTTTTATGACAAGGTAATTGTGTGGCTGAAAAACAAGATTCCTCCAAAATAAGTGGATTGGGTTAAAGTTGACAGAACAAACCAAGAACCAAAAGAATCAGTTCATTCCTTTTAAAAAAGATTACTCCTGGTATTTAAACAATACAGTGGCTTTGAAAAATTAAGTGAAAAGGACATGAGCCACTTCATTTACAGATTTGTTTATGGCTTAAGACCTGAAATTGGTGAAATGATTAGAAACGGATTTTGTCGGCTGGCAATCACTTACAGTTGATGATATCCTGAGAAAAGCAAAATACTGCAGGGATGAGATAGATGCTAAACAGAAAAAGCTTAAAGAAAAGGCAATGTGGGCACAAGTGAAGGTAGCTGAACAGCAAATTGCAACCTTAGAAAATAAAAATGTCCAGCAGAATCAAGGTAAATTCAAGGGAAACTTTGTAAATAAACCCAAATTTAATGTAAATATTGAAGAGCTTAAACAAAAGCTCCCATGTTTTAATTGCGGTGAAATTGGACACTGGAAGCGAGAATGTAAGAATCCGCCCAGAAATTTTAAAAATTCATCATTAAATTCACAGATGCAGAATGAGATAAATCAGCAGCAACAGCTACAGCGACAGTTAAATGACATAAGTCAGCAGCAACAGCTACAGCTACAGTTAGTGAATCAGCAGAGCCAATTGAATCAGCAGAGCCAAATACCACAGCCTCCACTTCCAAATTGTAGAAATGCACAGAGATTCAGTCCTGAGACGGGATTCTGCGGAGCTGAGCAGGTAAACAGATCGCAAAGAGTGAATGTGTCGAATGTCTCTCAACAATTTTGGCTAAAGGAAAATGAGAGCAGTGACTCAGAAGATTACTCATGACGGTGCTTGAGAGAGGAGGAAGAGTGTGTGCTTGGAGCCACTCTTGAGGTAGATCAGTCAGGTCCATTTGTAAATGGTAAAGTGAATGATGTAGATGTCACTTTTCTTGTGGACACTGGTGCTACCCATTCTACTGTTAGATCAGTGGAAATTGAAAATCTTCCTCTCTCGGGTGAAACAATCCAGGTTGTAGGTGTAGCTAATCAACAAATTAAAACAGATTTGACAGAACCAGTTAATATAGAAATTGGAAATTACAAAGACAAACACAAATTTGTTGTCTGTAACAGCAGTCCCGTTAACCTATTAGGTCGGAATTTGTTGTGTAAAATGAACTGTAAGATATTTTGCTCACCGGATGGTATTGAGCTTCAGCCCTTAGAAGAAGGCGGTCTGTATAAATTAACAATGCTAATGGTTTAAGAAGAAAACAAAATGTTTCCTGCTTTTGATAAAAACAATTTGCCTGAAGAACTGAAAGAGGCAGTTAATCCAAAAATTTGGGATTTAACTGGTGATGAAATGCGTTTAATGAAACATGTGGACCCAGTAAAATTTACTGTAAAGCAAGGGATAGATTTTCCAAACATTCCCCAGTACAAAATGAAAGCTGAAACTATTGAGGGTGTCATTCCTGTAATTGAAAAATTCATTAAGCAAGGTGTTTTAAAGGAAATTGAGAGCAGCCCATGTAATTCACCGATTATGGGAATCAAAAAGCCGAACGGAACTTACAGAATAGTTCAGGACCTGAGAAAGGTTAACCAAATCGTTGTTCCTTGCTGTCCAGTTTTACCAAACCCAGCAGTAACTTTATATAAGATTCCGCATGATGCAGAATGGTATACGGTCATTGACCTGTGTAATGCCTTCTTTACAGTTCCACTGCATCCAGAAAGCCTACAAATGTTTGCGTTCAGATTCCAGGATCGCATTTTAGCATGGTGTCGTATCCCTCAAGGGTATACTGAGAGTCCATCTATCTTTAATCAGTTGTTAAAGAAATCCTTGGAAGATTTAGAGTTGCCTGGAAAATCAACATTGGTCCAGTATATTGATGACCTCCTTGTGGCTGCAAAAACACGAGAAAATTGTGTAACAGACACCATTACACTTTTGAATCGTTTAGCAGATGAGGGACATAAAGTGTCACCTGCGAAACTACAGTTTTGCAAACAAGAGGTAAAATATCTTGGCCACAGAATTGCAAAAGGAATCAGACAAGTGACAATTGAAAGAATAAAAATGATTCGAGCAATACAACCTCCAACAACACAAAGACAGATCAGAATGTTTCTAGTAATGGTAGGTTATTGTCGCCAATGGATTAGTGGATTTTCAGTGATTACGAAACCACTACAAAGGCTGACAAAAAAAGACATAAAAGACCCAATTACTTTGACAAAAACAGAATTAGAGGCTTTTGAAAAACTAAAGAAAAGTCTGTGTGAAGCTCCAGCATTGGGGATGCCAGACTATGATAAAGAATTTGAGCTGTACTGCAGTGAAAGGGAGGGTTGTGCATTATCAGTTCTGATTCAGAGACATGGAAAAATGAGAAAGCCAATAGCTTACTTTTCAGCTGTTCTTGATCCTGTTGCGGAAGCAATGCCAGGTTGCTTAAAAGCAGTGGCTGCAACAAGTGTAAGCCTTGAGCAAAGTGAAGGAATCATAATGGGGTTTCCTGTAAAAGTGTATGTACCTCATTCAGTTGAAACTCTTCTAACCAGAAGTAAAACACAGCACCTGTCGAGTAACAGGCTGACTAAATATGAAAAGGTTATTCTGGGATCAGATAATGTATCAATTGCGAGGTGTGTTAATCTTAACCCCTCTACACTTTTGCCAGATGGTGTGGTTACTGAAATCGGAAATGAAGCTGATGTTGATCATAAGTGTTTGGATGTTTTGGAATACTGTACTAAACCTAGAAAAGACATTAAGGATGTGCCATTACCAGAATCAGACATTGTTTACTTTGTTGATGGCTCCTGTCTGAGAACAGATGAGGGCATTCTGAGAGCAGCATATTCAGTTTGCACAGTTGCAGAAGTAGTTGAAGGTTCAACTCTTGAAGGAATTCGTTCAGCTCAAGTGGCAGAATTAATTGGCTTAATTCGTGCATGTGAAAGAGCAAGAGGGAAAAAGGTTACCATAGTGACTGATAGTCAGTATGGATATGGCGTAGTCCATAACTATGGCCAGCGCTGGTCTCAAAGAGGTTATTTGACTTTTGCGGGAACACCAATCAGAAATGCAAAATTGATCAAAAGACTGATCAATGGCATTCAATTACCTGAGAAAATAGCTGTTGTCAAATGTGGAGCACACAAGAAAGGTGAGGATTATATTACTAAGGGTAATTCCTTTGCAGATGAAATTGCACGTTACTGTGCGAAAAACAATCTTTCAATTAATCGAGAAAAAGACGATGATCATGTTATGAACTCTCTCATGCTAATATCTGTAGTTGAAACATGGCAGGGAGTAAAAGATTTACAAGATGAGGCAAATGATGAAGAGAAAAACACATGGCTGAAAGAAGGTTGCAGACAGAGGGAGGAAGATGAGATTTGGGTTTACAAAGATGGCAGACCTGTTATGCCAAATTGCATGATTGATGACATGGCACGGATGTACCATGGTCCAGGTCATTTAGGAAGAGATTCAATGATTAGAATGTTCAGGGAGACTTGGTATAATCCAAAATTTAGGATTATTGTGGAGTCACTTTGCCAAAGATGTTTGATCTGCCAGCAAATCAATCCAAACAGAAAAACAGTTGTTAGCATGGGAATCATAGGTCGGGAGGGTGGTCCTTTTACCAGGTTGCAAATGGATTTCATTTACATACCGCCCAATAATAAGCTGAGATATGTCCTTGTTATTGTCTGTCTGTTTTCAGGATGGGTGGAAGCGTTCCCAACTCGTCACAATGACTCAGTTACTGTGGCAAAATTGCTTTTAAGGGAGATCATACCAAGGTACGGATTTCCAGTGACTATTGAAATTGATCGCGGCACACACTTTGAAAACAGATTGCTAAAATTAATTTGTGATGCCTTCAGCATAAAACAAAAGCTACACTGTGCATACAGACCAGAAGCATCAGGCGTTGTTGAGAAAATTAATGGCACAATTAAAAATAGAATTGGAAAAATGTGCCTAGCTACAGGAATGAAGTGGACAGATGCACTTCCACTTGTTTTGATGTCTTTGAGGAGCACACCTGATAAAAAGACAAGTCTTAGCCCTCACAATATTCTCATGGGAAGAGTAATGAGACAGGCTTTTATATCAGTTGGAAAATTATTGACCATAAATGAAAGTGCAATTATAGAGTATTGCAAACAATTATCTGACGTGGTGGCTTCTGTATTCCATCAGGTGGGAACAGATGTGATTTCAAAAGAAAAGGAGCAGGCTCATGATCTGTTGCCAGGAGACTGGGTCAGAACAAAAGTTCATCGGAGAAGAAACTGTTTAGTACCCAGGTGGCAAAAGGCAAGACAGGTGATACTAGTCACAACAAATGCAGTTAAATGCAAAGGTCTGAAAAGGTGGGTGCATGTAAGTCATACCATTAGTGTACCACCTCCTGATAATCCTGATGAGGATAGTGACAATACAACAACTGATTCAGACTCTGAAGAAGAACCTGAAAATCCAGATTCTGAAGATCGACAAGATAGTCGACATCTGGAAGATTCTGATGCGGATCAGGCATTGAAAGAAAAAGATCTAGAGATTGTGATTCTAGATTCAGAAAATGATGAAAATGTTCTCGAAAAGGTAACAGAAAAAGAAACTGTGTCAGAAAAGATTCAAGATCAGGAGAGTATTGAAAAGCAGATTGAAAGCCCTGAAAGCAGGAACAAAAATTCTGAAACTGGAAAGCTAGAAGTAATTCCAGAAGATGAGGAGGACGAATTAGTGAGTACCAGCTACAGGGATGTTGTTCCTAACGGAGTGAAGCTGCCGAGTAAAGAAGTTCCTAGATATAGAATTGAAATCTCTGAAACTGACTCGGACGAGAGTGATTAAGAGTCTCAAATAAGAAAATTCAGAAAAAGGGCTTGCAAAGCTGAATGTAATGAAACAGAACCTAACAAGAAACTCTTGAGAAAGGGTGATATCTGGCCGAAAGAAAATCTAAAATTCTAATTGGTGAACAAATCAAAGGAGCAGGTTAATAAAATATCATGTCAAAAGGGTGACTCAGATAAAAAAGATCAAGCAGGAAAGAAAATTGAAGTAATTAGCAGAAGGGGCAAAAGACCATTGAGGCCAAATCAAAAGTACAAGTCTCCTGAGTGGACCTACATCATCATCCCACCAGTTGTGGAGATCAGTAGTAGTAGTCAGGAAGATTTGGAAGAAAACAGTGACAATGATTAGAAATATGTTTTCTTTAAGTTGAGGTTTATTTTTGGCATAAGGCTGAGGGGTGCCGCTCGTACTGAGGTTCTTACCGAGTGTTCCCTTGTAACCTGCTTCACGCTACAGGAGTAGCTTTCATCTGCCTAAACCATCGTGCCATCAGAGGGAGGAGGAAGCCTTCGCGAGGCCGCAGAGGAGGTGAGAGGCGCGGCCCCGGGACTGCGAGGAACAGCGTCAAGTCCATCAGCTGTTTCCTCTTCCCGCGTGAGCCGCGCCCCCTCCCAGTGCCCGCCCCCATCAAGGACTTCAAAACCTCTCGCGGCCCCCGCTGCGCGGGTGCCGCTCGTACTGAGGTTCTTACCGAGTGTTCCCTTGTAACCTGCTTCACGCTACAGGAGTAGCTTTCATCTGCCCAAACCATCGTGCCATCAGAGGGAGGAGGAAGCCTTCGCGAGGCCGCAGAGGAGGTGAGAGGCGCGGCCCTGGGACTGCGAGGAACAGCGTCAAGTCCATCAGCTGTTTCCTCTTCCCGCGTGAGCCGCGCCCCCTCCCAGTGCCCGCCCCCATCAAGGACTTTTAAAACCTCTCGCGGCCCCCGCTGCGCGGGAGCCGCTCGTACTGACGTTCTTACCGAGTGTTCCCTTGTAACCTGCTTCACGCTACAGGAGTAGCTTTCATCTGCCCAAACCATCGTGCCATCAGAGGGAGGAGGAAGCCTTCGCGAGGCCGCAGAGGAGGTGAGAGGCGCGGCCCCGGGACTGCGAGGAACAGCGTCAAGTCCATCAGCTGTTTCCTCTTCCCGCGTGAGCCGCGCCCCCTCCCAGTGCCACGCCCCCTTTCACTCCACACTGATTTAAACGAGGCCAGCAACGCGCATCGCGGGACGCGCGCGGGTCGCAGCCCGGGGCGAAGCCTGGGCAAAGGGCGGGCCCGTTTAAGCCCGTTCAAGCCTGGGCAAGTCTGGTCTGGGCCAACCCATTTTTATCCCCACTTACACATTGCTATCCACATCGCATCTAGGTCCCGATTTGATCACAATACCTAAGATTACATTTGTGCTACAGCGCCACTATGACAACCAGGGCAATGAGAAACAAGACGGCACAAGGAGTGGGTCCGATAATTGGGCCGATCGACCAATTTATCAATAAAGCTAATGACGCGATCAATCAGGGGATCGTACTCCTAGAAAGACGTGTCTCCCAGGACCTGGCAGCAGCACGAAGATCCTCAATGGGCCTTTTGGCCCTAGCTAAAACACCCACTCAACAGGAAACAAATGTCCCATTATTGCGAGAAACCCGTGCTGAACTTCACACCATTCCAACGAGTGTTGACCTATCTGTCACTCACCTATCACTTGGAGAAGACACCCTGGATGACCTTGAAAAAACTCCTACTTTGGTGATTAGTCCCACCCAAATCACCCAAATTCCCCTGCTAACCCTGACCGGGTCACAATCTTTAACCGAGTCCCCACTTCCAGTAGCAGTTTCTCCACTAAAAACCGACAAGGAGATAAGGGAGGGTCCTCTTCTTAACCAAGACAACACAAGACCAGCAGTTAAGAATAAGATTAAGCAAAAAACTCTACCAAGGCGCACAAGGTCCAAAAAAACGCCCTGCAATAACTACCGGAATAACGCAAGTTACTCATCAACGGTTAATGCGGACGACCCCTCTGTTTCAGCTGCACCGTCTGACGACGTCCACAGGGGTCACGGTGCCGCCAACTCAAATTATCTTGAGCTTAATTCACAAGTACTAGATATCATTAAGGACCTTATAAAAACTCAATTAACACCAATAGAGCGAACCCTAAACAATATCGAAAAACAGATGGCAAGACTAATCAATAATACTAGTCATCTTACACCACCCACTACCACCCTAGCTCCCTTGGCTCCCACGATTGCCACCCATCCTAAGGCTGCCACAGTAAAGAAATCTATATCTACGTCAACAACTCTCCCAAAACAGAATCCCCAAAGCAATAGCACAACAGCTGTAAACAAACCTTCAACGTCTAACACTACATCACTTACCTCTAATACAAACACCCAATCAGCCAATGTGCAACCGGTGAGCATTCACGTACCATCTCAAAAAGGACCACATAAATCAACACAGAAACCCACACAACTTAATCAGTCTACTGCAAAGTCCCAGCAACCAAAGATACCATACGAACAACCATATAGGTCTAGGCAGATTCCGGCACGCATCACCCTTCCACCCGAATGCGGAGCCTATGTCCTTGTATTGGTAAACGTACCAACACTTAAACAAGATCAGAGTGAAACGACATCATCCCTGAAAAACAAGGCACTCCATTGGTTAAGTTTGAACTGCAATTTCCCAATAGAATGTGCTGGGGAAATTTCCCATACGCAAAGAGTAGGTTGGATAGGCCCCCTACGTAAAAAATTCGAGGGGGACTGCGTAGCTATTACCTTCAGAAACCCCCAGTGGGCCGAAAAGACACTAGCTAAGGCACCCCCACTCTCCACATGGGAATTCAATACAACTCTTCTCCCATTGGGCTATTTCTATAGGCACTTACTAAATACAAACAACAATATTCCGCCTACCTCTATGAATCCTTTTTCAGAAATATCTTACCCCTCCACTTCCTACCCTCCCATCTCCTACCAGAATTCTAAATTCCTGTACCCAACAGGCTCGGTACAGTGGCATCAAAGCCAAACGCCCATACCGCCACCTACCCATCCTTATCTCTCTGAAACCCCTCAGCAAGAGAATGGAGATAATCGATGGAGACAAGCAGTCCCCCCACTAGCTACTCCTTTTAATATTTCAACATTTAATAGATTTCATGCTCTCTCCGGCTTAGATTTTAATGATTGACTTCCCATCTTCTTATTCCATCAGGGAATCCTCGCAACCAGATAAATCGGAGCTGACCCCATCATTTAATTCATGCCCTACCCTCGAAACACCTCCAATGCACCTGCCTCTAACCCCCAGTAATCCCAACTGTTCAAAAATCAATCACGAAGTTATGCCAACAGTGACACTGCCCCCAATTAACCGGGAAGCCGCTGAACGATTGGCTAACATAGGCAATTCTGTTGATCCCATTTCAGATACTTTGCAGATCCATTTTACTTTTTGGAACATCGCAGGTCTTCCCGCTAAGAAGAGTGACCACGATTTCCTGAGCCAGATCAATTTGAGCGGTTGTATCTGCCTTCAGGAGACGTGGGCCATAAGGCCAATACACATACTGGGCTTTAAAACCTTCTAGTCACCTGCGAAGAAATCAACCTCTGGCAGAAATAGCGGAGGCTTAGCTACTTATATTAAAAACACCCTTCCCGTGGATGAGATAATCCCCTTAAGTTTAGACACAAATTTTCAGATTATAGTGGTAAAGGTCACCAAACAAAGACTATACTTCATTATAAACTTTTACAACAACCTCTCTCACTCTGATATGAGTACCCTACTCCCAGAGATCTCCGCAACACTACAAGAGCAACGAACTAAACATATTAAAAAGACATGCACAATAATCTGGGGAGGAGATTTTAATCTTCATCTATGTAGCAACAGCGATAACAATAAGTGTGGTATTAGTGATGAGGCTGATACAAACCTTACGCACTTTTCACATTCTAATGTGGGGGAAACAATGAACAAAATCATGGCTGAACTAGAACTAAGTTTCGCTAATGAAATAAAGATTCCACCTGTTCAATTCCAGCCTACATTCAACGGAAGAGGTCTAGTAAGCCTAATCGATTTTATACTGATCTCACCACCCATAGGATTCACCATAGAAGACTTCAAGGTCCCTAGCAATCCTCTAAGCGACCATTTTCCCATCATTATGGTTCTTGCTGAAACAATAACGAACAAACCATATGACATTCTGACCCTTCTAAATCAAAGCGACTTAGAATTAGGCTCTCTGAATGGCTTTACATTGAAGTGGGGCAATATTGACAAAGAAGCATAAGGCTGAAGAAATTGTGTTAGGTGACACAAGGTCGAAGAAATTGTGTTAGCTGGAAAAACACTTTTATGTAAGATGTAAGGTCAAAGAAAAGCTGTTAGAAGGTTACTAAAAAAAATTAAAAGGGGAGGTGTATATAGTACTACTATTTTTAAATTTTTGTATTTAAATTTTTGTTTGAGTAAAAAAAAAAAAGAAATAAAAAAAAGAGAATGCCTAATACTGATAATTCAAGGTGTGCTATTCTTAGGAGATGTTGTAAAATGTCTTCTATTTGTGTGATTCTAATTATTTTAGTTTGGTTAATTTTGGCATAGACAAGGAGGATTATAAAGTAAATATGACAAGTAAAGCTGAATCTAAACAAGCTGTTCATGATGTTGCAGGCAAAACTAACAGGGTTATTGAGCACAAGCCAGAGATCCATCAAGATAGATCTGTTGGTGATTTTTCTACTAATTCTTTTTCAAGACTTCTGTCAGAATATGTAAGGGTCATGGATGTAAAGGACTGTTACGTTTGTGTAAAGCTTCCTACTTCAGTTTCAGAAGGGGTCAAATATAACATGCTTCCCCTTACTTATGGAATAACATGTAGTGTTATAGCTAGCTTGTTCTATCAAACAGGTCGTCTGGGGTACTATTACTCAGACTTTGATGAAATGTTTGCTAACCTAAAAGTTGTACATAGCTTAAACAAAGTTAGACCTGCTAAACAGATGAGGGAATTCTTTTTGGTGACTAATGAACTCACCTACGAATATGCTTACAAAAACAATTTAACCTGCAAAATGAGAGATGAAGAAAGATCTTTTCTCAAGTTGGTTGAGGAGAGAAGGGCGATTTACAAAAAAAATGAGATGCTGAAACAGACTAAATCTAAGTTTTGGCAGCTTGAGGATGAGAAGCGCAATGGTGAAAATAGATATGCTGCTATTCACATAGATGATCTTGTTAGTGGAAAATTCTGTATTAGAAGAGACAACACGCTTAACGACAATTATTTTGTCGGTGCTAGCCAATGCGAGGACACTTATCGTGTTGTAGGGGGTTGGGGATTTAAAGGTGGTAAAGATCCAATTTTCCCTGGAATTTATTTTGTTTGTGGGAACAAAGCTTACTTCAGTCTCCCAGACCATTGGTATGGGACATGCTACCTTGGTCTAGTTTTCCCCAAGATGTTTCATGTGGACAGAAATGGAGAAGGTTCATTTGAAATTGGCAAACACCTGAACAGGTACAAGAGAGAAAGCTTCTCTGAGATCATGGGAGATATATTTGGTGCAATAATTCCTATGGTGGGAATAACCCTGAATGTAATTAAAATTAGAAAAGTTTCTACAATTGTTGACAGATTGTCCACTGATACTGCAAGTGGTTTCCAATTAGTCAATACTGAACTTATCGCCACCAGAAGCATGGTTATGCAGAACCGTCTTGCTTTAGACATTCTGCTAGCAAAAGAGGGAGGAGTCTGTGGGATTTTGCATGTTCAGCATTTCTGTACTTATATCCCAGACAAAAGCCAGAACATAGAGATGCTTATAAAGTATATCACTGAATTTCACTCAGAAATAGAACCCATGGAAAGTGACAATTTTTCAGAACGTTTGAGCAAAAGATTAGAGGCAATTGGGAAATGGTTTGCTGAAATTGGCAGTTCAATCATTGGCAAAGTACTTTATCCTGTAATAATCATTGTTATAGTGACACTTTTGTTACAAATCAGTTGCATGATTCACAAGAGAAAGAAGCATGTAAGGGAAAAGAGAAGAATTTACAAACTCAGAAAAGCTCAGGAGAAGGAGACAGAAATGGGGGAATTTTGTAGGGCTCAATATGAGAGTTCCAGACAAACTGCTGAGACAGGAGTTTAGATTTACTAACACAGAGAGTGTTCATAATGTGACATATCTAAAAGTTAACATTTTTGGTAACATTTTTGGGTTTTGTTTGGTGATTTAAAAATCACCAGATGAGGGAGTTGATGAAGCGAACCTTTAAAATGTATTATGTTTTCGTTGGCTGACTTGAACTTCCATAATTAATAATAATATTAATGAGTTTTGCATGTTTTTGTATTAATTCAACCTAGAATAATGTGCACCTTCATAAACACACGGGATTAACATTATGTGATCTTGTTGTATTCGTTAGTACGTTTAAATAATATATTAACTTTGTCTTTTTGTTTTGTCAACATTAACTGCGGCTGAATAAATAATAGCATGAGCTTATTTTTAAATGTGCTTTTGTCTATGTCGTGTCTTTTATGTGACAGAGTTTTGTTCATTTCTTGTGCTTAAAGCTAGGTAACATAAACTAATGGGTTAACATTAGTGAAGGGGGTGGGTAACAGAATAATTTTCATTACTCAAATTAATTGATGTCCTGTGTTTCCTTGCATACTAGAGTCTCGGTAAAGAGGCCTGTGGCCTGTTCTAAAATGGATGTCCCCGAAGTCCTGTCGTGATGGGCCATGCACAGCAAAGAATGAATAAAAGCTTATTGTTTATAATCTTCGAAAAACAAATATGTGGAACTGAACTGTGCAGGGTGTGCCTAGCGTTGTATAACTTTCTTTGCCAAGGACAGGACATAGCGGCGGAAAAGCTTGAGCTGAGGAAGCAAAGAACTGTTATTTAATAAAATGTTGTGAAGATCTTCGGAAGAGCTAGTGTCACACGTAGACAATGGACAAGGCCGCTTTTAAAAAATATGATTTTGAATGAGAAGGCGATGACTTCATGGACTGATGCCTGACAGCCAATCATTTTGCGGGATGGTTTGTTAATTGTATTCTTTTAGCTAGTTTTAGATAGAGAAAAGGTATAAAACTTGGCCCCTTGGGAGGAGCTTTGTTGGCTCGTTCCTGTGTTCGTGAGATGCTGTCGGACTTCTGACTCACGTAAGATAACTTTGAACTTTACATTTTTCCCCTTTAGGTTTCATTAAGTCTAGTCAGGGAATTAGGGTTTAGGGGATGAGACTCATTTGCTTAAATACTTCTCGTGCTGATTTGATTTGAACTGACAGTCTAATGTGCCTTGCTAAATAAAATGATGCTTATTAAATGCAAATAAAAGAATTAATATTCTGAAAATGCTCTTTACTTGACAATATAGTTAATAAAATAGATTTTGAAATTACAAGCTGGTCTTAGTTATTTCGAGTCAGGTTACCATTAGTTAATCCACTGCCTAGGTGTTGACTTGAAGAAATGTACATTTATGAGAATTACAAAGATAAACTGCAGATGTATATAAATATAAATAGCATAAGTAGGAGTTTGATTAATTAGGTCACATGATTCAGTTGGTCAATGATTGTCTCACTCATTTATGGGCCTAGAGTTGGATTTGTGAATAATGGTGAGTATCGTGGAGTAGAGTTGTGCATATGAGACAGAATTTCCTTTGGCCCGCTGGATCACTGGCAAAAGGTTTATTTTGCCAGGTCGAATTGACAGTTTTACACTGCATTGCAGGCTGGAATGGCAGGTCTGATACATCTTTTGCAGTGCTATTTTAGTGGGTTACACAACCAGTGCTGATGTTTACTTGTAGTTTTAATTTATAGGCTTATGTTTTACCATGTTTAAGGGAGAGAGCACAAACACTTTGCCACTGGTTAGCAGCGGGAAGTACACATAGTCCTAATGCCACCAAAAATAGGGTCAGCAAAAATCAGGGAGTGAAGGCAAAAAGTTAGAGGAAATACCATGCCAAGGATGCCAGTTCCAACAAGCTTCAGTTGTTGGTAGGAGATCATGCTGTACTCTTACTATATTCATTAGGCTGTCTTCTCTCTTCATTTACAGACTTACATTGGAGTTATGATCTGAGCATAATGATAGTAGATCCTGGGTCTGTGGTGTGTAATGTAATGCCAATAGTGTTGTATATTGTTCTTATACAAGCTAGCCTAGATGTTACTGGCGTTATCTAGTTTTAAACACTATGAAATGAGGGATCTTTTCAAGCCAATTTCTTCCTTAAACCATTAGGAATGCCATAACAGTAAACAATGTATTTTAATTATGTATTCCATAAAATGTAATGCACGTTCTTTAGGCATGATATAAACTGTTGTGATATTGGGGATTGCCAGTAATCTACTACCAAGGAATTCTCATCCATTTGTAGATGTTTGCAGTCCACAAAGCCCCAGATAGCCAAGCCATAGGTTTCTGAAGAAATACATTTACTTGAATAAACCATGCTGATTTCTTTAATGGGCTTGTGTCCTAATTTAGAGCCAAATATGAAAGCGCCTGCAGCATTTTCCTCTTGTTTCTGTTCCTTCATAACCAGCAATGGCTTCCAGTTGCCTCAGCTTTCAAATGGAAACTCCAAATAGGAAATGGCACCAACCTTGAGTAATTTAATTCGCTTTAGCCAAAACTTGTTCGATACTTGGGCTCCAGTTCCATACATAATTATGAAAGTTTTCTTTAGATTAACTTTCAAATTCAAATCCCCCACAACAGCATATAGCAGCTTCTGGAGAGCAACAGGAGTTTTGTCATATAAACAGCATCTTCTGTGTTCAATAACAGAATTTGAGCGGGTACCGAATTAAGCATATAACCCTGTGTGTGGAGTAGTGCCCTTTCTAAACCATTTGTATGTAAGGTGAATAGAAACAGAGGCAGGACGCACCCTCGTCTGACTCGTCTCTGCACTCTGAAAGACTGTGATCATTCTCCATCGGGACAGTACCAAACCTAGGCAGTTGTATGGGGGTAAATGTAGCTGAGCAAACAAATAATAGAGTTTTCCACCCCAAGGGATATCATACTGTTCAAATGTTTGGTGTGGGTGACAGTATCGAACGCATTTAACAGGTCCATGAAATGGACACAGAGGAATCCCCTTTTGGCACTATTGTATTTACCTATAAGTATCTCTAAATTCAGACACTTCTTAACTGTGCCCAGACCTTTTTTTAAACCAAACTGCTCCACTATGCTCAGCTTTTTTATTTAATCAAACTGTAGGTCTGATATAATTGTGTTCTGTTGTGTCCATATTTCCAAACTCTCTAACAATCCTCTTTCTAGACTTTCAAAAGAAGAGGTTGGACAATAACATTGATACCCTACTTAAGATAGGGACTAATATAAACTTTTGCCCAGTTTTTGGTATTGGTCCAAAGTCAATACTATGCAGAATCTTGGTCACCAGTGTAGCCCATAGATTAATATCGTCCTTATAAACATCTTTTGGCACCCCTTTGGGATAAACTGCTCTGCCTAAGTGATTCTTGCACAGACCGCATTTGATTTCAGTAAAGTCTATTCATTGGTCCAGCTCATTCATCAAGCTTATTGCAAGATTATTAGAATGATCCTCCAGGGAAATGGAAGAGAAATCCGTAATTCATTCAGATTCTGAAATGTTTATGTTCAGGGTAGGACCAGAATTGTTGGGGAGGAATGGTAGAATTAGTTGTGTGTGTGCCAGAATTGTGTGCTATTGTTGGTGGGGCTTGCTTTTACTAGGTTTTCCCATGCCTCTTATCGTATTACATTCTTCCTTTCCTGACTCTTTTTAGAATAATTTAATCTGGCCTCTCAATAATGCTCAGATATTTTTGGGACTCATTTGAACACAATTCGAAGGGTGTTTTCAGCTTGACTGCATTGACGATCAAACCATCCTGTGGGATGATTATTTCTTTTAAAAAGGTGCACTCTAAAAAGATAATGGTTGTTGCTGTGTCATCAAACATGCCAGAAAACAAAGAATCAAAGAAGGCAGGAATGGTTCTAAAAATAGACTTAAGACCAGTCAATAAGCCAATAGCTTTAAAAATGTACCTATTGCCAGTTGTCTTTGAGACATGTACATAGATCACCAAAAATGAATTGGAAACTAAGGGGCTTATTTATGAGCCCATGCGTCACGTTTGCTCCGCCGGTGCGTCACTTTCTGTGACGCACCAGCAGGGTAAAATAATGTGCCATGTTGCCACATATTTACAAATTGACGCATCAATGTAGATGCGTCACATTGTACACCCCTGCATCACATTAAACCTTCACCAGGTATAACGTATGCAGGGTGGGCGTTTTAACGCAAGTACACCTCGTAGGAGTGATGCAGTGAAATCTATGAGATTTCACTGCACCACTTCTAGGATGCAATATCTTACGCCTGCAGGCGTAAGACTGACGCAGGGACATTTAACATGGGACTTTCCCATGTATAATGACCCATTGCTGGAGTTGCGTCACTTTTGTGACACACTCCAGCAGTGCATCAGTTTTGCGCCTACAGATAAGTCAGAAATACTGACGTATCTGTAACTCCTTGCGACGTGATGCGTCATATTGTAAATATGATGCATCCAGCATGTCGCAAGGAGGGCTCATTGAAAAGTGACGCATTGCTATTTTCACACAGTGATGCGTCACTTTTCATAAATGAGGCCCTGAGTATGTGGAAGTCACTGAATCTCATATGCAGAATTACATATTGAAGAGCAAATGTATCGATGGCAGAGGGGATTGGTACCTCTTTCTCAGTAAGAAAAGTATGTACTTCTTTAGTTTATCAAAGTGTATATTTATCATGCCAATTTTCAGCCATGAAATATTTTTTAAAACATCTCCTGGGGAGGATGAAATGTTATCCTACAACATTTCACTACTTTCTGAACAGTTAACAAATGGAGAAAACCTTGGGCTAACCCACAAGAAGAAATGAGAAGTCGGATGACATAATTACCCTTATTAAACAGAGTTTTATAGGTTGGAATGAGAGAAGGAAGTGTCACGATGAGTTCACAAGCAAGGTCAAGCTTTAAAGGGTTTCTGGCACATTGGATAATTTTGGCCTTAAAAAGAAGTGAGTGTCCTAAAGGATTAGTACATGAAGATGTGCTAATGATAGCACGATTGCCATTAACCAAACAGGAATTTAAAATGGAAACTCCAGATGTGGTGTAGAAATGACTTGTGTATGAATTTAAACCATCCAATAGGTGTATATTTCTGACAGCATAGAAAAGCAGTAAAAGGCAAAGAAATGATTTAATTGAACAGCCACTCGAGATGACGATCTTCAGCAATAGAAAACTACGTGCTCTCTGTTTAATCGAGAGTAGGCTGTAGGCTGTAGGATGCTTCTTTTTTAGAGATCATTATCTGTCATGCGGTGAGACAGTAAGCAAGAACGATTGCTGTTTCATTGATCAGTGATCAATGCACTTTATGTGATTTGAGTGTGTGTAATGCCGAACGTAATACAGTTAGTGCATGCATTTAAGCATGCATATGTTGCAAAAAAATCAAATTGTCAAAAAATTATTTAAAGCAGAGGAGGTGATAGTGGAGATAATATAGATACGTTTAAATAAAGCTTGAACGCTGTTGTCAATATAGCTCTGAATGCAGTTTGCTTCTTTTCCATGTCAGCTCCCTGATTCCTTCTGCAACCTCTTTCTCCGAATTTGATTGCTCTTATTTTATATTTTGTAGCTTTGAACACTTTTTTCTTCACAGTGCTTAATCCTAAAGGAAAAACACTAAAAACTATTCCTTAACTTATTTTTGATGTATGCTTTTTTATGCCATTCAGACTGGATCATAACAAACACCTCTGAGGCAATTTTCCTGCACTATTGTAGTCACTGTCATAGGAGAATGTGTTTTATATCTAGATTTCGGCCTTTTGGTAGTGGACCTGTAGCTTGAGACAGAAACCTGCATGCATGATATAACAGTATGTGTTTACCACAAGGCTACCTTGCATGAACCAAACAATGCCATGGTGTAAATTTCATTCTGACCCATTCTTTTCAGTTTACTATCATTTTCCATTTCCATTCTGAGAAATGTGCAAAAATATTTTTACCAATAGATAGTTTCTGAAAGAGAGATACAACTCATGCAAGCAACTTGCGTCACAGTTTCATTGAAAAAGATAATTATCTCTGAATCATTTATGCTGTAAACAAGGTATCAGTGCCCTGAATTCACCAAAATGTGGTTCCTCTAACTCGTTTTTCATTAATATTTTTCTTCCAATACATGTATACTGTCCTACGGTTCCTACTAATCTAGTAGGACTGTGTATCTGGACAACATAGAGATCTTGGAAACAGACCCACCCTTTAATTGTTACTCAGGCAAACCCAAGGGAGAACCAAGAAAGAAGAACCAAGAAAGATACAACTTGGATTTTCAAACATTTATTGAAACAATCGTATTCTTGTGTAAAAACTGTGATCTGCAATTATTAGTAGGGTGAAACAAAGCATTGTAAGCAGCATTACAAGAATGGTGAAAAAGATAAACAGTTCGACCAATATAATGTCACAGTGTGAGTATGATTATATGTATTCATCATACTCTATGCTCCTACCTAACACTGCATACACTATCAATACCATGGTGGGGGTACCCTCTTCCAGATTTACTGGGGCAACACAACCCCTCATACCTATGTGCGATGTATCAAGAAGCCCATAAGGTCTAGAACAGGCTAGCATCCTTTGCAGGATGGCGAATAAAGTCACCAGGGCTACATCTCAGTCAGAGGCACAGCGTTCCAGGATAACCTGCAGAAGTGCTCCTCTGCTGAATTTGGCTCTGAAGTGGTTTATTTAATAAAAGCACTGTTCCAGTTGCACTGTGTCAGAGGTGCAGCGCTAATGGTATTGTTTGTCTTGCGACTCCGAGATGTCTCCAACCAAACAATCAAATGCAAGGGCTTCACTTTCAGTGTTCCTTAGCCTTGGATATAGTTTACGAATGACATGATAAAATGCTTACTAAGAAATGTGCTGCAAGCAAAAGTATGTTATTGGGTAAATGCAAGGCATGTAAAACTAGTCACTGTTTAGAAAAATATGTCATGTTTAAAGGAGTAACTACAAAAGTGACTTGTGCGCAGGGTCCGTTGACCCTTACATCAATCCTTGTTGCAGAAAAGAATCACTAAATTGAGGTTAATATATAAATCTGTAATTGGTTCACAAAATCTTTTTAAAAATTTCCCGCTCTTGAAAATAAAATGAAGAATGGGTCTGATCTATCCTTACTAATTGTTAATTTCTGGGGTGTTGCATTGCTCCCACTTTGTAGGGTTGCACGCTTCCCTTTGACAGTTTCACCGATGAATCTAGTGGTGTTCATAAACTTGGAAACAGAACAGCCCTTGATGATTATCTGTGAAGATATTGGTCTTCGTTGTCCACTGGAGCATACAATCTCATGTCAGTCAGTTGTTTAACACCATTGGTATCCCATCAATTATCAAAAGAACCTGGCATGACAGTGTTATCCAAAATCCAATGAGATTCTCAAAACAAAGGGATTTTGAATCATTTCTATAGGGCCCAAAATTTAATAAAGCACCTTTTCCCAAATAACACAATCAAAAGGTATGCAGTAAAGTTAACAGTATAATAGCATGTGATGACAAATCCTGAACCACGGGAGACATTATTACCTTTCGGAAATATAGTGAATATACACCATCAACAAAATCAGCATGCACCAGGAGGCTTTTCCCCTTCAGTGTTATTTGTATTGCCACTATTATGTCAGCATCAAAATCTGTTTGTGATCACATTAGAGCATCAACCATAAAGGTGTGCACCTTCAGTCTTAATAGCAAAGTCAACTGCACAGATCCATTTAGCATGTATTCCTTCATCTTTATAAGCCATGTTATGTTGTGCATTGACCAAGCCAAGATTCTACTTTAGAACAACCTCCTTCCCCAAAGCAAGCTCTTTTGTTTATATTGCTTTGCCTTTAGAATCTCTGATTCCATTGAAGTGCTTATGTGATAGTTCCACATTTGAACACTGTACACATAATGTCGAATTTTATATATTTCCTGGGGGAACTGACAGAACACTTTTCTAAGGGGTCATTTATGAAGCATTGATTTCAACTATTTTGCAATGGAATCGCTTAATACTTTAGTGTGTGTGTGCACGTAGTGCCTTGAAGTCCACATCTTTGAAAAAAGGGCCAGCGCTCTAGTGGAGGCCTTGGAGTATTTCTCCTTTGTGTCAACTGCAGGTTGTAGAGTAACGGTATGCAGCATGCGTGTATACTCATTTATGGGTAATATATATGGCAATTGTAGTAGTACTTTTTGATATTACAGAATTCCTGCATTGCAGCCAGCTTCACCCACTGCATGGGCAGTGCACATGGTTTAGGATTACTTGCTTTAGTAGCTGCCTCAACCTAAAGGTATATGAGAAACTATGATAATATGTTTTCCTTGGGCCAGAGGATGCTCTTTCAAACTGGGTGTCTGAACTACTGAGTGAGCTTTCCCAATCAAAGGTAATTGCATCTCTGCCATAGAATGAAACATGTGATCTTTAAGTTATGGGGATAATCTGTTCCTCGTTCTAAATTACACAGGCGTAGCCTGAAGTACTTGGAATAACCCTAATTACTAGGTTTGTCTTGTTCTGTGTTTGGAACTATTTTGTCCCTGACATGTCTGCTTGCAGTCCACGTACAATAGTGGTATCCATCTTATTTTTCTCAGAAAATATCAGTGTTATCAATTTAAATAAGGGCTTGACTTGCTCATAGTGTGGCAAGTCAGTCCTTACAAATTTCGAAACCCCATCAGGGCTTGCACTTTTCTTAGTGTGTTAGGGTAGCAGCTTTCTCTAGGAATGCTGGTGGTAATTCTCTCCCATCACAGGACTATCCATATCAATGGAAGGCAACATTAAGATAAACAGTCTTAGATTTCTGCAAATGCAGTTGTTATTTTGAATAATCTTCTATTATGTATATTTAATGGCTGTACGATTATATACCTCAGAATCTTCTTTTAGAGGTCCATATTTTTGTCACAAAAAAACATTGGCTATATTTTGACCGAATAATCCGGTTAAGATATCCAAAGTCATTCTGTATTTTTTGCTAATTAACTTCATCATCAGTTCAGTACTGTAATTATTTTGTATTGCATGTATGTATGTGCATTCAAATGTTCATAATCCAAAACGATTCTATGGAGGTTGTCTGGTTTCAACACCAGGAAAAGGTGAGTATTCATAGTTGAATGAGAAGGCACTGTTATACCCTGACACTGTAGTGGATGTAGGAAGGACCTTATATTGCTTACCATCTACATCAATAGCATCAATAGATATTGAGTCTGCCCTTGTGGCTCACTCTATAAAGGAAGCATGTGGTACAGATTCTTTGTTTCACCCTCACTGATTTCTGGAAGATATGTGCAAAATTTGCATAACTCACTTTCCCCTAATTCCGCTTAACTACATCAAAATTATGCAGATTTACACAAATGCAAATCTGTTATTTTGGGCCATGATTTGGTGTGAAATGCATGCTCATTGCAATTTTTTGCACAAAGATACATTTAAACAAAAGCGAACAACAGCTGATGATCCTGTGTATTTGTGGCACATTTTTACTGAAAATGTAATCAAATTGCTCTATTCCATGCCCTTTCTTTCTATGAAAGTCACATAATTACACAAAGTGGTATAATGACATCATATTGGAAATTTTGTGTAGCAATCATTATGTGAAAATCCTGAACCTACACAAATAACGCTGGCATAATTAAAATTTCTCCCAGGCCCAATTTGTATATAAAGCTGGTGCCTGTTTTAAAGTCCACTCAAATGCATATTTCCCCCTGAAATTTGCAGGCTCTATGGAGGAAAATGCTGATTTCTTACCTCCTTCCCACAAGGTTTGTCCTTTATCAAAAATAGCTCCAGTCATCCTCAGCAAGAATGATGTGATACGCATCTGATGAATTTGACCTCCGTCCTGAACTGAGGGTGGAAACAATATTGCAACTGACATCTCCAAATTATGAATAATTGGGCACGTTACGTAACATGGTAAATTTTTCCGCCTTTAGAATTTCAAAAACTCTAACTCCTCTGGCAAAGTGCAAGCTGAGCCAACTTACCAACTCAAGTTAGGGAATCTGGTGGACTGCAAACCACGAACCACATATGCATGACTTGAGGATGGCTCACACAGGGCAACAATTAGTCTTGTGAGACTAGAGGAGTATTTATTGCATTAGCGAGTTCAAAAAACTCTTTTTACCATGGATTGACAAACAAATGAAAGCTACCCTATATATTTTATTTAGTGTACACTATATGAACAGATATAACAGTAAAAATAAACAAAAATGGCAAAGAAAGTGAATAATAAGCAATATATTCAAATGATTGTGATGATATTCAATAATTCAATGTAATAAATGGTTCCCCGCCCATCACTTTTAGCCCACAGAGAAACATGGCACCAAAGTGTTTTTCTAAGTTACTTAGATGGCCTCTAGCCTGCATACCTTACCTGGGCAATAGGATTGTTGCCAGTTGGCTTCTGAACTTTGAGATGGTCTATCTCCTAGTTACACTGTTCCCAAGTTGCTAAGGACCTCGCACTGAGGATCCAGTGGCCTTCTACAATGCTAATGTCAGAAGGATGAAAAAAGCAGTGTCCCTGTGAATGCTGGGCCACCACAGGCCAATAATCTGGGTGGTAACATTTATGACACCTTTTTGATATCCAAAACATCTAGGTCCCACTTTCATGTTCTATACTAATACTGAAACCAAGATCAAACAAGCTGTTGCCCTTCTTCTCTGTAGGAATATTCTGGGCTCACCTTCAGACATGTGTGCTATCATTTGCCAGATGCATCGTCCCAGTCAAACTTCCCACCTGCCACTGTCCCCAGAGCATGTGTCCTGCATGTGCTGGGTGCCTGGAGCCAGACGTGAGAGTCCCATAGGATTCAAACACCCACCTCACCAGGTAATTTACGAAATGTTAAGAGTAGTGGTACTTTATCAGTGGCCTGTGGGGCTCTAAAGTATCATACTCCACTCATGTCTTTTAACACTGCCAAAGAGTGAAAAGTCAATGGGTCTTCTGTCTCTTTCAGGAAAGAATCTTGTTAATCTATTCATGCAAGTCACTAATAAGATTACAAGACATTTGACTGCCTTAAGAGAGTCATAGGTACTCCCTCCATTTACCCATGCTTTATTGAACTTCTTAACTTTGACATGGGTAGAAATCACATCATGTCAACACTCACAATGGGCCTTTGTGATGCTTTGTTTTAATTAAACAGTCAGAATCCCCTGGCCCGCACCTATTCTCAGTCAAGGGAAAAACCAGCCCTGCTCCTTAGGGAGGGTCACGTGTGGAGTTGACCATTGCAACTTGCATGATCCACAAGAAGGCCCCAGATCCCATTCAGAGTCGCTGTAGTCTCAAAGGGCAATACCTCCATGCCTTTGGTCAGTAAATATGCTGATAGTCCACATGGAACCTAAGATCAACCTTGTCAAACTCACTTGTATGGTTAAAGATTATGATTGGTGAGGCCATCCCTTTCTTCTCTAACAATAAATATCTGAGGGAAGTTGACTAGGCTTTCTTGTAATCCAGTTCCCTATTGGTAGAGAGGGGGCAGTCCAGCAAAGTACCATGAATCAGAGGTTAGACTAATGCATTTTGGTGCTGGAATCCGTATCACGTGGTACAAAAGGGGGTGGTGATGGACGGAGCATCTGAATCAATCAAACACTCACACCCAGTCAAAAGATCTGGGTTTAATCCATCACCGTTCTTTAGCCCACTCTGCCACACCAGTTCAGACATGGCCATATGCAAATCAGTCTGACCCTGTGCCTCATGGGAACAGTCCAGCCCGAACTTCCAAGCCATGTCTTCCCTGGACCGGAAACAAGCTTCCGAGGACCGGCTTCTGGCATTCCAGCCGTCTTCAGCCCGGCTTGCTTGAATTCAGTGGCAAAGTGAGCAAGGGACTCACGTCTGAGCATACCCTGCCACATCTATGGCGGCCAAAAGTGGTACAAAAGGGGGTGGTGATGGACGGAGCATCTGAATCAATCAAACACTCACACCCAGTCAAAAGATCTGGGTTTAATCCATCACCGTTCTTTACCCCACTCTGCCACGCCAGTTCAGACATGGCCATATGCAAATCAGTCTGACCCTGCGCCTCATGGGAACAGTCCAGCCCGAACTGCCAAGCCATGTCTTACCTGGACCGGAAACAAACTTCCGAGGACCGGTTTCTGGCATTCCAGCCGTCTTCAGCCCGGCTTGCTTGAATCCAGTGGCAAAGTGAGCAAGGGACTCACCTCTGAGCATACCCTGCCACACTTATGGCAGCCAAAAGTGGTACAAAAGGGGGTGGTGATGGACGGAGCATCTGAATCAATCAAACACTCACACCCAGTCAAAAGATCTGGGTTTATTCCATCACCGTTCTTTATCCCGCTCTGACAACCCCAGTTCAGACATGGCAATATGCAAATCAGTCTGACCCTGTGCCTCATGGGAACAGTCCAGCCCGAACTGCCAAGCCATGTCTTCCCTGGACCAGAAACAAGCTTCCGAGGACCGGTTTCTGGCATTCCAGCCGTCTTCAGCCCAGCTTGCTTGAATCCAGTGGCAAAGTGAGCAAGGGACTCACGTCTGAGCATACCCTGCCACACTTATGGCGGCCAAAAGTGGTACCAAAGGGGGTGGTGATGGACGGAGCATCTGAATCAATCAAACACTCACACCCAGCCAGAAGATCTCAGTTTAATCCATCATCATTCTTTAGCCCACTCTGCCACCCCAGTTCAGACATGGCCATATGCAAATCAGTCTGACCCTGTGCCTCATGGGAACAGTCCAGCCCGAACTGCCAAGCCATGTCTTCCCTGGACCGGAAACAAGCTTCCGAGGACCGGTTTCTGGCATTCCAGCCGTCTTCCGCCCGGCTTGCTTGAATCCAGTGGCAAAGTGAGCAAGGGACTCACGTCTGAGCATACCCTGCCACACTTATGGCGGCCAAAAGTGGTACAAAAGGGGGTGGTGATGGACGGAGCATCTGAATCAATCAAACACTCACACCCAGTCAACATGCATTAGTCACACATAGTTGTAGTTGCTCTGACTTGTACTGAGGCATTGCAATTGCAAACATATCCAGCTGAACCTGCTTGTTAACTTGCTGTGATGGGCCCGGACTAGTTTCTTTGGACAGAGTAAAACTATACTTTTGTTTATTTAGTGGCGGTGTGGCTTAAGTTACTTAAAATAAAAACTAATTGCGAACTGCAGTGAGGTCTCTCTGGGCCACATGGATCGGGTGATGGCGTCACTGAATAAACATTATGTGCCACATATATCAACAAATTTTGCGTTTGCAAATAGTCCGATTTGCAGAATCGGCCTGTTTGCAAATGCAAAAAATACTTTTTACATGTATCAAACCCTATTTTGCTATTCGTTAACTTGTTACCAAACCGCAAAATAGGTTGATTCAGTAGATCGTAAAATATTGTGGAGTATGTTGATAAAGCTCGGAATCAACAAAGCAGTTCTTTCATTAATCCAGTATATGCACTCTAAGAATTGGGGTAGAGTAATCCTGGATGATCTTGGGACATTATCTAAGAAGATTCAGATAATGAACTGCCTGAGACAGGGCTGTGTTTTCGCCCCTTTGTTATTGTTCCTGTTTTTATCTGACCTATCAATCACATTGAGTAAAGCGGGAGGTTTAAGCCCTAAAATGGGGGAACCCATATTTCATGTCTGCTATACGCGGATGATTTAGTGATAACAGGCATGACTGAGTTAGGCTTACAACAGAAATTGGATACCTTTTTAGAATACTGCAACAAGAAAAGCCTCACGGTTAATCTGGAAAAGACTATGCCTGGGCGAATTTTGCGAATTCACGGTTCGCAAATTTGGCGAATTTGTGAAAAAATCTGTGAATTCGCGGATTTCCCCACGAAATCGTGGATTTTTGGGCAATTGCACTATACTCAACTGGAGGACTTTCTACTGGCTAATCAGTAAGTGCTACCTCGTTGGGTAAATGTTCATGCTTTTCCTACACTACAGCAGCGTAAAGGCTCAGAAGAGTTGTCTCCAGTGACCCCGTATGTCTGTAACTTTGCTACCGCGCCAATAGGCGCCGAGGTCCCTCGAGTAAGCTGTCCATCACAATGGGGGAAAGGGCAGGAAGAGGTTGCATAGCCTAGTGTGTGTGGGGCCGGGCTTCTGTGGAGTTCACATGCCTCTTGTTTATAAAGGTCAGAGACCAATAAGAGCAGCAGATAAGGAGAAAGCAGTAAGTGCTACCTCATTGGGTAAATGTTTGTGCTTTTCCTACACTACAGCAGCGTAAAGGCCCGGAAGAATTGTCTTCAGTGACCCCATGTGTCTGTAACTTTGCCACCGCGCCCATAGGCGCCGAGGTCCCTCGAGTGAGCTGTCCATCACAGTGGGGGAAAGGGAGGGAAGAGGTTGCTTAGCCTAGTGCGTGAGGGAAGGGGCCAAATGGGCGGGGCTTCTGTGCGAGTTCACATGCCTCTCATTTATAAAGGGTCAGAGACCGATCAGAGCAGCATATGAGGAGAAAGCAGTAAGTGCTGGTCACTGGAAGTACAGGGGGATTGCGCTCGAGAAACTCGTGGATGCCTAGACCCCCATCATGGATTACAGCTAATTGTAGACAATAGATCTGGGGAGAAAGCACACCAGCCTAGCATCAACCGTGCTCTCTAGATTCTTGGGCTGATTATAATGCGTTACTAAATTTGAGCTTCAACTCGGGCACCTGCTTTATTTATATCTGTAAGTGCTTCCTGCTGAGGTTTAATTTTTGTGACAGGAGCCTCGTTGCCTAATTGTAACTATTCTCTGACCCTGCTTTGAGGATCAGAGCAGGGTCAGAGAATAGTTGCAATAGAAGACTTGAGTCCGTCCGCCATCCTGTGGTAAACCGGGACTGTCTGCAATACATGCATTGGTCCCGCGTACCAAATAAGGATGTGACTGCCACCCTGGCGGTCGCATTTTGGTTTTTAACATTGCATCGGATGCTGCTCACAGCAGCACCCGCCGCAAAGTGAAAAACCATGTTTTTCATTTCACTGCACTATGTGGCAGGCACCACACGGTGCCTGCCAAGTAGTGCTGTGAATTGTAGGGGAGTACCATGGGTACCGCCACCATTTCATTGTCCTAAGACGGTCCACCAGTTATTCTGAATGATTGCTCCTGGTGGACAAGTGGCAGACGGCCTTTCCGTCCACCGTGGTCAGGAGATGATTGCCCTCTCCATCCTAAATTGGAGGTGGGAAACTTGTGGTCAGCAGACGGAAGGACAACCACCGCAAGGCTGGCGGTGGCGGACCTTCCACCATCCTAATCGACCCCTAAGTTATGTATCAACTTAATCTCATCATGCCATCTCAATTGGTAGGACGTCTAATGAATCCCAAACACCTACTGGGTAAAATGACACTGTATAACTGACAAGCAGGATCCCGGTTGTTAGCCAATTGCCCTGCCTGAAAGGTGCCTAGGTGTGGTAGGTTATGTCACACCAGCACTAGGATATAACCCAGTGGGTATATGGTATGAATCATGCATTTATCCAAAATAACAAAATCATAAACCACTGTCTGGCGACATGCAACGTCTGATGTAATTACATGCTAATTAATTCAAACAACGTGTTCATAGGTCAACAGACTCAGGTGTCGTTCAGTCTAAATGTACGGCATTAAGCATGTCTGGTGTTAGTCCATTATGTAAACCAGGGTGTGTTGAAGACGCGGTACCACCAACTCCTGGTGAAAGAGGAGAGGAAAGCTGCAGAAGAGACAGAGAAGGAAAGACAGAATTGTAAGGTAAGCAGAGCATTGTTGACACAAACTAGTGTGAATGTGATATGTGATTTGCTGTGAGCGCAGTGTAACTATTCTGCAAGCTGTCTTGTTTAGTTTAATCTTTCTCAAGGTCGTTTTTGATCGCTTTCATTTAGGTTGCATTGCCTTAGTGCTCTAACTGTTGCCATCGGGCTGGAATGACTGGAATTTTAATGTCCCAGCCAGTAAAACTAATATAAAATCACAGAAAGCCGGTATTTCTTCCTCTTATCAGTACATACTTCAAACCTCAAATGTAGGAAGAACTGACAGTTAAAGTAAACAAAGACCGCAGAGCTATGTTAATAATTAAAAGGGATTATTTTATATGAACTTCTATTACAGGATGAGGTCCGGCCCTTGCAGTCTCTGAAAACATGAATAAATGGTTGCTATTTTTCTTTTGGAAATAGTCTGCTCTGCTGGGTCAAAATGTCTTGCAATGGCTCTCTTCACTGTTGAGGTGTGCTGAATGTTATGGGAGGCACTTTTCTGGACAATATACAGTCATTAGTGCATTTGAAGCATACTTGGACAATAACATTGGTCTCAATTTAATGTCCTTTAGTGGGGTTTCAAGGGTTCTCCAGCAATGAATGTTAGTAGAATGAACTGTGAAAGCTACATTTAAATCCACATTAGGCCAGTAGACCAAGTAAGACGTGCAATTTCAAGAACAATAAATGGCAAATAGTTATTTTGTAAATGCACAGGGCTAGTCGAATTGGTCTTAACCTATTGGCACTTACTAAAATAAAAGATATTTAGACATGGTTCCACAAAGGATATTGCTCAAAATTTGTAGCAAATGGTGCAGTTTAAACGCATTTGTTTTGTCACCGTTCTGTTCATGGCGCATTTCTCAGCACACAAAAGGTTTTTGTTAGAATGTAAGCCCATGAGAAGAAGCAACTCTCTTGCTGTTCCTCAGAACTATGCCTCATGCCCAGGCACTGTAACATAAAAAATAGTGAATCTATATTCAGTGGTAGTGCATGGTACTCTTGAGTTCCACCTCTCATCAAGTATTCATTGTTTTGAAAATATTGCCTATTGTCATTGCATGAAACTCATCTATCATTTGGAAAGAATTTGGTGTTTACATCACGTGGAGTGAAGAAACTGAGCTTAAAGTAAATTATCAATGGTGCTCTAATCATACCAGTTAGACTTAACTCGCATATTAACAGGTAAACGTTGCTAGGCCATTTGCTAATGTGTCACTGTCCTGTCAGCTGCTGGTTTTGGGGTTCATCAATACAGTTGCAAGATAAGAAATTAATTCGATTTCAAATGTTCTTTGGTTCACACTCCTTTTCTTCCAGCTAGAGGAGTCAATGGGAGACTGGTCAGGAACTCAATGTGGGTGAAGATGGCAAAGGTGAGTAGCCATTTCTGGTCAATGTGCTTGATGTCACTCCCACTTTGGTATTTTGGTCATTTGAAGTCCAAAGCAGCACAGGCTCAATAACTAAGCTTATATAATTTGCACGATTATTACTATTATCAGGAGAGGTTTGAATAATAATACTTTCTAGAAATATGCTGCAACAGTGCATGTAGAAAAATGCTACAACTTAACATCTTACGTCTGTGGGATTCATTTTAATGTTTTACACATGGCTTGGTGTATATGTTTAATTGGAATCCTTGTGCAGGGCAAAAGGATCATGAAATACTGCGTCCTGGGGTAATGTTCAGTAGGAGCATAAACATGCATTTATTGAACAGTGGTAGACTGGCTTCAAACAGCAGTGATGTGTGGAAATTCAGAACATTTAAGAACACACTTCTTGATAAACATGACTAATTACCACTGCTCCTCCACTCCACATAACTCATTCGCTCACACCCCTTAAACAATTGTAAAAAGACCTAAGACCTAACCTTTATGCCTCTCTGCCCTCCTAGTACCCCAAGTATTCCTTCAAAACTCATTCCATCTTCAGCAGTGGTCACACAGTGAAATGGTACTAGTAGGAGGAGACACAGAAGAGGACAGCTTTTAGATTTGCAGAGCGGCTAAGCAGTATTACCTCAATGAGACACTTTTTGACCTACTTTAGCATCACCAATAGTATGTCATGATTTATAAAACATGTTGCTATCTGGTTCTTCTCACTGTCACCCCAAAAACCTACTTTCCTTCCATCTTCTATTCTGACACCTACTGCATCTCTTTTTCTTCTCTCCTACCTTTCGTAAGATGACTATAGATGGTTACCTTTAAATCACTGTTGCCTATCCAGTGAGATACCAATGTCTTGCAATACCTGCTTCACCCACAAGTTTCATTTCTTATTGTCTCTTTCTTGCCCATGTTTTATCTCTTCCACTTTGTGCTTTTATATGATATTAATTCAGCTTCAAAAGCTATACAAATAAACAATGTAACATCTAAGACAGAGTCAAAAACTGAAGTACCTTTGTTCTAAAAGTATAAGTTAGCAGTTTCTTTATTTTAAACCACTAATAGGTTTCTCTCTCTTCCTCTTTGTGTCTCGCTGAGTAGCTCTCTTATCAACTTAAAATGTTCCTTGGTCTTTGTCACTTTCTCTCAGTCTCTTTTTTTTAGGCTTATTTTAGTCTCTCTCTCTCTCTCTCGCTCTCTCGCTCTCTCGCTCTCTTTCAATACCTTCATTCTCTAGATCTAGTATTCTATATTGGCATCTGTGCATAGCGACAGTGAAGAGAACAAGAGTGATTCAGGAGACTTTGAACATCAATGTGCAATCTCTTCTGCTCTTTTCTGTATCATCCTCCACAAACAGTCCCAAATTGTCTGCCACGAAGTGCATCATCCTCATGTCCCAGAGCAGCACGCCCTTCCTCATCCCTCTGAGTCCCTCCTCTGCTCCTCCTCCTACAATCACTTACCACTTCTCCCCTGCTTATCCATCTCCCCAAAGGGATTGACCTACTGATATCAACTCCTTCAGATCTACGACAGAGATTTTCCTCCTCTTCCTATTAGCAATGCTCATCCTTTCGCTGTCCACATCCTTTAATCTTACATGCTTTCCATCTTCCAATACAGTCCCTTCTACTAGTCTCTATTCTGACTTCCTACAACCTTATTCTGCACTGGGAAATATTTTTGCTCTCTTCATCAATATTTCATCTACCTTTTCCTCCAGTCCTCCGACACACTGCGTTGCAAGGCCAATTACAAAAACTCCTGTTAAAGGGAATCTCTTGGGTGAGGTGCTAAGGGTATTTACATAAAAAGCAGATCACAAAAATTAAGAGACTTAACTACCCAACTGGAGGAAATGTGTGCTGCTAGATGGTCATCATGTTTCCTGACACCAGTCCTTTAACAACTGCATGGCTCTTTTTCTGCTTGGACTCAATGGTCACAGAGTATATTAATGGCCTTGTTACATCTTTGGCAATGATGTTTCAAAAACATGAGAATTGGAATGTTTTTAAAGTGGCAAAGGGTACACATTTTAATGTACTGGTTTTCAAACTTTTCATTCAGAGCCACCCTTGAGTTCAAAATATTTTGGTACTCCTCACCCTCCCATGCAATAACCTGCTAAAATGTTTAACAACGAACATTGATTACTTATGTGATTAGATGTTTGACATTAGAAATTTAGGGTACTTGGTTGGACTAAAGTCAAAGCTAGGAGAACACACATTATATTCTCCTTATCCTACTTCACCTTGCAAACATGTAACAGGCTGGGATGTCACAGCATTTCCAAAATCACCAGCCAGGCCAGGGTGCAGACTGCAGTGGCATTCGTGGAACCTTCTTTTTCATTTCACAAACATATATGGTTGCTTGATAATCAGATTTTGCAGTAAGCAAAAAAGTGATGGCTGGTATGCTTGAATTATATCACTCACTTGTAATTTCTTGGGACCATGTTTCAGTCCATTGGTTTTGTTTTCAGTCCACCATGCCATCTCAGACAGAACAAGAAATATGCATATCAGTCTTGGTTCTGCTGAAATAGGAATAGCCTAGGTAAAACTGTCAGGCCAAGAACCCTATTAATGGGATCATAACCCTAAACCAGCTTCATCCTATTTGGGCCTGAGAAGTAGGGTACAGCTTGAGTGCTATATCACATTGAACATAGGACCAAGGTCTGAGCACACCCATCGCTCTTTGAATCTCACACTAAAGAAAGCAGAAAAGTGATGGATGGAAAGCTTGAATTCATCTCAAACACTGGGAATTACTTAGAGAAACAATAGAGTCCATTGTTTGTTCCCACTATATGACCTCAGACTGAAACCAGCGATAATCAAATCAGCCTTGGAGCTGCTCCAGTTTTGCATCGCTGCACATTACTTGTGCTGACCATAAGTCATATTCTTGTTATCAATCCCAGAAAGAGGAAAGTTTGACACACTTCTACTGGGATTCAACATTTATGCAGGTTGTGTGTAGATGTCTGCAGATTGCACAATAATGGTACATATTACTACTGATATGCCGTTTCCTATGATGCCCATGAAACAGAGTGGAGCAATCGTTTTACCTTGATGTCAAAAAACAATAAATCCTTTGTGCACTTTATGTTTATTTAGTATTGTACAATGTCGATGTCTTTGCAGCAGCAAGAAAACATGAGACAAGATGCTATTAATATATATGTTATACTTGAATATATGAGGCTAACGCTATAGACAAAATTCGTATGTCCAAAAGTTGTCTTTTACGGGAAACATCATTTACCACGAAGGCATTACCACTAATGACGTTTACCACGTGACACTTACCACGCAAACGTCTTTACAACGAGGGTGCCTTCCACGACCGTCTTTACCACGGGCTGGGGGGGGAGACGTGGTATTCCTTCAAGTCGTTCTGCATGGGCTTGGGGGGGCTGGGGGGGGCTCGGAGGGGGGCTGGGGGGGTCTCCCCCCAAAAAAAAACAAACAAAGGAGCAGATTACAAAAATTTAAAAAAACGCACTTCAGTACCACCGAAATAAAAGGAAAGTGCCTCCCCCAAAGACGTGCCGTGTACGTCAAAATAGCAGTCCTTTTTTAGTTTTGGAAGACGTGTTTTGACGCTTGTTTCGATGGTGGATGGAAGTACGGGCTGCTGGTGAAAGACTGAAGGTGTCAGGTAAGAAAATAATCTTTATCATTTGTGCTTAAAGGACGTTAAAATGCGTGGTATAATCCTTTGTTGCAAATTCCATCGTGGTGAAGCCACTTGCGATGTAAAATTTGCGTGGTAATGCCATGCGTGGAACTTGTAATCGTGGAAAAATCATATATTCGTCTTTTACCTCCCATTTGAAGGTTGCCTATTCTAGTTCTTTGGTTAAAGTGTTGTTTTGTACCCTGATTGTTATTTGTTGGTGGGCGTGGAAGGCGATAATTGCATCTTTTACCCATGTCACCCATTACCTTTAAATAGTGGGATATAACACTTTACCATTGAAAGAAACAATCATGTTCTATGATCGTAACTTGGATTTGTATTTCGATGGTCGAAGCAATAAAGACATACACAGGACTGTCAGGGCTGCTACTGTCCTCGCTGGAATACCTGCTGCTGTGGCTGACGGTCAGGCCAGCAGCTCCAGCCCTGCCAGCCAGGCCCCGGGAACCAGACCGAGGAGTGTGGGGCTAATGCCCCATCAGCCCAACGGTAGTTGTGCTCCTGGGTTTTAGCTCCTCGCTGCTGCCACAACACTTGCGCACCTTTGGATTAAAGCAGCTTCTAGCCTCTTAATGATAAGATGGGGAGCCTGCTGCTACTCGACCACGCTGAATTCCTGGCATTACCATGGTTTTGCTCTACTTAGTACAATGCCTTTGTAGTTTTACAGATGCTCAGCGGTGTTCAGCTTCATGTCACTATGTTCAGAGTCTTGGTGCCTCTTTGGGCCCTTTCCTTCTACTCTGGACTCCCACCCGAGCTTAAGTTGCATGTCCGAGCCCTAGCCAGACTCCATGTAACTCACCTGATGCTCTGCACCAAGATGGCCTCCCCAGCAGGGGGCGACTCTTCCATTATGGCAGAGGAGCTTTGCCCCACTCAGTGGCAGCAGATTTAAACACATAAAAAATAAAATGATAATAAACCAATTTTAATATTATTTTATTTTTCTCCTTACCTGCAGGCTGCCAGCGATCTGCATCATAGGATGGTGACATGCAATCTATGACAACTTTGGGGAGGGAGGTGATACGCACTTGGTATTTCTCCACCCGGCAGTGTTGTACATCCGGGTGGAGATAAACCACAGGCTCCCAGGCACTATCTGCGTGGCAAACCAGTCCGTCAAGACCAATCCGAGCACTTCTATCATGTTGGGAACAGTATCCACAAACTTGAGAACAGCGTCAGTATTGGCATCTGAAAGCCTGCGCAGTATGCACCAGCCCTGAAGTCGAGAAAGGAAAGGGGAGGCACACATGGCTGGGACCGCCCCACCCCCCCCCACCCGCCCTGATTGGTTCGTGGGTCCCGCTGTTGACCCGGAAGCCGTTTTGCACTTCCGGGTCAAGGGGGCAGGACCTTTTGGCATAAGGGGGGTTTAAGAGCCTGGGGAGCGCGGGAAGCGTCCTCTTTGTGCCCGCGCTTCCCAGGCTCGCTCCTCTCCCCGCTGTGGGGCTTGTAATTTTCTTGCTTTTTATTTCAGGTTTGCAGCGATTTGGAGCGGCGGTCGGCGTGCTCATTGAGCGAGAAGAGCAGGATTGCCGATCGGGTACTGCATCCGGAGGTTCGAGTCCAGCAGTGCGGTGGGAGCTTCAGGCACAAAGAGCGGGCTTTATTTGAACAGGTTTAATCATCACAAGGTACGTTGCGGGCTTTGCGGTACGGCCGTTAGAGGACTGGCCCCGACAGAGCGGGTGCGATCTGCAAGGCATACTCGGAACGAGTTACACGGGCGAAGCAGGGTCGGCCCGTGCAGCAAGTGAATGGGAGATCAGTGCTGAGTTTGGTAGTAGCAAAGAATGGATCGCTGTGTATTTAGACGGGGGCAGACCTGTACATTGCATAGAAAAACTTTTAAAGGCAGTTTGAAAAAAGGACAGGTCTGGGGAAGGTGTGATCCTGGGCAAATCACTTAAACTCACTGAGCCTAATAAATTAAGTTGTTCTCTATCAATGAATTCCAGATAGCTGATTCAAGTCAAGTGTGCATTGTATACAACTGTTTATAAGGTGTGATTCCGGGCAAATCACTTAATCTCACTGTACTTCACAAAGTAAACTGAGTTGGTACCCATTGAAGCGCCTTGATAGCTGTTTCAGGTCAATTTTGCACTTTAAAAAACAGCTTATAAGACAGCTCGTTATTGAACTAGCATACTGTTTATCACGGCCCAGTTTCAGCCTTTGATACAGTGATCGGTACGATCAATGGTGTGTTGAATTCAGGCTGTGTGATTTAATAACATTTGAGGCAAAGCACTTGGGAAGTTTTGCAGAATTGGTTTTAACAATTTTCTTATTTTTGGCTTAGAGATAAGGGCCGCTGCGGACCGGGTAGCTGGGGAGCTCACGGTGGCGGCGGAATCCTAGGACACGGGCAGGCCTGCATTTCACTGCTTCTGGCGGGCAACGGGCTAGAGTTCGCTCGCTTAAACACTCCAGGCTAGCTGGTGCTTTCGGCCAGCCTGTGAGCCCCTGACTTGGACAGGTACAAAGCACATTGTGCCAATAAGTAACGCATTAACGCATTGTGAGGTAGGTGCCAAACAGTCGGTATGTCTGTTAGACGGGGTGCAGGGAGTGCGCGCATGGAGCTAATGTTTCAAACCATGATGCGCAGAATGTCAGCAATGGACAAGAGATTGGGGAGGGTGGACAAATTGGGTCGCTGAGTTGGGTGCGAGGGTTGAAGCACAGGCAGGGCCGTCAGGGAGGCCTAAGCGGGCCATTGTGCCACCCAAACCAAGGGGGGATTTCGAGACACCACCGAAACGAAGCAGAGCAAAGAAAGGTAGTAGTCGCCCCCCCAAGCCCCTGGTTGGAGGGGGGTCCCCGAGGCCAGTACCAAATAGTGCGCCTGTGGCACCTGGGTCACCCACTCCTGCTCCGCAAATTCCAGTAAGCGTGCCGATAGCGCCAGTCACGCCACCCATTAACCCAGTTCTAGTAGTTGTCCCGCCAGTAATTCCAGCAAGCCCATCGCCAGGGGCGGGTCAGGTACCACCAGAACTAGCGGCGCAGATAGCAGCAGTACTTCCATGGTTGGGGATTGGGGGAATGTTACCACCAGCAGTTGACCCCACAGCTGAGGCACAGAGAATGGTTGCACAAATCATGGTGGCTAGGGGCATAGGTAGCATACCCAGCACACCGATTTCTCCCCAAACAGGTCCAGCAAGCAATGGGGGCACGGTCAAGAACGTTGAACCAACCCAACCCGCTAAAAGTGGTAAGGAGGTTGCCCTGCCGCTACTGGGCGAGGGCGCCATTCCCTCCAGGGGGGAGAGTTTGGCGCAGCATGTCTCTCATAGTGTGAAAGAATTGATTTGGGCAGATACATATATAAATATTTTCTCATTGCTGATTGACAACAGGGAGTGGGAATATGCCAAATCACAGAAAGAGATGATGTTGCCTAGCGAGTGGCGATCCCAGTTGTACAAATTTAGGGTCGAGGAGACACTCATCAATTGGATCAGGGCTTTTTCTGTGTTTGTGGCGGTTAGCGCTGAGCGTTCTCCCGGTATTGCGGCGGAGATGGCGTGCTATCAGAGTAGGATTACTATGTTTAATGAGAATCATGGAGGTGACGCATGGAAAGAATATGACATAGCTTTCAGGAAAGCGAGGGAGTTTAACAGATCTTTAGCCTGGGACAAAGTTGACTCAATTTCCTGGCACTCTCAGTTTGAAAGTGGGCAGTCTGCAGGTACTAGCACTAGCTGAAACAAAGGATATTCCCCCAAGCCTCAGCAGCCCTTTCGGCCAGCGCAAGGCGGGGAAGCGGCCAATAAGGCCAGAGGTAATACAGGTGGGAAATGGGTATACTGGGATTTCAATAGGCGAACTTGCAACAGGGCGCCGGGCACTTGCAAATTAAGGCACACGTGTTACATATGCGGCCACCCTTCCCACCCAGAAACGGCATGCCGGTCAAAAGGTGGTGCGTCAGGTAACAGAGGGAGGAGGAAACCAGAATAGCGGAGTACACCCCCAAATTGCGCACTCACCTATTATCGTGGCTGCTATGATTCCTTGGCTTAATAGATACCCAAGCCATACTTCTGCAAGGATGCTCCAGGAGGGTTTTACACACGGTTTCCGGATTCCAGCTGGGGGTTATACTGGGACACCGCAGTGTAGGAACCAGTTGTCAGTTAAGAGCAATCCCGGGGTGGTAGCAAACAAAATAGAGAAGGAACTGCGCCTAGGTAGAGTAGCGGGTCCTTTTCCTGACATCCCTGTACCAAATTTTGTCTGCTCACCTTTGGGAGTGGTCCCAAAGAAAGAAAAGGGCGAGTATAGGCTCATACACAATCTGTCAGCATCCAAGGGCTTATCATTGAATGATGCGATTGATGAGACCATTTGTAGTGTGAAATACGCTTCCTTCGACCAGGCAGTTCAAATGTTGAGAGTTTTGGGCCCTGGGACACTGATGGCGAAATCAGACATTGAGTCAGCATTCAGACTACTTCCAGTGCATCCAGCTGATAAACACTTGCTAGGTTTTTCATTTGAAGGCAAATATTACATGGATATGTGTATGCCCATGGGTTGCTCTATTTCTTGTGCATATTTTGAAACATTCAGCTCCTTCTTGGAGTGGGTTTTGAGGCAATCTGGCCACCAGTATGTCATGCATTACCTTGATGACTTTCTTTTCCTGGGTCTGGTGGGCGCGTGGGCATTGCGGGAATTTTGCGTGCTCATGCGTGCTTTTGGGGTCCCGCTTGCGCAGGGAAAAACAGTAGGGCCATCGACCTGCCTGGAATTCTTAGGAATTGAGTTGGACTCCGTGGAGGGTTGTTTCAGGTTGCCCAAAGAAAAAATTGAGAAATTCAGGGCATCCCTTGAGCAATGTTTGCTGAAAAAGAAAGTCACATTACAGCAGTTGCAGCAGACAGTTGGCCAGCTAAATTTTGCATTAAGGGTCATCCCTATGGCACGCCCCTTTTCCCGCTCAATTGCGCAAGAAATGAAGGGCTTGCGGGACACGCATCATCGCACACGACTGTCAGCCGAGGTTCGCCCGGACATGCGGATATGGATGGCATTCCTGGAGGATTACAATGGCAGAGTACTGTGGAGTGACCCCACACTGACCTCAGCAGAGTTAGGACTATGGACTGACGCTGCCGGCGGTGTGGGGTTTGGCGCCATACTTGGCAATAAGTGGGTGGCCCAGAGATGGCCCAACTGGTGGGAGGAGAGCGGTTTGACGGCAAACATCGGATTCCTGGAACTGTTCCCAATCTGGGTGGCTTTAGAGGTATGGCCGGAACAATTGGCTGATCGGTCGGTCATTTTCTGGTCAGACAACATGACAGTAGTTGAATGCATCAATCAACAGGCAGCGCGGTGTAAGTTCATACTGCGCCTGATAAAGGAGATTGTGCTGAAGTGCATGAAATTGAATGTACATTTCAGGGCCAAACATGTTCCATGGGTCTTAAATAATGCAGCTGATGCCCTTTCTCGCTTTAGGGTGAAGGTATTCAGGGAACACCTACCAGCTGCAGAGGCCTCCCCAGCTCACTTCCCTTCGACACTTTGGCAAATTGGTGCCCCCAACTACATGGCCTCGTGGCAGCCAGCCTAGCTCCCAGGACCAGGACAGCTTATGAAGGGGGGTTCAGGTCTTACTGTAAATTTCTGGGACAGGATTGGGAGACCAAATGGGATCAGGAGGCTAAGTTTAATGGGTATATGGACACATTACACAGGGAAGGGCGCTCAGCGGAGACGGCGGGCAGACATAAGGAAGCTGTTTCCTTTTTCGCACAAGCAAGGGGAGTCAGGGACCCTACAAATAGCTTCCTAATACAAAAGGCGTTGAAGGGATGGCGGCGCTTACAGGCTACCACCGCCGATAGCAAAAGGCCAATAGATCTAGACCGGTTGGCACTAGTTTTTCTTGCCCTGCCGGACACATGCAGCTCTTCGGGAGAGGTAGTACTTTTCAAGGCTGCCTTTTCCCTGGCCTTTTACCGGGCGTTCCGGGTAGGCGAACTGGTGGCTGGCAACAAACTGGACAAGATAGGTGGCCTTCGGCTGAGTGATACCAGTATACGGGGCGACACAATGAGGGTTACCATCCGGAAATCCAAGACTGATCAGGAGTCTAGGGGAGAGAGTTTAGTACTACATCAGGCACCGAATAACCCGTGCTGCCCGTTGTCACATGTGGAGGCGTTCATGAAACAACGGGCGGGTGAACCAGCATTGCTAATGCATGCGGATGGTACCCCTTTAACCAGGTTTCAGTTCCAAAGGGTTTTAGCTATGACTATTGCCAAAGCAGGTTTAAACCCCAAGGAATTTGGGACACATTCTTATCGGATAGGGGCAGCCACCGAGGCCACTGCGAGGGGATTGAATGTCAATAGTGTGAAGAGGATTGGCAGATGGTCTTCCAATGCCTATAAGCGTTATGTGCGGCTGCACATGTTGTAAGGGTCAGTTGACACCCCCTGACACCTGCTTTGTTTATGTTTAATTTTCAGTTTCTCGGGCCTGTGACGCAGGGCGGAAATTACTACAGGGTCATGAAAAGCAACCATCAACACCTCGGCAACGGCAGGAAGACAGAATGAGGACACATGTAATATGGATAGTCGGTCATTCTTATGTGAAACGTGCTAAACCAATTTTTCTTGCAGGAGAAGGTAGACGGAGGGCGGAGTGGGGGGGCTTCAAGGTGTCTTTCCATAGCAAAGGGGGGATTTGCCTCAGTCAGCTCATGGGCTACATCTCAGATTTACTAGAAAGACACACCCCACCGCCCTCAGTGGTCATCCTGCACCTGGGAGGGAATGATTTAGTCGAGTTAGGCAGAAGGGTCCTGTTGGAAGAGATCATTTCAGCGGCAGGGTGGCTGGCGAAACTGTTACCGGATTGCACTATAGTGTGGTCACAGTTGATACCTAGGCTTTAATGGAGGGGGGGTGAATCAGTCAGGGCGCTGAATCACTCGGTAAAGAGGGTCAACAATAAAATCGACAAGCTGTTTCGAACTCCTCACCTGCAGAGTATACCACATGGTTGCATTTGGGGGGAACAGTTCTACTTGCAGGATGGGGTCCACTTGACAGAGTCAGGGAACGACCTGCTGATAGGGAACATCCTGGCATGGGTAGAAGGTTTTGCTAGGAGGGAATGACCTTTCAGTGTAGGCAGTTGGGGAGGGCCAGATAGTCGGTCAAATATGCTGGCCTGTGGCGGTAAGGTCATAATCGGTGAGCAGCAATTTAAGGTCCTTAGGGGGCGGCACCATTAACAAATGGGGCTGCCCAGGGGGAGGGGCCAATGGTCTCTCCTAGAACTTCAGGGGCAGGATATCCGCTTGCTTGAGTGCGGGGGAGGGAGTCACGCTTTCCTCGGGCTGGTAGCCACCCCGCACATACACTATGATGTCAGCAAATGGCGCGAGTGTAAGGGCCCTCTTTTTTGGTTAAATGGAGTTCACGGAGCGTACGAGGGCAACCAGGAGAGGGACGAACTCTCCCGGTAACCGGGCCCTTGTCGCGCATGCGCACTCAGACGTGAGGGCGTAGCTGGGTAAAGGATCTGACACCGGTTAACAACTTTGCCGTAGGACCAGAAATTATTAGAATGCAAAATTGATATGTAGGATGTTAGATTCGGTTAGGAAACACGCTGTATTAGACATTAGTTAAGGTTAGCCCATCATACCTGTCTAACTTGCTGTAAATCTAATGTCTGAATTTTGCATTTAATAATGATGTAAATAATGTTATTTTAATCAATTTTATTTTGTTTTCATATTTTAATAAATAGGGCCGGGGGGTCGCGAGACCCCCTGCCTTCCAAAGAATTCTGTTGCTTGACTGATAAGTTTTGTTAACTATATTTTGCATGTTAAGGCGGGGGTGGCCGGCAGTCCCAGACCATGTGGAGTGCGAAGCAATGGAACAACCGCAACGGCACATAAGTAACGTTTTATGCTTTTTATTTCTTTTTTGTCTGTGTGTCTGTGCTTACTTTTGTATTTCCCTCGTCCCTCAGTGCCTCATCACTTTGGATCCAGAGCAGCCGCCACAGATCCCCGGGTGACGCACATGTGGTAGCAATACTAACAAAGAACAGGTTGGCCCCTAAGGTTAACTATGTCTTTGCATTTTAGTGGGGGGTTGGAAAAGGTTCCCCAGCTTCTACCATCCATGAACGTTTTCTTTCTGCCGTTGTGCATAGCCGGTTTGACTCCAGTGTAAACTTGGTTCACTGCAGCAATTTATGTTGCATCTATTTATCTGGGTGTAACAACCGGTATCCACTTAATTTAGGTGAAAGTGACATTTTGTTGCAGGCTGCAAATTGGGATATTTATTCTGAGGTATGCCGGAGGTAGTTTCGGGGCTTCTGATGTGCCTCTGCCTTCATTATGCACTGACCCGGGCATAGTTTCTCATGGCCTCTAACCAGTAACTGTTCATGCTTTGCTTTGAATGCTTTTTTCTGAATCTAGAAGGTTTTTCTTCAACCGATATGTTAATATCTAGATAGAATAATTGAACATTCACAGAGAGGCACTCAAATACTAGTTACCACTTTGATTAACTTTTGAGAAAGTGCCACTCAAAGGCAAACCTTTAGCAGCAGAATATCACTCATATGCACACTAAAACTCTAGCAATGGCACACATAAGCAATCTGAAAATATGGCAGCTATGAAGGAGGCTTCTGTGTGTAGGCTTATGACATCATGGGGCTTTAAATACGAGAATAATTCAAATGAGACCTCATCTGAACTTTCAGGATATCAAAGACATTTTAACTCTGAGTACTGTCTGAGAATCACGTGCCCTTTTGTATAAATAACATCACCAGTGATATTTGCTTGATACATTTTGCACACGCCTTGGTTAGTCAAATGTTGCATAGGTGTACATTTGCTCCCCATACCTAGAATATGATGGAAGATGATATGAAGAAAAGGGATATATTGAACAATGGCAAAACGTTTATTGTTAGGGAAACAGCTGTGAAATGTGCATAGTTGAGTACTTGTGTGTTCAATCAATGACACACATGCACCACAGCCCCAAAACACATTTTCTTTAAACAGTGTTGAATGTTAAGTCATTCAATCAAAAAGTGACAACATGTGCATCTAGGCCCTGACTCTCAAAAGAATTGGAGATCTGCAGCGCATGTTTACTATCTTGCAGGAGCTCAGATATATAAATTTAATGCATCCACAAACCTTTCTAGGAGTTTGCCTGAAAACTTAATAAATGTTGAAATTCTCTCACCTTTGCGCAAAAGCATTTAAAAAAAATCTACAGATAAACATGTTCCCTGTGGAAAAACTACTATTCCCTGCATCACCATCCTTTTTGGAAGTGTTTCCATTCCCATTCCATTTGGAAAATTGTTTTTTTTTCAATTTTCAGTTGTAGTAATTAGCTGACTTTTTCCATTGCTGTAAGGAATTGGAAAGGAGTTTGAAAATACCCACTCTCGACTTTGTAGGTGTTTCTAAATTTATCAGGAAAATCTTTCCTCAAGAAACCCTCTGCCATCCCTAACGAATTCCTGAACTACCACCCCATCAACACTGCTGCCTTTTCCTGCCAAAGTTCTGGAGAAGGCCATCAACCGGCAGTGCACTGAATACCTGGATAAAAAGAACCTGCTAGATGCCTCTCAAACTGATTTCTGTGCCAATCACAGCACCAAGACCACCCTGATCGCTGCCACTGATAACATCCGCACTGTACTCATCAGGGCAGAATCAGCAGCGATGATCCCCCTCAACTTCTCTGCAGCTTTCAACGCTGTATCCCACCACACACTCATCAAGAGACTGCACCAGACTGTGATCAAGGGAGACGCACTCAGGTGGATTATATCATTCCTCACAGGATGAATGCAGAGAATCCACCTACCTCCCTTCATCTAGGAGCCCACAAGCGCCATCAGTGTAGTTCCTCAAGCTTCATGGCTCAGCCCCTTCCACTTCAATACGACACCTCTAGCTGACATTGTCAGAACCGACAATCTCAAAATCATATCCTATGTCGATGATACCCATCTCATCCTCTTGCTCTCAGCAGACCCCACTACCAGTAGGACCAACTTCCACAACTGTATGAAGGAAGTCGCAGATTGGATGAATGACAACTGTTTGAAGCTCAACAAGACCAAAGTGATTCGGACCCACTCGCACACCAAAATTCTCAGCATCATTCTGGACAGCAAACACTCTATGAATCGACAGATCAACACAGTCTCCTCTGCATGCTTCATCACTCTCCTCTTGCTCTGAAGAATCTTCAAATGGCTCCCCATCAGCATGAGAAATACAGCCAAGCTAGCCTTAATCACCAGCCGGCTGGACCACAGTAACACACTGTATACAGGAACCACCACCGAACTCACAAGAAGACTCCAGACAATTCAAAACTCAGTGGCCAGACTGTTCCTCAACCTGCCCAAATGGACCCACATCACCTAGCACCTGATAAACCTCTATTTCCACAGAAAATATGCCAAATCATGTTGCTGGCACATGCCTACAAAGCCCTCCAGGAATGGGCGGAGCTAGCCGGCGTCGATGGCGGACGCGTGAGCCTTCGGCTCCTCGCATAGCCCCGAAGTAATCCTGTTAAACTATCCTTAAACGTGCCATACATGCCATAGCGGGCTCTCGAACATCTGTTGGCACCCCCAGCTGCATTTGAGGACCTTTTGGGTCGACTGCGGGCGAGCCTTCCCGATTTTTCAAGGGTGCTGTCCCCGGCGGCGCGGAAGAGGAGGACTAGGCCGGAAGCCGCGCACTATCCTGGAGAGGTGGCCGGGCGACGTCGCCGTACGTGCGGCTTCAGCGCTGGGAGTGGTCGGGCTGGGCGCAGACCGGACCATAGTTTGGATTTGTCACTGAATGAGGCGACCTCTCCTTCCTAGTCGACGACTACCCCATGAGTGAAGGGCCCGAAGGCCCGGCGGCGGGGGGAAGAACAACACTGAACTCCTGCACCACGAGGTGGAGCGACCGTTAACTCGGTACTGCTGCCGGTCTGGATCCCCACTGCGGCGAACCGCTATCCCGACGCCCGCTGGTCACGGAAGAGCGAGGTTGACCGGGGCAGGAGCTGTGGACCTGACTGCTTCCTGGGCCATGCCGATGAGAGACTTGCTGAAGTGAAAGGAAGGGTTTAGTCCGCCATTGCAGGTGCCATTTTGATCGCGTCGCAATCCCGGAGACTGGTGGCAGTACTTCGCTTGCTAACAGAGACCCTTGGGTTGCACACGCGGTCTGCTGCCGAAGAGGAGTTCTCTTGTCCTGGACTTCTACACATTAGGGGCTACGATGGGGAAGAACGACGCGGCTCAGGGGAAGCTCTCCTTTGAACGGCGCCGACCGAAAGGGTCGGAGGTGGCGGCGCCGGAATCATCGCCGAAGGGAGCCACAGCGACGGCCCCGGCACCCACGGAGCTTCGAGAAATGTTGGCTGCAATGGAGAAGGGCATCCAGGATAGCATTGCATCTGTGGGCGCCAAGATAGACGCTCTGTCCTACCGCATGGATCGCATGGCGGAGCGCGTGGACAAACACGCGGAGCGCCTAGACATGGCGGAACACCGTCTCACCGAAGCTGAGGAGGCCCAAACAGAATGGGACAAAGAAAGAAAGCAGTTTGATAGACTTTTACATGTTATCCGAGACAAGACAGAGGACTTGGAGGCGCGATCACGCAGATCCAACATCCGTATCACAGGCGTAGCGGAAACTACACAAACGGGGAAGATGGAGTTGTACGCAGAGAAACTGCTGAAGCTGCTACTAGGTGAGGAGGTGTTTTCCCCCATGTTCATCGTGGAACGAGCGCACCGCACGTTGGGCCCGCAACCTCAGCCTGGCGCGCCTCCTCGCCCCATTATTGCGAAGCTACTTAACTATCGCGACAGAGACACAGCTTTACGAGTTGCGAGGGAGAAGGGCAAACTACAACATGAGGGTATGGACATCTCCCTCTACCCGGACTTCACTGCCAGGGTGCAGGAAGAGAGGCGGCAGTTTGCGCCATATAAGAAACAACTCCGAACTCTGGGCCTGGACTACGCGATGTTGTACCCCGCCAAGCTCCGCATAAACACCTGTGGGAGATCGTATTACTTCACAGACCCTAAAGAACTTCATAAGTCCCTGAAGACTTGGACGCGGGAGCGGAAGGAGGCCAGGCGAGGCCAGGAGGACGAAGCCGGCTCGACATCGAACCTGGACGACCAGGACTAGAGGTTGCTGTAGCGTGGTTTGGAACTCAGCAATGAAGGTAGTCACCTGACCCTGGCACCACGAGGACTCCATGTTTGCGGAAGCACGTGGGGCCTACATTCGCTCTACTGGGGATGTTTGGTGAGGCGATGAAGAAGCTGCTCGGACACATGCCTCACACACTGCTGGTGTGTGCTCTATGCTCTGGTGGCGGAACCCCTGGCATGTGCCATTTGGGAATACCACAGCCTGGAGGGGATAAGCTTCCCCACCTATAAAATAGGGATATCGACTTATGCAGATGACACGTTATTGTATGTCAGAGACCCGGAAGCTAACTTGGCCGCGGTTCTTCGAGAGGTGGTCCGTTTCGGCTCGCTGTCGGGCCTGAGGGTGAACTGGGATAAGTCGATTGCTTTTCCACTTACCCCGGTGACACGACCGTTCGCTATGGAGTACCCGCTGCAGTGGTCCTCTGACTCTGTCCGTTACCTGGGCATTCGCCTTCATACGGATCCTGAGATCCTAATTCGGGACAATTACGGGGTGGCATATAATAAATTGGTCGACGACGTCGATGCCTGGATCAGGCTTCCGCTCTCCCTTTCGGGTAGAATCGCTCTAATGAAAATGGTGGTGCTTCCCCGATTCCTGTTCCTCTTCCTGAATTTGCCTGTGGTATTGTCGAAGGTATTCTTTAGTACGTATAAAGTGGTCAGGTTCTATGGATTATTGGTCAGGAATTAATCACAAATTACTTTTTGCAAAACGGAATTATTTACCATGGAATCCCAAGGTATAGTACACAAAACACATTTATTTCAACATTGTTGTAGTGTTATGATTAACACGGAAGCATTAGAAAACATATAGCTAAAGAAAGACCAATTACTTCATTGGATCAAAGGAGGACTAAAGGACATAAGTCTCAAATATTTTCTTCTATAGCAACGTTATATGCGGACAAATGTTAAACATACAGTGTATAATAATGAATATTTACAAAGTGCGCTCAAAGTGACATGGAAAAAGGAGACAGTTAGATAGGTTGGGGGTGAATGGGTGGAGGTGAGGACTGGGTAAAGGGTGTTGTGATCTTAAAACAATCACAGTGGTTGAGAATGTATCCTTTACAGACTAATTTAGTTCAATAGTTCCATTCATTTCTTTAACATAGGGTACGTGTTGCTCAATGGATTGCTTCCTATGTTAAGAAGATCGGATGAAATCAAGTCTACGTTTCGACCCCTAATAGATGGGTTGGTTGAAACCTCGGGCTGGGGTCTTCTTCAGGACGGGTGGAAACAGGAGCGCCTAAAGGTTAATAAAATATCTTTAGAAAGGGGAATTGTATCTGTATATTCGCAGCAAATCTGTGTAAGTGCCAAGGGCTCAATTAGTAAAATGGGCTTCTTACTTCATATAAGGCCGTCCAGTGGCCTATAGAGAATGGACCTGCGTCGGTTCCATAGTGGTATACGAAGCCTAGAAGTGTATTACAAATGGAAATTTTTAGATACTACATCTTGAGCATATGTGCTCTAAAAAGAGAAGCATTGGTGGACACTTACTGGGGCATCGATGTGTATTCAATCAAAAACTGCACAATTTCAGAGCAAGTTGCGTCCAGGTGTGATGGTTTAATCTGTGAATGGAAGAGACAGGAGTATGTGTAAGTTACCCTGTTTATATGGCACTGGGAGGTAATATCACCATTATAAATATACACTCGGCATGGTTGTAATGACAACCTATGCTGGAAAAATCCAAATGTCGGGGTAATTGCGTGTAAAATATGTGATCACAGAATGAGTCAGAGCGAGGCCAAAAGACTTTCGATTAGCCCGTATAGCCTCGTGTGGACATTGGCTTTATCCTGTAAAGCACAATACGGCCCATAAAGGAACCACTTGTCAGGATTGGAAACGCATCGGTTACCTTCTCCGTATTTCAATTCTGCAATAGTCCTCGGAGCTGCCTCGGGTGAGTTCCTCGTTGCAGCGCTGCCCGGTCGCGAGTGAAGCCGCGAGGTGCAGGCGCTGAGTGCTTGTCGGAGGCTCGGCGGGATCCACCAATCAGGTGGCTGCCTGGGCCTGCATGCTAGGGAGCGTCTAAAAACAGCCCTATCTGAACGGGCAGTATACCGCGTCTGTTAGCATATCAAGGGAGCAAATGCGTAGGTAGCGCTCTGTTTGGAGTATTTAAAACAGTATTCTTTAAAGGCAAGGCAGCGTACAACAGAGTGTGCACCGGCCTAGTAAATATAAATGCTGACTGAAACATAAATACATGGGTTAGCTGCCAACCTAGTAAATGCGAGCGCTGATTGCAACATATAAGCATGGGACAAATCACTGTCTAACACATTATCTTTGATAGGAAAATAGTACATATTGCATTTAGAAACACATGGAAAACACGACGGGGTAAGTATAGAGCCCGTGTGCATATACTATCGCAATTCACATAGCATCCATGAGTGCATCATACATAGGTGAGTCATATCATATCCAATAAATGTTCATACGTAAAGCAGTGGAAGGAGGCACATTAGCAAGAGTGGAAAATTATGCGAAGCCCAAATAAATGTTCTAGGGTTATTCACAATTGATCAGAGCCATTTGGGAAAAAGTTACATCAATTTCATTGAGTCCATTCTGTACAGAGTTAAATCTCTGCATCCATTTGCATTCGCGTATGTTCAAAACAGAGTCAAGATCACCTCCCCTGGGTCCCAATGTGATTTTTTCTATAACCACCCATTTGAGGGATTCAGGTGTGTGGTTTAGTGCCTGAAAATGTTCTACCAGAGGTGCCCCCATGGTTAGACATCTTATTCTACTACAATGCTGTAGTACCCTGTTCTTTATTTTTTGCTGGGTTTGGCCTATGTAGATTAGGTCACATGGGCACACGATGGCATATATCACACTATTGCTATTGCAGTTAGTCAGTGTCTTAAGATCAATGGTGACATTATTGTGTGTGAAACTCTTGGTTTCTATGCATAGTGCACATGCCTTACAGTTACTGCATTTGTAGTTTCCAACAATATTCGGGAGGTTCCACATTGATTGAATAGTGGGCGCTGGTGGGGTGTCTAGCATAGAACGGACCACCACATCTCTGATGCTTTTAGCTTTTTTAAACGCATGCATTGGTGGTTCTGGGATTTCAATCTGGTCTGCTATGATATCCCAATGGCTGTTGATTATTTTCCGAATCTGATTGCTTTTACTGCAAAAAGTAGTGACACAGATCATTCTATTGGCTTGTGTAGGACGATTCCTTGGTGCGAGTAGTGTCTCTCTATCGTTGAACCAAGCCCTTTTGCGTGCCCTTTTTACCAATCTCCTGGGGTATCCTCTTTCCAGCAGTCTATAGATCAGGTCATCTGATTCCGCAAAGTAATCCTCTTTCAGGGTGCAGGTATTCTTTAGGCAACTTACCAAAGTCATGATACGGCTGGCTTGGGGTGGCAAGCAGCCTAGAGTCAGATGGACGACCCTGATACTCCCCTGCGAGATGGGGGGCCTGGGAGCACCGGACCTGGAACGCTATTATAGAGTTGCACAGGCATCGCATCTGCACTCGTGGATTCACGGTGATGCTCGGACTCCTCACCTCATATTGGAGCGGTTATTTGCGGACCCGCTCCCTCTGCCTGCCACTGTCTGCCTGCCCACGTACCGTACGGTTGGCCGGATGGACTCACTTAAAGCGACCAACCATGCCTGGAACTTCTTGATGAGTTCTCGTGGCTGCGCCTTACTGTACTCCCCATTGATGCCCGTCGAGTGGGCCCTTTGGCTTGACCCATTGGGCGAAAAAGGAGTAGTTAAAGCCCTGCGGACCCTTGGCATAGTGAGAATGGAAGACCTGTTCGCGGATGGCACACTTAAAACCTGGGACCAATTGGCTGCCACGGAGTCAGGCCCCACCCTGCTACAGAAATTCCAATATCATAGACTCCGCTCTGCGTTCCGTGAAATTTTGGGCCCAAACCTGGAGGAACCGGAGGAGATCCCGGAACTGACCTATGTAATTAAACCCACTTTGTCGGCGAAGCTCATTTCACAGATTAACAAGCTGGGTGTAGTGCATCAGCGCCTACAGCCTTCTAAGGCCAGGGAGGCCTGGCAAGCTGATTTTCAATCCCCCATAGATGATGTTATGTGGCGATACTGCTGCTCCAGCACGCGTAAGATTTCCTTGAATGGCAGGCACAGGTTGGTGCATTTCAAATACCTACAGCGGGTGTACTATACCCCTGAGCGATTGCACCGCTATGGCCTACGCCCCACAGCTGAGTGCGAGCGCTGCCGCACATTGGTGGCGGACTTTTTCCATTTGGCGTGGCTATGTCCTGGGGTGCAGGCATTCTGGGGGGAGGTATATGCCGAACTAGACCAGATATTGGGGGAGACTCTACCCCGCACTCCGGCGCTGGCGCTCCTTGGTTATTCTAAGCCACTGGCCCCTTCTCTGCGTCGTCTGGTAGACATGGCACTGCTGTTGGCCAGGAGGGTGGTGGCGGCTTGCTGGATGCGAGGGCCCCTGCCAACCAAAACAAGATGGATACGAGACCTACAGTATTGCTGCACCCAGACAGAACTATACAGCGATCTGTTACCGCCCAGGAGTAGGCCCAAGAATTTCTGGGATCTTTATAAAGAGCATCTACAGAAGGGGGAGGGAGACGACTCTGACACATCCGAGGCGGCTGAACTCCAGGACAGGGTGGGGGAGTAAGGTTCTGACCATGTTCATTGCTAGATGGAAGGGAGGAGAGTTGGGAGTGCACCGAGCTGGGTAGAGGCTGCTGTGAGGATTCTGCGCTGAGATGAGACTGGGGACTGCCGGGGGAGGACCATTCCTTGCGGGAGGATAGACACGGGACACAGAGTAGGTACACATTGGGACATGATAGATAGGGCTGGGTTGGCAGACACATAGTCACACTCTAGAGGGTGGGGTGGGAGTTTAGTTGGGGTTGTTTTCTTGACCTTATCTCGGTACTAGGCCTGTTGACCGCGATTGCAGTAATGGATTGCCAGTTGACACACCGCGCCAACACGCAGCTTGCGAAATAACACTTCCCTTGGCACTGTTATGCAACCGATATATTACTACGCCGCCGGGCCCCTGGGATGCCGGCAACATGGCTGTGTATGGACTAATACTTTGCTGCCCATGTGATTATCATAATGTATGAGGAGGTGCACTGTGATTATGTGTTACACTTGGTGATGTCAATGGCTTTGCTATCAATAAAGGTCTTTTAATAAAAAAAACAAAGCCCTCCAGGACCCATGACCTGCATACATGAACCACCACTTCAACTTCCACCAACCATCCAGAAGCATTCGCACTGCCTCCCTCGCCCCTGCACAGACACTGCACATCTGTTGTAGCTGGAGGCTGGTCCTTCTCACGACTCGATGCCAATTCCTGGAACGCCCTCAACCTCCACCTCTGAACATCACCCTCACTGACAAACTTCAAGAAGAGACTTAAGACCTGGCTTTTCGGCTAAGCCCAGCAACTCAGCGCCTGGATACTCTCACAGGTCATAAGCTATACTTTAGAAGTACTGATTGATTGGTTGAACCCCGACCTGTCATACCTAATCTTAAGCCCCTTGAATGGTATTTACTCACGAGCAATATTTTGACATCGAGCAGCAATATTGCACAGTATTAAAATGATTTGTGAGGCATGGAACCTTTTGAGAACATCTTGCCCACATTATTCAAGCCATTTGTGTATGTCAGACTTATGTATGCAAATGGTTCTGTGTCAAACTTCAATTAGGTGGTCACAGGTCAAGCAGGGGCTATTGCATTTCACCTGTAGGAGCTGTTGTTGTTTGTTTTGATGTCTCGAGGTCCATCCTACCAGGGTTCTGCAAACTAAGCCAAGTAAAATTCCTTCAGTACTTAACTCTCAGAGGTAGAAATGGTGAGCAGTCACTTGCTTTTCATGGTGGTACTGTGGGAATGCATCAAACTCAGTCCTTAACAATCACCCAACAGCACAATGACTGACTGTCCAATCCGGTGCTTGTCTTATTATAAAATAAAGTACTTTATTACACTTGAACACAAAATACTACTCACTACAAAAGCCACCTTCCTCAATCTCAAAGTAAAGTGCGTGCACCCTGTTCTACAGTCTTGGGCTCAGTTTCAGCAATGAATTAAAATTTTCTGCTATGTTTTTCTAAAGCAAATTTTTATGGCCGTATGTTTAATTTTTCCATGCCATAGATATTTGCAGGAAAGACAGAATCTCTGCAGTTTCTAGACAATCTGTGGCTCACATTTTGTTATCTGATTTTCCTGAAACAGACTCTAATATAGTTTTTACAAAAATTAATAACTGGTTATGGTGTGTTCAATTCTGTAGTACAGATTCCTCTTTTACTCTTCATGTCTGTAATGAACATGTATGAGGAAGACACTATGGGCTAGATGTAGGTAATTCTCATTTACCGACTCTAGAATACCGAATTTTACCGATTCAGTATTCTAGATTCGGTAAATGAGATGTAGTTAAAAATTCTGTATTTTTTACCGAATCTGTAGGATTCAGTAATTACCGAATCGGTATTTACCGATTCGGTAATTGTCATTGATTCCTATGGAATTGAGGCCCATAGGAATCAATGTCAATTACCGAATCGGTAAATACCGATTCGGTAAAAATACCGAATTTGCAAGGGGGACGGGGTGTCACTTTGACACCCTGTTGCACCCCTGATTCAGGCTTGTGTGCCATGTGACACACATACATGCCCTTAGGGGCACCAGTATTTGGTGGTAAATAACGAATCGGTAAGGGCCTGTGGCACTGATTACAGTGCCACCTACATGTAGATTTTCCGATTCGGTAAATATACTGATTCGGTATTTTACCGAATCAGTAAATTTACAGATTCAGTAAATATACCGATTTGTTACATTTTCAGGCCCCTACATCTCCATCTGCAAATACCGGTCGGTAACCGCCAAAATCGTCCGTTACCGACCAGTATTTGCCGTCCTACATTTGGCCCTAAGGCTTTAAGTGGTTTGCAGTGCAGGTGATTGTGTGGCCAAACATTATAAGAAATAAAATATCCTGTGCTGTATATTAAAAAGTAAAAGGGGGTTGCTTGTAGCAATCAGTAAAGATTATGCAAGTTGATGAAGGGTTAGGTCAGTTGCTATCATGATCCTTTAGCCAGCTTGCCCACAAGTGCAGTTGATCCGTTGGTATACTGGCCTTTTGGGCATTGTTCAATGTAATTTGTGCTGACCAAGACATGGCCTGACTGTCCAGACCAGCTCTCTGGCAGCTGAAATGGGTGCCCCAGATACGTTTTTGCTCAGGGTTGAGCAGGCCTCCTCCATGGTTTTAGAGGGCAGGAATTCACTAGGTCTGGGCGGAGTTTGCGGAGGTCAGTGCGATACGTCGTGCTGCTGAAACTGATTTTTAGCACCAGGTGTTTGTCCCGTGCTGTAAAATCAGAACAAACTGCACCACGTACAGCACAAGAGGGCTCTGCTTCTTTCTGCCGCTCAAATAGATGTTCTACCCAAGCAGCAGCTTACTCAATGCGAGTGGAAGGTTTTTGTATGCAAGTGTAGCAACCGGCAATGACCGTCTGCATTGAGAAATCTCTCTGGGAGGTAGTCTGGAGTAAGATTTTCCTCGCTTGCACTCGCCAACTTGACATTGGCGAACCACAGGAAGAGTTTTTTGGAACTCAACGCTCTATGAGGAGTGAGTAGTGGAAAAAACTGCGAACTCTGCAAGTGGAGCAGAATTTCATTTCTAAGCCTAGAATTCACTTATGAGTGAGTGCCTGTTGGACTTGGCCGTTCCCCCCAAATTTTTGCTTTTGACCCCCATGGGATTAAACCTGTATAGGCCATGAGTGGTGTGAGACACTTTGTTAAAATTGTAATGCTATGTAATGGTGTGAGCACTTGTAAATTTCCCCATTTTAGAACTGCACCTGACTGAAATGTATTGTGTTTAAAATGGATGCCATGGCCATGGGTTTTGCCACAGGACTGCCATAGGTCAGCGGTCTAGATAATATTACCCAGCTACCCCTAGCTTTTGGAGGGAAAGCCTGGCACCCAGGGTGCTCACCCCCTCCCCTTGAACCAGTTTAGGTCAGCTTTGCCAACATTCTAGAAGGTTCTGGCACTGCCTGGGAGGAGGGTATAAGTAAGGGGGAAGTGCCACCAGAGAGACAAGAAAGAGAGGGGACCTGCTGCGAGGTGCTACCGCCAAATGGGCCTGTGAGCTGGGCCCTGCACCCCTAAACCCCCCCTCTGCTGTCCCCTCGGCCCCTGACAAGGGAGGGCCCCTACCCAGGTCCCTGACACTGTGGGGACCAGGAATTACGCAAGCGCTGTGATGAAGAAGCGCCCAGGAGGTGAGGAGTGGGACTGTCTACCCCCTCTTGTGAAGCTGTGACCCTGTGGAAGTGCTGGGACGTGAGGAGCTGCCTGGAGGAGCTGTTGCCCCTTGTGAGGTACTGCCTGGCAAGCGCTATTCTGGGGAGGTCGATGCCCCCAAATAAGTTGTGGCCCCCTGTGAAAGCTCTGACGCCTGGAGGGACTGCCTGCATAGCGCTGTGCGGGGAAGCGCTGGGGCTGGTGTGGCCCCCGGAGTGCTGCTGGCCCTGGAAGCTGTGTGGGCCGAAGGAGGAGCTGTGCTCCGTGAAAAGCGCCCTCTGTCTGAGGAGAAGAGCGCCGCGCGTTGGCGCGCTGATTTGGTGTTCGAAGTAATTAATTAAATGGGAGCCTACCTCTTATTGCCGCCGGAAATCACCGCCGCGGCCCGGCGTTGTCGTGGGGACCCCCCCACTGCTGTGGGCATCGTTGCGGCGGCCCCCGGTGCCAGGAGAGGGCCGCCGAAGTGAAGATAGGGCCACGTCAGGCCCTGAGGCCGCCGACACTCGCGTCACGTGACGGGGGCGTCCGGCCGCGTCATCGGCCCGCCCCCGCCAACGCCGCGCACGGATTGGCCCGCGCGGCCAGGCCTCCCGAAGGCCGCGCAGGGATTGGCTGCCGGCCAGCAGCCCGGGAAGAAGAGCGACGTGAAGCCCTGGGTCCCCGTGAGGGAGGGGAACCCAGGTGAAGTATCGGTGCGGGTCCCCATGGTCGAGGGGTAACCCCGATAGAAACGACCGGAGCGGGAGCCCACCCCGCCGGTCTGTGGCCGCCTTAAGTGAGGGGCCGCTGGAGGAGGCGGGGCCGGGGCACACTGTCGGTGCCAGCCCCGCCGGTGCAGGAAGAAGCCAGTCGGCAGCGTTGCGGGGCTCCCATGGTGAAGAGGGAGCCCCGTTTGTGCCTGTGAACCGGCCCGCCGGTGAGTGCCCCAGCCGGAGGAGGTCGACGGAGGCCCCGGGCCCCCGAGAGAGAGAGGAGGTGCCCGGTGCAGGCCAGAAGCCGGCCGGAAGGTGCAGAGTACCTGCGGGACTCCCATGAGGAAGAGGGAGCCCCGATTGTGTTGCAAGGGCCCAGGGGAGGACGGAGAGCCACCCACCAGACTTCCCTGCCTGCAGGGCTCCGTGTGAAGGGGGAGCCCTGCCATCAAGAGGAGGAGGGGGCTTCGAGGCACTGTCCGTGCCTGCCCCTCCCTCCCCCACCTGGCGCAATAGTCCCGGAGGACCCCCGCAGCAGAGGGGCAGAGCTCACCGAAAGAGGAGGGGGGCCTCGAGGCACACTGTCAGCGCCTGGCCCCTCCACAGTGGAAGTCCGGCTGCGAAAATGGTTTTGCTGCCTGCGGGGCTCCCGTATTGAGGAGAGTGCCCAGCGTGTTCCCTGCGCCAGCAGTGAGGGAGAAGAGCCCCGGAATAGCCCGGTGAGTGGGGCCTTATGCAGACGAAGTGGCGGGCTGGAGAGGGCAACGGGGTACATTGTCGGTGCCCGCTCCGGGGACTGTGTTGCCTTATCAGGTGCCCGTATGGCAGAGGGCACCTGCGACTTGGGCTCCAGATGTATTGAACTGCCCTGACTCTCCTGGAAATAACTGCCCTACTAGACAACTCGGGAGCAAGCCGGTTGCCCTTATTGCATATTTTGGGGTAGAGAGCCTTATTCCCCCTCATTGCAAATATAGGTCCCTACTGTATGGGTTGCCCTGAGGTCCCCAATTATTAAGGAAGCCTGGGAAGGAAATGTCTAAGGGAGCCTAGAAGTATAGGGGTGCAAATGGGTGCCTGCTGAATGTTACCTGCTCATGCCAAGGCTTGATACGCAGAGCCAGGTGATATGCCTAAGGTAATGCACATTTTTACCCGTTGTTCCCTTGATTTAGGCCTGAAGTCAGGCCCCTGTTAGGTTCAATGTGATACAGGCCTAGTGGTTAGGTGACTGCTACCTGCCTGTCCTACCTAGTTAGGGATGAGCCTTATGCTAAAGCAGGGTGCCTAGCGTACTACGTCCCCTGGGGCCTAATGAGGGTTGGCTGTTGTGTACACCCTGATGTTTGATACCTCTAGGTTAATGGTAGAGGGAGCCTAGCTGTTTCCTTACAGGTGTTCCTGGTCTATGAGGAGGGCCCCTACTATATATTAATGCTGAAATGCTGGGTGATGTATGTTCTGCCTAGTGTTGGTCTATAGGTTGGCCTGACGTGTTATTCCAGGCCCTTGGTTATAACCTACTGATTATTTATGACAGGTGTTCCTGTTTGTTGGGATTTACTGTGATGCCCTTCAGTTTTCCTTTACAGGGGTTGGGTTGGCGTTATCGTGCATGATGTATATCTATGCTAATGTGGTATTTTGCAATTACAGCCTACTCCTAAGGATGAGAGTCTGAGTTGGCCCCGCCAGATTGGCCCCAGATCTAATGTCATTTTAATCCCACCTTTTTTCCTTTCAGCATGGACTTACAGACTCAGCCCTTACTTCCCATGTAAATAATCCCCCCTTTATACACTTGGTTCTGGCGCCAATTGGCGTCCTGTTGTGACACTACTGTTTTGCATTTTTGCCTTGCAGGTTGGAAACACTACTAAGCTACTTATCTTTTTCCAACTCAAACTGGTGTCCTGCCTCTTTTGTGGTGTGCCTGGTGTGTTGACTATGGGTACTGCGTGAGTGCTTCACATGTCCTCCGAAGTTTGGACTGCCCGCTTGGTTCCATGCTACCCCCTTGGAGATTTGGGTAACCCCCATTTCTTATAGTGCCCAGTTGATTTTCTGAGTAGGGGCCTTAGAGGGACCAGGGATGTCAGTAGTGACAGAGTGAACAGGTTGAAGGTCAAACCATGGGTTCACAGAATGCTTCAATGCACTAGGTGATATTTGGGTTGTAGGTGTGTCAATGTCTTGCAGTCTATGTATTACACAAAAAAAATGTTACAATCTGTAAATATGAGTTCTTTCCAGAGATAATCATTATTGTTTTTTTGTGATTTAATAAATACAGTCTGACATGTTTTATCTCTAACCAAAACAAAGATTGTCAGTCCCAGGCTGTCAAAAAGCCCAGAGTGCAAAAATAATAAACAATCAGAGGGAACTATAAACAAGATATATAATTTCAGAATAGTTTGCTTCTGGTGGCAATGTTGGAAGGTGGAATCTATAAAATGGAGAATTGCATTTATTTAGGTTTTTTTTTAAATATTGATTAAAATAAACTTAATTCACAAAGAATAAAAAATATAAAATGTTGTTTTCGTTGAGTTAAGTGTCATAGTATTTTAACAGCTGTTCAGTACCTTTTCATATTGTCATATAGCTATAACTAGACACAACTTCTTCCGAGTGGTAAGATTGAGCATAACAGCTGTGCACTCTATTGTACCAACCCATGTTGTGGTTGCAGTGTTCTCCTGCATGTTCTACAGACTTGGTTATATTTTACTTCTTCAAAGTGAATTAAATGCTTATCAGGAATAAATGTAAGGATTTATACTAACACTTCTGAATGCTCTTTAATATCATGTATATAAAAATGTTTAATGACATCTAAGTCCTTATTGTATGAAATTGATATTTAAAGATTAAACACATCCAATGTGACTAAATAGGTTGAATCCCAGGATATAGCATGAAATACAATTAGGGCCATATTCGCAAACATCACGCAATGCAGTTTAACAAGTGAAGCTGTTAATGTGTGTTGCCTGAAAGGGAGAGAGCAGAACTATGCGACATTTTCAAAGACATGGCGCAGTTCTCCTCTCTCCTAGGTTTGGTGCACTTGTGGCTGCCTAGCGTCATTCAGGCACCCTTGGGTCATATCACAAGGGTGCCTGTATTGTGGACAGGATCATTTTTGAGCAGGAAGGGAAACCTTCCTGCACTAAAACTATCCTATAAGCTGTTAGTTTTCTCTATGTATGTGTGCTGCAAGATATTTTTCAAATAAACAAAAAAGAGAGGTTGAAGTATCAAAAAGTCACGTAGATGGAGAGAAACAACTAGTGGAACTCACACCCTATTTGGGTGGAGAAGAAAGCCCTCACACACCGACCTAGTCAGTGTCATGCTTCATCATCGGGCCCCACCAAAGAGGCTGAGTGCCTCTTTGGTGTGCTGCGACGCCAGAAGACTGCGGAGCTGGTTGTGTGAAATGGGCGTGTTGTGAGGTTAACTTAAAATTAAAAGTGTCTAAAGGGTATCTACAAAAAAGTTTAATAAATGATCCCTAGGACACAGGTAAAAGGTTTATGTGTCTGAATTTAGTGCCAAAGGTAATGGATGGTTAATTCAGAATTAAATCAGTCAACATGTTTCAGCCTTAAGGGATGGTTTCAACTTACCTAGGCATTCGTCAGGACAGAAATAATCTCCGGCGGTATGGACTCTCTAATCGTCCACCCTAACCTGGGGGCGTGAAAGTGAAAAACTAATAAAAAGTCATAAAGTGCATAAAAAAGTGGAAGAGCGGAATGCTCATTCCAAAAATACTCCTAGTTATGGAGTGTATCAGCACCTGTGGGACGAAAAACAAACAAACACACAAGACATACAAACAATTAGTTGTAGAGCTGTGCCATAACGTTTTTTGTCCATGGTGCTCCATATAAGTGGCATCGAATGTGTTCCCAAGATAGACGCTAGAATTAACACCATCCACACACCCTATAGGGATGATACCTCTAGCTCTGGAAAGTGAAGTGAAAAGAAGTGTTTACATTGAAAAGCACAAAATAGCTAGATAAGGGGTTAAAACACGATATGAGTGCTCCAAGGGATCAATGGACCAAAGGTCTGTGACCCCCAATGAAAGGTTTCATGAAAAACAACATATCTCACTTTAAAATATGGCGCTAACTGCACCATGGCTCTCGGGAGGGGGGTTGGAGCGTCCCTGGCACATCCTAAAAAAGAAAAGAAAAGGCTAGAAATGCACAGAATCGGGTTAGACTTAGCTCAATAAAGTAGTTTTTGTCCGATCGTCCTGGTGTAGTTACTCACGCCCTCAGCACTCGCAGCCCGCTTATACACCTAGTATATCCTCAAACCGGACCCCGGTGATGGGGAGCGGGGCCGGTAAATGAGTTTAAAAGCTTGTGTTACAGCCTCGGCGCTCTTCCGGGTGGGCGTGGTCTAGCGGGAGCGAGGCCAAGGAGCGCGCCGCTCTGGTGCGACGGGCGCGGTGTGTCTCCTCAGAGAGGCTTGAATTCTGTAACCAATAGGAGAGCGGGCTCCTAAAACGTAAACACAGACAGAACAGCAACGAAGCCTGTGTTTCGAGATCGATATGAATGCAATGTTCTGACAGCATGTGTGTTTATGTTAATTGGATACAGATGGTGGGAAGGATGGAGTCAGATGAACTCGAGTAGATCACAAAATGGGAATAGTCAATGCTATGCTGGTCGAGTTCTAAAGTGTGCCTACTAGGTGCTGAGAGGGATTGTGATATCACACCATTTACAGGTACTTCAAAAGTTTTTGTCACTTATTTGGAAAATAAACTTACAGAGTCACATGGGCGGAACTCTCATGTCACACATTTTACAAATATTAAAGGTGTTTTAGTCACTAGGTTTTAGAGTGAGCTGGAGGAGGACTGTAGTGCAGATGGCGAACAGGACTATGTGAAAGGGCAGGGAATATCAGCCCAAAACCATATTCCTTGGAATATCATCATTGAGCCCAATGATGTTGGTACCTAGGCGGTACACCCAGCGCTGCTCCTTTTCAAAGAGCCTGCTAGCGACATTTGTGGTGCCAGTGATTGTCTCAATTATAGTCCATTTCATATCGTTGGTGGTATGATTGGACTCATGCTGTCAGAACATTGCATTCATATCGATCTCGAAACACAGGCTTCGTTGCTGTTCTGTCTGTGTTTACGTTTTAGGAGCCCGCTCTCCTATTGGTTACAGAATTCAAGCCTCTCTGTGGAGACACACCGCGCCCCTCGCACCAGAGCGGCGCGCTCCTTGGCCTCGCTCCCGCTAGACCACGCCCACCCGGAAGAGCGCCGAGGCTGTAACACAAGCTTTTAAACTCATTTACCGGCCCCGTTCCCCATCGTCGGGGTCCGGTTTGAGGATATACTAGGTGTATAAGCGGGCTGCGAGTGCTGAGGGCGTGAGTAACTACACCAGGACGATCGGACAAAAACTACTTTATCGAGCTAAGTCTAGCCCGATTCTGTGCATTTCTAGCCTTTTCTTTTCATTTTTAGGATGTGCCAGGGACGCTCCAACCCCCCTCCCGAGACCCATGGTGCAGTTAGCGCCATATTTTAAAGTGAGATATGTTGTTTTTCATGAAACCTTTCATTGGGGGTCACAGACCTTTGGTCCATTGATTCCTTGGAGCACTCATATTGTGTTTTAACCCCTTATCTAGCTATTTTGTGCTTTTCAATGTAAACACTTCTTTTCACTTCACTTCCCAGAGCTAGAGGTATCATCCCTATAGGGTGTGTGGATGGTGTTAATTCTAGCGTCTATCTTGGGAACACATTTGATGCCACTTATATGGAGCACCATGGACAAAAAACGTTATGGCACAGCTCTACAACTAATTGTTTGTATGTCTTGTGTGTTTGTTTGTTTTTCGTCCCACAGGTGCTGATACACTCCATAACTAGGAGTATTTTTGGAATGAGCATTCCGCTCTTCCCCTTTTTTATGCACTTTATCACTTTTTATTAGTTTTTCACTTTCACGCCCCCAGGTTAGGGTGGACGATTAGAGAGTCCATACCGCCGGGGTTTATTTCTGTCCTGACGAATGCTTAGGTAAATTGAAACTATCCCTTAAGGCTGAAACATGTTGACTGATTTAATTCTGAATTAACCATCCATTACCTTTGGCACTAAATTCAGACACATAAACCTTTTACCTGTGTCCTAGGGATCATTTATTAAACTTTTTTGTAGATATCCTTTAGACACTTTTAATTTTAAGTTAACCTCACAGCACGCCCATTTCACGCAACCAGCTCCGCAGTCTTCTGGCGTCGCAGCACACCAAAGAGCCACTCGGCCTCTTTGGTGGGGCCCGATGATGAAGCATGACACTGGCTAGGTCGGTGTGTGAGGGCTTTCTTCTCCACCCAAATAGGGTGTGAGTTCCACTAGTTGTTTCGCTCCATCTACATGGCTTTTTGATACTTCAACCTCTCTTTTTTTGTTTATTTGGATGTATGACGTTAAAACGCATACATTTACAACGCGTACCTTTACAACGCGTTCGTAACAACGAAAGTTGTTACCACGCATTGCGCTGGGGGGGCGCAAAATTGAACAATTTAATTTACTATTCCATCACCAGTCCCCGTGGATAGTAGGGAAGGTGTTGGGATAGTAAATTAAATCATTTACTATCCTTGAGCACCCCCCAGTGCAATGCGTGGTAACAACTTTCGTTGTTACGACCACGTTGTAAAGGTATTCCGTTGTAATGCTTGCGTTCTAAACGCTGCATACCGTTTATTTGCATTAAACCGGGGATCAAGAGAGTGTTCCTGAATTTCCCTGTCTCTCCCATTGTTATTGTGTACCTTAGCAGCGCGCAGCTGTGAGAGTTTGATTTTTACTTCAGGCAAGGTAACTCCTTCGTACCGTTGCCTGTTTTACTGTTATCTCCCTGTTGGTCTCACCATGGCGAACCTAGGCTTGACATACTCGGAATCTGAAGTAGAGGCTCTAATGTCCGATCCCACTTTATTTGCAGACCCTCATATATCCCAAGCTATAGCTAACACCACAGAGTGGGAAAATCTTACAGAGAAAAAGCGCGAACACATCCGCACTATCCTACACGGTACCATCCTGAAACAATATCTCATTTCTAATACAGCACCGAGGGGCCTACTGGTCACCAACGCCCCTCGCATCTTCCTCAATGATGCAACTTTCAGAAAAGATTGGGCCATGATCGCGTGGCATTGCACGCGAGATTGGCTCGTTCTAATCATAAAAACAGCGTTCAGAGTATCCGAGGCACTGATGATTGAAATCAGAGAGACTGAGTCTAACTTTAAGGCCACTATAACTGGATATAAGAAAAGGTTGGACGAACTCAATAAAGAAATGAATGAGTATAAGGATAATTTAATGCAATCGAAAGCAACGAAACTCCAAAAGGATCAAAAGAAATTTGCTTTTGAAACAGTATATCCTTACTCCGCAGCATCATTTGTCCCCCCAGTTAGAAATACAAGCAAATCAGACCAATCAGATGATGACTCCTCCAACACTAGCGGGTCAAGCAGTGGTTCCTTCCAAAAAACGAGAAGAAGAGGGAATCGTGGTAACAGGAACAATAGAGGGAGACCGGGCAACCCGAATTATCATCAGCAATGGCAGCAACCACAAATGGAGATGGGCCCACCTCCTTACCCCTACCAACAACCCCAGTATCCCTTCATGGGTTGGAACCCAGGATTTGTGCCCCCAGTCCACTTCCACAATCAATACAGACCGCCTTTTTTAGAGAGCGGCCGGAGAGGACGGGGCAAAAGGAGAGGCAACAACAGGGTCTCCTGGGCAGAGGACGACTCTGTGGCAAACCACACTCGCAGCAGCATTCAACAACCGGGAACGAGCGGAGTGTGAGCCTGGTTACTAATTTGTCCGAAAGAGTCTTGTCACCAATTGAGAGCCAGGTCTTAGAAAAAGGCCTAGGATTTGTTCCTACGGCAAGACCTGATAAGTTCAAACTTCATTGCGAACTTGCGGGATTTTTCCGCAAGCTGAAACTTAAAGCTTTCTTTGAAGGAAAAACAGACCCCAATGAATCTATTAGGAAGGGTGACACTGGGTTGAGACCAAATTCAACATTCACCCCTCCTCCATACTAAGTATGGGCGAATTTTGCGAATCTCGCGTTCGCGAATTTTGCAGATTTGCGAACTCGCAATCCGCAAAACCCGCAAATTCTCGCGAATTTGCAGATTTTTTTTTGTGTGTTCGCAAGGATTTCTGCCAGTTCGCGAGGGTTTCGTACCAGTTCGCAATTGCGAACGTACATTTCGGCTCGCAACGGTCGCGATTATGTTGTTTCTACGTCTGGTTCATCATCACAGGTTCCCAGCACCCTCTGTTTCACCACTGCCACCCTCTGTTACATCAATGCCACCCTCTGGTTCATCATCACTGTAGATTATGGGGGGGAAAAGCAAGCACACCAGCCCTGCTTCAACTGACATGAATTATTTTGGGGTTAGTTTATTAATGTGTCACTGTTTTAAAATTCCAGTCTGGCACCTGCTTCCTTATCTGTAATTTGCTTTCTGTTGCAGTGCATTTTTTTTTCCAGGACCTTTGTGGCCTACTTGTAGCTATTCTATGAGCCTGCTGTGAGGGTCAGAGCAGGGTCATACAATTGTTGCAACTAGCAACTGAATTCTGGAGGGGCCCCAGTCAGGAAGCACTACGGGAATTGTTACTAATGATGAGTTTGAACTCTTGCACCTGCCGAGTGCTTTCAGTTTTGCAAAACTCGTTTTACTGCAATTTCGTGGGATTTGCGGGGTGCGAACACTCGCGAGATCGGATTCGGCAACCGCGAATTTGTGCGAATATGCAATTTGTTTTTTTGCGGCGTGTTAGTTCGCAAGGTTTTGTGCGTTTTTGCGAGCCGCTTGTAGCGCAAGTGTGCGGCTCACCAGTACAGTTTCGCGAGTGTTCGCAAGGAAAATCTAGCGCGAACTTACCCGCGCGGTCGTGAACGGGCGCGGCCATCTTGTTTCTCATTCGTTGCTATGGTTCTGGGCATGGTCTTTGTATCCTCTCTAAATCTCTGCCATCCTTTGCTTGTTTGAAGTTTTTTTTGATCTATTTTACTTATTATCTATCCCTCTATTTTTCTAGCCCTATATTTTTGTGTTTACTGCTACTTTTGGTTAATTTTAAACTACTTTTTTAAACTCTTTTCTTTTCTTCTCTTCCCTATTCTATTTTCTTTATTCCTTTCCGCCCAGACCATGGTGAAGGGAGCCGGGAAGCATCCCGAGAAGGGGAAGGGTCCCGCACCCCGTGTCCGGCTCCCGTGCGGGCGTTTGAGGGGGGAGGAGGTCGTACCCAGGGAGATCTTTACCCCGGAGAAGGTGGGCCAACTCATTTTTTATGTTCAGTGCCGCCTCCCCAGGACCATCATGGGAGGCGGCAAGATCAGTGCCGGGTACGGGGTCCGGGAGTGCCGGAAGCGGTGGGAGAAGGTGTGCCAGGCCATTTACCACCACTCTCGGGTCTGGCCCACCTACAACCAGGCCACCCACCGCTGGACGGATGTCCTGACCCATGAGCGAGATCTGCTCGACCTCCTTGGCCTTGAGATCCCCGGGCTTGATGAGTAGTAGTAGCTATTTCTTTACTACTATGTTTTCTCCTGCTGTGTTATTATATTGCAAATTTTTGTTTTTTACCAAGAGCAATAATGCTGCTCATTACATTGTAGGTAAATTATATTTCAAAATCTTCTGTGCATTTCAGGTACACTGCTCTCCTTCTTCTCAGTAGTGTTGCTACTATGCTTATTTGTTTTAGATTTTGTGTTCATTTCATTGGCCTGTGAAATTATGTATGAGTGTAGTTTAAAGAACTGCGTAATGCTACACACTAAGGTTCAGATTTTTAATTACCGGCGCATCCCTGCAAAGTAGCAGGGATGCGCCAGTAATTGTGCGTCACGCCACCATCACCCATGGTGCGCCGTATTTACAATGCGGCGCCCCATGGGCCCAAAACGTCACCAAAGCGTTACGCATCTGTGCCGTAAAGGCGGCGCATTGCTGGAGTTGCGTCGCAATGATGGTGCAGCTCCATCAATGCTCTGGGGTGCCCTATCTCCCCAATGCTGCGTCAAGCCGTACATCTGCTTCAAGCAGGCGCAGGGTTTGAGTCACGCATCATTGTCCTCAAAGTGACTGATTGAAATCTTGTAGATTTCCCTCAGCCACTTTTAGGATGCGTTCCTGCGCAGGAACGCCCTCCCTTGCGCTGGAACGCCCCCTATTGGCGCAGGGCTTTACAACGTGATGCATCTCTCATATGTGTCACGTTGGTAATATACGCTGCACCATTGCGCCTCTTTTGTGCTGCCGCTGCATCACAAAAGTCACGCAACAATGGAGCAAAAGAGCCGCAAGGGGCTTCTAAATCAGCCCCTACAGACTCAAGTCCAGTCCTTCCTTTGTACACATGGCGATAAGAAGAAATAGTGGTGGTGGATTGATAGTTTGAGTATTTTAATGACTGGTTAATGTCGTAGGAAACTTTAGTGTTGTCGCTGATCTTCAATCACGATAGACTTTGGCTGTCACTTCGCATGCTGCGGACTGCTGCCTGCCAATCCTAGGCAAACCTTTTTAGTACTTTGTTTAGTGAGTTACATAAGGTAATTTCCAATTCGACGGTCCGCAAATCAAGCAATACTAAAGTAATAACGTAGTCGACCACATGAGATTGGTCAATAATATATCCTGTGGAGTAGTTGTCTATTTGCTATTTCGCAAAAATATTTTGTTAGTTCTTTTGAAATGTTTGATTTGGTTGACAAATATCATCCATGTTTTCTGTTTTTCTTTCTTTCATGTTGTACATCAGCTTCCCCCAGGGGCAAGAGGAGGACACAGGAGGAGGAGGAGGGTGCTGTTGACGATGCAGGCCAGGACCGGGCAGGCGAGGGCTCCTTTGCTGGCCCCAGTAAGTTTTAATTTTAATATAGAGTACTTATTTTTTCCTAGCGTTCCTCATTCGATTTTTTCTAAATCGTCTTTGATCTTCTTGTAGACAGGATCTAAATTCTTATCCTGCCTCGACTATGACTCCGTGTGGTATTACTAGATTATTCTTATTAGTCTGTCTGTGTAGCTAACTAAGATTGCACATTTGGCATTTCCATTGGACTCCCATTCTAGTCAGCAATAGCTCTATGCACTGAGTGCAGTCCGCTGGGATTGTCCATAATGTATTTTCAAGTATTCTAAATGTTTATGCTTTGACAATTGCCAACAATAAAAAGGTGAATGACCACCAAGAAAGAAGAAGATACTACTTTACTTTTGGTTTGGATAGGAGGACAATCCATTCTACTACTGTTGCAGGGACAAATCTGCACAAACAGAACTATGAACACTAAATAATGCATTGCTTAGCTTATCAATTATAATAGGTGCTGTTAGACTTTCCACATACCTCAGTGATAACAGACTTTGTAGTTGAACCCCCAATCTCCTTACTGACTAGATAGTGTGGCAGAGTCATTTAGCTCCCAAAGTCACCGATGGCAGAGGCACTGACTTATGCTTGCAAAAATTCCAAAACCTTTAGCTCATCCACTCTAGTCTGGAGGACCAAAAACCACAGAGTCTATTTGAGTTTAAAAGCTTTATTAAAAGTAAACACATTTATTGAAATCAAGTTTGTCATAAAAGTAAACGTTTAACTGGAAATGGAAAAGTGCTTAGTGCTGACGATTAATTGGACACATTTCTTGTGGTCGAGCCGAGCTCTCACCTGGTTTGAACTTGATCCTGCTCGTGTTCTTAGAAGTCAAGCTTCTGTCTGTTAGGAGAAAAAGTGGTGCGTGTTAAAAATAAAAAGCAAGCATTCATCAGTTGTGCCAAAAAGTGCAGCAAGACAACCGCCTTCCCTGGAAAAAGGGACATTTTTACTTTACAGTAGACAGTCACAAATTATGAAATTGTATACTGTTTTTTTCACATTTCTTTCTTCCTCCTAGACCAAATATTATATAGTAGTGAGTGGTGTATTCTAACATTATTAAATGTACTTTGTAGATGGAACATCTGGAGGCGGGGCCAGCGTCGAGGTGGTGGTGGCATTGGACGAGGACAACTCTGGGGAGGAGGCGGTGGAAGTGCCGGACAAATCTGTGGGGGATGACACGGTGATGGCGGGCAGAGGTAAGCTATACATTCCTTACTCATTTGAGATTGAAGACTGCAGAGTGTGCTTTCTGCACGGGTGTATTATAAATAAACCAGGTAGTAGCCTCCTCTAAATGTACTTCGACTTAGCTGTGAAGTTTTTGGCGAGAAGAATCCCAATCAGATCTGAGGTGAACTTGATGGAAGGGATGAACGAAAAGCGAAAGAAGGGTGTAAGTAAGTGTGGAAGGACGAGAAATGTAATGATGACTGGCAAAGAAGAATGATATGTGTTTGCTTGGTCCCCGAGGTGGCTGGGAAGGAAAGAATATGGTATGGTGCATGGCTGGGTGAATGATGAAGCAAGGATGGGTGTAAAGAGAACAGCCTGGGTGGGTAAAACAGAAACTGTATGTGTGCATATACTTTGAATGGATGGATGCCTGGATCATTCATGGTACTATCTGACTCTTAGATAGCATGTGTGTATCTAGAGAGAGTAGACGGTCACTGGATGAACTAAGTGTTACTTTGAAGAGCATGTAACACCGCACCCGCACGTCCGTTACAGTTTAGGAAAGGCAAGGAAAAGAAGTTGTAATTTTGTCCAAATACTACCATGAATAGTAGCAGTAGTTTGTATTGCAACTGCAAGCACAGCATATATCCGGTTATTACGGTGGACACTCCCTACCTCTATTAATAACTTTAGTTTAGTAGTAGTACGTCATTCATGTGTGGGGGTATCACTGTTCACTCAATAATAAGCAAAGCACCTAAAGTCATCCCATATGTCATCAAATACATCCCATGTGAAGTGATAGATAATCAGATTATTTAGCTTCTATATTTTCCTTTTCTAATACTCATTTGCACTGTAGGGTGAAAGGTAAATTAATTAAGCAGTAGCCCTTTTAACAGAGTATTCTCAGTGCCACCCGTAATAGAAAAGTAAGAGCTTCACCACCTGCATGTACTGGACCGGTACAGTAACGCAAGTCTGTCTCACTCACCATGGTGTGCATCTGTTTTTCTCGGGTGCAAGTTCACTGCGCTGGCATTATGCTGGCTTGCATAAGATAACGTACCAATTTTCCTAAACAAGAGAGAAGAAGAAGAATAAGACTGGTGTACTGTCATAGTCGACTGTAAAGGAAGTCCATAGTGCTTGTAGAATTTGTTCCTTAAAGTCCCACTAATGTTAGAGCAAGGATGAAGAAGTCGGAGGTTACATAGATACTGTCCTCAATAGTTATGTACTGTGCTTTCAATTTGCTACTTGTACTGTGACAACTTTCTGCTCAATCATTTTGTGTTAATCTTAAGGAGCATTGGTTACAGACTATGTCTTTCTTTCTTCATGTAGTTGCTCCTTCCAAATCCAAGACACCATCAAGGAGGAAGGAGCTGGCTCGAATGGCCCGGCAACGAAGGCTGGATGCCACTGTCGCTGAATATCGGCGGCTGGTGGCCCTGGAGGAGGAGGAGACGCAGTCTGGTACAACAACAACGTCCACGGGGACAGCTGCATCCTCCTACGTGCGGGCTGCCAGCCAGCGCAGTGCTCCAGCGCTACGGAGCCGGGCTACCAAAGCCAAACGCCAACGCCGAGCAGCAAAGACAGCAGCTGCCCCCCACAGGATTTGCAAGGCACACCGGCGCCGCTTATCCCTCAGACTGTCCTACCTGGAGCAGGAGGTCCTGAACTATAAGAACTTGGTGGAGGGCCTCCGCTTCGAACTTATATATTTACAACAAGGGGTGGTGAGGGACAGAGTCTCTGAATTAAGCAGAAAGCTCTCACCCAGTCAAGAGATCAGGGCTAGATCCAACACCGTTTTTTAGCTCACTGCACCATCCCAGTTTCAGAACCTGGCTGTATGCAAATTAGTCTGTTCCTGTCCCAGTGCATGATGGGAACAGGGCAAACCAAACTACAAAAGCCAATTCTTACACTGGGAAGGAAACAAGCTCCCGGGGACCGGTTTCTGGCATTACAGCCGTCTTCGGCCCGGTTTGCTTGAATACTGATGGTGCAATGAGCAAGGGTCTCACATCTGAGAATACCCTTCCACGCTTAGGGTGGACAAAAATATTTCCAACAAGGGGTGGTGAGGGACAGAGTCTCTGAATTAAGCAGAAAGCTCTCACCCAGTCAAGAGATCAGGGCTAGATCCAACACCGTTTTTTAGCTCACTGCACCATCCCAGTTTCAGAACCTGGCTGTATGCAAATTAGTCTGTTCCTGTCCCAGTGCATGATGGGAACAGGGCAAACCAAACTACAAAAGCCAATTCTTACACTGGGAAGGAAACAAGCTCCCGGGGACCGGTGTCTGGCATTACAGCCGTCTTCGGCCCGGTTTGCTTGAATCCTGATGGTGCAATGAGCAAGGGTCTCACATCTGAGAATACCCTTCCACGCTTAGGGTGGACAAAAATATTTACAACAAGGGGTGGTGAGGGACAGAGTCTCTGAATTAAGCAGAAAGCTCTCACCCAGTCAAGAGATCAGGGCTAGATCCAACACCGTTTTTTAGCTCACTGCACCATCCCAGTTTCAGAACCTGGCTGTATGCAAATTAGTCTGTTCCTGTCCCAGTGCATGATGGGAACAGGGCAAACCAAACTACAAAAGCCAATTCTTACACTTGGAAGGAAACAAGCTCCCGGGGACCGGTTTCTGGCATTACAGCCGTCTTCGGCCCGGTTTGCTTGAATCCTGATGGTGCAATGAGCAAGGGTCTCACATCTGAGAATACCCTTCCACGCTTAGGGTGGACAAAAATATTTACAACAAGGGGTGGTGAGGGACAGAGTCTCTGAATTAAGCAGAAAGCTCTCACCCAGTCAAGAGATCAGGGCTAGATCCAACACCGTTTTTTAGCTCACTGCACCATCCCAGTTTCAGAACCTGGCTGTATGCAAATTAGTCTGTTCCTGTCCCAGTGCATGATGGGAACAGGGCAAACCAAACTACAAAAGCCAATTCTTACACTGGGAAGGAAACAAGCTCCCGGGGACTGGTTTCTGGCATTACAGCCGTCTTCGGCCCGGTTTGCTTGAATCCTGATGGTGCAATGAGCAAGGGTCTCACATCTGAGAATACCCTTCCACGCTTAGGGTGGACAAAAATGAATCGTTTTTGGCCACTATAGGTGTGGCAGGGTATACTCAGACATGAGTCCCTTTCTCACTGCTCCATCAGGATTCAAGCAAGCCGGGCCGAAGACGGCTGAAATGCCAGAAACCGGTTCCCGGTAGCTTGTCTCCTTTCTGGTGAAGAATTGGCTTGGTAGTTTAGTCTGCCCTGTTCCCATGATGCACTGGGCCAGGGACAGACTGATTTGCATATAGCCAGGTTCTGAGCTGGGATGGGGCAGTGAGATAAATAACGGTGATGGATCAAGCCCTGATCTTTGGACTGGGTAAGAGTGGTCTGCTTAATTCAGACACTCTGTTTATCACCACCCCCTTTTCTGAATCGTTTTTGGCCACTATAGGTGTGGCAGGGTATACTCAGACATGAGTCCCTTTCTCACTGCTCCATCAGGATTCAAGCAAGCCGGGCCGAAGACGGCTGAAATGCCAGAAACCGGTCCCCGGTAGCTTGTCTCCTTTCTGGTGAAGAATTGGCTTGGTAGTTTAGTCTGCCCTGTTCCCATGATGCACTGGGCCAGGGACAGACTGATTTGCATATAGCCAGGTTCTGAGCTGGGATGGGGCAGTGAGATAAATAACGGTGATGGATCAAGCCCTGATCTTTGGACTGGGTAAGAGTGGTCTGCTTAATTCAGACACTCTGTTTATCACCACCCCCTTTTCTGAATCGTTTTTGGCCACTATAGGTGTGGCAGGGTATACTCAGACATGAGTCCCTTTCTCACTGCTCCATCAGGATTCAAGCAAGCCGGGCCGAAGACGGCTGAAATGCCAGAAACCGGTCCCCGGTAGCTTGTCTCCTTTCTGGTGAAGAATTGGCTTGGTAGTTTAGTCTGCCCTGTTCCCATGATGCACTGGGCCAGGGACAGACTGATTTGCATATAGCCAGGTTCTGAGCTGGGATGGGGCAGTGAGATAAATAACGGTGATGGATCAAGCCCTGATCTTTGGACTGGGTAAGAGTGGTCTGCTTAATTCAGACACTCTGTTTATCACCACCCCCTTTTCTGAATCGTTTTTGGCCACTATAGGTGTGGCAGGGTATACTCAGACATGAGTCCCTTTCTCACTGCTCCATCAGGATTCAAGCAAGCCGGGCCGAAGACGGCTGAAATGCCAGAAACCGGTCCCCGGTAGCTTGTCTCCTTTCTGGTGAAGAATTGGTTTGGTAGTTTAGTCTGCCCTGTTCCCATGATGCACTGGGCCAGGGACAGACTGATTTGCATATAGCCAGGTTCTGAGCTGGGATGGGGCAGTGAGATAAATAACGGTGATGGATCAAGCCCTGATCTTTGGACTGGGTAAGAGTGGTCTGCTTAATTCAGACACTCTGTTTATCACCACCCCCTTTTCTGAATCGTTTTTGGCCACTATAGGTGTGGCAGGGTATACTCAGACATGAGTCCCTTTCTCACTGCTCCATCAGGATTCAAGCAAGCCGGGCCGAAGACGGCTGAAATGCCAGAAACCGGTCCCCGGTAGCTTGTCTCCTTTCTGGTGAAGAATTGGCTTGGTAGTTTAGTCTGCCCTGTTCCCATGATGCACTGGGCCAGGGACAGACTGATTTGCATATAGCCAGGTTCTGAGCTGGGATGGGGCAGTGAGATAAATAACGGTGATGGATCAAGCCCTGATCTTTGGACTGGGTAAGACTAAGTGGTCTGCTTAATTCAGACACTCTGTTTATCACCACCCCCTTTTCTGAATCGTTTTTGGCCACTATAGGTGTGGCAGGGTATACTCAGACATGAGTCCCTTTCTCACTGCTCCATCAGGATTCAAGCAAGCCGGGCCGAAGACGGCTGAAATGCCAGAAACCGGTCCCCGGTAGCTTGTCTCCTTTCTGGTGAAGAATTGGCTTGGTAGTTTAGTCTGCCCTGTTCCCATGATGCACTGGGCCAGGGACAGACTGATTTGCATATAGCCAGGTTCTGAGCTGGGATGGGGCAGTGAGATAAATAACGGTGATGGATCAAGCTCTGATCTTTGGACTGGGTAAGAGTGGTCTGCTTAATTCAGACACTCTGTTTATCACCACCCCCTTTTCTGAATCCGCTTCGAACTTGCCACCCTCTGCAAGGAGCATGATGCCCTGGCTGCTAAAGCCAACAGCACCCTGCCATAGTGTCCCTTGCCCCTTTTTTAGAGACTTTTGGGGGGTGGAAATTGGGAGTTGGGTTTTTTGGGGACTTTTGAAGGACAATCGTTGGGGTTAGGGAGGGTCTTGCGGGAGATTATTTTGTTAGGGCTATAAAAATATACTTTTTGAAACTTTATCTGACCATACCTGTTTTTTACTGCTTTTGAGTCTGGTGGGTGGGGGTTTAACAGTAAGTTTGTTTTCCTGAATAGTCCTAGGACTTTAGTAGTACTACCGTCAATCTCTCATCTCTCCTAATACTCCATTATACTACCTCCAACCAAACGCCTATCTTACCTGTAATTTCTGTTTGCAAGTAGGGCTAGGCCCAGGGCTGGCTCCACGGGAAACAGCGAATAAGGTTGGCAATCCTGGGCGGATAAAATTTCCTCATAGCGGTGGTACTAGTGGTGTGACACAGTGGCAGTTGCATGCCTATGAAAAAAAAGAAAATGAAATCTGGTTTGTCCTCCTGAGCAATACAATGGTACAATAGAGAATATAGCAGATGACAGTACACTAGAACAGTGCCACATTGTAGCCTAACAAATGGTAAAGTATAACTACTAATTCGGTTGAAGTTCTTTGACATTAGCCATGGGTCTTTGTCAAGCAGAGTAAGAATATATCCTCGGATTTCTTCACCAGCCTGTTGGTATCACCTTATCCTCCCCAGCAAGTGTGTGGATTTGTTGCTGTAATTTAGTCACACATCAATCAAAACCACACCGCCCGGGGGAAGAGGGTTAGGGTTTGAAAAATGGATGGGTACGGGGTTTTTGGGAAAGGTTTTGTGAGACAAGAAAAAATAGCACAGCATGGACAAACAATTGTGAACATAAACAAATCTTTGGGTACAAACCTATCCATCAATCTTTGAAAGTGCATGCACTACTGCATGCATGTCAGTGAAAAGTAAGTAGTACTTTCGACAACTGTGGAAGAAAGAATGCGACAGTACAGCGCGTGTGTGGAAATATTGATAACTATACTCAAGATAAGGTCTCTGTTGCCAGATACCTGAGAGCCTTGCTGGTCACTATAAATCCATTCACAACACTCAATGGGGTTGGTCTGGAAGATATAGTAGATAGAAAAGGAGAAATTGCTCTTTTTCTAGGTGTCCCCTCACTCACCAGGGTTGCCCCTTGGTGACATGCTTCATCATTGGGGCCATCCCAGTCCTCTACGGGCTGGGGCGTGCTGCGACTTGCGAATTACGTAGGAGCACTTACAAATGACTATGTGTGGTGCAGATGTGATAGTGGAGTGGACTAAGTGATGTGTTAAAGGATCAATTTAGAAGCAGAGAGAGATCCAAGAAATGCAGTCACAGTCCTAGAAAACCACAATGGATACTGTATCTGTATGTTGTTGTAGTTGTCCGGTTGAATTTGGTAAGTAAGTTGCATGCAGAAAAAAATTCCTCTTATTAGCGGCACTCCTCCATTGCAGCTGACGCTTCGTCCATCGATGTTGGTCACCACCAGAAGACACCCTGTAAAAAAAGCACAGCATGGACAAACAATTGAACATAAACAAATCTTTGGGTACAAACCTATCCATCAATCTTTGAAAGTGCATGCACTACTGCATGCATGTCAGTGAAAAGTAAGTAGTACTTTCGACAACTGTGGAAGAAAGAATGCGACAGTACAGGGCGTGTGTGGAATTATTGATAACTATATTCAACATAAGGTCTCTGTTGCCAGATACCTGAGAGCCTTGCTGGTCACTATAAATCCATTCACAACACTCAATGGGGTTGGTCTGGAAGGTATAGTAGATAGAAAAGGAGAAATTGCTCTTTTTCTAGGTGTCCCCTCACTCACCAGGGTTGCCCCTTGGTGACATGCTTCATCATTGGGGCCATCCCAGTCCTCTACGGGCTGGGGCGTGCTGCGACTTGCGAATTACGTAGGAGCACTTACAAATGACTATGTGTGGTGCAGATGTGATAGTAGTGTGGACTAAGTGATGTGTTAAGGGATCAATTTAGAAGCAGTGAGAGATCCAAGAAATGCAGTCACAGTCATAGAAAAACACAATGGATACTGTATCTGTATGTTGTTGTAGTTGTCCTGTTGATTTTGGTAAGTAAGTTGCATGCAGAAAAAAATTCCTCTTATTAGCGGCACTCCTCCATTCCATCTGACGCTTCGTCCATCAATGTTGGTGACCAGAAGACACCCTGTCCACTGCCTGCCTGGCGGATGCTGAATTGCGGCTCATTAATGTGAAGCCTGACTCCATCCTTTTTTCCCCATTGCACAGACTGAAACCCGGCCTGTAATTATTCAACGAAAAACAGGAAGTGATATAATATTACAACACCACTGATAAATAAATATAAGGTATGTAGGCTGTGGAGTGCAAAAAGTCACACTTTGATTTTCCTAGTAGACAGTACAATATTTTTGACAGTGCGTACTCTGTCTGAGTCACCTTTTGAAGGATAAATAAGTATGGGCAAATTAATGTAGCGGATCTTTCCCCTCAAGCTAGGTGTACTGTAAACTGTGTTTTAGAACAAAATTAGATCTTGGCAGCAGTGTTCCCACCAGACCCTTACTAAAGCCAGTCGCAAAAATGTAGAAGACCCCCAATCAAATCGCAAAAAACGAGGCCTAGCAGAAAACTGGTGACAAAACGTACTTTGAAAGTAAAAGTAGGCCCAAATACCCCCTTACCCACCGTGGATTGCATTCAAACCACTTACAAGCAACCAAGCAAAAGTATCCATAGCCAGCATCGCTCCAAGACTCTAACACCCCCCCACCCAAACACATGCAATAGAAATACTGCTAACCCTAACGAACCCTAAGTTAAGAATAGTGGCAAAGGCTTTCTTTAACTATGCCAAATCCCCCCTTTCCCACCATGGATTTTCTTCAAATGACTTGCAACCAAAATTACACATTCTCACGAGTGCTCTAAGACCCCAGAACTCAGTTGCAAAAATCTAGAACACCCCGAAACACATGCAATCCTGCTGCTAGGGCTAACCCTAATGAACCCTAAGTGCCAAAAGGCTTTTCGGCGTGGATTTTGTCCCAACCACTTCTACCCGGTATTAGACCTTCCCAGGAATGGCCCAGGACCCGCCAACCCACCCGCCAAAAAGCATAACACCCCCAAACAGGCCAAAAGCAACATCTCCTACTTACAATATTTCTCGGCCTTCGGTCCAAACGTGCTGCGTAGCTAGGCCATAAGTCCGGTTTGCCACCACGGATTTCCTGAAAAGCAAATGCAATCAAGATTAGAGTGTCCCAGCAGTGCTCACAGACCCCTAAACTCACCCACAAACAGACGGAACCCCCCCTAAGAGCACCTCAAAGGCAAGCAAGTCAGCAAAAACACACAAAAAATTCCGCCTCGGATTTGGTCCAAACCACTTTTATCCGGTATTAGAGCTTCCCAGCAATGGCCCCAGAGCCGTCAACCCAGGAGAAAACGAGTAGAAGACCCCCAAACAGCCAAAGAGCAAAAGTACAAAAATGGGGACTTAGTCATTTTTTTCCAAATTTCCCAAATCACTCCGCGCGCGCTCTGCAGCTAGGCCCTAACTCCCCTCTGCCACCATGGATTTGCTTCAAACCTCTTGCAAAGTAAAGTATCCATAGCCAGCAGTGCTCCCAGACCCCGAAACCCACCCACAAACACCAGGAAGCCCCCCAAACAGGCCCCCAAATACGCTACATTGAGCAAAATGTCAGAAATAACAAAAAAAATCACCGTGGATTTTGTCCCAACCACTTCTACCCGGTATTAGACCTTCCCAGGAATGGACCAAGACCCACCAACCCACCCGCCAAAAAGCATAACACCCCCAAACAGGCCAAAAGCAACATCTCCTACTTACAATATTTCTCGGCCTTCGGTCCAAACGCGCTGCGTAGCTAGGCCATAAGTCCGGTTTGCCACCACGGATTTCCTGAAAAGCAAATGCAATCAAGATTAGAGTGTCCCAGCAGTGCTCACAGACCCCGAAACTCACCCACAAACAGACGGAACCCCACCTAAGAGCACCTCAAAGGCAAGCAAGTCAGCAAAAACACACAAAAATATCCGCCTCGGATTTGGTCCAAACCACTTTTATCCGGTATTAGAGCTTCCCAGCAATGGCCCCAGAGCCGTCAACTCACCTGCAAAGAGGTAGAACAACACCCCGACAAGTGCTGAGTCTTTCTTCTTTGGGCGTAAACCAGCTCTCTGCTTGGATGGAAATAGGAGTCTGGAGGAGGAGGATAGAGGAGCATGTTCTTCTGAACTTGTGAACCTGAGGAATGCAGACTGCGGCACCTTCAAATCAATTAGCAAACAAGTGAAGACAGTTCTGCTGATGGGCTTGTTTTTGTGATTATCTGATTAAAGTTTGAAATATATTAACTGTGCACAACAAAGAAAGACAGACACACAGGAATAAAAGTGAATAAGGACGAAAAAGAAAGTTATTGATTCGTTGTCTCATTTTCAGGGCTCGGTATCACGGTCCGTGAATAAGAATAAGGCTTCGTCATCATACTCTGCGAATTCAGGCAGGGTGAGGTCAGTGTCACCTAACAGAGAAGAAATTCCCTCATCTATGTTGCTGTCCACCTCGTCTTCATCCAGCGCGCTTTCTCGCACTCTGAAATCTGGTGGTATGAGGTGCTGATTCATCTTGATCATTGTTAACCTCTCCACATTTTTGGGCGAGAGGCGGCTCCATTTGGAAGTTACAAGGCCACCAGCAGCACTGAAAACACGTTCAGAAGACACACTTGCGAGTGGGCAAGACAAGTAGTTTAAAGCCAGGTTGGTGAGCTGTGGCCACAATTCTTTTTTCCCATGCCAATACGCCAATGGGTCAGCATTACCATAGACCTCTGTTGAGTCATTCAGATAGTCCTTGACCATCGAATCAAGGTTCTCCTCCAAGGTTCCTCCACTTTGCTTAGCTGTTGCTGTGACCTTTTGAGAACCAAACCCAAGCCGAGCTAGCCAATCCTCTTCAGCCTCCAATGTTACTGTTGTGTCTGGTGGTGCAGATGATCCGGTTGCTGGTCTCTTTAACGGCTGAGAGGTCACTTGTGCCGCAGCCACAGGTGCAGAAGTGGGTTGTTGTGACTGGGGATGGCCTGCTGATGCTGATGTACTGCCTTTTCCTTCAATTTGCTGCCGTTCTCTTTCAAACCTCTTGGCTGAGGAGGCTATCCACTGTTTGTACTTTGTAACATCTTCATCAGCAAAAGGAAAGAATGCTTGGCCTGCCAGCGCCTTTTTGTAGCGTGGATCCAGAATAGTAGCACAAATGTAATGCTGGTTTGAGTGGATCATTTTAAGACGTTCATCACCTTGTAGGTGCTCTAATAATTTCTCAGCCAGAACAAAAGGGTCTTGGTTTTTTTCATCTTTTTCAAACACAGAACACACCTCCTTCAGTTGGTGCTCCAGCATGTACAACAATGGGATAGCTTTTCCCAAATTACAGTCATCCTTGCTGACTGCACGCGTGAAGAACTCAAAAGGACGAAGCATGCGTGTCAGGCTTTTAACTATGTTCCATTGCGCCGCACCCATCCTCAGGTCCTCCTTCTGAGCTGTACCCTGTGTTATGAAATAGTGATCGAGTACCGTATACTGCTCATACAGATGCTCAAGCATGTAGAAGGTTGAGTTCCAACGTGTTACCACATCCTGGATGAGTGCTTTCACTGGCATTTGACGTTCATATAGCAGGCTCCTCAGATGATTCCGGGCCTTAAAAGAATGGCTGAAATGGTTGCACATTTTTCGGCAGGTCTCCACTACTCTGTACGCTGCACTGTCTTTATCATCCAAGAATTTTTTGACAACCAGGTTTATACAGTGCGCCAAACACGGCACTCTGAAATAGTCACCCAGCTGCATGGCCTTAACTATATTGGAGCCATTGTCCGTGGAAACATAACCAACCTTGCATTTTTTTGGGGACAGCCAGTCAAGGACCTTTGTGTTGAAGACTTCCAAAATGTTTTGTGCTGTGTGACGTTTCTCCAAACCAAACATGGCTAGTGTTGCATGTTTCCGAGCAGCTTTAAAAACAATGTCCGGGTCAACACCTGCGTTTAGCTTTGCTTTAGCCCCTGAAAAAGAGACCCAGTGTGCAGTGATGCACATGTAATCAGCGCCTGCGCCACTGGTCCACATGTCTGTTGTCAGATGTATAGTGTGAACAGCACTCTTCTGCAAAGCTGCCCCAATCACCTCTAGAACATCTTCATGTAGTGCTGGAACCGCAACTCGGGCAAAATAGAACCGGCTAGGAACCTTCCATTTAGGGCAGAGCGCTGCCACTAATTCTAGAAAACAAACCCCTTCTACAAAAGAAAAAGGGAGAAGGTCCAGAGCTAGCATTTTAACCAGCTTAGTGTTATACAGACGCGTCAGTGGGTGGTTGCGTTCATATTGCGCTTCTGTAAACAACATCTTTTTAATGTTGCCCTGGACCAAGGATTTACGGGATGATGATGATGATGATATCTTCGACCCAGTTACGCTCGCTGATGAACTTTTTCGCATTGGTGTCTCACTCTCTCCCACACTCTTAGTGTGGCTCACATGGGGTGTGCTGCTGACAGGGGTACTGGGTGTAAGTGAAGTGTTTGACACGTCTTCTTCCTCCTTGTCATCATCAGATGAAACATCAACGTTTTCATTACGTGCAATTCGGGCTTCCTTGATCGCCTGTAGGTGCGCAAACCATTGGACAGCGTGCTGTCTCTCAAGATGACCTCTCTGGCCTCCGGTACCATAGTTGGTACCAAACTTACCACGACTAACTCGAAGCTTACAAATGCTACAAATGGCTACGTTTTCCTTTTTTGGACAAACACTAAAGAAGTCCCAAACTGCAGACTTGAAATGTCTTTGGGGGCCGGAGGAGGCGGCGATACTGGTGGTGGTGGTCCTGCTGCTAATGCCAGATGAAGTGGAGGATGTGGATTGCCGAACTTCAGTATGTTTTGCACTTTCACCACCACTAATTGAGGTCGAGGTGGATGGAGGTCCCTTCTTGCGAGAAAGAAATATGGAAGCGGTAGGTGTTGGTGTACTAGTTAACTCCAAATCTAATGATTGTTGTGTTTCCATTTCCATTGCCTCCTCGTCGACATCATCATCACGCTCAGCAGCTTCTTGGGATAGGGTCAAAATGTCTCTTTGCTGCATGCCCGCTGGGGCTGCAGTGACCTTTATGATGACTGGCTCGTCGTCATCGTGAGAGGCTTCATCAGCAGCAGTATCCGTCACTTCTTGTTGAGCCTCATCACACTCCATAGCTATGAGTTTTTCGACGACCTTCCTTTTACGCTTAGGTACCTTTGTCAGATCATGGTGTGCCTCACTCTCAGACGGCAGTGGTGCTGGTTCCCAATTGGGATCCGTTTCATCAGAAGGAGGTGGGCTTGAAGAAGATGTAGACACCAACCTTGATCTTTTCCTTGCTAGGGATGTGGAAGACAATGAATGATCATCAGGAGGAGTGGCTTCCAATGATACCTCGGCTTGATTGTCGATTTCCTGATGTGCCCCTACTTCGGGAAGAACAACTATTGTGGGCACTTGTGACCCTCCATGCACCTCTGCTTGCGCATCTCCTTGCGCTGCCTCTCCTTCCACATGTACTTGGGCTTGTACTTGCACATGGTGTTGTTGCGGCTGTGGTTGTTCAACACTTGTCAGATGAGTTACAACAACCTGTGTTGATTCAGGGACATTGCTGCTACTTTCTTGCGATGAGCCAACATCACTGGTCGATGGTGATTGGAGAAGTACACTGACTGCCTCTGAAGCACTCAAGGGCTTTGACTTAAGTTGGCGTGGTGGTGGAGGCACTGAACCCAATGGAGCGGGGTGGTGCTGCTCCCAGCTTGGTCCCCAGCAGATCCTCCTGCTGCTGCAGGCGTACTTTTTTTTTTGCTCCCAAAAAACGCGGCGGCCGGCACACCAGCCTCCTTGGTAACTTGCTTCTTCTGCTCCTTACTAGCAACTTTCTTGCTAGAGGAGCTACGGAGACCTTTTTTTGGGGCCATCTTCTTCAGAGCAGGCCAGACAGCAGGCCGCAGTTGCATGAATTGTAGAGTTGTCTGAGGCCAGACGTGACGTCGCGTGACGTTATGCTGCTCACACACACCGCTGCAGGACTTCTTCCTGGCACTTGCGGTTCTCTTGAGTCTTGTGCACCTAAAAGCAATGGAAGACAGAGGAACATCAGTTCAGTTATACACCCCAAAAAAATCGAAAAAACAGAAAAATCAGCACAATCCCATGCCCTCCATGATGCTTAAATTCAAGACACCCCACAGAAAGACTAGGCACATGCAACACTTACTAGTCACTACCCCTGGTGAAAAGGCCACAACAACAGGCCCAAAAAACGAAAATCACAGAAAAATCAGCACAATCCCATGCCATGATCCAGCCCCTGCATGATGTTTAAATTCAAGACAACCCACAGAAAGACTAGGCACATGCACCACTCACTACCCCTGGGCCCTGGGCATAATGGATGAAAGCTAGGCAAAATGGGTGCAGGCCTGAGAACACTGCCTGCATTCAAAATGGCCCCCTCCATCACAGCACATGGCCAGGACCTGTAGCAGCACTCAAAATGGCCCCCAACCACATGGCCTGTCCATCCACAACAGGCCCAAAAAACGAAAATCACAGAAAAATCAGCACAATCCCATGCCATCCAGCCCCTCCATGATGTTTAAATTCAAGACAACCCACAGAAAGACTAGGCCCATGCACCACTCACTACCCAGGGTGAAAAGGCCACAACAGGCCAAAAAAACGAAAATCACAGAAAAATCAGCACAATCCCATGCCATCCCATGCCATCCAGCCCCTCCATGATGTTTAAATTCAAGACAACCCACAGAAAGACTAGGCACATGCACCACTCACTACCCCTGGGCCCTGGGCATAATGGATGAAAGCTAGGCAAAATGGGTGCAGGCCTGAGAACACTGCCTGCATTCAAAATGGCCCCTTCCATCACAGCACATGGCCAGGGCCTGTAGCAGCACTCAAAATGGCCCCCAACCACATGGCCTGTCCATCCACAACAGGCTGCCACAGAAAGACTAGGCCCATGCACCACTCACTACCCAGGGTGAAAAGGCCACAACAGGCCAAAAAAACGAAAATCACAGAAAAATCAGCACAATCCAATGCCATCCAGCCCCTCCATGATGTTTAAATTCAAGACAACCCACAGAAAGACTAGGCCCATGCACCACTCACTACCCAGGGTGAAAAGGCCACAACAGGCCAAAAAAACGAAAATCACAGAAAAATCAGCACAATCCCAAGCCATCCAGCCCCTCGATGATGTTTAAATTCAAAACACCCCACAGAAAGACTCAGTGCACCCACCACTGAGTACCCCTGGGCAAAAGGCCCCAAAACAGCCCAAAAATCGAAAATTCCAAAATTGTAGTTGCAGCAACTGTAATGCCCCAAACAAACTTACTTGTGAAATTTCTAATCCAAAAGTAATCCAAAGAAAGTCAAAAAGGCCTCAAATCCAAATATCCAGCAGCATCCACAAAAAGTAATCCTTCCAGCTCCAGATCCAAATGAAAAGTGACCAGGAGATGGACAAAGCACTGGGAGGAGCCTGCTGGACAGGAACAGGAAGTTGAAGACTGTGGGGCACTTCCTTTCTCCCACCCCCCCACCTCCCCAAAATGGACTCCTCGCAAAAAAAGTGCAGGCAAATGTCAACCTGAGGAGTTATTCAGATAAAAATCATCATTTCCAGAAGGTTTATGCTGCTTGCTGGTGGATTTCTTGTGCAGAATTGCAAATTTTATATTTTCGCGAGTGCGAGATTGTTGCTGCTCGCCGCATCTCCAAGCTCGCAATTGCGAAGTCCCGCAATACGTGATCACGGCGTACTCGCGTTGACAAACTCTCGCTGTGCAAGTTGGCAAGCCGCGATTACGTAATCGCGCTTGCCAAATTCTCGCGGGATCCCGCAGCAAGATCCAAAATGGCGCAGAAAAACAACTCGGCAAACGCTGAATGACGGTAAGTAAACGCCGCGCGCCGCAAAATTGTATCACCAAGAAAAAAGAAATCCGCTGCGTGCGAATTTGCGGATTTTGCAGGAAATTCGCAAATCTCCTGGATTGCGAATTTACCGAAAATCCGCAAAATCCGCGAGCGGAACGGATTTTCCGCCCATGCTGACTCCATACGCGGTACCAGCAGCTATCACCGCCTTTGAACAGGCAGTGTTCAAAGACCTAGAGTCCAGCCAGAACCCTAAAACGTTTAGCAATTTCACCACAGCTGAAGCACTTCAACTACTACAGAATGACTCCTCAATAACCATCAAGCCGGCGGACAAAGGCGGAGGAATTGTCATACAAAGTACCACTGATTATGACAAAACCTGTGAAGATATTTTAAGAGATAATAAGAACTACACTCCACTGATGACTGATCCCTCTGCTGCCCTTACTAAAAGGATCACCGCCCTGGTTAGAGAGGCTGAAGAAAGGGGACACCTCTCCAAAAATGAAGCAGAAGTTTTGAACACCAACAGCAACATCATTCCATACTTTTACACTTTGCCAAAGATGCATAAAAATCGTCTGCCACCACCTGGTCGTCCCATAGTATCAGGGATAGGCTCCCTTTTGGAGCCCCTGTCGCGTTTCTGTGACCAACTTAAAGCCACTAGTACAAGCAACCCCCTCTTATCTAAAAGACACAAAGAGCCTACTCCTTCTCCTCGCAGATATCACATTCGAAGAAAACACAGTCACTCTGGTGACTTTGGATGTGAAAAGTTAATACACGAGCATCCCCCAGGACGATACCATCAAAGTCCTGGGGAAGGCACTCAACTCAATTGAATGGGTATATCAAACACCTAAGGAGTTCATTATCGATTGTGCAACAATAGCACTCAAGGAGAATTTCTTCTCCTTCAAGGACAAGCTGTTCCTCCAATGCTCAGGGACTTCCATGGGCAGTACTTTTGCCCCTAGTGTGGCTGGGCTCTACGTGGCTGATTTTGAAGCTCAACACATCCTGCCACAAACCGCAGAATTTAGACCTTTAATGCTTTTATGGAAGCGCTACATCGACGACATCCTGCTTTTATGGACAGGCAGTGATGGTGACCTTTAGTCCTTCCTGTTGTGGATTAACACCCTTGACCACAACCTGAGGTTCACTAACACCACAAGCAAAACAGACATCGTCTTTCTTGAAGTAGCAATTTGGGTAACTGGCACCTGTCTAACCACAAAAACTCACCACAAGCCAACAGCTAAGAACAATCTATTAGAGTTCAGTAGTTTTCATCCCCGCCCCCTAAAGGAGAACCTCCCTTATGGACAGTACCTGAGGCTGAGACGAAATTGTAGCACAATAACTGACTTCAAGGTACAAGCCTCTGGTCTAACTGTTAAACTGAGAGAGAAGGGGTATCCATCCTCAACCCTTAGCAAAGGTTTTAAGAGAGCAAGAAATCAGCCGAGAGAAGCCCTGCTTGAAGGGAAAACCAACAGTCAAGAGCTGGTACCACTCACTTGTGTAACTACATTTAACGGTCTGTCGAACCACATGAAGAAAACAATAAACAAACATTGGAGCATCATAACATCAGCGAAGAAGGACTGGGAAAAACCTCTGTTTTCCTTCAAAAAGGGTCGTAGTCTAAAGGATGCTTTGGTTCATACTCGCCCAAAAGAGAAGACAAACCCAAAAATCCCTTCAGTTACGACGGCATGGGGTCTGCCTCCGATCATAGGGCACTACCCATGTTCAGATTGTAGCGTGTGCCATCTAACGGAGGCCTCGAAAACACTCTCATTGGAACAGGGTAAAATCTGGACACAGGCTGCACATACCAACTGCAATTCAATCAATGTGGTGTATCTAATTACATGCCCCTGTTCCTTACACTATGTTGGCATGACCACACGCAAAGTGAAACAGTGTATTTGTGAACACCGGAGTAATATAAGATGTAAAAAAGCAACTACAAAACTGAGCCGGCATTTTTTGGAGTCCAATCATACCACCAACGATATGAAATGGACTATAATCGAGACAATCACTGGCACCACAAATGTCGCTAGCAGGCTCTGTGAAAAGGAGCAGCGCTGAGTGTACCGCCTAGGTACCAACATCATTGAGCTCAATGATGATATTCCATGGAATACGGTTTTGGGCTCATATTCCCTGCCCTTTCACATAGACCTGTTCGCCATCTGCAGTACAGTCCTCCTCCAGCTCACTCTAAAACCTAGTGACTAAAACACCTTTAATATTTGTAAAATGTGTGACATGAGAGTTCTGCCCATGTGACTCTGTAAGTTTATTTTCCAAATAAGTGACAAAAACTTTTGAAGTACCTGTAAATTGTGTGATATCACAATCCCTCTCAGCACCTAGTATGCACACTTTAGAACTCGACCAGCATAGCATTGACTATTCCCATTTTGTGATCTACTCGAGTTCATCTGACTCCATCCTTCCCACCATCTGTATCCAATTAACATAAACACACATGCTGTCAGAACATTGCATTCATATCGATCTCGAAACACAGGCTTTGTTGCTGTTCTGTCTGTGTTTACGTTTTAGGAGCCCGCTCTCCTATTGGTTACAGAATTCAAGCCTCTCTGAGGAGACACACCGCGCCCGTCGCACCAGAGCGGCGCGCTCCTTGGCCTCGCTCCCGCTAGACCACGCCCACCGGGAAGAGCGCCGAGGCTGTAACACAAGCTTTTAAACTCATTTACCGGCCCCGCTCCCCATCGTCGGGGTCCGGTTTGAGGATATACTAGGTGTATAAGCGGGCTGCGAGTGCTGAGGGCGTGAGTAACTACACCAGGACGATCAGAAAAAAACTGCTTTATCGAGCTAAGTCTAACATTTCTGTGCATTTCTAGCCTTTTCTTTTCATTTTTAGGATGTGCCAGGGACGCTCCAACCCCCCTCCTGAGACCCATGGTGCAGTTAGCGCCATATTTTAAAGTGAGATATGTTGTTTTTCATGAAACCTTTCATTGGGGGTCACAGACCTTTGGTCCATTGATCCCTTGGAGCACTCATATCGTGTTTTAACCCCTTATCTAGCTATTTTGTGCTTTTCAATGTAAACACTTCTTTTCACTTCACTTCCCAGAGCTAGAGGTATCATCCCTATAGGGTGTGTGGATGGTGTTAATTCTAGCGTCTATCTTGGGAACACATTCAATGCCACTTATATGGAGCACCATGGACAAAAAACGTTATGGCACAGCTCTACAACTAATTGTTTGTATGTCTTGTGTGTTTGTTTGTTTTTTGTCCCACAGGTGCTTATACACTCCATAACTAGGAGTATTTTTGGAATGAGCATTCCGCTCTTCCAATTTTTTATGCACTTTATCACTTTTTATTAGTTTTTCACTTTCACGCCCCCAGGTTAGGGTGGACGATTAGAGAGTCCATACCGCCGGGGTTTATTTCTGTCCTGACGAATGCCTAGGAAAATTGAAACCATCCCTTAAGGCTGAAACATGTTGACTGATTTAATTCTGAATTAACCATCCATTACCTTTGGCACTAAATTCAGACACATAAACCTTTTACCTGTGTCCTAGGGATCATTTATTAAACTTTTTTGTAGATACCCTTTAGACACTTTTAATTTTAAGTTAACCTCACAACATGCCCATTTCACACAACCAGCTCCGCAGTCTTCTGGCGTCGCAGCACACCAAAGAGGCACTCAGCCTCTTTGGTGGGGCCCGATGATGAAGCATGACACTGACTAGGTCGGTGTGTGAGGGCTTTCTTCTCCACCCAAATAGGGTGTGAGTTCCACTAGTTGTTTCGCTCCATCTACGTGGCTTTTTGATACTTCAACCTCTCTTTTTTTGTTTATTTGCATTAAACCGGGGATCAAGAGAGTGTTCCTGAATTTCCCTGTCTCTCCCATTGTTATTTTGCAAGATATTTTTCCTCATTGCACCAGCCTTAGGTAGGCGCACCACTGTGGCGCAAACCCATGTTTAAAAGTCTTTGATGCCGCTGCCTTCCTTTACTTTTATTTTTTTTACAAAGCCCCCAAATTGAGATTTGTAAGTCCCAACTTTGATTTTGTATTGGGGTTGCTTCAAAAAAGGGACACAACCCCAACAAATATTGGTAAATCTGAGTTTTGGTATAGATCAGTTCTTTCAAGTAAGATCAGAGATTCGAAACAAATTGCATTTAAAAAATATTGACACACTCAATTAGCCTTCCGAGTCTGCACAAGTAGGTCTATATACCTTCGGTAGAATGTAAATTGTTGATAAATCAAGGCAGACTAAATCTGAACATCTAAATTTGTCGTACGTGACTAACCCCTTATCATACAGGGCTGTCATCCAATTATCAAGTTAGTAAGATACATTTGCATGTTGGAAGTAAAGTTACACATTGAACAGTCACATCATTTAACTCTTATCTTCTCATTACCTCTTTTATCAACTTCCTGTATCACAATCAGGAAACTCCAGGAAACACATTGCCTAGCTCGAGAGGTGGCAGAGTGAAAGCACAGGAACAGGAAACAAGCTCCATCATGGCTAGCCAGGTGACCTACAAGGAGAATTTAGTAAGAAAAGGGAAACTGAATTTTTCAGATATTTAATTTAAAATAGTGGTGAAGGCGTGTGCTTCAAACAATGATACAATGCTTGGAAAATCATCCTTATCAGTCCCTGTGAAGACAAAACTATTTAGCTAAGTAGCCAAGAAAGGAGAATTGCTGTAGATGGGAGGCAATTCAACACTTAGAAAATAAGAAAGCACACACGCAATATGAAGTCTTGTACTCATGGACTTCATTTATGGGTCGGCAGGGGTTACAGCTGCGACCCCTGGCAATGCATTTGCAACCCCTTGCCTCAGAGGTGTAAATATCAGTGCCAGGAACTCAGTATGAGCTCATCCTTATGAACATTGGTTAGGGCTCCAATCTCCTTGTTTTTTTCTCCATTTTTAATCACTCTATTAGTGAATAACAATATTCACTATAAGTAAGTAACAAATGCTTTAAATGTATATTGTGCCCATGCATGCAGAGTGTTTTATGTGCGAGCAAGTATGTCTGAGTGATTGTGATTATATATGTAAGCTTGTATCTGTGTGTGGGTGCACAGTAAGGTCAAATGGCGTGTGATGTCACTTCTGTTACCCGCTTTATTCATCACCTCCTTAACCCATCTCAGAAGCCATTGACCCCCAGTTGTCAGAGTACCACATCTTGCTCCCCAACCATACAGACTTGCATCCAATACTATCACCATCTCTGGATCCTCCCCAAATATTGCTCTCCCATTCCAAGCTTCCTCGCTCAACAACCACCATTCCAACTCCTCCTGAGTCTCCTGATTCATCCTCACTTTCTGAGAATACTTTTCTCTCTATCTTAAATGATACGCCTTCAGCCTTTGTAGCGCCCTGTAGTGTAGTGGCATTGAAAAAATCACTTGAATTGACATTGAGAGCAGTTCAAGCAACCTTGCCAACTGGCGCAAACTTAGCCAATCTGCATTTCTCACTCCCTTCACTTCTCTGCAAATCTTCTTCACTTTCTCCATAGGCAATTTTAAGACACATTCCAAGGTCTAAACTTGAAAACATAAAAATTGCATCTCCTGAGCTGGCTCCACACACTTTTCTCTCTGTTCACAATGAAACCCAAGTCTTCCAAAACTTTCACTTCAAACTCCGTCTGCTCCAAAGCCAAACATCTCTCCTCCACCATAATCAGAACATCGTCCAGGTACACTATTAACCGAATACCCCTGGACCTTAACCAACCCACAACCGGTCTTATCACCTTGGTAAAGCACTACGGAGCTGATGTCAGACCAAACGGGAGACGTTTGAATCACCATCGCCTGCTGTTCCACCTGAATTGGAGATAATCCCTGTGCCACACACACACACACTGTAACCGTCAGATATGCATCCTTCAGATCTAACTGGGTCATCCAATCTTCCTTTCTTAATAGATCTCTCAGTGTATCTATGTCCTCCATTTTGAAGTGGTTGTAACACGCCCAGTCATTTAGCTCTCTTAAATTTATCACCGGCCTCACACCTTTGTCCTTTTTTCCAGCAGAAATACATTGACTTTGACTTGTGTCTACTGCAGGAAACCTGGGCAGTACAATGTGTCCACAGGGTAGGTTTCACTACTTAAAGTATCAAAGCCAAACGAGTTTCAACTGGCCGTCCAGTGGGTGGTCTCATAATTTGGGTTAAAAATTCATTAGTCTGTAAAATTAAGCTCTTACACCTTGACCTAGACAAAATACTTGGGCTGAAACTATCTTATGGTAAGAGGAATATGCAAGTCAAACTATTTAACATCTATAACCGGTTTAGTAGTCCCAACAGACCATCAGGGACTATAACTGCACTGTCTAATTACCTGGAATCAGCCCTGAGGAACCACTGGCTGATAATCGCTGGTGATTTTAATACAACGTTTGATCCTGTTGATTATATACAGGACCTTATCCCAGATGGGGATCAAGCTAGGGGGATCACTAAACTTCAGATACCATCTATTAAGAAATGCTCAAGGGTGGGGCAACAGGTCTTATCTTTTACTATCACATTTGGGATCAGAGTCAATCCTCTTCTCCGCTATTCGCACAGAAAGGCTCAAAGGTGCAATGCCTTCCCCTGAGTCCATTACTAAAGTTATGGTCCCCCTTGTCAAAAAGAGGTTTTGGGGCGTAATGGACATGGAGAGTTTAAACTGTATTGCACATGGCACTTTAACCAAAAGGCTTTTGCACTTTAAAGGAGGTTTTGACTTTGAGATGTTTTTAGATGATATCGAACCACCCCAGGTTTGTGCGATGTATATCCAATTTAGATATGGAACAGTCCCTCTGAATGCCGAAAGTAGTTCTTAGGGGAATGTGCTTATCAATCCATTGTGTCCTTTTTGTCATATTTCTCCCGAGAGTATTGAGCACTTTCTAGTCTGCTGCCCTTTTTATGCTGCTCTCAGAAAAATGTAGATAGCCCCTGTTTGTCGTATTTTATCTTTTAATCGTCTTACGGAAGCGTTACGCCTATTTAGGATAGACACTACAAGCTGGTTAGTGTTTGCAATCGCGAGGCTCTTGTTATATACCTGGTGGAAAAGGTCTAAACAGGGCAAATTGTCTTCTGAACACTAGTTATTATTTTTTTTTCCTTAGCATAATACTGACAGAGGGCACGCTGTTTTACATTCTTGTTCTTAAAAATGGAAGATTTATCAGTTTGTCGTATTTCATTGTTTATAACATGTATTTTAATGTATTTTAATTGCTTTACTTTAATGTACTGATTTTATATATGGTAAATGATCATATTTTTGATCAAATAAAAGACTTATATTGCTTACAAAACAGCCTGGTACTTCCTTCGCAACCTCTATTGCACCTTTTTCCGCAAAGCCTTTACCTCCTGAAACACGAACTCTTCCAGAGCCTTTGCAAATCTCAGCAAGCTCGGGCACTTCCCCTGTACTGGAACTTCCATGAAATCTATACGATATCCCTTTACCGTTTCCAAGACCCATGGATCCTGTGTTATTTCTCTCCATCTTAAAACAAACTGGGCTAATCTGCCTCCCAATTTTACACGTGCAGAAATAGGGTCTTTGCAACATCTTACCTGAAGAACCTCTTCCTCTCTTTTCCGAACACATCCCACAGGATCTCGTCCTATGTTTCTGTGGGAAGAACCCACCCTGTTCTGATCCGTAGTTGAAACCATATCCATATCTGTAACCGTAGGGTCTGAATCCACTCATAAAAGAACCTCAAGTGATTCCGTGCCAACAGCCAGGAAATCATCCTGCATCCTCCTGGCTGCACCAAAATCCTTTCTTCTATACTTTTGTGCCTTTTACAAAGAATTGAAGGTACCCATGTACCTTGGCATGTCCCTGTCAAACTCTTCACCAAAGAGCATACCTTCACTCCGCTCGCCAAACTCTTTACTGGCTACCTCAGCCAATTCCGTGTCAATCTTCATCAATTTGCTCTTGCGCTCTCAATGCACAATACTGCATTTGTGTTTCCCAACAGGCAAATAGCCCTTTGCACCCATTGGCGCAACTCTTCAATAACCACTCCTGTGTTATTTTTATGTGCCTCCTCACACATGTCAAACACCTTTGAGAGGGGCCCAAGCACATCAAGCAACCTGTCTTGAGATCCCTTTAGACCCTTATCCAAGTCCTTCCTAGGGTCGCTGCCAGAATTATTGAGAAAACTCATCATTTTAGGGTCTAACCCAGGAGTGTAAGCTGCCTTGTTCTCTAAACTCGGCCTCTGACACTTGCATCTAAGCTGAGTCCACACCTCCTTAGGGAGAAGTCCCTTCGAATCTGATAATATATATATATATTTAGCCACATGTTCTGCTGGAGTCCATTGTGGCAATAAAGGATGTGGAATCAGCAAAGGGTCAAACATTTCCTTCCCAAGAGGATCAACAAAATCGGCCAACTCTAACTTAATTTTCCTGTCATCCACCTTTCTCCTCTTCGGCACAATCTCCCCATCATCCCAGTCTTCAAAACTTGTTGAGCATGTTAGCTCTACATCTCCACTTGCAGAAGAGGTATTACATGCCACCACAATGTGGCTTCTCTTCCTTGCCTTTATAGCATTCCCTTTAGCCTTTATAGCATTCCTTTCTTCCTGATCCTTACGTTCAGATCCTTTAACCATTTTTCCCCAATTGACCTCTGATTGAACCGATAATCCTACATTCAGTCAGCTGGTCGATCTAATTCCCAAAACATGGCATTCCTCATTTCTTGTTTAAAACATATTTTCTACCCAATCTCTTAAAATGGCATCCGCATGCTACATAATGCGGTCAGCGGCTCCATTTTTCCCAAAAAACAATCTCCTCTGAGAGTTCAAATATAAATGTTCTGCTCTCGCCGAGGACAAACGCTTATCCCACGAAGATGCAGATGGACCGCACGCGAGCTAGGCGCATTAAATCGAATGCTCTGCTCTGCTTGGGTGCTTACTGCCTCGCTCTCCCATGCGCATCTCCAACTGACAAATACAATGGTAGGACCCGATCTCCTTCCCAATACAATTCAAACGGCACAAAACACTTCAGTTATCACTCGTAACTGTAGTGCTCCAAACAATTAAAAAATTGTAATTAAAATCCTTCCATCTTGGCATACTCAAGTAGATACCTTAAAACTCACAATTTTCATTCCTATAACATTAAGCTCACAAATTATTTACTTTAAGTAAAACTCATCCTGCTTAACTCAGCTTAATACTAATAATTCAATTTAATAAATACTATATTCTCACACATATATTAAGGACATTAAAAAGGATGTACTTATCTGTGTATGAGCAGCAACAACGAAGCAAGATGGCTGCCTGAGAATGGATTATATGCATGTTCTCTGTTCTAGAGTTCATTGGTGTTCTAATTCTAAGTTTTCAGTTGCTGCTGTGTATGAGGAGCAATAAAGGATTATTGCATAATATTGGCCTCCGGGCCTTGCCATAAAATTGAATTGAGGAATCTCTGGGAAGATTATGCATTCACCAAAAATATCATTACTAAAATTAGGTAACTTTGTCTCTCCACACATTCATGTGGAATAATGAACGGTGATCACATCTGCTGCTTCATTTCCACATTAATGTTCATGCTGAACAAAAATTTCAACCTCCAAACCCACATAGGCTTGTAAGCCAAAAGAGCACAATTTCAAATAAGAGTGACCTTTTCTTCATGATGAAGACTTTAAACGAGTGGTTCATTCTCTATCGCTATCCCTATCCTTATTAGTCTATGATAAATCCCTGCTTACTGGAATTCCCAAGTTACATCCCGCTCCCTTTAACATAATCCACGCTGCAGCCTGATTGGTGTCTGGTACCAGTTAGTGTGATTGCACACCAATTCTGATTTGGCTGGTGATCGAAGACAATAGCATGCTTATACTTGCTTGCCTCATCCATTAAACTATGATTTCTGACACTCTAAGTTAGTAAACACTGAGGGCCTGATTCACAAAGGGCCTCCACGCACGTGGTAGAGACTCCACAGCCGTGGGGGGCTGCCGGGGAGAGCAGTGTCTCCACAATGATAATTCTCATTGTGGAGATTCTGTCCCAAGTGCCAAGACCCCACCATGACTGCAGTGCCTCTGCCATGAATGAAGAGGCATTTGTGATTCAGTTCCTTAGGCTGGGGCTCTGAGGCAAATGCCAAAAGAACAATTGATGGACAGAATGCAGAATAATGTCATACATTCACCCCAGTACAGAGATGTGGGCCTAAATCCACTGCTCACCATGCCAATGCCATTCCAGTTTGGACCCAGCCATATGCAAATCAGTCTTGACCCTGCGCCCAATGGGAACAGTCCAGCCCGAACTTCTAGGCCAGGACCTCCCTGGACTGGAAACAGGCATCCGGTCCGAGGGTGCTTGTTTCCGGTTCAGGGGACACCTGGCTTGGCAGTTCGGACTGGACTGTTCCCATGAGCCACAGGGTCAAGACTGATATACATATAGCTGGGTCCGAACTGAGGTGGCGAAGTGAGCTAAAGAATGATGATGGTTTCAACCCAGATCTGTGACTGGGGGTGTGTCTGAAAATGTTCAGCGCTAGGTCTATCATCTCCTTGCGTTTAGGACTCTAAGGCAGGCAATGGAAGCTAGCAATTCAGACACCCTTCTGCTTGACCTCCCTATCTGCAGAAAGGAAATGAGTCTCAAGGACTCCTTCACTGTGAGTGCACCAAAGTTGTGACTCTCCTTCCTATCTGCTATTAGAAATAATTGCTCAATGAAGTCTCCAAAATGAAAATGAAACAGATTCCCCCATTCATCAACGCTTCCTAGTGCGATGGGGCACACAACTTTTCAAGAATATTTTAATATTTCACGCTATGTTAGGGGCTTATATATATATATATTATATATATATATATATTCACTGAAAAAACCATAGGTTTGACACATGTTATAGTTAGCTGGAAATTTTACTGACATAAAACCAATGAAATTCCACGTTATAGTTAGTTGGACTCACTATAACTTGCGCGTGCAATGCACTGCTGATGACGTCACATATTACATCACTCATGACATGGTCAGTGACATCACTCATGACATCACTGATGACACCATCCAGTGAATATGTCTCTTTCTGAAAAATAAATATTAGTGAGTAATGTTTAAATATTTAAATATATATATTAGTGTTTCACTTTGTGTATAAGTGGCTACATGTGTTGGTAAGTAGCTACATGCGTATGTATATGGGTTATTAGATGTTTCTCTTAGTATCAGTATGAGTGTCTATATGGTTTGGTGGGGGTATTACTTAGCACATAGATGCATGAGTGACTGACTCTCTGTTTGTATGTGTTTTGAAGACAGCATATGTGCAGGACTGTATGGGTGGATGAGTGTGTATATGTGTTTGTTAGTGAGTGAATGACTGTCTCACTAGTGTCTTTATCAGTAACGACATATGTTTTAATCTAGTATATGTGAATATTGATGTATATAAGTGAGTATATGTGAGAGTAAGAGATTGAAAGAGTTCCTGTTTAAATAAGTATGTGTTTCTATAACTGATTGTTTAAGAGAATAAATATGTGTAATTTTCAATAGAAGTAAGGTGGAAGTGTGTGTATAACTCTATATTCAAATAAATGGATGTTCAATAGTTTATTTGCACGTGTGAGTATGTCTGTGAGTAACTTTTCGATGATTGTCGGTGTGTAACAGGATGTATAGGTGTATCATTTCATATGATGAGTGAGTATATGTATGAGTGGATGTGTATATAGATGGTGGAATTACTGAATTACTTGTTGTAACTGATATGGGTATCTGCATTTTTTTTAAAATTTCAGTTTCTATTTTTGAATATGTGTTTCAAGGGTTACATTACAGTGAAAGGAGGTCTGTCACTATGTCACAAGGATGGTGTCATCAGTGATGTCACTGACCATGTCATGAGTGATGTAATATGTGACGTCATCAGCAGTGCATTGCACGCGCAAGTTATAGTGAGTCCAACTAACTATAACGTGGAATTTCATTGGTTTTATGTCAGTAAAATTTCCAGCTAACTATAACATGTGTCAAACCTATGGTTTTTTCAGTGAATTTCATAGGTTTTTTAAATGCTACTTCCTAACTATAACGTGTGTAAAACCTATGGTTTTTTCTGTGAATTTCATTGGTTTTTAAAATGCTAATTCAGAAAAATGTCGTGTATGCAACCTATACTTTTGGCAATAAAGTTCTGGCAATATTTTTTTCGAAAACAAGCTGTTTTCTTCACTGTTCAAGTTGCATGGAGACTCCTTGTAAAGCAATACAGAATTCGAAAGTCTGTACCTTGCCTTTTTTTAAACACATTAAAATTTGTCTGTAAATAAAAATAGCCTTACTAAACTTTCGTGCGCGACCCGGTGTGGGCACTCTCGGCAACAGTTGTCAATAAAATGGATATCGCATTTCCAGGCTTTCGTGCGCGACCGAGTGCGCGCACACGCCTATATGTTTCGTGAAAACCTTGCGATTTGAACTTATTGAATTTCTTCATACACCCCTCAAAGAACTTATAGTACGTCAAAGAGACTGTACCTAGACTTCTTTTTTATTCTTATGAAACTTTTCAGTAAATGGAGCCGAATGTCTTTTTAAACTTTCGTGCATTACCGGATGTACACACCTTGGTATTTTTTTTAGAAATATAAAACGTTTCATACTTTAACAATTGTGTGCTTAAATCCAGCTCAGAAGATATACAAAATCAGGATGGTAGTTGGTTCAACCCAGACCGTTTATTAGAGGTAGATCGTCCGACTCCACCGGAAGACACCCCTAATAAAAAAGACATATATATAAAATGCGGACTAGCCGCTGTATCGTGCTAGCAAACTATAACATATAAATCGTTAGAAAAAACAAAAGGAATCGAGCAAAATCAGTAGGCCACTGATGAGATCTTTTTTTGACCTCGCTAAAATAGAAAAATTAGGAACAACCCCTCATGAGAAATATGAAACTAGTGAGAGAAACCGAGCTCGACGCCATGATGGCTGCAAGACAGCTCGGCTCCGCCGCCCACCCCACCCAAAATAACGACAAATATTATAAAGATACACAACACACCAGCAAAGTAACAGGGTAAAACGTTTTATTAAATAACTATTTACATGGCAGCCTACTGCAACATGAAAACAACACTTTCAATTGGTTCTTAATAGTTTCAATTCTGGAATTTACACGCAGCACTCCACCCACTTCCCTCACTATCTTTTCTACTCTCAAGAGACAACAACGTCCTACATCTTTCGGAAGACTTTGGTGAAATGGCTACCGTATCTCATTCATCTTCCGAATCTGACCAAAATGAACGACTACCTTTAATAAGAAAAAATAAATCTTTCATCTGGCAATTTTTCACTTATCCTGAAGATCAAAAGAAACCGAATGCACCAAAAATAACCTGCACGATATGTGACTTGGTTCTCTCAAGAAGAAATCCAGCAAAAAAATATTTCTTTTCCATACATACCATAGTGCGACATGTCAAACAAGTGCACCCTCCGCAATTTGCAGAGGCAACGACAAGAGCCCTGGCCACGCTATTACCATTAGAGGTGGCCAGCACATCTTCTGATCGACGACCTGTATCTCCATGGAGTGCAGAGATGGACTTCAGATATTTAACTATATATGGTCTATAACCTATGGTTTTTTCAGTGATTTTCTTTGGTTTTTTAATAGCAAATATCAAAACCTTTTTTGTGGAAAATGACTAAAATTAGGTATACATAAGCGGCGTTCATTTATGTTCACCACAGCCATTGTTAAAAGTAAAGTGAAAGTCGCGAAACAGTGGCCACGCCATCTAGTCCCTTTTAGGCCCCATCATGCACGTAAGTAACAGCCATTTTCTGTGTCATGGCCTCTCTGCCCACTGCCAATAGCCTATGATTGTTCGAAATTGGTTCTCTTTGGGTCATTCTCTGTTCACAAATAAGCATAAAGTCGCAATACTCTATTTAGTTTTTGCAGATAGTGAAGGATAGGTAGTGCACACTTTTGTCCCCTTTGTAACCCGTCATGCCTATCTCTGCCCCGTTTGTTGGTAGTTGGTTCAACCCGGACCGTTTATTAGAGGTAGATCGTCCGACTCCACCGGAGGACCCCCCTAATAAAAAGGACATATATATAAAATGCGGACTATCCGCTGTATCGTGCTAGCAAACTATAACATATAAATCGTTAGAAAAAACATGAAACTAGAGAGAGGAACCGAGCTCGACGCCATGATGGCTGCAAGACAGCTCGGCTCCGCCACCCACCCCGCCCAAAATAACGACAAACACTATGCAAATATTATAAATATATACAACACACCAGCAAAGTAACAGGATAAAACGTTTTATTAAATAACTATTTACATGGAACCTACTGCAACATGAAAACAACACTTCTAATTGCTTCTTAGTAGTTTCAATTCTGAAATTGAACACCCAGTACATCCAGAGGTCATGTCCGACAAGTTGTGTGGGGGGATGCCTTGCTAATGCCGCCACCCCCACCACCTTCTGTAGGAAGGACTCTGGATATCCTTGGTCCCTGAGAGGCTTCGATGTCCCTGCCTTGCACAAATGTCATAAGTTCTGGATGTTGAGAGCCATACTTCAGGGTCCGACAAGTTGTGTGGGGGGATGCCTTGCTAATGCCGCCACCCCCACCACCTTCTGTAGGAAGGACTCTCGATATACTTGGTCCCTGAGAGGCTTCGATGTCCCTGCCTTGCACAAATGTCATAAGTTCTGAATGTTGAGTGCCATACTTCAGGGTCCAAGAAACGCGGACTCGGAGGGGGCGCTTGGCTCCTGCCCCCTCCCCAAGTCTTGTTCCCCTGGTATGGCCTAAGATCGCCCCTGACATAGGTGGCCGGCTCCCGGGGTCAGGCGGAACTTCTTGCCTTTTGATGCCTCTTCCATTCTGGACCTTGTCCCACAATCCGTTTGACCTGAAGACACGTCCTGCGGTGCCCTGGTCCAACCATCACATTTACACCATCTCACCTGCCATCCGGCTGAATTGCACCCACTCTTCCGATACAGCGACAGGCGGCTGCCACGGAGCTCAGGAAATGGCGGTCGGCTCCACAGACTTGGGCCTGGCCTGCAAGGATGGCTCTGGGCAACCCTGGAACTCGGACGCTTGACTGCTAGGGCATGAGCCCCATTCCCAAAAGCGTCCCGTCAGCCTTGAAGATTCTACAAGAGTCACTGAGGCCCCCGACTCCTGCAGACTTCCGGTGGGGAGCGACTGCCATGATTGCTTGCGGAATGGCCACGACGTAGCCACGGGGTGCTCTCATGCTGAAGCCAGCTTCAGTCTGAAACATCCAGAAACACTGTAGACTACCAATTCGATCAGTTCCGGTGGAGCCCCAACGACGTATCGCGTTCTTGCGTAATCCGTCATATGACGCGCCGCGTTAGCGCACCCGGAAGTGCTCCGGTGAGCGAGGCGCGAAGCGCAGCTTCCCGGAAGCAATGCGGAGCGCGTAACGTAAGCAATTACATTTCAGTTGGTTCTCCCTCACAATATTTTCAATGTCACATAAAAGTCACCCATCACCCACTGCCATCTCTGGCTGTTTCCATGGTAACACCTCATTCTGCACCTGGCTGAAGGCACAGGTCAAAAGTTCATATCTCAACGTTCTACAGCAAAGTAACAACACTGTTTTCCCTCCAGAAACACCTGCCAATCCACAGCTCTGTTACATGTCTTTTTTTTTCACACCCAATAGTACTTTTCGTTTAACATAAACATTAACATGCAACGTACTGTTCAATCTCCACTTCTTACAAGCAACCAATCATTTTTATTTTTTAAACCACACCCAGCCTCTTCCTTTTTCTTTATTTAGAATTTCAACTTCTAACTACCATTCCACTTCCAGAACCGATCGGAGGACGACTACAAATCCCTTGAAAATGAAGGTCTGGCTAATAGGACACAGTTATATTCACTGGAGTGAAAAATATGCAGTAAGCAGACGAATTTGCAACCTCAGCTTACCAAATGTACACATAACATGGATTTCCAAAAGAGGATTGAAATGTCACCAATTGATTCCATTGGTGAAAACTTTTATGCATCTCGCAGAACCAGACCTTATAATTGTGCACTGTGGTGGGAACGATCTAGGCACAATCACTGGGGTAGGTCTGGAAATGCTTCTAAAAGACACCTTTCGACAATTGATGACACTTTTTCCTCGATCTGCCTTGGTATATTCCAATATATGCCAAAGACAGAAATGGAATTGGTCCAATCACCATTGTGCACAATTTGAGAAAGCAAGGAGACATGTAAATAAATCTGTTTCTGCGTTCCTCAGAGATTATAGCATGGGTTCTATTTACCACAACAACTTGCGTTACCACATGCAAGACGTCTATAGGAGAGACGGTGTTCATTTCACGAATGAGGGAAACAGAATCTTCCTCTGCAACATCAGGCTCTGCATCGGTACTTACTTATAAATGCAGAAAACACTCAATTAACACAATGGCTCTTTTCAGAGCCACCTTATATCTAAGCACTCAAACTTCTGATTTATCTCCATTTTCACACTCTTGTAAAAAGGTGTGCGCGACCGAGTGCGCGCACCACGCAACTTTAAAAAAAAAATATATATATATATATATTTTCGCCTTTAAGGGCCTTACTGCACACCCTGAGAAAACCTACGCAGCAAAACAATCTCTACCTTCTCCCCTTTCCATATTCCAACGCTTTGAAATCAAAAATATATTTACTCGCAATGACAAAATGGCGGTCAACACTTCCTGATTTCCTTCTAATCGAACGTTAACAGACGTCACGCAACAAAATTCCGCTTGCGCGCGCAGCCGTTTGGGTGCGCGCACATGTGCGCGCGTATAGATATATAATTGACTTTAACTTTAATTTCCTCAGCAACTACTGAACGGATTTACACCATTCCAAAAAAAGCGTAATCTGCGAGCCGGACTGTACAGTTTTGCCAAATTTCTTATAAATCCATTCACCCGTTCAACCTGTAGCCGAGTCTAAAGGTCCCATGGAAAATAACATGGAGAAAACACGTTTTGGGACCCCCCTTTTATCTCAGCCCCCACTTGACCAATCCCCCCCCCAAACTTTTAGGGAAGGAGCGCAGCGGACCGAGCCATCTTCTTTGAGAAATTTGCTAAGATTCTTCAACCAGGGCCAAAGTTATTCCAAATAGAATGTTGAGGATTTCCTATGGAAACTAGGTCCTAACTATAACTACCTACTGGCGACCGCCAGTAGGTAATATATATACATATATATATATATATATATATATATATATATATATATATATATATATATATATATATATATATATATATGAACTACGTGACTCCTCTGGATTTCTCGGTGTTTCCAGCGCCTGCTCAGCACACCAGCAAACAGAAGGGAGACGGACCACGTAACATCAGCATATCGTTATTTTATTCGGTACACAGAAAGCAGCTACGCGTTTCTGGCAAGGTATGCCCTTGTTCACGCTGCAATATGTACATAAGACTCAATGCTTTTTTTAAATGCAGTTTCAAAAAGTGACCACCCCTTCACAGTGACATAGTGAGTCATGCGACTTAATGAATAGTGAAGACATACTACCACAGTATATATAAATACATCTGACGGTAACATACAGCAAAAATAAATCACTGGTTAAATCCATAATCAGACAGTAATAGACAAAAAAATATAACTGGTTAAATCCATAATCATAAATGTACATTTTTAGGCAGTCAATATATAAAGACAATTTTGCGTCACATTATATCTAATTATGACACAAAAACCTCATTTTTTGGGAGAATACTGACAAGCTACTAAAGCTGGGAAACTCCCACATCAAACAATGATGAAGAAAGGAAATTTAGGGAAACTTGTTATGATAACATTCAATTTACTTTGTGTCATTTTTATTGACACTTATTCATTTTAGTATGGAAAACATTTTAAAGTGTTGCTTTAATTCTGTTTATTTATTCAAGTGCTTGTGGATACACAGTATTTTTTGTTTTTCCGTCTGGTGCGTACACAAATCGATCAGTAGGTTTTCCAACGCGTGAGCTGGCCACATACAGTTGTCCATGTGAGAAGCACGGATTCTCCAAATCTAGTCCACACACTTGCAGCGATTGTCCTTGTGCTTTTTTGATGGTCATTGCAAAAGCGAGTCGCACCGTAAACTGTAAACGTTCATTATTTGAAAGATTATGAGGGCCCTGGGGACCCGGGGGGCCGATATTTAACAATTTTTTTTTTTTTTGCCAGAAATCTTCGCGGGAGTGTAGTCAAAAACTTTTAATAATTTTTTTTTTTGTCAGCAACCTTCGCGGGAGTATACTCAACAACTTCCCAAAGTTTCATGCCGATCGGATGAATGGTGTAGTCATGCATAAAGGACAAACAGACAGACATACTTTCGTTTTTATATATAGAGATTATTTTTTTTTAAGCACAAGCAGTATTTCAGTACTTTATTAAAGCGAGGTAGAGACTGAGTACACCTAGTGTCAGTTGCAGACATAAGCTTCAAATAGATTGTGCCTTAATTCAAATCCCTGTTACCAAACATATGTAAGAAAAACGAAAGCTTCTCATTACAATACATTATTCACATGTTGATCTCTGTGTACAAGCTGATCATTAAAGAGTTGACATGCAGTGCTATAGACAATTTCTATATAAAGTGGAGATATATAAAGTGAAGATATTTATTTTCAAAGGTTCAGTGAAAATTCTGAGACATTATACATCATTGTAGAATGTATGATCTATTGGTGACTCACAGACGGTTTAAGTGGCAGTATGATTGCAAGCATTATTAAAATAATGCACACTATAGTGCATAACTTATAGTTGACTAAGGTATAAAAATGAAGCCATTCTCTTAAAATTCTATGTAAGATGAGTAATTTCACGGGCATATCTCATAAAGGTAAACTTTAACCAAAATATGGTATTTAATACCAAGAATGATATTTAATGATTTTAAAGTTGTTGATCTCATTAGTGTCCCCAGAGCCATTACATTTCTGACACACTTCAATACTAGTAAAAAAAAGAACATAACTTCTAATTAATGAGGGTCATTTCACTGATATGCTTCATATTGTGCTTGTTCTGCTTGTTGAGATAGGAGCCATTACGACTAAAGATGTTATGGAAAATTGGGTGAATACCTTCCAGTATAAAAAGCTCAAGGCGAACTATCATATAGATTGGATGACATCATCAGTGATGTGGTGTAATATGTGAGGCAATAAGCAGTGCATGGTGATGGTGCAATGTATAGTTAGCTCAGTAAACTATAACTGGTAAATTTCAGTGTGTTTTTTTTTTAAACGTTAGTTTTTTTATTATTACAACACCTGACTATAACTTCATTTTAACCTTCGTTATTTTCAGTGAACTTCTAGGATTTTTTAAAAGAAGGGTAAAAATCTCATTACCTTACAAAATTGTAACGTTACTGTAATGTTTTGATTTTTCAATACATATCTGAACTTTTTTTCAAAGTAAAGTAAGATCCTACTACCATGGATCTGTGGTGTTTCACCTAGAAGCTTTCCACTGGTGGAGCAATGAGTGCAGTGGTTCATTTGTAAAAAAAAAACACAAAAAAAAACCACAAGTCCCCGGGACATTGTTAAGAGGCCACTGCCGCTTGTACCACCTATTGCCACTGCAAGTGCCTCCATTTACAGTGCCAATATAACTATTTACCATCACGTTCCTACAAGTGTGACAATTTAGATTATTCCAAGCCACCAAAGCTATAACAATGGATGGGGTGGCAGGAATCAGATATTTTAAATGTAGGTTGAATTAATAAACATCTTTTCTTATGCTCAAGGCTAAATTAGATAAAGAGCACCACCATGTGGCAGACTGGTCTAAGTGGCAGTGTTGACAATTAAGTGCTGGTGCCCAGCACTGGAAATCACTAGCTCAAATTAGGCACTGCTTGGGTGAAATACTGGGGATAAATGAGGAAATACAAAGGGAATCGAAATCAGAAATATTAATTTCTTTGTCATTTCTCATTTTTAAGGCAAGCCTTAGGCTCTCGTTTTTAACCCCCTGGTAACTCTGCTACCTTTTCCTCTAAGAGTTATAGCTTTTCCTGTTATCGGTCATTTCATGAGGGGAGTTACCAGGAGAGGTATCAGGGGAGTTGACGGGGTACTGTGAGGTCCATTGTCTAAAACCTTTCATTTGATTCTTACTTCAGGCGTTTCCAGACAGCCTGCCATAATTGTGACACATGTTTTCCCAATGGCCATTCCATATTTAGATCTTGAATACTCAGAGGCAATTCCAGCCACAAGGAAGGGCGCATATCATTATCTCAGTTCCCAGAACAGTGGTGATGCAATCTTCATCGTAATTGGGTAATCAGGAAAGTTCTTCGAGAGTATGCACAGTGGGACTTCACATTGGTGGGGGTGTTGTTTGCTGCGTGAGAGTGTCGGGGTTGGTGTGGGTATGTGTGCGTAAGTGGACCCCCCCACCCCTCAATAGCATGTGGCAGAAGATGGCATATGCAATTGAATTGTTACCAGCGCCTCCAGTGGGATGTTAACTGATTTGCAAAGGTGAACTATCCCTGGTGGACAGCTTCCTTTTAGAAATCATACCAGCTAGTCTCTGGAGAAGAGGACTGTGGTCTGCAGGAACATCTATGCATTTACAGCAATGTCCATGTTGTAGCAAATTGCGACCTGCCTAATGAATATTTGGAAGGCAGATCACTTTGCAAACTCTCTGCAAACGTGCATTTTGCACTGAGATGTATTACTAAATAGGCCACATCGCAAATTGCATGTCCATTCACCAATCAGCTGGGCCCTCATTACAAGTCAGAGTAGAATTACGGCATGGCATTCTGTTCTGCTTGATTATGAGTGGGTAGATGTTTCCACAACAGTTATTTTCAGACGTGGGAGAACCAAGCTCGATTTTAACGTGTGGTAATTCTGCATAGTAAAATCAAATGAGGCTTTGACAACACTGTTTTGCCGGAAGGGCACATGGACATGCATTTTTTAAGTGTAATATAAAATTAAACTCCTTTTAGAGAGACTAATTCCACTTTAACCATCTGCACCAGTTCCAAATGATCCTAACAGAAATATACACGCAGAGGTAATCATATTAATACCCCATTTTGACCCCAGTATGAGCCCACTCTGCCCTAATTTTCTCATACAGGGGTCTGAACATTTCAGTTATTGATTCGGTTTCCATCGCTCTTTACTTAGGGTACCTACGCACAATTGAATTCCCATGAACCTCAGGCTCAAGGACTCCACAGGTGCTAAGCTAATGTACTATACCTCCCTGTGGCCTTCACCCAGCTGGGGCATTGGGTCAGCCCTGGGTCCACCAATCACCCAGAGGTTGGCAGCTATTAGCGTTAACCTAAAAATGAAGCCTATTTCCTGTTTTCCTTAGGTTTGCCACCTGTGTAGCTATCCATATTGAGGATCTCTCATAGTCCACCAGAGTCACCAGACTTCTGAAGGACTCTTCCACCAGCACGTAGAGTAACCTAATGCTCATCTGTTCTGCATTTGGATGCCAGGGCACGTGACACAGCATTGGAGCATTCCAAAGTGGGGGCTATGAAAAGGAACACAACCCAGGGACGTTACAGTAGTAACTGCAGCAGTTTCTCATCAGTGTGTCCCAATCCTCTCTGTCGATTATTAAAGGCATTCTCTCTCCACACAAGCTGCAGGCACTCAGTCATCCATCTGGTCAAGCTCTTTGAAATGTAACACAATTGTATGGTTAAACAATCCCCAGTTTTTAAATGGTGCCCCAGGAGTTATTCCATTCCCTTGAAGCTGTGAACACTGCACTGCAACCTACGTGGTCAACAGCAAACATTCCTCTAAGGCATTCTCATAATCTTAATGTGCACTCTTGCCTATGCCGTACACAACATGCATCCATCCAGCTTCTCAGTGGTCCACCAGTAAGGGGTTATCCTCAACCAAATACTATTTTATAACAACTGTATTTATATGACATTTACATATTATTTTATAACAATTGTATGTAAATGGCATTTAAAGATCGTGAACACAGATGGGAAACAACGAGTGTTATACGCTACTTGGATCGTGTGGTTACAGGGGCAATTACACAAGTACATTTCGCCTATTACATTTGTTTTAGGCACAGGTAGGTTAAGTGATTTGCACAGAATCACACGATACGGAGCATTGCTCACGAATATACCGATTCGAACTTGGGTCTTTAGGTTCTATGTTTTATTTACAGTTTTATATAGCTAGTGGCTTCCCAGGTGTATATGTTTAAAATGACTCGCCTTTAAGCAATGAATAAATGTAGTCAGCCCAGACAATATGATTTAGGCCCACAAAATGAATTTGTATACCTGTGTGTGGAGGAGCAGGCGCTGGATGAGTGAGCCAGGAGTGGCTTTCGATGAGCGGCCTGGCCTTCACCTGTTGTTGACCAGGGCCCTCCTCCTTTCTGCTCTTGCTGCCCCCTCCTGGGATAGAGAGCGCTTCCTGGGACTTGTAGTCCCCAAGAACCGCATCCCATGCAGAGGTTATGATTGTAGTGTAGTTCCCATATTCCCAATAGGCTCTGCGCATTGGAATAACATAAACGATAGTTTAGACGTAGGACTGAAGTCGACTAGGTCTCTATTGAGTATGTTAGACTTAATTGTGAATGCCAGCAAGCTCAGAGGTCACTAGAAACTTTCTCGAATAAACAAGAAGGGATTCGTTTCTGACAACCATATAACATGACAACTTTGTTCCCCGAGAATAAGAAATATATCTTCAGAGTCGCAGAAACAATAGATGGCTATTTTCACTCAGTCAATCGTGCATGCTTCGTTTCACCAAGGTTTTTGCAGAGAAATAGAGAGACAGGCGTTTTCAATAAAAAGGTTATTTATTGAGCAGTCTTCTTTCTCATGCAAGAGAAGTTAATTGCTACAATCGTAATACTTGCTATGAAGTAAAGTGCGTACAGTAAAAAGAGTATTATGAAATAATACTGTAAAAGCATGATATGGTTTCTAAGTCATAAGATACATAAAATAGATAAAATACATACAGCGATAAATAATGACTAAAAGTACTCAACTGGTGCATCTAAAATACACCTACCCCGGTGTACCTAACCTAGGTCTAGTACAAGGGAAGAAGTAAGTGAGGTGTAGCTTGAGTTAAATAGTTTCTGCCAAGAATCTATCCAAGAATTCTCTAAGGGTCTAATCAGCTCCGTACCTTGGTTATAGAATGAAGGAGGTCTTGTATCTCTCTCTCAGGACTCGATCTCCCAGTAACCCACAAGGGTAGCAGGGAAACACTGGAGCTGGATTTCTTGGCAGGAGAAAAGACAGCGTCTCTCCCAGCTGGAGGGTCGGCTTTCTTCGGCACTCGCTACAGCAGGGCATTAGGCAAGTAGTTAGTCGATCTGCTCCAAACCACTGTGTGTTTGCTAGGGCAGATGTGGGTATATTTATACCTGGAAGGTGCCGAGTCTGGACATAATAATGTCACTAAGAACTCGAAGTTCTTTACACGCTCCAGGAGTTCTGGAACAAATCAATACTGAAGCAGGGGGATTTCCCGTTCTGCTGAAGGCTGGTTGTCTTCAAGAACTCGTTGTACTCTAGGAGCTTAGTGGAAGTAGCCATGCCGTATTTGGACTGCATTGGCTGTGTCTAAATATGGTTATGATTCTTATGCCTATATAAGGATATGATAAGTTATATCTACATAAGGGCATGAATCGGGAAAATTGCACTAGAGCCCTAGATACGTTCACAACACCCACTGCACGTAGGATGTTCATCTTTACTAAATACTAAGCAGTTATAACATTCCTATGCATGTGTTTACAATCCCACCCCAAAAATACAAAAAAAAAAAATTTGAAATGGTTTGTACATGAAAAATGAGTATTGTACTGTACATTTTCTAAGCAGTGGTATCATTCAAACAATGCATATAGTTTTACATTTGAAATGCTGACTGAATGATTTACGAAATTACATTTATGAAATGGCTCTTAATACAGAAGAGAAGGTCGAGACCATTTCATCACAGATTTATATAATACTGTACATGTGCTAGAGGCTAAGTTTAAATATTGTCTCTAGGTTCCAAAAATAGAAATCTTGTTCTCTAAGAATAGTTCTACATTAAGCAGTGTCTTGACAGGGTTTTTGGCTCTATTTAGCAGTGATATAGACTTTTATCTTGCTCACATCTAGGATACGTATTCCTAGCTTGTGTTGGCCCTTTTAAGCCCTTTCTTCCAGACCTAGAAGAGGCCCTCTATTGCCTATTGGCTTTGGCCTGTCATTATTTCTTATAGTAGAGGTTGGATCCTGTGGTCCTGACTTTATATTACACATTGGTATGGTTTATGTAGGTACTCTGACAGAGCTAAGGGTTATTTCATCCTTCTCAGGCGTATAGGCCCAGAACTAGAGGGACTCCATTTTGATGGAGCTGAGAGGCTTCAGGGGTAAAGGTAAAGTTTACAGTAAGGCTGTTTGTGTGCTAGAGGAAAAACCAGTTAGGACTGCTTCTTATCCGAGGAATGCGTTTTTCTCTTGGTTCCAGACGTAACATACAGCTGGCCACTGCGGTTGCGTAAAGAGCTCTGGAGCTGGCACAGGAATTCGGTGGGAGGCAGCCCTCTGTTGGAAATTTCCATGAGGGGAGAGGAATCCATAATAGCGAGCTGCAGGAGAGAAGGAGTGTTCAGTCCAGCTTGGAGTTCAGTCTAGCTTGTGTTCAGTCCAGCTTGGAGTTCACCCCAGCTTGTGTGCAGTCCAGCTTGTGGCCAGTTCAGCTTGGAGTCAGAGCAGTGTGGTTCTTGCAGAGGAGAGAACAGGATGTCTGCTGGAGCTGCAGAATAGAGTGCAGTTCTGGAATGGAGAAAGAAGGCAGATGATTGCTGAAGATGAAGAGAGAGAGCAGTGCAGAGAGCATCAAAGAAGGCTGTCAGCTGGAGCAATTGAACCAGAGGCGTGGTGATGTGGTGACGGAGGGAGAGACAGAGAGAGCCCTGATCCCACCAGAGTCAGAGAGAAATCTTCCTTCTAATAGGTGAGGTAGTCTGAACTAGTCCCCTTTACAATTACACCTTAATCTTGTTCTTATTCCCTAGGCTATTGTATGTCTAATCTTTTCCCTTTCAGCGGTGTGTTAAAAGTTCCTGTTACCCCGCAGATAAATTGTATGTCTAATCCTTTTCTTTCAGCGGTGTGTTAAAGTTACTGCTAGTTATAGAGACCCCATAGATTTATGTATGTGTATTGTATCATTGTTACAATAAAACACCCCATTTCTCAGTGAACTAGTGTGGTGTATATCTTTGTCCCCATACAGTGAAGGTAACTTTATTTCCTAGTCAGGTATTACTGTTTGAACAGATGTTACCCCTGATCAGGTAAGTAATAGTGAATAATTAGGGAGATAGGAGACCTGCAACTAAGGGACAAAGTGTATACATATTGACCAATTTCTATTATTGTAGTAGCAAACCCTTAGTGAATAGAGAGAGAGACTTCCCAACATAGAGAGACAGAGAGCTGAAGGTATTCATAGGAAAGTGGTCGTCATTGGTAAGTGGCGTTAATGAGAGCGCTGGGGAGGAGACCAGCGTGGAGGTTCGCCAGATTGTGAACCGTGTGTAAATGAGAGCACCTAAGACAGAGGGGTGTGTAGGTTCGCCAGATTGTGAACCGTGTGTAAATGAGAGCACTGGGGCTGCAGACCCATGTGTGTAATGAGAACACCAGGGAGGACACTGGTGTGTAATGAGATCGTCTCTAGAGAAAGAGGCGTTAATGAGAACACTGACTGAGGTTGGTGTGTAATGGTAGATAATCAGAACTGCCCCAGGGTAGATTAGTCTGGACCCATGTGGTCGCGAGACTATAAGGTATGAGTGTGGTGTAGGGCATAGATATCCTTAGTAATCAGTGAGTATTCTTAGTATCCCTATAGATTTAGTGGTGTTTCTGATAATATGAGCTTGTATATTGCGAGTTCCCCATCCTCAGGTAGGTACCCAGGTGCCTGGATAGATGGTCCTGAGGAGGGATGTGGTTACGTTCCGACTGGGTTAGAGGGGCTCTCAGGAGCTGATCCCATCTGGTCCGAAAATCCTGTTGGTACAAGCAGATTACTCTGTGCCAAAAAAAAGTAAATATTTTGGTAATGAGAAAAATAATTTCATTGTAGTAAAAAATAGTTCAACATTTTTAGAAGTTCTGTTTATCCAAACTGAAGGCCGAACTCAAAGTTCAGGGAACGCTGTGTGCTTGTTTCTCAAGAGTTATTCTCGTTGTTAGGAGAAAACATGAACTCAGATAGGCTGGCAAAGAATTTGTCTACCACAGTAGGTGAAAGTTGGGCCATTTCCAAAAAAGTAGAAATAGTGCATATGTGAGATGCATTACCGTCAGCGTTATCTGGATCAGCAATGTTCACAGAAAGTTGTACCTGTGTGCCGCTTTCATCTCGTACCTCACTGCCACCTAGTCGTAATGGTGAGGTCTCAACGAATGCCGTCATCAGAATTGGTAGCCGCTGGGGACAATACGTTGCATGAGCCGTTACCGAACTAAGCAAAGTATCTACATCCATAGGTACTGCTGATGGGAGTGAGAGACAGATGTCTAACGTGCATTCTTCTCCACAGAGCAGGCATCGTAGAACAGGTAATCTTGCCAGATTGGTCTGAATGATAGAAACCATGTGGTATTTAGATCTCTTAGACGAGCCAAGCCGAGAACCTGTGTTATCCTATATCGGTACCGCAGTGCCTGGATCGCTTCTTCCATTGTAACCTGGGTATCGCTGGTGACTGGACTTGCCATATCGGAGAAGAAGGAACAAAAATAGAATTCCTGCTATGAGTCCCAAAATGAGAGGCAGGCCGCCGAACACAGAGTGCACAAAATTCGGGAAAATGCTCAGGACTGCTTCAGAGGGTGCTAAGAGCCCCTAAAAAATTGTCTTAAATACATCTGCGATGCCACTGGTATTTGACATGTTTAAAATTTGACCTAACTTTTCTACGAAATGTATGGGGCAGTTTGTTGATAATAATGTATGTATCTCTGCTGAGGTCCTTGCAACTTGCAAATCATATGTTTCTTTGGATGAGGTCAAAGGCACAGTTTTTTGTAAAAGAATGGCTTTCATTCTGCTTAATGTATCAATTCGAATAGAAGAGATATTCAATGAAGGCCAAATCGTTGCCTCCTTGTCTGGCTTGCTGTTTGGATACAATACTTGCATACAACAATTGACCTTGGATGTAACACTGACGAGATAGGCCGTTCCTGGTAACATGCCACAACAGATGTGGTCACTTAACATAACGTAGGTGCCGTTGGAAAGCTGTCTGAAAACAGGTTCTATTTGTGTGGCTGGGGTGCCGTGCAAGTGGCAAGAAAGGTCATTAGATGAACCCTCACAGGCTCCATGTAAATTAATTTCTTGACATAGAAGTGTACCACTTAGCGATTTTTCACAATTTTTTCCACTAAGAAATACTTCTTTGTTACCCCCACTCCAACATCTATGTGTGTAAGGTAAATTCCAGGTCGACTTAATGTATCCTTTATCCAACCTTTCATACAGGCCCGCTGGTATATGCTGTAGGCAGTATTGAAACTGGAATGTCGTTATTGGTATTGTTATGGTAGCATGTATTATCCATTCAATGACAGGCCTCTCGGAAACTGTTAATGGTAATATTTCTAGTTTTTCAGTGCTCAGCACCGTGTAGTCTGCTCCTTTTTGTGCCAAAGAGATTTGTTTATCTGTAAGGTTAAAGATAGAAAATAATGACGTTGTGTTGATTAGACGCCAAGGCACGTAGCCTGAACGCAGATTTTGTAACGTCCAGCTTAACTTTACAATAGAACGTAATTGGGACTGGCCATGTTCTAACATTAGCATATCCTGTTCTATTATATCAATAGCAGATGATACAATGATGTCCAAAGAATAAATTCTGGAGGACAGAGTCGTTAACCTATTGTCCACTACAGACAGTGATTTTTCCAAATTAATACAATCAATTTCTCGTATTTTTTCAGCAATTTCAATTTGCGCTATTTTCCAAGCTTTGTTATAAGCAGCATATATACCGGCGTATATGAAACGTTTTTGACGCTGTTTGCGAGGTCCCAATGAGAAATCCCGCAAGTCAGCACCTTCTTTAAGTAAGGTCAATTGTTGCTTAATTTCAGGTAGTGTGGATTTCTGTAACCATTCGAGGCATAGTTTTCCTACACTGTATGTTGTTATTATCCCTGGATGTTGTCTCTGGAAATCTCTTGGTTTTGGCATGATCTGTTTGAACCCCTGTGTTCTGTCCAGGAATCTATCTTGACAGTTATTAGTGTCTGTGGGCCAGATCAACCATTTTTCCCAATCAGGATTCGTTCTGTTTTGGTGTAAAATATGGGACACGACTAACCCCTCATCTGTAGTGCTATTTCTTTCAGGCATTGGCTTTGGTATAGACGGGTTGTTTAAATCTTTTATCTTGGCTAGGCCAAGACAGGTTGTTTTTTGAATGGTGTCATTCAGGAACATTATTAGTTCTGGGATCATGCAGGCTCTGAATAATGATTCTAATCCCTGTACTTGCCAATCTTTTGAACCCCAGATTGTTTTTGTTTCAATGTTGTCTTTCCAGAATTCAAAACCAAATGTGGACAATTGTTCATAACATTTTGCAGAATATATCTGTTTTGTATTAGTCAACATATTTTTAATTCCTGTCTTATTCACATTCTTGAAATAAAACGTTTCTGGATATGTGATATTAAACCCTGAGAAGTATGGAATTTTCTCATAAAATGTTTTCGAGCTGCCTTTTGGCGGTGTTGGACAATGTTCCTATTGATTATAAGTAAAAACATTTCTAGGTTTTGCAGATTTATGCAAATAGTGGTACCCATAATGATTAAAGCAATACATTTCTTCATAATCAGATGAACCTTTAAAATAATCATGATATGTAACGTTTGCTGACATTTCTAAATCAGACATCATATTATTAATAGTCTCAAAGTCCCAATCATCAGAGAAAGTTCTCGGTGAGTCAAAGTCACTTAAAGAACCCTTGAACTGGTGTGGATACTTCAAGAGTTCAACGGGGGCATAGCTGTCGTATTCAGTAGCGTCCCATGCTACACCACCAGGTATAGGAAAAGCTGTGATATTTACTGATGACAGGTCTCTTTTTTCAACATGAGATGACTTTTGTGGTTTTAGGACCAAGTTGATGTTCTGACTTGCTGTGTCCATTGTTCTGTATTTTCCATCAATCATTCTTCCCAAGCTTAAAACTAAAATGAGCCAGAGCAGGAGGAAATGTATACCTAACACAATCCACAATTCAATCCATGGTGAAATTAGATATATTTCTCTAAGTTGATGAAAGAGTTCTGTTATTTTTTCTTTGAATGTTTTGTTTGCTGGCTTTTCTTCATGTTCACTGGGATCTTCAGAAAAGTCATCGAAATTGATGAAAAGGCTAGAGTCAATTGTTGGAATCGCATCAGGATTGTTATTAATCTTTGTAGTTGCTTCTTCCTTTGTCATTTCAGTATAGCCAGAGGCTACATAATTGTAGACAGGTGTTTCTTGACGAACTGTTGCACTTTGGGTTTCAAGAGGCACAAGTTCCATGGCTTTGTTGCATAGTGCTTTTTTATTCACTGCAGGTTTATCAAATGTGATTAGTCTTTCAGTTTGAACCTCGTGAATTGTAGCATGGTTTGGTCTTCTGCTACATCTTGGGAGTCCACTGGGCCTACTACTTATTATTGGCCACATGATTGTGGTTTTACCAGGTCGATTGATACAACTCTGTTCTCCTTTTTACCAGCAAGGGGCGGTAGTACTACTGATCTTGTTCCGTTGATTGCTAAGACCAGTACTGCTTTTCTGTAAGAAGGCCCAAATTTCTTCTTCACTGCGATCTTTTCTCTGACCAGATCCCCAATCTTTGGAATCCAGACAGGTCTTGCTGGGACAGGTGGTTTTTCTTCAGTGGCCGTTGGCTTTAGCTTTGTGTTACTCAGACTTCTTCTTGTTTCATTTAAGTCCTGTAAAACAGCCAATCGATCTTTGATATCAAAGGTTTTTTGTTCCACCACTGAAGTCTGACTATCGAGGTCTTCGATTATCATTCTAGTACCAAACAAAAGTTCATACGGAGTGATTCCACCCAGAGAATTTCTTGGCAGATTATTAGGACTACGTTGGACATTTATTAGATGTTTGACCCACCCATCACCCGAACCTAATACCCTCGCTGTTATAGATTGCTTTATGTCACGTTTTTGTCTTTCCACTACCGCATTACCCTCAGGATGGAAGGAACTAGAGTACAGCAATGCAACGCCCAAGCTGGCCATGGCCTCCTTGTAAGCTCGAGAGCTAAACGCAGGACCCTGGTCAGAATGTAGCGTGCCGATTGCGTATGTGCCAATAAAGACTCGCAAATCTTTTAAAACAGTTCTGGATTCAGCCGAATGCTGGGGCCACATCCAAATGAGCCTTTGTCCATAGTAGTTGTGAGGCTGCATCCGTCCGTAGGGACGTCTGCGTGTAGACAGTCTAATGCTATCTAACAGAGGTGTCTGGGCTGGACTGACTGTGCTATTGTCAGTCGCCTGGTCCGGTTCATAACTGCGATCTCTGTTGCAGTTTTGACAATCCATTGCAAAGTTATACATTTGCACGCTCATTCCCGGCCACCAGTACTTCATTTGTAATTCTATTAGAGAAGTTAAAATCCCTTGGTGCCTCAGCCCCTCTCCCATGTGTGCTTCTTGAACCAAGTAAGCCCTCCATTTCCTGTTTGGAATTACTCTGTCCCCCACTCCAGGGATTTGAGCAAAAGGAACGGATTTTGCATCAATTATATGTGTATTTCTGAGTGGATAGTTTAGAGGTAACGCCGCATAATTGCCTTCCATTGAGGCTTTTACTGCTAGTAGCGTTTCATCATCTATTCTTTTTTTATAACGCTTAATTGTAGCTACGGAAGCCGTGTGGACGGCTGCCTTTGCGGCTTCATCAGCCAATGAATTCCCTGCAACGTGAACGCCATCACGTTGATGACTCAGTGTATGGATCACGTGAGTCTTTTGTAGTTCTTTCTGTAAAAGAACTACTTGTTCCCAAAGCATTTTATGTTTTATTGTGCCACCTTCCTCATCTTTGAAACCATTTTGAACCCAGCTCTCCAAGTATTCATTGTAAGACTGGACGCAGTAATACGAATCGCACACTATTAGTGTGGGGAATTCGGGATTGGTATTCTCAAGCTCCATCTTGAAAGCCTGTAGTTCAGCTCGCTGGGCTGTACAGTCTCCGAGTGATTGAGTTTTTGTGACCATAGGTCGGAATTTACCTTCGCGCCAGCGACCTTTAACAATCGCGCATGCAGCATTGTATTCTTGTTTATCCACACTCCAGTGCTGTGCTGATCCGTCTATATATATTATACAGCCGTAATGTTCAAGAGGCAGAATTTCGGTCGGCAGAGGACATTCGTACTCGTATTGGGGAAATTCTTGTGTTTTCAAGCTAAGGTCAAAAACGTATTCAACATCTGTTGCAGCAAGAGAATTAACCCATTGTATCCATCTTGGATGTAAAGCTTCTGCCTTTGGAATGCTCGCTCTTGTCACTGCCTCTAAGGCAGGTACAGGTGTAACGACCGATATGCTTTTTCCCTGTGCGAGGGCTCTTTCTTTTGCTATAGCAGTTTGAACCGCTGTCAGAATTTTCTCAGTTGAAGTGAATTTTATTTCAGCTTATGTGTACAAGTGTGATTTGTAAGTTATTGGTACCGTTTCACCTTCATTATAGGTCAGGTACGTAAATCCGCATCTTCCTGGGAAGACTCGGATTACAAGGTTGCGTACCGTTTACGCGTGTTTGCAGCTTTGTTTTAGCTAACATGTCTGTTTGTATTGAACGTAAAATTTCAGTGTGTTTCTGAGTCCAATTAGTTGATTTGAAATCAGGTTTTATTAACTTCGTAGGGAGGTTTACCCCCTCTCTGCATAATTCAGAACGTAAGTTCTTCCAAAATTCAGGAAACCTAGAATTGATTGTAAGTTTTTCAATGTTTTTGGAGCTTGGAGCAGCGCACATTTCTCTAAGAAATTGGCTGCCAGGCGTTTCCCTTCACTTGATAACTCATATCCTAGAAATAGGACAGTGAGGTGGGCAATCCGTGATTTTTTAAAGTTGAATTTGTACTCTTCAGATGCGAACCCAAGTATAAAGGTGTTCACTCTTTTCAAGTGCCTGTCCAAATCATCGTCTGTGAGATAGATGTCATCGACATAAGATAATGCCTCATCATCATACATTTGTAGTAACTCTGTTACTCTGGCTAAAAAAAAAACCTGGGCTATTCTTGAATCCCTTGGGGAGATGGCAAAATTGCCTCCGGGCTCCCATACTTGAGAAAGCGGTCAAATACCTGCTTTCTGGTGCTATGTTTTGACAGAAGAAACCATTTGAAATATCTAATGTCGTTTTATATTTTTTGCACACAATGTTATTCATCAGTGCTGCACTGTGTGAATTTTGTACTGCAAATGTTTTGCAACAATAGTTTAAGTGTCTTTAGTCCAATACTAGACAATATGAATTGTCTGGTTTGGAGACAGGAAACAAAGGATTGTTCATTTGTGAGGTGCATGTTTCAATCACCCCCTGGTACTCAAGTTGATCTAAGATCTCCCTGACTTGTTTTTTAACTTTTTGCTTAACAGGATACTGCCTTTGTGCAGTAGGTTGATTTTTTAACTGGATTTTATGGTAAGGGGATTCCTCATCCCATCCTACATGATTTTTATATAAAGCAGGTGCTTGGGCCACTGCTCATTTTCTTGCATATGTGTATTTTTTATGAATTGGAATATGATTTGAGAAGGCAAGCATAATCATTTCTTCGCTATGTGGGCACTCCCTAACAAATTCTGGTGGCCAGCCTTTCTCAGCTAGAAGAATATCATAGCCTTTAGATAGCTTCTCCCAAAAGAGAGTTCTTATTTTCCTAGTCATGTCCCCTTCTATACGCAATGTTATTTCATATAATTTATGGGGTACACTAACTCTGGTGTCTGCAGTTTCCACCTGAATGTACTCATTCATGTCCACTTTCTCCAGAAGATTCATCAGGATCTTGCGAGCTATGGTCACTTCTGCTGCGCTGTCTAGCATTGTTTGGGCCCACTCTCCGTTCTTGAGTTGTGTCCTCAGGATCCTCGGCATGTTTTATCTTTATGCTTGCTACATTCTTTTTGGAAGATTGAGATTTTTTACTTTGGTGAGCAGGTTCCTTGTCTGTGGACCTAACACGCTCTTCTTTATGTTCTGACCGTCCTCTTCTTTCCGATTTCTGTAAGTCTGAAAAGATCAAGAGGGACGTGTATCATTATCTTGATATCTGCCAGTTTTTTTCAAATTATCCCTATTTCTGAGGTTATATGTTTTCTCAGAGGGCTCCCGTTGTGGAGACCTACCCCCCCATTCTGGGATCTATCTCTCCGTTGGGGAGACCTTCCTCTGGACTGAAACTGTTTCTCTTTAGGAAGAGTCTGTCTAGTAGTTTCCCATTTCTTTTTAGGAGTAATTAAATTATATTTAATGAAAGATTTTTCAGGATTTTCTGTTAGTTGTGGTTTTGGTGGTTTCCCACCCAAACTATCTCTACCAAATTCTTCATAGGATTTTTCAATTATTCTGGCAAGTTCAAAAGGTTATTTTGCTATATCTGTTTCTTTTCATTTTTGGCGGATCGCCACTGATGCTGCTTCTCCTTTTATGTTGGCTAGTAGTATAGCCGAGACTTGTTTAAAATCTTTCAGTAATTTCATACCTAGATTTAAAGCAGGCTCTGGAACGTATTCATTTTGAATCTGTCTTAGTACTTCTGGTATAACTGCCATAGACGGAACACCATGTGTTTTGGTGTAGATTGAAGCAAAGACTGTTGCCCAAGTGTCACAGTCCTCTACATGTGGTGCGATCCCCATTGGTAAACAGATTGTCAGAATTCTGTGTTTTTCATGAGGTGGACTATCAGGGAATACTAGTAATCTTGAGTATTGAGTAATCTTTTGAGCCAACCAGAACGGAATTTGTTCCTGTTTTGCGGGTAATTTACCAATGACTGATTGTATAGTCTGTGGTGTAATTTTGTTTGTATTTCCCTGGTGAGAGGTTTGCTGTGGAATTGTTATTGCTGGTTGGACTGTTAAAGTCCGCATGACATATTGGACTAATTGTCTATGTATTTTAATTAATTGTTTTAGCTGAACTAACAGTTCTCTGTCTGACATTTCTTCAATGTCAGGATGTGGTGTATAGCTAGCTAGAACCGGCCATATGGCTCCTGGTCTACCTAGTTGACCGAGCCTGGTAATGTGATTTTGATGTTTTAGGGCGTTATTAAACCAGAGCTGATGCTCCTGGTAAGTTAGTGGAATTTCGACGTCCTCGAAAGGAACGTATTCCGCTGGAGCTTCCTCTGCTTTGTAGTAGTGGAACTTGTGTGTTACAGCATTTGCTGCTGGAAAAGTTATCAATGAATAGAATACCTCTGTCTGCCGATATTCATGTGCCTCTACCACAAATATGACTGTACCACCTCTTGATGATACTCTATTATTTATTAGTTTGTAAGTTACACTCTTTCTTACATTTACCGGGATGATTATTGCATCCGGGTTGTTTTGCTGAAGACTTGTGTCCTCTGCTAATAGTTGAGTTGCTATTCTAGCTCTCTCCCTTTTGTCGTCACTCTCCGTCATTTTGTTGACAGAAAGTTTGCAGAGCAAGTTTCAAGGAAACAAAGATTAGGTGCACAATATTTTGGAACACTGTATCCTTCAACATTGAATAAACCAAAAAACGAATACATAGGATTCTCGTCCTATTTAGTTCTGGCAGATACTAACCTTTTACCCACTCCAGACGTCTAATGGAGTTTTTATGGAAAAAGGGGTCTGTGTGAAAAGCACGACTGAGTTACTCTAGTATCTAGCGTTAAATTATTGCCTTACCAAACGTTGGGCGCAATTTGAATAACATAAATGATAGTTTAGACGTAGGACTGAAGTCCACTAGGTCTCTATTGAGTATGTTAGACTTAATTGTGAATGCCAGCTAGCTCAGAGGTCACTAGAAACGTTCTCGAATAAACAAGAAGGGATTAGTTTCTGACAACCATATAACATGACAACTTTGTTCCACGAGAATAAGAAATATATCTTCAGAGTTGCGGAAACAATAGATGGCTATTTCACTCAGTCAATCGTGAACGCTTCGTTTCACCAGGGTTTTTGCAGAGAAATAGAGAGACGGGCGTTTTCAATAAAAAGGTTATTTATTGAGCAGTCTTTTTTCTCATGCAAGAGAAGTTAATTGCTACAATCGTAATGCTTGCTATGAAGTAAAGTGTGTACAGTAAAAAGAGTATTATGAAATAATACTGTAAAAGCATGATATGGTTTCTAAGCCATGAGATACATAAAATAGATAAAATACATACAATGATAAATAATGACTAAAAGTACTCAACTGGTGCATCTAAAATACGCCTACCCCGGTGTACCTAACCTAGGTCTAGTACAAGGGAAGAAGTAAGTGAGGTGTAGCTTGAGTTAAATAGTTTCTGCCAAGAATCTATCCAAGAATTCTCTAAGGGTCTAATCAGCTCCGTACCTTGGTTATAGAATGAAGGAGGTCTTGTATCTCTCTCTCAGGACTCGATCTCCCAGTAACCCGCAAGGGTAGAAGGGAAACCCTGGAGCTGGATTTCTCGGCAGGAGAAAAGACAGATTCTCTCTCAGTGCGTCAGCTGGAGGGTCGGCTTCCTTCGGCACTCGCTACAGCAGGGCGTCGGGCAAGTAGTTAGTCGATCTGCTCCAAACCACTGTGTGTTTGCTAGGGCAGATGTGGGAATATTTATACCTGGAAGGTGCCGAGTTTGACGTAAGGGTGGACATAATAACGTCACTAAGAACTTGAAGTTCTTTACACGCTCCAGGAGTTCTGGGACAAATCAATACTGAAGCAGGGGGATTTCCCGTACTGCTAAAGACTGGTTGTCTTCAAGAACTCGTTTTACTCTAGAAGCTTAGTGGAAGTAGCCATGCCGTATTTGGACTGCATCGGCTGTGTCTAAATATGTAGTTAAACAAACAATGGTTCTGTTGGGTAAGACAGATAACTCGAACAATGCTCATAAATGTAGACAAACAAAAATAGCTCTCTGATACACAATATGCGCTTTGAGAAATAAATGCTCAAAGACAATGTCATAAGTTCAACTTGTTATATTATGAAATTTATAACAAATACTTTTCAAAAATATCTGAATTACTATATTCCAGGATAGGTTTTCAATACATGACAAGACCGTCATACAGACATAAAGAAGAAATATTTTTTGTTGTGACTTTTTGTGAAGTTGTGCTCAATGGGTGTAGTGACATATATACAGTGTAAAGGAATTAATACATATATTTTCAATGGCCAGTTGCTGATTATCAACCAAGGATTCCTAAGATTGTTGTGAGGATCCTGGTGAGTCTGGACCTATAGATGCGTCGACGTTTCGACCCTCAAGAGCCCCTGTGGGTGGTCGCGGCAGGTCTTTCTCAAGACAAGGAGGGATGACAGTTCACGTAAACGGACAGAGGACCTTCAATCTGAAACTTTGTGGCACAATGGCCCGTGGTATTTGAAATGTGGATGGGGGGGCACGGAAGGCTGTTCTCCGGGTGCGCATCAGACCGCGTCCATGTGTCTAAATATGGTTATGATTCTTATGCCTATATAAGGATATGATAGGTTATATCTATATAACGGCATGAATCGGGAAAATTACACTAGAGCCCTAGATACTTCACAATATGATGATGTGCTTTAGGCACCTTCTGATTGCCAGGGCCCTCCTCTTTCCTGCTCTGGTGGACAACTCCTGGGGTGGAAAGAGTCCTGTAAAATGTAGTCTCTAAGAAGCAGTCTTTTCATTATTAATATGTGTTGTGTGTAGTATTGCTGTGCCATCCAGCACAAATAGGGCACTGAGAAAGGGACACCCTCCATTTCTCTTGGGATGTTGTAAGGCTTTGGGATGGTGGCATAAACAGGTATGGACCCGAGGAATCGAATGGTTGAAGAAATGGGTTGTAGGGTTATCTATTGGATGACGCACCCTTCATGAAAGGCTAATATCAATCTTTACCCGTGATGCATGCGACCATTCTTCACTTCCTTTGAATTGATAAGTGTGAAGTAAGGATGTGTGTAGTTGTTTCAAGTAGTCAAGAATGTGTGTGGCATTGGAGAAGGGAAGATAAGTCACCCAGCAGTTAGAGCTGCCAACCTGGGGAACTGGGTTCGAGTCTCGGCAGGGACGCTATACCTCCTATGACTCTGAGCAAATCACTTAATCTCCCCGTGCCTAACATAAATGAGTGTGGATTCAAATCCAATTCCTAAAGACTCAAACACTTCCAAAGCTAATTTAGTCAGAATTTCTGAGCTTGCCCATAATTCTGCTGAGGGCCACCCCTCTAATTCATAGAGACATACAGTAGCAGATTCAATACAGAGCATTCTTTGGAGACTAGACAGTGGCCTTAGGTGGCTTGTTTCCACCCCTCAATGCACACTTTCAGGCTGAAATGTTCTCACGGTGGGGTTCTCCTTTGAATGACATTACTCCAACTGCAACAGACCGAAAACTCTTAGACCAACAAGCTGGAGAAAGCATGTTTTACATGATGAATGTTCTAAAACATGAAGAAAGGATGAGCGGGGATCATGAGTTCCTAAGGAACAAAGTGATACATTGGATCATATATCACAGACACTGTTTTCCCCTTACTCTGTCTGGCATACAATCTCTCCAGCGGCCATCAATGAGCTCAGATTCACTGGACTTCATTGAACTGAAGTTTAAAGATCAAGAACTGGCTCCAGGTTTGGTATCTGTAGACTTGGTTCAAACTTACCAACCCCCAGGCTGTTAGCTTGTCCCACGCCAAATCTACTCATCCACAGCTCCCGGGAGCCACCAGTAGAAGATCACTCGGCCTACACATTTCTCTTTTATAGCAGATTAATGCAGTTGACTGACCATCAATTGTGAGTCTCTTTCTTGATAACAAACACAGGAAGGACAACGCTTTCTCATGGAGTAATATTCAAGACAATAATTCTCAAGATGAAATCAACCCACCAATTTATTCTACTAACTCCAGCAAAACATCTATTTGACCTAGCTGCTCGATTAGAGATGATGTTCAAGATCAGTCTCCACAAATCTGCCTGTTATCCTGGAATGTAGCAGGCTTATACTCAAAATTAATTGATCCTGTGTGGAATGAGTTCATGGATTTATATCAAATTTGCCTTTTACAAGAAACATGGGAATTGACCCAAATTCATAGACCAGGATGCCTTTCGTTTACTATAGAAGCAATACCCTCAAACACTGGCAGACCCCCTGGAGAGTTAATATTATAGATGAAGATTTCACTTGCATGCACAATCAAAATATGGATCATTCCAAAACCATACATCCTAGAGCTAAGCATGAAGACAAATTCAAGGGACAAAGAAAGGAGTATTCCTTTTACATTTTTATTGTTTACAACTCTCACTCCCTACAGAGTCCTTGACACCGCAAACTCTCGATTTTTTTTCTTCCATGATTAGTAGTGCCAAAATAATTCTGGCTGCAGATTTCAATGCTAATTTCGAACCCCTGTCTTGCTTGACAGATCTAATGCAATGGGAACATGAGAGATTATAGGCATCCCAAGTTTGGTAGCCAAACGAATCAAGTCATGGCCACCCTGTTGCAATGCAACTAGATTCCTTTACCCTGTCCTTTGGCTTAAGGGCATACAATGATAGATCTGTGTCAGATGTGCAAGAGTTCACACTTTCAAAAGACATGGCCTTAAAAGTCGAGTTGATTATATTATCATTGACAACAGGCAATGGGGGAATTTGGTAGATTTCAAAATATTAACATGGGTAAGCATGGGCGAATTTTGCGAATCTGGTGTTCGCGAATTTGCGTATTTGCGAACTCGCAATCCGCAAAATCCGTGAATTCTCGTAAATTTGCAGATTTTTTTTTGTGTTCGCAAGGGTTTCTGCCAGTTCGCGAGGGTTTTGTACCAGTTCCCAATTGCGAACTTACTTGTCGGCTCGCAACGGTCGCGACTATGTTGTTTCTACGTCTGGTTCATCATCACAGGTTCACAGCACCCTCTGTTTCACCACTGCCACCCTGTTTCACCCATGCCACCCTTTGGTTCATCACTGTAGATCAGAGGTCTTCAAACTTTTGGATGCCGAGACCCCCCTGTCAACATTTTCAAACGTAAGGACCCCTAAACCTCTATGTTATGAGGAAGGTGCGGACCAAATTATGCGACAGGCTTGCCTAAATTGTGTGAGTAGAAAATGTAAATAATGTTCTGTAATGCTGCGTATTTTGGGGTAGCATTGCTTTATTATTTAAAAAATTTTTAAACACAGTGAAGGGCCTCCCAATCCACAGGAATACACGTTGCCACATTAGAAGCTCACCTGGCCATGGGCGGGAGCACCAAGGGTGCATTCAATCCGTGGCGGTCTTGTGCAGAGTTAAACAGTTTACCCATGCCCCTTTCCTCTCACCCCCTTCCTTCCATCCCTCTCTTCTCTCCTCTCTTAACCCCGGATCCCTCTCTCACATTGCAGGCAGATGGTTATTAGCCCCAGGACACCTTTTGGTAACAGCAGCGCACTACAAATGTAAATAGGCAGAAGCAGGGGATCCACTAGACCCGAACTTCGGGGGGGGGGGGGGGTTAACACTCCCAGGCAGGGCTTGTCCAAGCACTGGTCGCACACCGTGCAAAAGTCTTTCCACCTTCTCCATGAATTCCCTCACTACCACTCACCAACAATACACCTCATCTCTCTAAGGCACCTGTCTGACAAACATTTCTTTTTTTTATAGCGTTACTCATAGTTTACTCACACTCAGTTCTGTGATGTGCATGGTACATCTTCTTTGTACCAGGCACTTTAACCTTCTGCACTGTGTGGGTGCCAAGAGTGCCCATGTGACTGCACGGTGAGCAATGCAACAGAGTGAGAGTAGGGTAAAAGGAGTGACTGCAGGGTGAGTGAGGTGACCATATGAATTTGGGTTTGGCTGTAAGTGCAGAGTGGGACGAATTAGTGCATGGTTAGTGATGGCCTTGTTTGAGTGAGCTACAGATTGAGCAGTAAGGGGGGGACAGGTGAGTGGAGTGTCACATGAGTGCAGGGTGAGAAGTGTGCTCGTGTGACTGAAGAGTGAGGTACAGAGTGAACAATGCAAGTGAGTTTTTAGTGCAGAGTGATCACTGTGACAGCAGGGGGAGCGGGTGAATGGTGTGAGTGCATGGTGATCACTGTGAGTACATTATGATCACTGAGAGTGCAGGGTGAGTGGGTGAATGGTGTGTGTGCATGGTGATCAGTGTGAGTGCATGGTGATCAGTGTGAGTGCATGGTGATCAGTGTGAGTGCACTGTGATCAGTGTGAGTGCATTGTGATCACTGTGAGTGCAGGGTGAGCGGGTGAATGATGTGAGTGCATTGTGATCAGTGTGAGTGCATTGTGATCAGTGTGAGTGCATGGCGATCAGTGTGAGTGCATTGTGATCATTGTAGGTGGAGGGTGAGTGGGTGAATGTTGTGAGTGCATGGCGATCAGTGTGAGTGCACTGTGATCAGTGTGAGTGCATTGTGATCACTGTGAGTGCAGGATGAGCGGGTGAATGGTGTGAGTGCATGATGATTGGTGTGTGTGCATGGTGATTGGTGTGTGTGCAGGGTGAGCGAGTAAATGATGTGAGTGCATTGTGATCAGTGTGAGTGCATTGCGATCAGTGTGAGTGCATGGTGATCAGTGTGAGTGCATGGTGATCAGTGATGGTGCATGGTGATCAGTGTGAGTGCATGGTGATCAGTGTGAGTGCATGGTGATCAGTGTGAGTGCATGGTAATCAGTGTGAGTGCATGGTGATCAGTGTGAGTGCAGGGTGAGCGGGTGAATAGGGTGAGTGCATGGTGATCAGTGTGAGTGCATTGTGATCAGTGTGAGTGCATTGTGATCAGTGTGAGTGCATGGTGATGTCTGTGAGTGCATGGTGATCGCTATGAGTGCATGGTGATCGCTATGAGTGCATGGTGATCGCTATGAGTGCATGGTGATCAGTGTGAGTGCATTGTGATAAGTGTGAGTGCATTGTGATCAGTGTGAGTGCATTGTGATCAGTGTGAGTGCATTGTGATCAGTGTGAGTGCATTGTGATCGCTATGAGTGCATGGTGATCAGTGTGAGTGCATTGTGATCGCTGGGAGTGCAGGGTGAACGTGAAAGTGAAGGCAAGAATGAGAAGTGAGTAGTCTGAAAGCAGGGTGAATTCCCAGAAATTTGAATCGTAGGGTTTCAGATATAAGTTAAACTATTGCTATAATGGCATTAATCAGGGTTCGAGGGTGGAGGAAATAAATAATGTGCTGATCTTGCATCAAACTTCCAGTCTAATGATTAAGGTTACCAGCTCATTATTTTGATGGCCCAGAAATAAGCAGTCACCTACAGCTGTATTTTTTGCACTTATCTGTGAATACTTAGAACAGCAAATATGAATAGAAAGCACTTTTAATTGTGTTCTAGGGATGCCTCAATGATCCATGACTAATAATTAAAGAGAATAAAGACAGAAAAGTCACATGACTAATTAATAAATACTTTTTTTATTTATAACTCAATTTAGTGTCAAGAGCAGGTCTCTGCAGGATCTTTAAACAACACATAGCAGGCATGTTTCTTTTGGCAACACAACTTTATATTTCTTTTCATTAAATGCATTCTCACACTACAGCAGTAAGTGTACAAATATAAATGTAAGGAATAGGCAGAGTGGAGGCCCAGGGGGTACGGGAACCATAAAATAACTAAGCTTTGGTAATCAGTTAACAAAGGCATGTAAATATGCTAATGGTCTTTAATGACCTGTGAAAAACTCGGCCGGTGATAAGACTCCAAGAAACTGCCCAGCCGAGGCCCCAGGAGCGCGAGCTGCACTGCAGCAGCCCAGGCTGAGAAACAGGATGGGGGAGGAGAGGGGCTGAAGCCCTTGAGGCCAGGGCAGACTGTGACACTGTGAAGGCGCGACCCCCTTTGCATCTCTCCAAGGCCCCCCTGGGAGTCGCGCCCCACAGTTTGAAGACCCCTGCTGTAGATTATGGGGGGGAAAGCAAGCACACCTGCCCTGCTTCACTGACATGAATTAATTTGGGGTTGATTTATTAATGTGTCACTGTTTTAAAATTCCAGTCTTTGACCTGCTTCCTTATCTGGAATTTGCTTTCTGTTGCAGTGCAATTTCTTTCCCCAGGACCTTTGTGGCCTACTTGTAGCTATTCTATGTGCCTGCTGTGAGGGTCAGAGCAGGGTCATAGAATTGTGGCAACTAGCAACTGAACTCTGGAGGGGCCCCAGTCAGGAAGCACTACAGGGAATGGTTACTAATGATGATTTTGAACTTTTGCACCTGCTGAGTGCTTTCAGTTTTGCAAAACTCGTTTTTCTGCAGAACAGCAACTGTAATGCCCCAAACAAACTTACTTGTGAAAGTTGATTTCTAATCCAAAAGTGATCCAAAGAAAGTCAAAAGGCCTCAAATACAAAAAATTGCAGGCAAATGTCAACCTAAGGAGTTATTCTGATAAAAATCATCATTTTCAGAAGGTCTATGCTGCTTGCTAGTGGATTTCTTGTGCAGAATTGCAAATTTTGTAATTTCGCGAGTGCGAGATTGTTGCTGCCCGCCGCACCTACATGTTCGCAATTGCGAACTCTCGCGATGCGTCGCCAAACTCCCGCGGGATCCCGCAGCAAGATCCAAAATGGCGCAGCACTCGCAAAATATCGAGAAAAACAACTCGGCAAACGCTGAATGACGGTAAGTGAACGCCGCACGCCGCAATATTGTATCACCAAGAAAAAAAATCCGCTGCGTGCGAATTTGCGGATTTTCAGTAAATTCACGAGAGTTCGCGGATTGCGAATTTACCGAAAATCCGCAAAATCCGCGAGCGGAACGGATTTTCCGCCCATGCTTAAACATGGGAAGATATTGATCACAGCGTCTTAGATATGACATTGAATCTCAATATTTTATCCGGCCGTATTGAATCCCATAGACAGAACTATCTGGAGCCTTTTATGCTAACCAAAAGAAGAGGAGTAAACTGGCAGAACGTACAGTACAACCCACTTATGAAGGCTTACATTTGTGACTACTTTTCTACTATTTTAGTTCCTATGGCACTTTAGTCCAGATCATACAAAAATTATTGGAACTCCATACTAAACTATTCACCTCACTTAGGGATATTTTTATAAACCCTAAACTCCCAACTACTAAGGGAAATAACAACCTGACCCAATGGTACTGTAGCGAGTGTAAACTGGCTAAGAAAAGACTCATAACTGCAATTTAAAAACAAATCCTAAGAAGCCATTAGAGAAGCCCAAGCTGTGCATAATATACCCCATCCACTAAAAAGAAATACTGGGACGAAACAACTGTCAGGATTTATTAAAGGCATCCTGACCCAATGATAATGTTGCATTCTGGCATATAATATCTCATGGTAGTTTATCTCTTGGTATGTTCACAGACAAATACGTACAACCATGTCTTTAGGTCAAGCATTTCGCTGCCCTTTATTTAAACCAGGAACTCACACTACTTTAGCATTTGTAAATCAATCCAGCCCATGGTCTGACTTCTATCTCTGATGATGAGACTATTGCCTTTACCATGATGGATACAATTAGAGCTATTAAGTAAGTTCGCTAGGATCAGACCCCTCAACCAGACATGATTCCAGCATATCTATATTTGTTGGAAAACGCTGTGTGGGCACATTAAATAAATGTGTTACCTAATGCCTGATGGAGCCCATGTACCTGATACCAGGGATGGGGCACACATTATTCCAATTTACAAAAAGGGCAATACAGTGATTCCAGGAAAAGTCCAGACATTAGGTCTCCTAGACAATCTTCAATAAATAATTTGCAGACGACCTTTGGATAAGCTCTAAGAGTGGATGGATGGGGGCCCAGATTTTATCCCCTTTTCATGCAGGCTTTTCAGGCAAAATTAGCACTGATTGGCCAAGCCTTTTTACTTTACATTGATACTATGGAAATATACTGAGCCTTATCGATGTAAGCCAGAAAATCTATGCAAGGTTACTTTTACAACGCCTACAGGACTGGGTTAATGACAATAATATTTTGACCCCCTTTCAGGCAGGGTTTAGGGCCAAAACGTCCACAACTGACCAACTATTTCGGCTCCAGGTTCTTTACTGGAAGCATGTTGTTCTGGACCGGGGAAGCTTATATCTAACGTTCGTGGACCTAAAGTCAGCATTCGCTTGGTGGATCGAAAACAGCTTTGGTCTATTTACTATCCATAGGGGTTCCACCATACCTATGCTACCAATGTAAACTCCTCCACGATGGTACTTTTGCCAGAGTACGTTATGGAAAGCATGGCCAACTAACGAGGCCTTTTCCGGTTGAGAAAGGGGTCAGGCAGGGTTGCGTGCTTGCCCCAACCCTCTTTTCCCTCTTCCTCAACGGGCTTGTAGAAGATCTACTATCATTTAAAGATATTGACTGCAAGAAATTGGCCTCCCAGAGATATCTTGCACTAATGTTCGCGTATGACACCCTGCTGCTTTCAAAATCCCCCATGGGCATGCAGAGGGTCCTAAATCAGTTTTTGTAACTAAGGAAACCTGGTTGTTAACATTGATAAGACTAAGTACATGGTATTTAATGCTAATACCACTAATTGTCCCCATACTATGATGGAAGGTAGACCACTAGAAAGAGTCCCAACTTTTGACTATTTAGGTTTAACCCTAAATGACAGAATGGGGTGGGGCGCACAAATGGCCAAGGCCAATTTAAAACTAATACAGACTACGGGGGTAATTTTAAAAGTCCAAAAAAACTGTACTCACAAAATTGTTAGGGCCCCAATTGAAATTTTTAAAGTTCAAGCAAGGTCATCATCCCTTTATGGGGTGGAACTTTGGGGGCACGTTCCTCCTCCCGAGTTAACCACTACAGAAAACAATTTTATCAGACAAATTTTAACTTTGCCTAGAAACACTCCACTTGTTCCACTCAGGTTGGATTTGAACATCAGCCCTATCGCTGACGCTATCGCTTCACACCCACTCCTTTACTGGAGGAGGCTGTGGAGCACTCCTGAGTTGGAACGTTACAAGGAGGAACTAAAGGTGGTGCTGGCCTCCTTAGGAGCCGGGCAGGATTACATGGCTGCATTTTGTAAGGCAATCCTTCGCTTTGATCGGACATGAAAATTTATGGTCAAACCCTGAGGTCTCCTGCTCAGCTATTTCTAAGAAAACATTGTCCAACACTATAAAGGACTTTAACCTCAGGAAGACAGTTAGCTCAGCTATATCAACGAGCTTGACTGGTGCCTTCCTGAATTATAAGTCATGCTATAGCTTTGAACAGGAAATCAATGTAATCCAACCTACCCTAGCGAAGAAGCTGTACTTGCAGTTTAGATATGGAACACTGCCCCTTTATTCTATGACTGACAGGTGGTCGGGGGTCCTGTACGTTCATGCCCAGGTTGTAGAACAGAAGATGAAACGACCCTTTACGTTATTCTCTTCTGTCCGGCTTACTCATCCATCCGGAGAAAGTGGATAATACAGTTCTGTAATAACTTAGGAATCAGGAACTATCTAGCTTTCTTCAGGATTTTGAAGTCTGATACAAATCCAGTGATAGTATCCGTTGTACCTAAGATTTTGTTTTCCATGTGGGTTACCCGAAGGAAATTCCTTAGTTAAGGATGGCAGATATGTATTTATCTGCAGAGACTAGGGAACTAAGTGGATCAGTAAATGTTACTCTTAATTTTTTTTTAAATATCTGAAGATAATTTAAAGTTTAATAATTTTAATATCTTGTCTTCTCCTATCTGAAGTTTTATATGTTGTAGTTTAGAATATAAAAATATCAATGAACTGTCAAAAAACTGTATATGTATTTTTATGTTCTTTTATGGTTAAAACTAACCGAAATAAAGTTTTTTGATACTAATACTGATATCGAGCAAAAAAAAATACCATCTGTATATTGCCTTCGTTGATCTAAGGGCCATCTTCAATTGGTCAAAAGGAAAAAGCTGTGTGAGGTCCTTGGTGAAATGGGTGTTCCCCCTTCCATACTAAACATACTAATTAGGCTACAACATTCCAACTATAAATTGTATATGAGTAGGCTGACAGTTCTTTAAGTAACCAAGTTTCTAGTTTCAGCTTGGTTATGTCTTCTAGTCTCCCCGATGGTGGGCAAGATGCCAATTGTGATCGGGGTATTGTAAAGTGTGACTACTCACCCGTGAAGGTCTCAAGGTGCCGCCGGGGAGAAGGGGGGGGGGCTGCTGATCCATCCGGGTGAAGAATCAGGTTTCGAGATCCTTCCTGAATTGCGAAAGTGACAGGAATTGCCTGAGGTCGAGAGGCAGGGTGTTCCAGGTCTTGGCTGTGAGGTAGAAGGAGCTGTGGATCCGTGGGACTGTGGCCAGGGTCAGTTGGGCTGAGGGGAGGTGTCTGGTGGGTACGTAGAATGAGAGGCATTGGCTCAGATATGGTGGTCCTGCATCATGGAGGCCTTTTTATTTTTTTTAAATATTGAGCAGAATCCTAACAAGAACTATTACATTACATATATAGTCACAAGATCGGTTTCACCATTAAACAAAATTATTGTAGCTTGTAAAGTCGGATCCACCATTCCTTCGATGATATATTCCCTAATGCATTCAAAGTCTAAAGTTAAAGTGCGGAATGCAGGATCGACATTTGAGATACATCTTATCTTAAAAAGTAAGTTCAGTATTTTTGCAAATTCATACTTATCGAACAAATGTTGAACATCGTAATTACTATATTCAGACATTTAACTACCCATAAAGTGCATTTGTCCCTGCCTTTCAATAAAATTAAACTAAATAACATTTGTTAACCCCGTTATCACACTCAATTATTTATTCCTTATTGGTTCTTAGCCTGTACAAAAAGTGCAGAGTGCAGGAGCGATAATCAAAATACTTTTTCATAATAAAGTGTTGTGCATGTAACTTCCATAAAGTACTTTTCTTCAAGTCTCCCAATAAAAAAATAATTTGTAATAAAATGCTTCAATTCCTGTCTTATTCCTGACCCTGAATCACTCATTTGCACCTAATCAGCATTCATCAACACCTTAGTTGCTATTGAAAAAGTGCAGTGCATTTAACTACCCATAAAGTGCATTTATCCCTGCCTTCCAATAAGATTGATATAAATCTTAATAGAGTGCATCAACACACATCTTTTTTTCTCCTTCCTTTCTTCCTTCCTTCTCTCTGTTTTTATGCCCCTTTGTCACATTTGTAAGATCAAACCTAAATTAACTACTTGGCTTTCTACTTTATGCATGTGTTTCCATGCAACAGTAAAACCTTAAGTGGTGCCAACCCTATTTGCGTAGGCCTCCTCAAATGTTTTTGTTTGAATCATTTTATTATGCCTGTTGTGTAGATTGACACTTTAGTTGTCCTCCAATTCTGAAGAATCAAAGCCCATGCCATTAGAGAAGCTATTGCTAGGAAATCTTCCTCTACTTTAGAGATATAGCAAGTTTTACCTCTGCCTTACTAAGCCAAATAGTGCTATTTCTGCCTGTGGTTCTAATCTTCTCTGTAGGCAGCGACTTAAAGCGGAGAAAACTGTCTCCCAGAATTGAGCTAATATTGGGCGAGTAAAAAAGATATGAAGCCAACATGCCTTTCCCAGTTGATGGCACCGGAAGCATCTATCCTCTATTTCTGGACACATTTTATGTAATGCTCTAGGAGTATAATATGCCATCCAGCGTCATAAGAATGACATTCTTTTAAAGTTTGCAGCTCTTAATGCCTTACTTCCAAGCTGCAAAATCACCTGCTCTGAGAAAGTGCATTGCATTGCTTGAGTAATGTTATCTAAAAGGTTTTTTACTCCGAAGTCCTCCACTTGACTCTGTGAAAGTCTGTACCAATTTCTCACCCCCTTAGCTTTGTTCTGGAAAGAGCAGTCAGGACAGATTTTGAGATTATGCTAGATGGGGGCAGTATTTTATCAGCAGAAGCATAAGCTGGAGATAACCTAGAAAGAAAAGATTGCACCGGTCTCCACACATGGCCTGGACCTCCTGCCAAATAATATCTCTCCCTCCCACTATAAAATGGCCCAACTCCTTGAAACCATTACTTTTCCAAAACCTAATCTGGATATTCTGGATTTGGTGGCCTAGGCTTTTACATTCTGTGAGCTGAAAATATTCATGTCCTGTGGAGGGGGTCTTCATAGAATAAAATGCCTGAAGTCTGGCGCAATACTCCTATAGAGTTTTATATCTAGTTTTTTGGGGAAGTTTTGCAGTCTAAATAAAAACCGATATCTGAGATCCTGCTTACTGCACCATCCTATCAAGAAAAATGCTATCTATGGAACCTTTCAGTCAATCAAACAAACTATTATGTCTAAAATATAAGCTTCATAGTATGTACGAGCTTGGGGAGTGCCCGCCCCCCTTGACTAATATCCAGTTGAAGCATTAGAAATTTTACCGTTGAGACCTTCTTGCTCCAAATACTCTGTCGAAAAACTGCTTCGAATTCTTTAAAATATGACATGTTAATTCTTTTCAGGACTTAAAAAAGAAAATGAATAACTGTAAAATAGACATTTTTATGAGAACTACATGGCCAATTAATGTAAGAGGGATTAGTGTCCATCTATCTAATACATTTGGGATTTTTTTTGAGCATTGCCTCAAAATTCAATTTGTAGATTTCCACATAATGATTGGTGGCATATATCCCCACTTATCAAATCGGCTCAGGGGAGAAAGCTTGCCTTTGAAGATGACACAGGAGAATTTCACAGCCAGTATTAAGCAGCAAAATATCTGTTTTGTTGTGATTAATTTTGTATCCCCCAATTTATTCAAACTGCGTGAACTCTGTCAACTTTATTTTGATATTCTGCTCTTCAGGTCTAAGATGCAGAATTATATTGTCTGCAAACAATTTTAATTTGGGCATACCAGCTATTGGTGCTTTAATCTCCAAATTATCCCTGATCCTCACGGTGGGTGGTATAATAAAAAAGTGAACCACACGAGGGATAAAGGACAACCCTGCCTGATTCCCCAATTTTTAACAACCGCCCCTGCTAGACTAGAGTTTATAAAGACCTGAGCCTAGGCCCCTTGTTATAAATTCCATCGAATGTTAGTTATTTGTGAAGTAAACCCCATCCTTCAAGGGCTATTAAAAAGAGTGTCCCAGTTTACGAGACTGAATGCTTTTTCAGCATTGACCATCATTATTAGTGCAGGTATTTGGTTAATATTACAAAAATCAAGTGCATGGACTAGAAACCCAGTGTTAGATGACATTGGCCTTCCCGCCACCAATCCTGTCCTTCTGCGCAACAGGGATAAATTGATTTGCCCAGATTTTCATCAATATTTTATAGTTGTGTTCAACAGACTGATCTGTCTATTTATATTGACATTTTTAGGATTCTTCCCCTTCTTGACAAAACTAACCTTACTAAATTCTTAACAGGCTGATGGGACTTTGCCTCCTGCTTTTACGTAATTAAAAAGCTCAACAAAAAATTGTATTAGTTGTTTTGAAAAAGCTTTATAAAATTCTGATGGAAGGCCATTGTTACCACAAGCCTATCCACAGGACATTGAGGCAAGGACTCGTTTGATTTCTGCTGCTGTGATTTCAGCTTCTATTTCCTCTTCCTGTATATTTGGTAACTGCAGAAGCTTGGTACCATGAAAATATTGATTTATAGCCTCATTTGTTACCCTGGACATAGTACTACGCTACGAGAATACATAGTTTGTACTAATTCACACTCCGCAAATTGCACATAGCACAGTACTAAAACTGTGCTTAATCACATAGCTTAACAGCTAAATAAACAACAACCTCAGATGCTTTGATCAAGCAATTTTACATGCTAAAAAGCATATAACAAATTCATTAAAGTGACATTTTTCAATGAAAACATTAGGCAATGAGAGAGGTGATGAATTTGGGGTCCCCCCTAACCTAGGGGGGGGGGTGGGGGACCAAGCAGATGCCTTGAACACAAAGAGCATAAACAAAAAGCACAATTTGTTGAACTTTGGTGGTGGTCCCATCCTCTTTGGACAACCCCAAGCATAGTTATTGGCAAAAAAAAATCCCAACCAAAGGCCCTGCAAAGCATTATGGGATGAGATTAGCATTGGGCAGTGAATATTATAGTATAGTGGAGAAGTGTGGCTCAATGGTTAGAGCGGCAGACCCTGATGCAGAGGTCTAGCCCGGGACCAGGGTTCAATTCCCCGCCTCGGCGGGTCTTGGGCTCAAAATTCCACGGACCTGATAATTCTCGCCTCGGTGCCTATTCTAATCATACAGTCCCACTCTGCAACTCTGGGCAATAGCTTGCTTAATCTCCACAACGGCCCTCACAACGCTAAGCATGCCTGGCCTTCATCCTGGGGGTGCCCAGGAGTGGACGCCTCACAAGGAAAGACAGGATGGGTTCCACAGCGGTATTCGTACAAGCGCCTTGAGACCCTTGCGGGTGAGTAGTGCGCTATACAAGTATCAATTTACATATCAATTTACATTTATCCAATATCAAAATAGTTCCACAAAGAGCTGCAGATCAACTAGTCGTTACTAGATGTCCCTCACGAGTCGAATGCAAAGCAGTGAAATTATTCTTACATCAAGCTGCAGTTCCACTAGTCGTTACTAGATGTCCCTCATGAGTCAAATGCAGAAGCATTGAAACCCTTTCGTCAAGCATTTGCAAAACTCTGGTTGTATATTCTTTTTAATAAATGTCTTGACCCATTAAGGACCTTGGGTGTCTTTGCATACGTCTGGAACCCCACCTCAATGCAGGTTGGAGCGTTGTGAATGGTTTTCCAGTTCCTCAAGCATACTTTCTAGTGAGGTTTTCTGCTTTTTTGCCACATTAGCCTGCTGCTGTATCACGTTCATTTGGCCATCAAGCTGGAAAATTCGAGATTCTGCTTCTTGCATTGTGGCTGGGAAGCTACTGACTGCTTTTTCAATTTTTGACAGACTGTGATGCAAGGATGCTATCTAGTTTGCTTGTGTTGACTTAAGCTCTCGTATTTCGTCCATAATGAGGTTTAGCATGGTTTTATGTCACATTGGGTGACTGCCCCATCTTGCAACTTTTCTAAAGCCTGTTTTTATAAGGATCCGTCTGATACTTGCCATGCCTGTTCTTGCTGCCCTGCAACTGCAGCTTTTTCTGCGATGGAAGGCGGAGGCATTGGCTGGAAGTTCATTAAGGCACTACTCTGCTTTGCAAGAGATCGATGATTTCCCTTTTCTTCCAATGAGATCTGAGGCAAAGTGGGAAAGGTGTCACTTCACGAAAGTCCAGATTGCATATCCATGACAGGCCCTTGTGCTATAGTTGATGTTATTCTCACTTTAGTAAATAATGGATACTCCCTAGACTTAACTTGAGTTGGAATGATAGTACATTCATTTGTATCTTCTTGGCGGGGGCTGATATTTTTTCCCCTCCCTTGAGTTTGCCCCTCCGTCCGGCCAGTAAACAATCTAAATATCGACTATTTTATTTCAACAGGCAATAATATAGAGTCCAAAATTTCGGAGGGACAGAATATCAAAATCAAGAATATCGACGACCAGAATATCGACCTGAAGGTAAGAAATATCGTTTTTGTTCATATCGAAGTTAGTAATATCAATAGCAAAAATATCGATGTTACTATATCGATATTAATATTAGTGTTATGTATTTTATTTTATATGTTTATTTTTATAATTTATGTAAATCATTGAACTAGTTTTAAAATATATGTATTACATTTTTGAAGTCAGTAATAATTTATTTAAGTAAATTATGCGTTTTAGTACCGTAGCGGGTTGTGGGTTTATAGGGGAATAGGGTGGGAAGTAATTTAATTATAGTAAATTAATTAAATATTTTTTAGGAATTATAAAATATTTTTAAATACATTTTGCGTTTTAGTACCGTAGTGGGTTGTGGGTTTATAGGGGAATAGGGTGGGAAGTAATTTAATGATAGTAATTTTATTAAATATATTTTAGGAATTATTAAATATTTTTAAATACATTTTGTGTTTTACAATGCAAAAGTGGAGGCAGCACCAGGGATGAAGTCACAATTTGGTCACTTTTTTTGTTGAACAAGTTCTTTATTTTGCTTCATACAAACACTTGACAACAGCTCACACGTTTCATTCCTATGCAAGGAACTTCCTCAGGGCAAGAAATGATGAATAGCTGGGTTCCTAGAATAGACCCAGAGTACTCGACATGGACATATTAGTCCCAATTCCTTCGTTTCTGTTTCCTATTTATTTATAGTCAATTGTCAATTCAATCTGTCTTTATAAAAGCTGTATACAGGCATCTTTGTAAAAAACGGGTATAGCTTTTGCTTTTATGGGCCAAAAGACCTCCAACTCCAGAGGGCCACACCACATATAAAGTCTATACTGTGGGTCCTTATGTCAATACTCAACGGATAGAGCATGGACACCTTCCAGGTCCCTGCCTACTGACATGTGATTGGTATCCTTTGACATTTACCCTGACACCCTTACCTTGCATTATCCAGGGTACTACCACGGAGGGTACTTTCTCCATCTAGCCTCGATCACCATATCATTTCTACCTGAACCTGCTGGACTTTACGCCAACCCTTATCTCCCTCTTAATACCCCCTAGGTTCAACTTACCTAACAGCGCTGGCCTCACGGGAGTATGCTGCGAGGCTCTAATCCATTCCTGTAGGGTAAGAATATACCTGCTTCTCTCCTAGGTTTGGGTGTCCTCTTTTAAGTTTTGGCTGCACACCTCAGTATGTGTATTAATAGCACTCTGGGGTACCTCCAATGTGAGACATGAATCTTGCCATTATTAGACCGATTCACAAGGGAACTTATACCCAATGTCCGGTATGACTGGTTTCCCTTCACTTCTACACAAACCCCCCCACCCCCCACCCCTCACAGTGTGGAGAGTTATCACCAAAGTCACGTTTATGGTTCTAAACGGAAAGTCATTTAAGTGAGATTTGACTTGTTATTTTCTAACCTCCATTTTTTACCCTACCTCTAGGTCGCCTAAATAGAGCAGGACCCCCTGGCCCTCTTGTTCATCGACCCAGAGAGGTTGTATTTGCCTTCTTCAAAGTGAAAGAGCATGTGTTATTGTGTAGTACCTTGTTGAGATCCTGACGAATCGCCGGTTGGCGAGAAACATGTTGACCACATCAGGGGGTTGAGTTAGCCTGCTGTATATTTACACGGTCTCTAGCTCCCCTCTCACCCCTTTTAACCAGGGAATCAGCCACGTTAATAAAAGTCAGTGTGGACTGACTACCCTTTTTAACTTGCACCCACACTTGCACAGACTACACTTCTTTCATCCTCACACACACCCACCGTCGGCTAGGAACAAAAGAACCCCGCCAAAAGAGTGCCTCCGGGTGCTCCGACAGACATTGCAGCGCCGGTCTGTCGAGGGGCAGTGAGTCGATGATGACAGTGGACACCCTCCAGTTAGGGTGTGTTTCACACCTAATACTCTGGGTGTGTGAGGCTCTCTAAGTTCCGACAAGGGACTCCTTCCAGTCACCTTACTTTTTGATACCTACTCCTCCCTCCTTGTTGTCACACCTTCCCTGGGGAACTTTGTACTCTACTGTTTGCAATAGTCAACGGAGATCATGGTAGATCTCAGAGAATAGGAATCCTACTAACCCACAGAGTCACGGCGCCATGGACCATCAATCGCAATCCTAGGCCAGGTCTAAACTGGGGTGGCATGGTGAGCAAAACAATGATTGATTTAACCGAGAGCTCTTGACTGGGGGTGAATGTTTTGATTTGTTCTACATTCCATCCATCAACTGTGTGTCTTTTGCTTTCTCGCCATAAGTGCGCCAGGCATGCCCAGACGTGGGGTCCAGGGCTCACTGTGCCACTGGAATCAAGCTATATGGCCGAAGAGGGATGAAACCCCAAAACCGGTCCTAGGATGCTTGTTTCCACTCCAGGGAGGACCTGGCATTGGCAGTTCGATCTGTACTGTTCCCATGAGGCACAGGGTCAAGGCTGATTTGCATATGGCCAGGTCTAAACTGGGGTGGCGTGGCGAGCAACAAAATGATGGATTTACCCCAGATCTCTTGACTAGGGGTGAATATTTTGATTTGTTCTAATTTCCGTCCATCAACTGTGTGTCTTCTCCTTTTCATGTGACACTTGGGGCGCACTTCAAAGAGGCTTACCCTGTCACAGGCAAATGTTAGCTGACACTTGGGCAGGGCCTTTTTTTTTCTTCCCAGCCAGCAAGTCCCCAATCACAGTGATTTCTTTTGAAATAACAGAGTCACAGCCTGTTTGATAGGTCTGCTAGCTTTACATATAAGATTTGTGTCATACTTTAAAAGAGGGAAACAGAATGTCAAAACGATTTGTGAGTACCGGCTGTCTAGTTGCTGAAAACTCAGCTTTGTTATATCAGACTGCTGTCTCTGATAAGTTGGGGTGTAGGGACTGGATCAAACAGTATTTTGTTTTAGATATCAGGGAATTTTGGTATTACCATAATACACTTCCCACACACTACCCAGCCCTCAGAGCTCAAGCTTAGTATGAAAGAATACTTCAGTTATCTTGAAAATGCCTAAGGTGGATAGGGTTAGTCCCCCATAAAGCAGCGCCCATTGCAGATAAAAGGAGTGGGGCTTGGTGGGGGGATTGCGACATAGGACTACGAGGGAAAATTAAATAAATAATACATTTTTCCTCATGGTCATCTGTCAAAATACCCCCCATCGCCCTCTATTCCAACCTGCAAAGGCTGCGGCTGCCCCCATAGCCTTGACCCTAATTTTTAGGGTCTCCCCATGGATCATTACCACCCACCAGCTTGTTCCAGAAAATAAGTTTGGTATCTTAAGGCACCCACTTCAGAACTCTCCAGGACCCAAGGAAGATCAGAAGGGGATTGAACCTATTGTCTGCAATCTGAAACGAGAGCAGGCGAAGTGGACTTTCTCTCTCTTGCATCCAGGGCAAAGAAGTGACATCTAAAGTTCATAAGTCTGACATCCTGTTAAAGCAACAGGATCACCACAAGCCACAAAAGACCTTTTCCTGTAACTGCCCAGTGGCAAAATGACCTGGACTGGACCCTTCTGTTTTCTTCTGCCTACCACCTTCTGAGTCTCTAAGTCAACCCTTGGGGAGGTCCTCGAGGGGATTGGGACATAAAGGACTAGTCGGAAGGTAAAATCTTTTGCCCAGGATGAACCTGGTTGGTTTATATGACTCTTGTGCCATCATGGTCAGTTCCTATTCTACCGCAACCATTGACTATCATTGGCAATTTTTAATTATTGCTGTTATTTCTACTTAAAGCTTTAAAAAATCATATCTCCTGTTCACCCTATTGGAGTTTTGCCATTTTGTTTATTACATTTTACTCAATTTTTTCTAATTTGGTTTGGAAGTTTTATTGTTTTTCAGTTTGACTTTAATAATGTTTTAGACCTACAGTAATACATTACACATTGCCTCTAAGATAAGCATGTCTTATCTGTGCCATAACTACCAGGTGGTTGAGCTCAGGTTTATTTAGTGACTTTAGTGTTTCACCCTGATATGGAAATGGATCATTAGTTCCAGTGGCAGCTTAGCCCCTCAAATAATCACCCATTTTCTTCTGAAAGTGAGGAGACAGTGGAGATCACTGCAAACAGCTACTGCCAAGGGGTGATCCCAAAACCACTCAGTGCAAACTATTCAGTGCATCCTGTTTTCTGATTCTTCACTGTGTGAGTCCTGTGCATTCAAGAAGATGAAGTAAAAGGCAGAAATGCTTTAGACAGTTGTCTTAGAGAAAATATGGTATTTCCCTAGAGTGTCACTAAAATAGTTGGGAAAGGATTCACCAACAAAGGAGTTCTAACACCCCACTGTCAGAAGCAACACCAACATCATCAACATCAAAACCAACCTATGACAAACATTCTTCCAGAAAGAGTCAACCATGCTAGGAAATGCTCCGACTAGCAAAATGCAATGACTTCCGTCACTCGGTACCCACTGCTCAGCACCTATGTAGAGGATATAATTATCAATTTCCTTACTGCATGGCTAAGTAAAGTAGGAGGCTAATGGATGTTCAATGTTGTACAGAATCTCAGAAGCTCATGGTTTGGAGTACTCCTCCCACCATTCTTCAAGAGCATTTCATCTGGCCTGGTTGTACCAGAGGTTTAGTCCTAGAGACAGTAGATGCATTTAACCTTCACCAACTTCAATAAGTGTGAAGATGGGGAGGTTTACAGCACAATGGGAGAGGAACAGGAGCCCTGTGTGACAGTGAGGAAATGTCCCTGCTGTTACCTCGGTTAGGGCCGTGAGCCTGCAGCCTCCATTTGACAGCTGCGCACTGGTTATCTCCCTGAGAGTGGGTGTTCTGGCAGCAGGAGATCATTAGTGTGGCAATACGGAGCAGCAGATGCTGGGTCATGCCATGAGGCGTTTCCCTTTATTGTCTACCTAGTACCTCATATAGTGTTCTATGGACACTAATGTGATGCAATCTTGCCTCCTCTCTCACTTCCTCGCTACATTAATTAGGTGTTTGGACAAAATATCAAGTTGAATATATAGGGAGACAGAAAAATCTAAAAACAAAAATATTGTTATGCAGAAATATTGTTGCCAAGAATAACTTATTTCACAGGTACGTAATATCACTGGTATGGATATTGATGTTGTAAATATCATTCTCAATAATATAGTTGTAAAGAATATTGTTTTTTATTAATTTAATGTGTTTTACTTTAGATATAAATTTCATGTGTTAATATTGTTCGCATAATTGTTCTTTTTTTAAATAAAGCTTGTATTTTAAGTGATTTTGAATTTTTAATGTAATAGTTAATAGTAATTTATAGTGTTGAAGAGGGTCGTTGAGTTTGTAGAGAGATATATTGCAAAATTGATTAAGTAATAATTAAATAATTGATACTATTTAAGTATTTGAGTGATGTACATTATGTATAATATGTAATATTGATTTATTATATTTATATTTTAGGTGCAATTTGCAACAATTGTAGTGGCATAGGGTGGGAAGTTAAGTAGGTAATACTTAATTAACAAATAATTTATAATTTGATATGAATTATCAAATTAATTATCATGTACATTGTGTAATAATTATATATTTTAGTCATTTTCTAGGTGTGGGCTGCGGGTTTGTAGGGATATAGGGTGGGAAGTTAATTAAGCAAACATTAATTAACAATTAATTAATAATGCATTGTTAACTATTTAATTGATTTTTAATTATGTACATTATGTAATATTGCTTTATTTTAGTTCTATTTTAGTTGTGGGTTGCTAGGTTTGTAGGAGTATATGGTGGGAATTTAATTAAATTAAAAAAAATAGCAATGTATAATTAAATATTGAATTGATTAATAGTTAAATAAATTATGTTTGTAGGGTTGCACGGTGGGAACTTATTGAAGCTAGTAATTAATTAGCAATTGACTATTAATTGTTAATTAATTATGTCATTGTTTATAACTTATGTAAATTTTGTTATACTTATTCATTTTCATTATATTTTACATGTGGGTTGCTAGCTTGTAGAGGAATTGGAGGAAAAGTTAATTGAGGTAATTATTAAATAAGAATTATTTTTAACTTGAAACATATTACATTGTTTAGTCATTTTGTAAATTGGATAATTGTTAGTTTTCTATTTTAATTCTTATATATATTTTATGTTTAATAAACAATGTTGATCTATATAGTGTGTTATCTTTTTTCTAGATCAATAGGGTTATTTATCTATGTAATGTGTTTGTAGAGAAGTAGTTTACCTACTGTTGCTTAGACTGGAGTGGGATTAATAAATCTTACCCCTCCGAAATCCAACACTTTAACTACTGATGCACAGACTGGATTAAGAAAAGAAAACATAACCCTCCAATATTCCACACTATCCCTACTGTTGCACAGAGTAGATTGGGAATGATAAATCTTACCCTTCCAATGACCAACACTGTCAGCGTTCACACACAAGGATCCTGATGTTTCCTTCCTGGCGATGCACGCTCCCAACTCCCCTATGAAATAACCAGTCAGCAAGGAAAGAAACTCTTGCGTGGCTGATTAAACCACAAGGGAAAGGGGAAGTGGATTGAGAAACAAGACAAAAAAAGAAACACTGGGTATCTTCCTTCAGTGTCTGTGTCAACGTCTGCTTCTCTTGGAGTGTTCAGGACTTCTTTAGTAGCACCTTTACCAAGAACAATACCCATAACCTTTTAGATATCAACTTAACAACAACCGTCTGTGAAATTCCTGAATCGTGTCCTTTTCTTTAGTACATACCAAAATAATAGAAGTCCTTTCCTACACTCCTTTTGCCTGGCTTGACCTGAACTGGATTCAAACCTTAAAATGTAATACATAGAATTATCTTTCTGGAACTCAAATTATCAATGTTGGCACATTACATTGTAAAAATAAACACTCAATTACATTAGTTAACAAGGTTAGTGAGTAGTGTTTAGTCACGCGTCAAACTTTGCCTACCTGGCAAAATGCTTGTTGGTTTCCTTAAAAGGGGTTCTGCAAAACAATGGAAAAGGAAAGAAAACACCAAGATTCTCTTGCAATCTTTTAGGATTACTAACACCTCTCAGAGAAGAGGGCAGGAGTTCAATAATGGAAATAACAACTAACCATCAGTACTATTGGTAACATAAATACAATCGGTTATATCATACAGTTCTCAAACTTCTTTTACTTTGTCTGATAAATTGTCTTTGCCAATGCTTTTCGTGAGCAGTGAATTAACTACTCCTGGATTCTGTTTCCCCGAAGATTTAAAAGGTAACAGCGCGCAATTGTCTTTTCTCTAGTCTTTTCTTGGAAAACGGTAGATTTGCAAACTGTAGTTACCAGTGCTTTTATTGACCTTTTGTTGCCTGGTTAATACAAGATATCTCTTACTTGTTTGTTTCAGGTCGGAACGATACTCAGGGACGATCTCGGCTGCTGGACTTCACCGGAACCGCGGAGGGAATGCCGAAGATGCCGCGGCTGTCCGGGGAACGAGACACAAGACGGAGTCACAAGAAAGCTCAGGTAAGGAGAGGGAAATAGGGTGGTTTTCTGGGCTGCAGGAAAATAGGGAAGTCAAGCGGGATCAAGGCTGAATGGGGCGAAGTCTCTGGTGACAGCTTGGCTCAGGAACGCTCGTGGTGATGCAGTCAACGAAGCGAAGCGTTTCTGAGATTGCCAACCTGGAATTTATAGCCTGGGTCTGGGCGTATGCTCTCTTGCTCACGTGCAGAAAAATCGACAGTTTAAACGTGAGAGCGAGAAGGTTCCTTCAAAGAGTAACACGCCCAAGACCTCTGCAAACAACCATTAGTACCAACAAGAATCAAGATGCGTGTATTGCAACTATACTCAACAAGCATTGCTAGCTGTAACGAATCATACGATAAAAACATAGTTCTTCCAGCAAGGTTTTGGAAATAGGTACAATACAGGGGATCAACTTGCAATCGCCATGGGACCCATGACAAACACTTTCCCCACTGTTGCACAGACTGGTGTGGGAAAAGTGAATGTAACACCTTCGAAGTCAATGGATTTCCCTACTGTTCACAAACTGGAGTGAGAATAGTAAACCTTACCCCTCTTACTGTTGCTTAGACTGGAGTGGGAATGATAAACTTACCCCTCCGAAGTCCAACACTTTCATTACTGATGCACATACTAGATTAAGAATAGTAAACAGAACTCCTCAGAAGTTCCACACTTCCCCTACTGTTGCACAGACTAGATTGGAAATAATATATGTTACCCTTCCAAAGACCAATGCTTTTCCTACTGTTGCACAGATTGGTGTGGGAATAGTGAATGTAACCCCTCCAAAGTCCAACGCTTTTTCTACTGTTGCACAAACTGGAGTGAGGATATAAATGTAAACCCTCTGAAGCCCAACGCTTTTCCTACTATTGCACAGACTGGAGTGGGTATAGTAAGTTTCAACCCTGCGAAGTCCAATGCTTACCCTAATGTTGCACAGACTGGACAGAAATTGTAACCCCTCCAAAGTCCTAGGCTTTCCCTACTATTGTACAGGGTGAGGTGTGAATAGTAAATTTAACCTGTCCAAAGTCCATTGTTTTTCCTACTGTTCATTAGAGTGGATTGGGAATAGTACATGTAACCCCTCCAATGCCGAACACTTTCCCTACTGTTGCACAGAGTGGAGTGGAAATAATAAATAGTACTCCTCCCAAGTCCAACGCGTTCCCTCCTGCTGCACAGACTGAAGTTGAAATAAAAAATATTACTCATCTGAAGTCCAATGCTTATCCTGTTGTTGCACTGTTTGGAATGGTAATAATATTCTTAACCCCTCAGAAGTCCTACAATTTCTCTACCATTGCATAATCTAGAGAGATTTGTTTATACATTTTAATTCTATAGTACTTGTTTATATTTTTGTTTGATTTTAAAAATGTATATATATATATATATATATATATTCCTCACAAAGTGCCCCAGCTTTCAAGAGGTCACACGCATTGTTCTGCCCTCCGGCTATGTAAAAGCAGCCTGCTTTCAAGCTCCATAGTCTTTTTCGAATTTGCCAACGCGTTTCCCGGCTTCCTCGCCGCTTCTTCATGGGCTCGCAGCTACAAAACATTTCGCTCGCCCCTGATTGGTTCATACTTTTATTTGGTTGACATGCTCGCATTTGATTGGCGAAAAAATTGCAAACATTGTTCTAATGCATGTTGGGTTATTGAGTCTTTTCAGGGGTCAGTTCGATGCTTTGTAATCATTTCTGCAACAATATTACCTTTGAGTAAGGTTAGCAGCTTTCAGGCAGGTTTCATGGATGCATAAAGAACAACATGCTTTGTATTTCCGAAAAGTTCGATAATAAGCATCTCCCTGCAGGCTTTCAATTCATTACCTGCAGGGGACGGTGCTCCTCTTCACGGCAGGACGGCCGTGCAAACAATTCCTCACAAAGTGCCCCAGCTTTCAAGAGGTCACACGAATTGTTCTGCCCTCCGGCTATGTAAAAGCAGCCTGCTTTCAAGCTCCATAGTCTTTTTCGAATTTGCCAACGCGTTTCACGGCTTCCTCGCCGCTTCTTCATGGGCTCGCAGCTACAAAACATTTCGCTCGCCCCTGATTGGTTCATACTTTTATTTGGTTGACATGCTCGCATTTGATTGGCGAAAAAATTGCAAACATTGTTCTAATGCATGTTGGGTTATTGAGTCTTTTCAGGGGTCAGTTCGATGCTTTGTAATCATTTCTGCAACAATATTACCTTTGAGTAAGGTTAGCAGCTTTCAGGCAGGTTTCATGGATGCATAAAGAACAACGTGCTTTGTATTTCCGAAAAGTTCGATAATAAGTATCTCCCTGCAGGCTTTCAATTCATTACCTGCAGGGGACGATGCTCCTCTTCACGGCAGGACGGCCGTGCAAACAATTTCTCACAAAGTGCCCTAGCTTTCAAGAGGTCACACGCATTGTTCTGCCCTCCGGCTATGTAAAAGCAGCCTGCTTTCAAGCTCCATAGTCTTTTTCGAATTTGCCAACGCGTTTCACGGCTTCCTCGCCGTTTCTTCATGGGCTCGCAGCTACAAAACATTTCGCTCGCCCCTGATTGGTTCATACTTTTATTTGGTTGACATGCTCGCATTTGATTGGCGAAAAAATTTTTGGCGAAAAAATTGCAAACATTGTTCTAATGCATGTTGGGTTATTGAGTCTTTTCAGGGGTCAGTTCGATGCTTTGTAATCATTTCTGCAACAATATTACCTTTGAGTAAGGTTAGCAGCTTTCAGGCAGGTTTCATGGATGCATAAAGAACAACGTGCTTTGTATTTCCGAAAAGTTCGATAATAAGCATCTCCCTGCAGGCTTTCAATTCATTACCTGCAGGGGACGGTGCTCCTCTTCACGGCAGGACGGCCGTGCAAACAATTCCTCACAAAGTGCCCCAGCTTTCAAGAGGTCACACGCATTGTTCTGCCCTCCGGCTATGTAAAAGCAGCCTGCTTTCAAGCTCCATAGTCTTTTTCGAATGTGCCAACGCGTTTCACGGCTTCCTCGCCGCTTCTTCATGGGCTCGCAGCTACAAAACATTCCGCTCGCCCCTGATTGGTTCATACTTTTATTTGGTTGACATGCTCGCATTTGATTGGCGAAAAAATTGCAAACATTGTTCTAATGCATGTTGGGTTATTGAGTCTTTTCAGGGGTCAGTTCGATGCTTTGTAATCATTTCTGCAACAATATTACCTTTGAGTAAGGTTAGCAGCTTTCAGGCAGGTTTCATGGATGCATAAAGAACAACGTGCTTTGTATTTCCGAAAAGTTCGATAATAAGCATCTCCCTGCAGGCTTTCAATTCATTACCTGCAGGGGACGGTGCTCCTCTTCACGGCAGGACGGCCGTGCAAACAATTCCTCACAAAGTGCCCCAGCTTTCAAGAGGTCACACGCATTGTTCTGCCCTCCGGCTATGTAAAAGCAGCCTGCTTTCAAGCTCCATAGTCTTTTTCGAATGTGCCAACGCGTTTCACGGCTTCCTCGCCGCTTCTTCATGGGCTCGCAGCTACAAAACATTCCGCTCGCCCCTGATTGGTTCATACTTTTATTTGGTTGACATGCTCGCATTTGATTGGCGAAAAAATTGCAAACATTGTTCTAATGCATGTTGGGTTATTGAGTCTTTTCAGGGGTCAGTTCGATGCTTTGTAATCATTTCTGCAACAATATTACCTTTGAGTAAGGTTAGCAGCTTTCAGGCAGGTTTCATGGATGCATAAAGAACAACGTGCTTTGTATTTCCGAAAAGTTCGATAATAAGCATCTCCCTGCAGGCTTTCAATTCATTACCTGCAGGGGACGGTGCTCCTCTTCACGGCAGGACGGCCGTGCAAACAATTCCTCACAAAGTGCCCCAGCTTTCAAGAGGTCACACGCATTGTTCTGCCCTCCGGCTATGTAAAAGCAGCCTGCTTTCAAGCTCCATAGTCTTTTTCGAATTTGCCAACGCGTTTCACGGCTTCCTCGCCGCTTCTTCATGGGCTCGCAGCTACAAAACATTTCGCTCGACCCTGATTGGTTCATACTTTTATTTGGTTGACATGCTCGCATTCGATTGGCGAAAAAATTGCAAACATTGTTCTAATGCATGTTGGGTTATTGAGTCTTTTCAGGGGTCAGTTCGATGCTTTGTAATCATTTCTGCAACAATATTACCTTTGAGTAAGGTTAGCAGCTTTCAGGCAGGTTTCATGGATGCATAAAGAACAACGTGCTTTGTATTTCCGAAAAGTTCGATAATAAGCATCTCCCTGCAGGCTTTCAATTCATTACCTGCAGGGGACGGTGCTCCTCTTCACGGCAGGACGGCCGTGCAAACAATTCCTCACAAAGTGCCCCAGCTTTCAAGAGGTCACACGCATTGTTCTGCCCTCCGGCTATGTAAAAGCAGCCTGCTTTCAAGCTCCATAGTCTTTTTCGAATTTGCCAACGCGTTTCACGGCTTCCTCGCCGCTTCTTCATGGGCTCGCAGCTACAAAACATTTCGCTCGCCCCTGATTGGTTCATACTTTTATTTGGTTGACATGCTCGCATTTGATTGGCGAAAAAATTGCAAACATTGTTCTAATGCATGTTGGGTTATTGAGTCTTTTCAGGGGTCAGTTCGATGCTTTGTAATCATTTCTGCAACAATATTACCTTTGAGTAAGGTTAGCAGCTTTCAGGCAGGTTTCATGGATGCATAAAGAACAACGTGCTTTGTATTTCCGAAAAGTTCGATAATAAGCATCTCCCTGCAGGCTTTCAATTCATTACCTGCAGGGGACGGTGCTCCTCTTCACGGCAGGACGGCCGTGCAAACAATTCCTCACAAAGTGCCCCAGCTTTCAAGAGGTCACACGCATTGTTCTGCCCTCCGGCTATGTAAAAGCAGCCTGCTTTCAAGCTCCATAGTCTTTTTCGAATTTGCCAACGCGTTTCACGGCTTCCTCGCCGCTTCTTCATGGGCTCGCAGCTACAAAACATTTCGCTCGCCCCTGATTGGTTCATACTTTTATTTGGTTGACATGCTCGCATTTGATTGGCGAAAAAATTGCAAACATTGTTCTAATGCATGTTGGGTTATTGAGTCTTTTCAGGGGTCAGTTCGATGCTTTGTAATCATTTCTGCAACAATATTACCTTTGAGTAAGGTTAGCAGCTTTCAGGCAGGTTTCATGGATGCATAAAGAACAACGTGCTTTGTATTTCCGAAAAGTTCGATAATAAGCATCTCCCTGCAGGCTTTCAATTCATTACCTGCAGGGGACGGTGCTCCTCTTCACGGCAGGACGGCCGTGCAAACAATTCCTCACAAAGTGCCCCAGCTTTCAAGAGGTCACACGCATTGTTCTGCCCTCCGGCTATGTAAAAGCAGCCTGCTTTCAAGCTCCATAGTCTTTTTCGAATTTGCCAACGCGTTTCACGGCTTCCTCGCCGCTTCTTCATGGGCTCGCAGCTACAAAACATTTCGCTCGCCCCTGATTGGTTCATACTTTTATTTGGTTGACATGCTCGTATTTGATTGGCGAAAAAATTGCTTTTACATAGCCGGAGGGCAGAACAATGCGTGTTTCTGGAACCTGGTGGTGGTGATTTTAGGCCTCTGCGCACTTTTTCACTGTGGTACAGTGTAAAGTGCTTGAGCTCTCTGTGTGTGTGGTGAGTGACCTGCCCTCCCATAGGAATGAATGGGGAATATGTATGCCCATGGTAGTTCCTGATGTGTGGGGAGTGCAGGGGCGAGTTTGGTATGAGAGAACTCGTGAGACTGAATGCTGAGAAATGGTATATGCGGCATGATTGTGTCTAATCTAGAAGTGCCACTTTTAGAAGTTGGCATATTTGTGTAATTTGTGTCTGGCGTGTGATTGGCTGTTGAGCCTGGCCCAGGAGTGCCTGGGACTGCTTGTGGATTGACTGTCTGGTTTGAGGGTGACAGGGGGCTGGAGAGCCCAGGAGGTTGTCTGAGTCGGCCCGTGGGTGAAAGGCTGCATCTGCTGCCAGGGAAGTGGGAGGAGATGGCACCTGGGAGTTACCAGGGCTGTGCCTGCCTGACCACATTGCTGGCTCCACCTCCCGCTGGGCGAAAGTCACCTCTGTCCCTGATACTGAAGAGTTCCCTATAACCAGTTCTAGCTGATTCTCACACTGCCTGCACAAAGACTTCAAAGACTTTTCCCTGTATAAGAAGGGGCTGTGTCCCCTTTCAATTTGTTCTTGTTTCTGACTTGAATCTGCCAGGGGCGTGCTGCTGCTTGGGCCCAGGGGAATCCCTGGGCTCTGCCCAGCCCCTGGATCCCTGAATGCTGGAGGACTTTATCCTTGGGAGCTGCTTGCTCCATCTTTCTGAGATCCAGGATTCCCCCTTTTATCTTTGTGAACCGTTTCTCTGTAAGTACCTGGTAGGACTTTATTTCCCCTGCAGCAGAGCGCTGTATTGCCAGGAGGAGCGCTTTATGGATGCTGGTGATGTTCCCAGCTGATGGGGGAGCCTGGGTGCTGAGCAGCGCGGCGCTGCAGACCTTCCCGAGGGAATCCCCCTCGTAGGGATTCCCCCTCCTTTTTATGCCTGCTAAGGTTTTGTTATGCAGGTGCCACCCTGCGCCTTTGGATTTAATTTTAAAACATGGCAGGTGCCCGAGCCGCTTTTATTAAATTTCTTTTAATTTAACTCGAAGGAGCCCACCCCTCGGTTAATTAGCCCCCAGCCTACAAGTGCCTGAAATGGGCCGCCGCACTGCCCGCGACGACCCGGAAGTGGTTGGCCGGCCGGCCAATTGCAGCGAGGTCAGCAGGAAGTCCCGCCTCCGCAAACCGAGAGAGAGGAAGTGCGGCAGGGAGAAGAGGCGAGAGGAATGATGGCCACACGGGGCTCCCGTGATCTGGAGGGAGCCCCGGGAAGAGAAGGAAGCCGAGCGGCATGAGAAGAAGAGCGGAGGGGGCGCGAGGCACATTGCCGGTGCCTGCCCCCACCGCGAACACAGAAGGTGCCGGTGCCTGCCCGGAGGAGCCCCGGTAAAGGCCGAAGACAGCCCGGTGAGTATACAGGGCTGGGAGGGGCTCCGTGAGGCTTCTGCTGGTGCGGGAGGACAGGCGCAGGATGGAGTACCTTTAGGGCGGCCCCGGATGGCAGCGGGCCGCCCCACCGCTACAAGGAAAATGTTGCCAGAGCCTTCGTGGCTCCCAGACCTCATTAGTGTTTCTTGAGCCTGAGAGGCTCTTGGGGGCATAGGTTACCGAGTTCCCCGAGAGGAGCTCCAACAGTGGGGCATGTTTTCTGTTTGAGCCCCGTGTGGCTCCAACGCAGGCCATATTTGTTTAAGGAGCCTAGATGGCTCCCGGGACGCCTCGGGGCATATTGTCGATGCCCGTCCCCTCCTGGGCTTGTGTCGTTCTAGTGCCAGTGAAAGCACAATTGTTGTTTTCAGAGCCCCTGAGGCTCCATCGTGATTTAGGGGGCCATTGACTTTTCCTAGAGGGCCCCTGGGGACACATAGTTCCAGAGCCTGTGTGGCTCCAACGTTCTGCGCAGTGTGGTGTAAGAGCCTGTGTGGCTCCAACGATTGAGCGCAGTTTTGTTCTAAGGGTCAGTGAGGAACGTGTCGCAGTTTGGACTCTCAGCTGCCCAGCAATTAGTGGGCATCTGCACCGTTTAGGTCTTGTGTGGTTCTCAGGTGCCCAGCAAGTAGTGGGCACCTGCTACGTTTAGGTTTTGCGCCAGTGGCGCACCCCTGACTGGCGCTGCATGGCTGCGCGCCCTGACATTCTGGACACAGGGCTCTTTTAGTCCCTTTATTAGATGGGGGCTGGTATGTGATTCCTGCGCAATGTGATTTCTATGTTTTTAATAGTAATTGCTAATGTGAGTTTTGCGCAATGTGGTTACCTGCTATGTTTCGGATGGTAATTGCCTACTGTCTCTTCTTGCGCTGCACCTCTGAATGTATTTTATTGCATCATGTGCTTTGTTATGAACACCGCTGAATGTGTAGGTTTATGCATCATGTGTTTCCCTTGTCTTACACCTCTGAATATTTTTAGGCATCATGTGTTTTTCCTTTACTACTCCTCTGAATGTGTTTCATGCATCATGGGTAATGTGTTCTTGTTTATACCCCTAGGTGCTGTGTGATACTTATGTGGTTGTTCTTTTTAGTACAGGTGGTCCTAGTGAGGTCCTGGTTCCTGTTACCAGTGGTTACTGGTTGTGTGCCATAGTTGCTAAATTGTGCTACTATGATTTTTATTCTTTATTATTCTTTATTCTAGAAGTGCTATTTCTGATTCTGACAGTGGCCCATGTGGCCCTGTCCTGTACATAATCCCTTGTGAATATTGCCCGTGCCAGTTGGTACCATGTATTTGATGTGATACTATCTGATGTGTTTTTACAATACAAAAGTTATTTTATAATAATCTTGTGTGGAGTTCCTTTTGTGGTGTGCCTAGTATGTTGTTGCTGTTGTGTGCTGGCGCAAATGCTTTACACATTGCCTCCGAGTTTAGCCTTACTGCTTGTGCCAAGCTACCAGGGGGTGAGCAGGGGTTACCTTGGCGTGTGACTCCCTTGCCCTGACTAGGAGGGTGGTTTCTGCCTGGCTTTGGCGTCAGCCTTAGCCTACCAGAAATAGCCAGTTCTAACATATATATATATATATATATATATATATATATATATATATATATATATATATATATATATATATATATATATATATATATATATATATATTTATTTACATGTATATATATATATATATTCGGCATAGAAACGTCCAGCAGCAGCATGCAGCAGCAAAACATACGAGGCAAACCCGATGTTGTGAGTAGTGGTTTTTAATTACTCATCACCATACCGCCATGACGCGTTTCGGTGCAAACAGCACCTTGATCACATATATATATATATATATATATACAACAGGAAGGGGGTTTCGAGAGAGGACGGGGTCGAGGAAACAGAGGAGGAATAGGCGCAACCAACAGGCCAAAAAGAGGAGAAACAACCGTTGCCAAAGCTCCAGTGGGAATGAAAACAAGGCGCAAAAAGCAATAACAAGTATGACTGTGGTGAATCTGTCTCAGCGGTCTCTTTTGATTGATGAAATGGAGACCCTAGCTCTAGGATCTCTGTTTGCCCATCGTCAAAAATGAACTATGCCCAGACAAGGATCGATCTGTTCCTATTTTCGAGGGAATTAAAGTTAAAGAAATGGTTCTGCACGAAACCAAAAGGATCTGGAACTGTGATTAAGAGAATCACTCAGAATAATCTCAATACATGTGATGTGAAAATGTTACATGCTTGGGAGGACGAACCGGAAAGTAGTGACTCCACACCTGATTGGGGGGCTTGTGGTCTGGACGTGGGGCTTAATCCTGGTTCCAGTTTCAAACCTAAATCTGTATTTCTTACCAATATACAGTGTGATGCGATTGAAATATTTGAAAAGGGAGTCTTACAGGATTTGCATAAAACTTGTTATAGAAAATTATCTGGTGAGAGAAAAAATCTTACTAACAACCAGATTATTGCTATGTACAATTTGAGATCAGATAATGGGATTGTCATTCGACAATCCGATAAGGGAGGTAATGTAGTACTAGATAAGGACAAATACCTGAAGGAAGGGCTTGGACAGCTATTGCAAAACCAATAAAGACAAAATATTGAAATCCAATACTGTATTTAGAGACAAACTTGCTGAATGGAGGGAGAGGGGATTGCTGGAATGGAAGGAATATCATTATTTATATTGTGCCCACCCCAGAATTCCCATCTTATATCTACTCTCTAAATTGCACAATGATCAGAGCAATCCACCTGGACGACCGATAGTCTCCTCGATAGGATCACTATTAGAGCATACATCGAAATATATTGACCACTATTTGAGTCCATATGTGGTGGCCTTGTCTTCCTATATAAGGGACACTACTCATTTTCTGACGGTGATCTATGGATTACATTGGGAGAACCATTACACACCGATCTCCCTAGATGTGAGTAGCTTATATACAAGCATTCAACATAATCAGGGTCTTGATGCTGTTCAACATTTTCTCAAGACTCAATCTATTTCTCTATTTGATCACTCAAGGATGATAATATCAATGATCGAGTTCTGTTTGAAAAATATTTTTTTTTTATCTTTGACAACATTGTGTACAGGCAGTCACAGGGCACAGCCATGGGAACCTGCCTCGCCCCCAGCTACGCAAATTTATTCATGGGCTGGTGGGAGGAGCAGGTTGTCATGGAGATGGCTGAATTCAATAACATGGCCCTGTGGCTGCGGTACATTGATGATATCTTTTTCATTTGGTCTGGGGATGCAATTTCAGCAAAATAATTCATTGATAAATTGAACAAGAATACATTGAATTTACAGTTCACCGAACACATCAGCAGGGAGGTGATGGAATTTTTGGATGTTATGTTGGAGGTGAAGGACAACCAACTGACTACCAAATTGTTCCGTAAAACTACTGCCGGGAATAGCATCCTGAGTGCCATGAGTTGTCACCCCCGCAATTTGGTATACAGTATCCCATATGGTGAAGTTATGCGCGCCAAAAGGAACTGTAGCACCAAAGAAGCATATAAAGAAGAGGAGGCAACTATATGTCAAAAATTTTTGAACAGAGGATACAGTAAACAAATGATCAACACAGCGGTTGCGAGAGTAGAGACAAAAACTAGAGAGGAATTGTTACATCCTAGGAAAGAGAAAGAGGAAGCAGAAAACATCCACTTCATTACCACTTTTTCGGGACAATCAAATGAGATACGTAGAAGTTTCAAAAAGCACTGCCATGTTCTCATGACTGATGATCATCTGAAGGGTTATTTGAATATTAATCCTCAGATTACATTCAGAAAAGGGAGATCCCTGAGAGATGAACTAAGTCACAAATATGTGACAACGAATGACAGCAGCCATATTAATAACACACCAGGGTTCAGATGTTGTTGAAACTGTAAGGCTTTCCAGAATAGCAGAGACTGCAAAAAACTTACAGTGCCATCAAGGAAGTTCATCATCAGGAAAAAACTAACATGTAACACACCCTTTAGTATATATGTTTTGATCTGCCCCTGCAAAAAAATGGTACATTGGGAGCACGAAGCATGAGGCAAAAAAACGAGTCTTAGAACATCTACACGCTATACGGAATCATAACAAGCAATATCCAATAGCGCGACATTTCTATGAGAAGCATATGCAAGATGATACGTTGGTTCAAATGGTTGTAATTGATTGTGTGGATTTGGATGTTAGAGGGGGTAATCGAGAATTATCTCTAAGAAAACTTGAATCTCTGTACATTATAGACTTAGAAAGCCTAACACCCAATAGACTTAATATAAGTGAAGAATTGGCAATACCTTTACATGAACAGTAATTGTAAGTTGTTTGTAATTAAATTCTGTAATCTTTGTATCTCTTCTGACGGACACTAACTATGAAACAATCATTTTTTGCTGAGTATCATGGACTTGGATGGAGTGTAATAATAATTTTAAGATACGCCCACTGGGGCAGTGATGTATGTATATATGGCTGGAAATTACTCCCTCCTTTTGTTCTGCAGGCTCTTTTTCCAGTCACAAAAATATCCTCTGCCCACTGGGGCTTCTTGCTTATAGACTGTTGGTTCGTGTGCTGGGTCTGTATTCAGTAACTTAGCAACATGACATTACGATATCGAGCCAATAGGATGTCGTAAAAGAAACAACATCATTCAGCTGAACCAATCATGAGTGAACTTTCAGAGAGAGTATATCATGTGACTTGTATATTTGTATAAAATCGGCAAATATTATATTTGTAACATGCTGTAACTCTAGCAAAACACATTGTTTAAATTGGTGTACACATGAATAGTTTTGCCATTTTACGTGTAAATAATGTGACGAAACATTGAAAATCAAATATTTTGCTATCTTGCAATGATATGTATGATTAATTTGAAACATAACTTGGAGGGGTTACATTCTTATTGTTTGACATGTGATACACGTTGAAATGGTACACTAACTGTGTTATTATGACTAGGTTAAAATGTCCGCTAAAAGTTTCCTTTACATTTGAGTTAAAACACTATTGGGTGATGTAATGAAATGTATTTAAGATGGCCACGGTAAAGTTGTGACGAGCGTAATCAAGCCGTAAAGGGGAAACACGTTGTTTTTCTACTTGCCAATAAACTTTTCCTGCAAGAAGCCCTGGGTGTCCGAGTTTCTTCCCTAATTGGGAGGTTTTGTTGGAGTAAAGTTTAAGGTTTGCCGGTAACCTAACTTGGACCGCCCGCGACAGCTGGAGATTTCTATACCGGAACTGGTGGATATATATAATAGGTTATAAGCTACCTTTTCCTTTAAAATTATGCTCTAAAGATGTTTGTGAATATTTGCGTTCTATTGCGCGAATATTCTCTGCTGTAATCGAAATAATATTCTCCATCCATTTAAAATGGTTGTGTTGCCATTTTTCTAATTCATCTCCTTTTTTGAATACAAATGAAATGTGTTTGTATGGTGGAATTGTGCATCACGGACGGTATTATTAGTCTGTCGTTCAATTCAATGGTTTTATGGGTCATGTGATGAGTCACATGACACTAATGCACTTTAAATGTTGTTTGTTACTTGAAAACGTTATTCATGACCAAGCCTGCTGGGTCAGGCGAAACGCGTTGAAAAGCGGCGGAAAAAGAAAATAAAGAAGTTTTCACCACATTTGATGTCGTCTCCTCTCCATATTTCGTGTTGAGGTTGAGTTTGGAATATATATATATATATATATATATATATATATATATATATATATATATATATATATAATACATAGCATAACATCACAAAGTGATGTTATGTGAGGGTTTTTAATTGATGGCAAAAATAGAAACGCTTATTACGTGCAAATGCATCCAATATGGTATGAAATACTTACTGAAAGACATTAGCTACTACTATATAATTAGATCATCAAATGCTTGGAACTATGCACGTTATAATTGTGGCTTCAGCAAACCAGTACATCAGGGAAAAATGTAGTCCTTTCTCACTAACTGCAACCCACTCGACAATAGGAAAGGAGTACAACCTATTTAAATGTGTGAACATTAACATCCATCGTATGACTGACATTGAAAAAGGCTTGTTGCTGAAACATGACTGCCCGAAAATATCATTTGGATACATTGAACTCGGTGAGTGCTCCGTTCTGTTACTTTGGGGAGCTTGTGATGGAAATGATAATACGTGCTGCTACTTGCACGAAGGAGGCACCAGTCTGAAAAGAGTACAGTAGTTTTTAGAGGCATTTGTTGTACTTTTTTATTTAAACTACCGATCCTCTGTAGCCTGGGATTTATGGTGAACCTGTCGGCAGGGATCAAGACATGACTACATGTTTAAGTGTTGGTCTCTGAGACTGGCATTTTCACGTATGAGTCATCTTAAACATGGCAAGGATCAGCTTGACGCTGTGCTAAGACATTGGCGTTTATTTTCATGACGTGATGTTATGTGTGTTTTTAATTGATGGTAAAAATAGAAGAACCTATAATGTGCAAATGCAGCCAGTATCCAATGTGGTATGAAATACTTACTGAAAGACAACAGGTACTGCTATATATTTCGATCATCCAATGCTTAGAACTATGCACGTTATAATGGCAGCTTAAGCAAACAGGTAATTCAAGTGCAAAGTGTAGTCCTTTCTCCCTAACCACAACCCACTCACCAATGTGAAAGGAGTGAAACTTATTTAAATGTGTCTACCTTAACATCCGTCATATGACTGGCATTGAAAAAGGCTTCCTACTGAAATACGCCTGCTGAATAAATCATTTGGATACATTGAACTCGCTGAGTGCTCCTTTCTGTTTTTTTGATTAGCTTTTGATGGAACTGTTAAAACGTACTGCCACTTGCACGAAGAAGGCACTTGTCCGAAAACAGTTTGGTAGTTTTTAGGGATATTTGTTAGACTTTATATATATATATCATGTGATCAAGTCCCCTGCGTGGGACGAAACGCATCATGGCTGCCGCTGCATCGCGAAAAGAACACCAATAAATTTTGCAGCAATTGAGCCCAGTGGTCTGCGCTCTTTCTTTTGCAGAAGAAGCAAAGTGTGGGGAGAGTTTCCTGGTATATATATATATATTTATATATGCCGCACAGAACCGGCGGTTTATGTACTAAGGTGTAGTTGCAACTTAGTGTACGTGGGCAGTACCAAGCTGGCAGTCCATGTACGCATTTTGCAACACTTGCAAGCGATAGTAAATGCCGATCAAAGCTACCCAGTAGCACGACATTTTCAAACCACTCATGGCAAGAATGTATCGCACCTTAAGTACTTTGTGATTGATGCAGTGACCCCCAGTAAGAAAGGGGGTGATAACGAGAAGCTTTTGAGACAACTGGAGTCCAGGTACATTGTCCAACTGAACAGCAAAGCTCCAAGGGGTCTCAACATGGGGGAGTATTTACATGACTTTGTTTGAGGCTCGCTATGATAGGAAGTGTCAACTCATTGGTTGTTTGATGTGACAGGAAAGACTGAGGGCTCTCAGTGACCAGTTTGAGGCCCACTATGATAGGGAGTGTCAACTCATTGGTTGTTAGATGTGACAGGAAAGACTGAGGGCTCTCAGTGACCAGTTTGAAGTTGCACTTGATTATGCATCCCAGAGTCCCTTCCTAGCGAATATGAGAATTAAGAACTTTTGAAGCACTTGCACAGAGCACTTTATTATGAATTTATTGTTATTTGTGGTCGCGAGGCCATTCTTTTATCTAATTTCAGACTGTTTTAGCACCTTATTAACACTATAGGATTAGTACCCTCCTATCGCCATGTACAAACTGAATAATCATGCCGAGTTCACCCAAACATTGAACACCATAATGGTGGGGGTGTATGACATATTGAGAGAATAAGTTGGAATTATTGGGCATTTGGGCTGAACATTACAATCTCAATATGGTAGGACTTTAGGGTATAGACGACCATCTAAGTTGTTGACAAATGTTTTTTAAATCAGCTTTTTGCTCACAAGGTATGAATGAAGGCATTACGGACATTTTTGCACTAAATATGGCATCAAGTAGCTAGTACAGATTTTAATCATGTATTTTACCATGGGTATCAACATTGCATTATTTATGTGAACAGTGTCACCAGTAACAGCACATGAATCATTGTAAAGCAACAGTGGGTGCAGGCAGCAGCGCAACGATGAAGTACAATGATTATACGTTTGGTTCATACATGGGTCGGGTTGCATATTTATGTATTTGCACTGATAATGACCTTTAACGGTGAACCATGTATTTTAGTTCCTTTTGTTTTGTTTTGCTGCTCAATCGGGGTTCAATTAACCCAGAGTGATATATCTAATGCTGTTCAATGGCTGATACCGAAATGCATTTCTGGTTAAAAACTTTTTTATTGCACATGAGCACTTTAACAAATATGAAGTAACATATTGAATTGCTAACCATAGTATGCATAGTCTGATCACCAATTGCCTACCGTATGTGCCATAGCTGTCTGTTAAATGCACTTTACAAATGGCGTCCGCATTAGCTATAGCAAATAGGTTGCCTTGCATTTTAGTACTATTACTATGTTTATGCATGATTACTCTTTGGCGCGAAATGGACAGCGGATCATTTTAAATCACAGTGGCTAACTATCATTTGACATCAGTGAGCAAGGGCACGGACGTGCGCGAAACGCGTCTGACGATATGCACCACTTAAATGCATAAATAAAAGCAACTAAAAAGAAGAAGTCCGACTCTGGCAATTCTGTTATTGTTGCTGTCTGCGTACCTGTCTGTGCACGAGGCACTCTAGAGGCAAGTTGGATTTTATATATATACATATATATATGTACATATATATGTACATACATATATATATCCAAAACACAAAGAGAGTTGCCCCCTCAAGGAATCCTCACACAGGTAGGTAAACTTCGCGTTTATTAGCACAGTCTACAGCAAGGTTGCTTGGGCTTCTCACCAATGAAATAAAAAAGTCGACGCGTTTCGTGCTACTCCTGAGCACTTCTTCACAGGCTGAGTCTCTTTACAAACGCACAACTTGAAAGCACCTGGTATCCTTTCTGGAGGCCTGCCCCAGTGGGCGTGGTAGGCGCACTGCCTGCTGGTCTCTGTGGTGCTTTATTGTTCAATCTCAAGTGAGTAGTTGGTGCGATGCACAGTATGAGTGAAATCAAAACCCCTGTGGGTTGGCAAGTGTCCTGCATGTTCCTGGCTGCACATAATGACCTGCACTACGCTCCTCCTGTCCTGCAGATCTCAGAGTGAGATCCGTTTTCGGGCCGCTGCTTTGTGGCGGGGATTCCTCACGGCAGGACTGGCCGTATTACATCCAAAACATAAAGAGAGTTGTCCCCTCAAGGAATCCTCACACAGGTAGGTAAACTTCGCGTTTATTAGCACAGGCTACAGCAAGGTTGCTTGGGCTTCTCACCAATGAAATTAAAAAGCTGATGCGTTTCGTGCTACTCCTGAGCACTTCTTCACAGGCTGAGTCTCTTTACAAACGCCCAACTTGAAAGCACATGGTGTCCTTTCTGGAGGCCTGCCCCAGTGGGCGTGGTAGGCGCACTGCCTGCTGGTCTCTGTGGTGCTTTATTGTTCAATCTCAAGTGAGTAGTTGGTGCGATGCACAGTATGAGTGAAATCAAAACCCCTGTGGGTTGGCAAGTGTCCCGCATGTTCCTGGCTGCACATAATGACCTGCACTATGCTCCTCCTGTCCTGCAGACCTCTGAGTGAGATCTGTTTCCGGGCCGCTGCTTTGTGGCGGGTTTTCCTCAAGGCAGGACTGGCCGTATTACGTCCTGCAGACCTCGGAGTGAGATCCGTTTTCGGGCCGCTGCTTTGTGGCGGGGATTCCTCACAGCATATATATATATATATATATATATATATATATATATATATATATATATATATATATATATATATATATATATATATATATATACAGGAAAGGGTTCCCGACTTCTCTCGCTCTCGTCCTCTCGAGGTCGGTGCAAGCCCCGGGTGTCGGAAACCCGGAAGTATGATTGAAAGGGCTCCCAAACAGAGTTTCTTCCTCCCAGGAACCACAAAAACGACTCGCACACCAGGGTCCGTGTTCAAAATTGCGTTTATTGGCGACGCGTTTCGACCAAACGGTCTTCTTCGAAAGCCAACCACACATAAACACAATCACCGTTTTATACACAAAACAGTGCTCAAAGTGGTAAAGGAAACTGAGGTAGGACTACATTTTTGGTCATGACTGCATTTCATGTGAACTACAAATGAGGTAGAAGATAGACTATGTAGAAACATGGTCTCAGACAAATTAAATAACTGTAATCAGATGTGTAAAATAAACACAAATTATAATTCTAAATAAATTACATCAAATACATGGACATACTTCATATACTTTTCAAATTACCACATTAATACATGCACAGTCCATGTAAGTTTCTGGTTTCACCTGGTAATGGAATTGAGTTATGCATAAAGGCCAAGTGGCCTATAATTTCTTAAACTGTCTGGAGACCAATTGTTACTGTCACAATTGTCTGTCTTGTCTGAATCGGCCCCAAATTAGGTTGGTTAGGGGTGGGATGGAAAGTGGGTCACGGCCAAGTGGCCAATTCATTCTTATTAAAGATGAGTAGTTCAGTGGTAGTCTAGAAAATGTATTTAATTTAAACAATTTAAACTACGTATCCTCTAAGGAGGGGGGTCTCCCCCAGATCGATGATGGACTGCTCCAATGTCATGGAGGAGCAACTCCAAAAGAAAAAGAAAATTGAAGAAAAATTAAGGGTGAAAGGGTGCCAAAATTCTTCTTTCAGCCCCGTGAACTATACAAAACGTGAACCCTGTGCTGCCTGAGGTTTGCCTAGCCAGACAAACCATGATCAGACAGTTTGGTGTGATTGTGAAAAATAAAATTGTGGAATTAGGGAAGTGCCCGTGAAAGAATCAGGAAAGGTCATTTATTCTAATAACGGTGCAAAATTGCCCCCGTGTCTGCCAGAGAGTGGTTTTGGCATTGGCGTTAGTTGTGGTCTAAGAATCTAAGCTTGAATGTGATGTTTAAACTAGCTAACCTGCATCAGAGAGAGCCCTCTCTGGGCAGGGTTCGTGTGAGTGAGGGGAAATTGCAAACACAGAAGTCCAGGTAGGGGGATCCTGGCAAGGGCACTAAATGGGACAGTAGTGGAACAGGTGCAGTATAAAGGCAGGTCTTCCGGCTCAACATAAGGTTCTTAGCCAATGTGCACGTACAGTTCCTCATCCTCGTTCAAACCAAAAGGGTTTCTTGAATCCAGACGGATGATATACCGGGATTCCAGGACACGCAGTTGTTTGAGACGGTTACCCCCTCTGGGATTCGCTGGAACTCTGTCAATACCAAAAAAGGAAAATTGGTTAACATCACTGTTGTGGAAACGCAACCAATGGCGTGCAGTGGCATAGGACATATCAGCATTCTTGATTGCTCTCATGTGCTCAAGAATTCGCTTTTTTATCGGGAAGATGGTACTCCCAATGTAGAACTTTGCACATGGACATACAATTACATACACACAATGGTCAGTGTTACAGTTCATGAATTTTCAAATGTTCTCGCTTTTTCCAGTAGGGAGGGAGCACAGGCCTTACACTTGCCACACTTGTAAAAACGCTTCTGTTCTTTTAGCCAATTCTTCTTTTTCACTGGGCCCTCAAAATTGCTCTTAACCAGCATGTCTTTAAGAGAACGTGCCTTTCTGTAGGTAACCTGGGGTGAGCTGTTGATCAATTTCCCTATTGTGGGGTCATTTTTGACAATGTGCCAATGTTTTTTCAAGATTTCTCGTACTCTGCCTACCTCCACACTATATGTCGTTATCATCCTGACATTACTTGATCCCAGGTTACTGGTGTGTTTAACTATTTTCTTGCTCAGAAGTGTCTCCCTCTTTCTGGCTTTCGCTTTCTCCCTGGCTATCATCAATACCTGGTCAGAGTACCCCTGACTCTGAATCTCTGGGTCATTGTATTTTGTTCTCTCTCATAGCTGTCATTGGAGCTACAGTTTTGTTTGGCTCTCAGAAATTCTCCATACGGAATACTGTCCTTCAGGCTGCTGGGGTGGTGACTTTTTGCATGTAAAATGCTGTTCCCAGAAGTGGGTTTCCTGTACAAGTTAGTTTCAATTGTCCCTTCCACTATTCTGACTGTGATATCGAAAAAGTCCATTTCTAAGGGATCTACCTTACTCGTGAATTTAAGATTCACATCATTCTTGTTGTTATTAAGAAGGAATTTGTTCAGATCAGATCTTGTACCATCCCAAATCAGAAAGATGTCGTCGATGTATCTAGTGTAAAATATAATACGGCGGGTAACATCAACATTGTCCTCAGACCAAAGAATTTGCTCCTCCCACCATCCCATCAGCATGCAGGCAAAACTTGGAGCAAAGCAACTCCCCATAGCAGTCCCAACTTCTTGCTTGTACCAGTTGTTTTCAAACAAGAAGAAATTATGCATAACTTAATTCCATTACCAGGTGAAACCAGAAACTTACATGGACTGTGCATGTATTATTGTGGTAATTTGAAAAGTATATGAAGTATGTCCATGTATTTCTACATAGTCTATCTTCTACCTCATTTGTAGTTCACATGAAATGTAGTCATGACCAAAAATGTAGTCCTACCTCAGTTTCCTTTACCACTTTGAGCACTGTTTTGTGTATAAAATGGTGATTGTGTTTATGTGTGGTTGGCTTTCGAAGAAGACCGTTTGGTCAAAACGCGTCGCCAATAAATGCAATTTTGAACACGGACCCTGGTGTGCGAGTCGTTTGTGTGGTTCCTGGGAGGAAGAAACTCTGTTTGGGAGCCCTTTCAATCATACTTCCGGGTTTCCGACACCCGGGGCTTGCACCAACCTCGAGAGGACGAGAGCGAGAGAAGTCGGGAACCCTTTCCTGCAAACCGGCTTTTGGCCATAAAACTTGCTCCGACCGCCTGACCTGAACTGAGGTAAATCAATTGTTGCTGCCGGAGACCGTGACCGGGGGTGCGGCTGCGGAGACGAGCTATGGGAGTGGCTGGTTACCGCGCCGATCGCTTCCTGGTTGTGGACCTGGACTGCACGCGTGATACCGAAGGAGTTCTTAACGAGGATTAATCGGGCAGAGGTACCGCGCTACCATTCTAGGAAGGCGGCGCGGCAGGGTTTCCATCCGTGTCATAAACAAGCATTGGTGCCTGCAAAGAAACGGGACGCCTCAAGTAACAGCATGACGAGAGGCACACAGAAAGCGGCGGCGGCCGCATCTGCAACCCCTAAAACCACCACGGGGAATGAGACAACTACGAGTACAGACACGAACAGTACCAACACAAGTGCAAGAATATTGAGTCGCCGTGCAGGCAGAGTGGATGAGGCACGATCACTATTCTGTGAGAATGAAACTGCAAGCACAGGGCCAGCAAATACCAACGAAACGGTAATGACACCACCGGATAAGACACTAAAACCGATGTTGTTTCAGTATGAAAAACTCTTGAAAAAAGAAATCAATAGATGGTGGGAGGTAACCTCTTTGAATAACTATATAGAGGTTGGGAGGGTACCAAGGGGTCTTCGACACCCCCACATACCCCCACATACCAGAACCCCCACCCAAAACTGATTTCGGATTGGTCTGAATTAATGGCAGGGACCTGCAAGAACATGCTTGGCCTGTTGTCAAAATATGCAGGCATGGAGTTGGAGCAGGTCATCACGGACATTGCCAAACTGAAAGCTGAGTTGGATAAACATGATGCCAAGGAAGAAATAACTAAAGCCATTGAGCAAATGGAAAAGAGGCTTGAAAAATACGAGGATGAGATTAAACAAAAGAAGAAGACCAAGTTTCTAAGAGACAAACAAGATTATGCCAGTGGGCGGATTCTTACATTTGGAAAGAAATACGATGTGGCAATAAAACAGTTTAAGGTTGGTTGATGGCTTTATTTCGATATGCAAGTATCATAAAAGCATTACAAAACAAGTATAAAAAAACCAGCACATCGTAAAAGACTGTACAGTTAAGAACAAGTGGATAAAAACTGGCAATTTGATCAGAAATAAATTAGTTAAAAATGAATTAAATTGATATGGACAGTCTTTTTAAGCGGATCAACCATGCCCATTTAAAAAATTTAGATACAGCACAAACTATGGGAGAGGATGTATCTGTTAATAAAATCCGTAAGGCCACCATATGCTGGCGAGTACCCAGTTGTCTACATAGGGGTTTAAGGCAGTGAGATCTTGGGCGGGCATAATCGGGACATTCAAAAAGGAGATGAGCCACAGTTTCGGGCCTAGTTTTACATAGGGCGCAGTGGCGAGATGCCTGCGTGGGCATATTCCATCTTGAGAGGAGGTCTGCTAGAGGTAAAGTGCCTAGTCTAAATTTGATATAGAGTGCCCGGTCCACAGAAATTGTAATTATGTCCAGGTAAGGCTCAAAAGCAACAACGTCTTTTATTTTCAGGTAAGCTGCGGTGGAATTGCAGTGACGCGGGTTGCTGATGAGCTGAGCGGAGACCCATTCCCAGTAAAGTTTTTATAGGGTCGCCTTCGGCGGGGCAGAATGTGTGGACCAACAAGACCCCAGACCTAGATCCCCCAGGAGAGTTTTAATGTCCCTGAGCCATTTAATCTTGTTCCAGCCACCCAAACCCATCACCTCAGACAACCCGTCTGCATATGTTTTTAGTTCAGGAACCCTCCAAAGATGAGCCCAAAGGAGAAGAGGCCGGAGGCGAGCCTGATCCTTGATTGCTTTGCAGCCCGCGTCCAGAAGCACCGGAACTGTTGGGGTGCTCATCGGGATGGCCAGGAGGTCCTTCAGGAATTTGTTCTCGGCCTTGGTCAAAACCTCCATGTTACCAAGGCACCATAGCTCAACCCCGTAGAGAGATGCCGTTACAGCTCTGGCTTTGTAAATGTCAATTATAGGAGCTACGCAATGTTTGGATGAGTTGTTGTACTCCTTCAACAAAGCTCCCCCCTCCCTTTTGTGGTTGATAGTCATTTTGTTGGTATGGGGAGTCCAGCTCATGACATCGCTCATACGAATCCCCAAATAGTCAAATTCTGATACTCTTTCAAGGGGAATAGAGTTCAGTATAGGAGGGCGGCCAAGCTTACGGGGGGGTGCATGATTAGATATTTGGTTTTGTCCACATTGATGACAAGTCCCCTTTTTGTACAAAAGTCCTGGAAGTGGTTCAAAAGCTTCTGGAGGCCATGGGGAGTCTTGGAGATAAGGAGGGTGTCGTCGGCAAACAACAGGGTTGGAATCCTTACGCCCCCCAATGAGGGAGCGTCTGCAGGTAATAATAATAATAATAAACCTCTTTATTTGGCTTATTCACAAAGGAAAAAAACCATAAAAGAGACAATTAATAGTGCACATTACATTTTTACATGAATAAAAAAGAAAAAACACACAATTTCAATAAAATTCGTACAGAGAGCTAATTAAACATGAGAGAATTAATTATAAAAATGTTTTTCATCGGGAGTTAGCTCAGGATATCGTTAATATGGGTATTTATAGATGTTTCCTGTGCTTTATGATACATTTTAAAAAGTTACTCACAAAATAACAGACATTTTCAGTTTCCAGCATTTGAAGTCTAAGAAAAGCGGGCCTGCATTGTCTCAATCCCCAGCTCCTCAATATTGGTAGTAACCAGATTTTTCTATGCGCTTGATGGAATTTGCAAAGCATAATCACATGTAGATTGGATTGTATTGATAGTCCATCACACGGACAAGGTGGGACAGTAGCTTCCCAGCAGTTTTTCAATGGGAACGTAACCAATCTAAAAAAAGTGTTCAGCCTGAATCTAGTCATTAGCATTCTCTCGTATGTTGATATTTGGAGTGTCAAATACGTATGAATGCCATGGGCTTTTTGTACCATATTTGCATGGACTACCGCAGTTTTTAGTGATTCAGATGCCAATCTTAAAGACTCCAAGTGTCTTAGAGCTAATTGTTTAAGGTCTCTCTTCGAGATGTCCATTATAGATTCTGGTTCGAGGAAGTATTTCTCTAACCCTAGATCTTTGAAAAAATTTCTTATATAGGAGAGCCATTTTACTTTAAGGGATTTATCGAGGGCCATCGAGTCAGCAATGATGGACTGGGTCAGCGCATTCTTATCAGATGTCCAAATGCGCCGCCACAGCATCACTGGTTCAGTTTTAATGAGATCCTCTATATAGGGTATTCCTAATTCCAGGTGCATGGCATAGGTTGAGGTGCCTTTCGGGGTGGCTAGGAGGAATCTAAGGAAAACGTTTTCCACCTTCTGGATGGAGCTAGTATCGGTGTATCCCCAGACTCCCGCACCATATAGGGCAATAGCCTGGCATTTAGCGTTATAGATTTTCAATAGCTCCACTGGGGGCCTTTTTCCTAATCTCTGAGAGAAGCTCGTTAGAGCGGCTATTGATCCCTTAAAGAGATGACCCCTTGTGTCTACAGCTGGCTTCCATGTCAGTTGTTCATCTATCATGATGCCCAGATATGGGTATTGGGGGGTGACCTCAAGCTTTTGATTATCGAGGTAAATGGCCTTTGTTCTTTTTTTCCCCCTGCCTGCTGTCATAACAAAAGTTTTCTTTACATTCACCCGTAAGTCCAGATTGCCCATGAAGGTCGTATACCTATTCAGTGAGAGCTGAAGCTCGCGTGGTGTGTGCGCAAGAATGACTGCGTCGTCCGCGTAGAGCAGGGCGGGAATCAGGCGCTGATTTATGCGTGGGAGATCCTGAGCCCCCCTCAACATCTCCCCCTCCAGGCCATTAGTATAGAGTGAGAAGAGGAAGGGGGCCAGGACACATCCCTGCCTGACTCCACGCTCTACACTAAACGGGGCTGTCAACTCGCCATTCAGGCCAAATCGCACTCTGGCCGTTGCGCCAGAATAGAGTTCCCTCAGAAAGTCCAAAAGAGATGGTTCTACTCCCATTTGGCGTAGGACCGTCCACAGTTTTGCATGTGATACGCAGTCAAACGCTGCGGACAGGTCAACAAAGACCATATAGATTTTGGTTGCTTTGGCCTGTGTGTATTTTCCCATTATTAAGGTGAGATTAAGGGCCTGTTCTACTGTTCCGAAACCCTCACGGAAGCCAAATTGGATATCGGAAATGATGCCTCGATCCTCACTCCACTGCTGGAGACGCTCTAGGATAACTCTCCCCACTACTTTCCCGAGCGAGTCCAGCAGTGAGATGGGCCGATAACACTTCACATCTTGGCGGTCCCCTTTTTTAAAAATGGGGACCATTATTGACTTAGTCCAGGAACTTAAAACTCCCTCATTCGCCGCAGCTATGCACACTCTTGTTATAATGGGGGCCCAGAGATCTAGGTTGTTTTCAAAAAAGTCCACTGGGACCCCGTCAGGGCCTGGAGCTTTACCCAGTTTGCTTTTCTGCAATGCTTCCAAAAGATCGGGAATATCAAACAGAAGCGGTATAGGGTACTGTACTTTTGGGGGCAATAGGTCTGTGGGTAAACTACTTTTAAAGATCTTGGAGAAATGTGCTGTGCTCGTCTATGGCAACTTCTATTCTGGGCGTGCCAGTGTCAGAGAGATATGGGGTTCTGACTGTTCGCCAGAAGAGCTCACTGTTTTTTAATACCGCACTCTTATGAAGATCGTCCCAGAGTTTCTGCTTTAATTCTGCAATTCTCGATTTTCATTCCCCTATGTATTGGCGCCTTAGGAGTTGAATTTGGACTGCGTCCCTCGGTTTGTTGTGGAGCGCCGATTTTAGTTTAGTTAGAGCGGTTGTGCAGTTATGGCTAAACCACCCTTTCTTTACTGAGTGATTTGTTCTGGGTTTTGACAAAAGTAAATCCTTGATGTGCTCTAAAATTTGTTTGAAGTTTGTTAGAACTTCCTCATAGCTTGAGGAGATATCCAGACATTTTAAAATATTTGGGTATGCCTGGATTATCGGTTTTTTTGTATTCAATTCAATTTTATTATGTTTTGGCTCTCAACGAGGGCCACATAAAATTCACAATACAAATTACATACAGAAGAAAAAATTCAGTGAACAAACAAAAAACAAATTGCATCCATTGACAAATAGACAAGAATAAACAACGTCAGACCTCTCCATAGCACATTAATAAATAGCTAAAAAACCTTTAAAAAAATTAAAAATATGGAAGCAAAACATTTCATTTGGAGGACAGTATAGGAATTGTAGAAAAATATTCACATTAGAAATGCCTAGTCGGAGACATATTGGTTTTAACCATTTAAGCTGCAATAGGCGGAGTGCAGGGCAAATCAACAAGGCATGCGTACGATCCTGTATACTCAAATTACAAAAGTTGCACATGGGAGAGGATCCATACCATTTGGATAAGAGTAGATTTAGGGGCAGTAAATCGTATCGTAAGAGAAACCATAATCTGCGAACACCATGAGGCATATTCCATGTGGCATAGGGTTGGGCCAACTTCATAGAGTAAGAATTAAGGAGGAGGTCACAACCCCCTTTTTCTTGTATTATATTCTTATGTGATTGAAAACAGAGTTCCCAAGATGCCTGTTTTAGCAGGATTTTTAGCTGGGTCGGTGAGTGAAGGAACAAAACACTTTCGTCTAACTTTAAAAGTGACACAGCTCTTCTAAAGTTCCTTACTATTCGTGAGAACTCTTTGAAGTTGCCCAACAGTTCACTTTTAAGGAGAGCTCTCATCGAACCCGGTTCAGCTCTAGCCAAACAAGCCACCCATCTTACCAGGGCACATAATCCCTGAACCCAGCTGCTCCTAAGGCCAAAATCGAGCCTACATGCGGCCAAAGCGCACGCGGTGTTGAGGGTGGATAGGGATCTTAAGAGTTTCCCTTCAATTTTGTGACAGAAACCCCAGTGCTTCAGCTCTATGAGTTCTATGCCATATAATATCGTAGCAGGAATTTTTGCCCTATACACCTCAAGTAAACAGGCGAAGTTTCTTTTTCCGGTGGCGAGATAGAGGGAATTTAAACCTTTGCCATGAGCTTTACGTGAACTATGCTCGATATGGGGCCTCTCACTCAAATTGGCCGCAATTATTTTACCCAGAAAGGTATAGGATTTAACAACCTCTAATTTCTGGCCACCGATAAACCATCCAAAGTTTTCAGAACAGCACTTCTTTTTCCCTGCAATACACATAATTTTACTTTTAGATGTATTAATCTTCATAAAATGAGAGTCAGCAAAAGCATGTAGAGCCTGCAGCCGATTATTGAGACCTTTAGGTGTTAAATCTAGAACAAGAATATCATCGGCATACATCAAACAAGAGATAGGGGCCCCCCCTACCACCGGAGCTATACCCACACAAGCTGTCAAGGAAGCAGGAAGGTCTACAGTGTACAAGGAAAACAATAATGGAGCCAGAAGACAGCCTTGTTTAAGGCCGTTCAAGGATGGAATTCGCTGCGAGAGTTCCCTTTCTCCACCTTGCAGAACACAGCACCAAGTATCCGTATGGAGAGCACGTACAAGATCCAATAAATAAGATGGTAAACCAAGGGCTGCTAATTTTCTCCACAGCGTTCGACGATCAACTTTATCGAACGTTGTGGAGAAATCAATAAAAGCAGCGAACACCACCCCCCCTCTCACATGTGTGTATTTATCAGAAATCACATGTAGGGCGGTGAGATTATCTCATGTACCGTGCCCCCTGCGGAATCCAGTTTGTTCAAATGGTAAGATATTATTCTCCTTGATCCAATCGTTAAGTAATATTAGGATACATTTAGCAAAGGCCTTTCCGATTGAGTCGAGGAGGGCTATCAAACGGTAGTTCATGGGGTTATCCCTAGCTCCCTTCTTAAAAATAGGGATCAATATACTTCCCCTCCAAGAAGCAGGGACCGTTTTAGTAACAAAGCAGGATTTAAACAATGGGTAAAGGATCTTACTCCATAGTACGGGTTCCTGCTTCAGAACCGTCATAGGAAGTTCGTCAGGTCCCATTGCGCCGGAGGAGCGCATGTTCTTTATGGCCATTTCTATTGTTTTCTCTGTGGGAAAATTGATCGGACCCTCAGGTGTTAAATCAGGGTCACTATCTGCAGCCGATGTGTCATTCCCTGCATACAGCTTCTGAATGTAAGAGGACCATACTTCTTCAGATATGGGGATGGGGAGAGGGCTCGTTCTAGTACCACATCCCTTACCAACTATGGACCAAAATTCTCTAGCCTTGCCATGCGCAACTGATTCCCGCAAATTTATCCATACTGAATCTTCCTTCTCCTTTTTTAGTTTCGCTTTTAATCTAATTCTCCTTCTTTTTAACCTAGATATTTCTTTCGCTAGTTCACCAGATCGACCTAAAAATTGCTCTCTCACTAATTTATTTATTTCCTTATTCAGGATGCGCAATGCACTAGGAAAAACTACCTTTTTCCTAGAACAACTAACCTTTTTCACATTCAAGATGATCTTCCTCATAAATTTTTCAAAGTTAACAATTTCGGAACCATGCCAGTCGTTTAATTCTAATATAGTTTTGCATAGAATATCATGCACACCTATAATGGCAGTTGGATTCCAAAAACATCTACCCGAAGATCCATGAAAATTAACATCGTTATTATTGAGGGACCAAGACTCAGTGGGGGGATGTTTTAAAGAAATAGTTATAGTGATTATGCTGTGATCACTCAAGGATGTAGGGGATACCGTAAGATCCTGAATGCATGGGAAAATGTCATAATCTGAAATCACATAGTCAAGAATTGAGGCACTAAAAGGGGACCTGTGAGTGAATTTCGCGGGCACATCAGAGGGAAATCTCCCATTTAAAATGAGCCCCTCAACTGCTGATAATTCTTCCAGCAGAATCTTCCCTCTTTTATTAGTTACTATTTTATCTGGAAAGAGGGATTGTGGAATAAAATAGGCCTCTTCTTTGGGTTTATTTCTAAATAGATTAGCATTAGCATTAGAAATTTTACAGTTCAAATCTCCTACTAGGATAACTTCAGGTGGGGAATAAACATTTTTAATCTGTCCAATATACTGAAATACATGCTTCAATAAAATGTTAAAACGCTCTTCGGGAGGAATGTACACATTAATAATTACGACAGCAGACTTATTAGGAGAGCTAGGGAGATTTGCTATTGTTATAGCTTGAAAGAGATTACTTGGGTCAATATAATGAGAGAATATCCAGTGCAGTTTATTAGATAACAAGCAAGCAATTCCCCCTTTGGCATGACCTTTCTTGGAGGGGGCAGCCGGCGCTTCCAACACATAGTAATCCTTCCCTGCAAAAATATTATTAGTACACCATGTTTCTTGGATGCAAATCACATTTGCTCCCAGCGAGAATAGAAACTCTAGTTTCTCTGGACTACTATGTATCCCAGCTGCATTCCAAGAAATAATTTTCAGTTTATTGTTAAAGATGATGGAATAATTTGGGGTTATCTGTGCTCTTATTTGATAGGGCACTAGGCAGCCAATTGCACCGATGATTATCCTCTGATGGAAGAGAGTTCTGGATTAGTGGAGGGGGCAATACCTGGGAAACCGAACGTTTCCCCTTAGAGACCCAAATCTTTAAATCTTTAAATGGAGAAAGAGCCCCATCTTGCTTATCACCCTTTTGGGCCATCCTATGGGGATGAGTGGTATTACCTAAACTAAAAATAGGCAAAACGTCAATACCTCTGCATTGGAAATTCTCCGCTTGCTGTAATATAAGATTTACAATAATTTTAGAAAAAAATTTGACCCTTATACGTGACACACTATCTCCACCTAACAAAGAAACTAACTCGATGTCACTTGATTGAATAAGGTGAAGACTTTCCAAGTCACTGAAACATTTAAGCAGCCATGATCTATTTAAGGGCAAATCCGCATCAAATAAAGGCAAGAAGTCCAAAACCAAAGTGTCCACATAAGACATTGATATTTTTGCCTTTGAAGAAAGGTGTGGGCGTGCGCCAACCCCATCTGTAGGAGAAAAAGAAGAAGCCAAAGGGTTGAGAGCCCCAAGTTTGACCGGGATAGAGCTCCTTATCTCTACCATTGGGGGGGCAATCAACCCATGTCCACCATTCTGAGGTAGGTCCTCCACAGTCATAGGAAGAGTATTACAAATGATCTCTGGACCACAACATGGGCGGCAGGATTCACAAGCCAAATTTATGGTCACCGGGTTAGAGTCAGTGACATTATCTTCATTATCAGTTAAAACAATTGGATCTTGGAAGATTATCCGCCTTTGTCTTTTCTTCCTATATTTGCGCACAGGTTTCCTTTTTTTCCCTTTATTATTTCTATGTTTGCCGCTTTTTTCCTTTATCTCTTGATCATCATCATGTTGCCCTTTTTTTTCCAGGGATGAATATTGGAAATAATTCTTGTGTCACTTTTAAAACTGAAGCAGACAGATTTTCTTCCTCTATTTCAAGATCTGAATTCTTTACACAGTTAGTCGCCGCAGTGACTGGCAGGACCGTGGCATTGTTTTCTTGAACTGTTACTGAAGGCTTTCTACCAGAGTTCTCTGCAGGCGCATTTACATTCCCCGTTGCCAAGCTAATATCGGCCGCGGGGGGGGTGGACACTCCTCATTTCAGGAGCCTTTTGCAGCAACCTATTCAATATTTGAGTGACAGAATCCAAGATGCAATCAGAGCTGCTCACGAATTTGCCCAAAAGAAGTAATATAGAGGCTAGCAAATGTTCCAGGGCAATCAGAGATTCCGATATAGGTTTTTCGCCAGCAGCAGCAGAAGGACAAATTCCAGATAGATTGAGCTCAGGGCTCTTGGAGACATTTAGCAACGCGGACATATCCTGCACATTTATAGAGGGAGTACTGCTATATAACAATAACCCAGATGGAGTGGCACCCACTGATGGTTTAACGGCTTCTAGAGATTTCAGACTACCTGCATCCAAGTAGCGGCCACAGAGTTCTAGGTCAATGGATGACAATGAGGAATCTCCTCCTAACCGAACGTAAGGAGTAGAGGCTTGTGGAGCTGGCGAATTGTTAGCTTGTTTTCCCTCCATAGTTTGAACGTGGAGCTTAGTATCACCATCAGCTTCCGAATGTACAAGGCAGGTCCTCGCAGTGGTTTCTATTTGGAATGGGTCTGTCATCAAGGAGAGGGGGACCAAATTATCAACCACTTGTGTTGGCCCCACCTGTGCAACTAAAAGTAGGCCTTCATTTTCAACAACAGGTAATTTCTTATCCACTGGTTTTTCCCACAGTTCAAAAAGCTGACATTGTCCCTTTAGTAAAGGATTATTCATTGATTTATTTCTTAGGGGGTTGGATTTTTTTTTTGGCACAGGACCTTCCCCCTACTAATCTCCCAGAGCGAAGTTTCTTTGTCATCCTCTCCAATAATTTTTCAAAGAATGTTGTTTATAAAGATGTAATTCCACAAAGAGTGTGATTAAAAATATGAATAGACCGTAAAATAAATTTGATAATGGAGGAAAGTCTGAGGTTGCCCTCCAGTCAGTGTCAATGGAGCAGGAACTGTTATTTAACTTCACAAGGCGGCACTTCGTTTTAAACACAACTCGTATATTTATGAGCAAATATAAATAACCGGGCCCAGCCCAGCCTACCTCAGTCACCGAGGGCCACAGAGGGCCCGCCCTTTGCCCGGGCTTAGCCCCGGCGCCGCCCGCGCGCGTCCCGCGATGCGCGGTCCTGCAGCACAATTAAAGCCAGGTGAGGGGGGCGTGGCGGGGAGGTGCTCCAGGCCCAGATGGCTTGTGGGCTTTGATGTTTCCTGGTCTCCCTGTCCGCCTACCAGCCCAGATTCACGAGTGTTTCCCGCGAAGCGGGAAACGCGAGCAGTAGAGTTCAAGCGCTGCCAAATAGCGCTTTCAGATGAGCATCGTTTTACAATGACAGCAGCGTCCTTCCAGCGACGAGAGTTCTCTTTTAACTCAGAGCAAACAGCCAACTCCGGATCAGCAGCAGCTATCTCCGCTCCCCAGCGGTCCTGCAGCGTATATTTATGAGCAAATATAAATAACCGGGCCCAGCCCAGCCTACCTCAGTCACCGAGGGCCACAGAGGGCCCGCCCTTTGCCCGGGCTTAGCCCCGGCGCCGCCCGCGCGCGTCCCGCGATGCGCGGTCCTGCAGCACAATTAAAGCCAGGTGAGGGGGGCGTGGCGGGGAGGTGCTCCAGGCCCAGATGGCTTGTGGGCTTTGATGTTTCCTGGTCTCCCTGTCCGCCTACCAGCCCAGATTCACGAGTGTTTCCCGCGAAGCGGGAAACGCGAGCAGTAGAGTTCAAGCGCTGCCAAATAGCGCTTTCAGATGAGCATCGTTTTACAATGACAGCAGCGTCCTTCCAGCGACGAGAGTTCTCTTTTAACTCAGAGCAAACAGCCAACTCCGGATCAGCAGCAGCTATCTCCGCTCCCCAGCGGTCCTGCAGCGCAATTAAAGCCAGGAGAGGGGGGCGTGGCGGGGAGGTGCTCCAGGCCCAGATGGCTTGTGGGCTTTGATGTTTCATGGTCTCCCTGTCCGCCTACCAGCCCAGATTCACGAGTGTTTCCCGCGAAGCGGGAAACGCGAGCAGTAGAGTTCAAGCGCTGCCAAATAGCGCTTTCAGATGAGCAGCGTTTTACAATGACAGCAGCGTCCTTCCAGCGACGAGAGTTCTCTTTTAACTCAGAGCAAACAGCCAACTCCGGATCATCAGTTTTTTTGTAATTTCGGTGGGGTTGATTTTTCCCCATTTGATTGTGTAACCATTCTGTTTACCAATCTCTAGTTTATTCTGTGCGAGCATATTTGCTATGGCCGAGTTTTGGGGTTTGAGCTCAGGTAAATAAAGACTAATCCTTAGGGCTGAGTGGTCACTAAGTGAATTACCAATGACCCGAAAATCCTTAGCTATGCCAATCAGGCCAGGAGATAAAAAGATCAAATCAACTGTTGTGTGGTAGCCTCTAGCTACATAGGTCGGGTTAGGTGAGTTAGAGTCTGCATTTCGGGGGTTAGCAATTTGCAGGTCCAAGTCCGAGAGCACGGCATTTAGAACATTCCCCGCTTTATTATGTGTGAAGTGTACTAATGGGGCCTCAAACTCATCCACCATCCCACAGCAGAGTGGATTAGTCGTTAGACATGGATGGAGATTGAAATCTCCTCTCCATATTAAGTGGGTTACCCCCTGACTAAGTCTCCATTGATAAGATTGTTTTAATCTCTCGTGTGCATTACTAAGGAGATTTATGAATTGGTCTTCATCAAGGTTATTATATAAATTGGTTAAGAAGATGGTCTCCTTGTTGGCAAAGGAGAGAGAAAGGATTTGATAATTAGAATCCTGAAAAACGATAGCCACTTTTAGGTGGGGTAAGGTGTTCGCTATATAAGTTACTAAACCACCTTTAGGTCTTCCCATTATACTACTTATTGTCCCGTCCTCAATTTTGGAGCGCAGACCTGCTATGTTCCAGTAGAGTATGGGGATCGGGGGTCTCACATCTCTTAATTGTTCTACTATGGGTACAGCTTCGACTTCCGTGGATGCCGAAGAGATATTTAGTTTCACAGGGCTAGGGAGTGCATGCAGATTGGTGGGTACACTTTCATTTGATGGTCAATCGACCATTTCAAGTCCGCTATATCTGTTAAACAACGGGATATTATGCCATGGATCCCACCGGGACTGGTCTCTAGTCACCGGCCTTTGTGTGTATGGCCTCCTATCTGCCCAGCCTCCCCCCTGGTAACGTGGTCCCACTGTGTACCAGGAATAATCTGGATCATAGAGTCTGGGGGGACCATAATATCTAGGGTTCGGTAAATCATCCTGTCGGGAAACTGGAACGGCCCAAGGAGGGTCTTGTTCCTGGGGAAGTCCGTTTATTTGCCTAAAAGGGTAAAAAAAAGAAAGTGACTTAATCCTAATACCTCCGTTTGAGGCAATGTCTTCCCAGGAGCAGATATAGTCTGCTATACGTGGGTCCTCAAAAGTGATCACTATGCAGTCCCCTGGGATCGTTTTTCTGGTGTTACCCACCCATGGAAACCTGGAAACAGATCTAATCCTTCCATGCCAGGTTGAAGGGATCGGTCGATTGGTTTGTAGCCAATGCTGTGCCTTGTTTTTTAAAGACCAGCCAGGTTCCGAGTTATGATCTGTTAGCTCAGGAACACCGGCCATGACCACTACATACGGTGAGGCCTCAGGTGGGAAATCTGCTGGGGCTCTTAACTGCCCTAAATTTTTAGCGGTATTTCTCCTGGCCCTGACGGACGAGGGGTTTGAAGCTGGAATCTGAGGAACCGGGGTTTTGGTAGATGATTTATTTATGGTTTTGTTGGCGGTTTTGTTGGCAGTTTTGTTAGGTGCTTCGACATTTGGGGCAGGTGTAATTAGTGGTCCTGGTGTTGTCTGTAAGGTAGTATTTGTTGGAATATTGAGTATAGTCGGTGTAGTAGTTGGATTTGATGTGTTGGCTAGATTCGGTGTATTGTTGATGGTGGGTACACTGGGGATTGTTATCTGGAGAGTCTTCTTTTGGGGATTTGACAAATTCGGGTTTACATTTGTTGTCTTTATGGGGGGTGGTTTTTTAGTATTGTTACCCCCTGTTTTTTGTGGCCCTGAGAGATGGTTGGGTTGTTGAGTTTTTGCGAGTTTTAAGATCTGTGACTCCAACTGAGCTAATCGTTGTTCTAGGGGTTGCAAAGCTTGTTTAAATATATTAGCTATCTTAGTCAGTAACAGCTGGGAGTCCTCCGTATCGCATGAACCCTTATGGGTTTGTTTGATGATTGGAGAATCCAAAATTACTGGGATAGGTGTTTCGTTCTCTGAGTGATGGACTAACACTGGGACTACTATTTGTTCTACTCTATCCGATCGATCTTGTGGGGCACTAGGTATATGGATCGGATTGTTTGGTGTTGGATGACTAGGGGGAACCCTTTTCTTACTTATCGCCCCCTCCCTCCTTCCCCTTGCTAAGATTTTTTCTATGGAGGAGTTTTGTGGTGAGGTTTGCGGGACTAGGTCCGGAGTTTTTTCTAGGTCAAAGCTAAGCTGTGAGTCTGCAAGCTGGGACACTGATAAATCAACTGTGTTAGGCAAACTACGTCTCTCCCGACTCGGGTTTACCTCAGCGTTTGGGACTCCTACGGCTGGTGATCTAGCCCCCGCCAAATTCCCCAAAGAGGATCTTTTGTCGAATGCCAGGTCCAAGGAGACCCTTTCTTCTATTAATGATATGCTTTGGTCTATGAACGTATTCGCCTTGGTGATGAAGTTGTCCATAGGACCAAGCAATTTGCCCACGCTACCCGGAGCTTTGGTTTTATTTCCCCTAGTGACGACCACTGTATCTAAACAATAATACTGTTAATAACAGGATGGAGGGGGAAAAACCAGGTGAGGAAGAAAGAAAAGTGGCCCAGTCCAGTCTCTTACATCCTCGAACGGCCTCAAACGGCCCGCTCTTTGCCCGGTCTTCGCCCCGGGCTCCGCCCCGGGCTCCGACCCGCGCGCGTCCCGCGTCGCGGAAGAGTTTGTGTTGCTCAAATAGGTGGGGTGTGGGGGCGTGGCCGCCGGGGGAAGAGGCACCAGCTGCAAGGTGTGGTGGTTGCTGGGCCTCGCAGTCCCGGTAGGCTCCTCAGGCAGAATCCCTTGACAAACTCCTCAACCTGGGTGGGGTCACGCTGGGAGCGAGTGAGCAAACCGCCAACCGCGGTAGCGCTCCCACCAGCCGACGCAGCCTCAGGGAGTAGACCGGTAGCAGAGCGTTCTGGAGCAAATCCTCAGTATCAGGCAAAATCCAGGTAATGAGCGGCACCCGCGGAGCGGGTGTCGCGAAAGGTGATATGCGGTGGAGATTAGAGGGCGTGGCCGCCGGGGGAAGAGGCACCAGCTGCAAGGTGTGGTGGTTGCTGGGCCTCGCAGTCCCCCGGTAGGCTCCTCAGGCAGAATCCCTTGTCAAACTCCTCAACCTGGGCGGGGTCACGCTGGGAGCGAGTGAGCAAACCGCCGACCACGGTAGCGCTCCCACCAGCCGACACAGCATCAGGGAGTAGACCGGTAGCAGAGAGTTCTGGAGCAAATCCTCAGTATCAGGCAAAATCCAGGTAATGAGCGGCACCCGCGGAGCGGGTGTCGCGAAAGGTGATATGCGGTGGAGATTAGAGGGCGTGGCCGCCGGGGGAAGAGGCACCAGCTGCAAGGTGTGGTGGTTGCTGGGCCTCGCAGTCCCCCGGTAGGCTCCTCAGGCAGAATCCCTTGTCAAACTCCTCAACCTGGGCGGGGTCACGCTGGGAGCGAGTGAGCAAACCGCCGACCGCGGTAGCGCTCCCACCAGCCGACGCAGCCTCAGGGAGTAGACCGGTAGCAGAGCGGTCTGGAGCAAATCCTCAGTATCAGGCAAAATCCAGGTAATGAGCGGCACCCCAGGTTCTCCAAGCAGGTGATCTACCACCCCATTCACATACAGGGAAAATAGGGTGGGAGCTAATACGCAACCCTGCCGGACGCCCCTGATAACCGGGATCCTATCGGTCTTTTCCCCGTTCTGCCCCCATCGCACCTGGGCATAGTTGGCATTGTGTAGTTTGATGAGGAGTATTAGAATGTAGGGGGGCATCCCAAGACCATACAGAACCCTCCAGAGTTCCTCCCTAGGAACCAGGTCAAAGGCAGTCTTCAGGTCTATAAAGGCCAAGTAAAGACTGCCTTTGCCCAGCTCCACCACCTTCCAGTAAAGTAGCAGGAGTCTAAAGACTTGCTCAATAGTTCCTGTACCGGAACAAAAGCCTGCTTGCAGATCGGACAATATGTGGTTTTCATCCACCCACTGGAGAATCCTCCCTAAAATTGCTTTTCCCGCCACCTTCTGGCTTGAGTCAATGAGGCTTATTGGCCTATAGTTCCCCGGTTGGACCCGACAGCCCTTTTTAAAAATTGGGACTGCCTCTGCCCCTTTCCAAGGCTCAGACACGGATCCTCCCTCTATAATAGAATTCAAAAGGGTAGAGATCAACACCCCCCCATTCGCCCGGATAGGCTCGAAGAAGATCCCCTGGCAACCCATCCGGACCAGCAGCCTTTAGAGGAGTTAAGGATTTAATCAGGTTCGTAACCTCCCATGCGGTAAAGAGGTCAGTACCTCTGTCCAAAGAGAATGGGGGAAGGGAGAATGGGTCATTGAGTATACCTTCTACAGCAGAATAGAGGGCCTTAAAATGGTTAAACCACGCCTGGGCCGTGAAAGTACAGGTCCTCAAGGTGTCATCTGGACGATTTCTACTGCCCACCAGGTCCCAAAAGCCTTTGGCGTCCCTCCCTCGACTTGCGGCCAAGAGGTCCTGCCAAAATCTATCCTCCCATTCCTTTTTGGCAGTTTTCAAGCAGTATGAGTATAACCTTCTGGCCTCCCTGGTCCTACTCTGAGACTTAGATTCTACTGCTTCAACGAGCAGTGTCTTTGCTTCCCTGCACTTACGGTTAAACCAGCCCCGTCTGACACGGGGACGTAATTTCTTCCCATTGAGACTAGATGGGACAATAAAAAGGTTACTTAAAGCCTGGGTTAAATTACAAAACCTGTCGGACACCTCCACCGGCCCACCATCAGGAGAGTCAAGATTACTTAAGGCTGCGGCTAGAAGCTGCGTTATGGAGGATATTTTCTCGGCCGATAGCGTCAGCTTGGCCCACTTCAGCCGTCTACAACAGTTTGAGACAGATGACTGGTCCGGGGCAGTGGCACATGGGGGCCTGCTCCCTAACCCTTCTAGCCACCAAGGAGACAAGGTAAGTGAGAGCAGATTGTGGTCGCTCTCAACGGAAGGTATAATCTCCATATCTTTTACCGAGCTCCATAGGTGGACGTCAAGCAACATATAGTCGATTCTTGATGTGTGGTTGGGCCTATTATATGTATGGGCTCCCCCTTTATCAGAACTAGTCCTGCCATTGAGGGCCCTCAGGTCAAACTCCATTGTTAAAGAATTAACCTGGAGTACCACTTCCGTCCATCTTTTAATTGGGCTGAGCTCAAGAGCCGGTATCCCCCTCCTGTAGTCATCATCCTCCAGATCTTGGGTGACCTCTGAGCCAAGGGGCTCAAACGTGCAGTTGAGATCACCCGCTACCAGGGTACAAGACTTGTAGGGGGAGGATCGAAGCAAACCCTCAAGGCGGGCTATAGTGGGGGATTCTCTGCCCCCCTTGGTACCCCGTGCATAAATATTAAAGATGTTGAGAATAACACAACCCTTTGGGCTTTTTAAGGTGATATTGAGGAGGTCCGGGCAGTTTGTTTGGTGCTCCTCTACCCTACAATTAAGCGAGGAAGCTACCCAAACAAGGAGGCCACCCGAGGGACGTCCCCTGCCAGTCTCTGAGTAGACAGCGGGTATGTGGTGGGATGAGTACCCTACCTTGTGTAAGGGCTCCCCACTCCAGGTTTCCTGAAACAAGCATATGGAGTAATCCTCCACAAGCGCGTTCCAGTCAGGCAAGGCCAGCTTTCTGTCCAGACCAGCCACATTCCAGCTGAGAACCCTAAAGGGTGGATCCGTCACAGCTGCAATGCTACTGGGCTCAACAGTGCCATCCGAGTCTACCTCTACCAAGGGAGGATGGACAATAGCAGGCTCGATTAGGTCCCTCCCCTCAACTGGTTTCCGTGTAACTACTAGGGCACCCTGCTCCCCTAATGGAGTCGGGGGGTCAATCCTCGTTACAGATGGATAGGACTGATCGTCAGATGTTCGAACCCCCCCGAGCCTCCATAAGGGAGTCGACAAGTCAGTACCCCCTGGGACCCCAACTCGGCATTGGCCAAACCGCATGCGGCTGGAATAGAGTTGTTACAGGGTGCCATTGGCCACAGGCACTATTTTGAGAGGTAAACGCGGGGGTTGGCCAGGACAGTTTGTGACCGGCCGCGGGTAGAAGTATGGTAAATCAACCGCTTCAACACCAGGACCAACCGTGCCCTGCCCCAAACTGCATATCGAGTGGGCAGCTCTCACGTCCTGAAAGTTGACCACCACACAGTCACCCTCGAACAGTTTTTTCCCTGTCCAATCCATCCCACCCTGCGCACGCCCAGAATCAAGCCATCCACACCCAAAGGAAGGGGTCTGTTGGCCTTCAGCCAGTGGATGACTTTATTCTTTAGTGCCTGATGGGTTTCCAGCTGAGCGTCCCTCAAGGCTGGAACCTTGATGAGGACAACAACGTATGGTTGACACTCAGGTGGGAGATTAACTGGGGGACATTTTCGAGCCACCTTCTGTGGTATAACCGCAGGGCTAGGGATTTCAGGTTGGCTAGGAAGTGTTTTTGCCTTTGATACCGGGTTTACTCCCCTGGCGTCAGTGGGTGGGACGGGAGGTTGTTTTAACTTAGAGCAAGCCCCTCCCTCATGCAGCTTTTTTTGGTCAGGTTTGGGCTTTGCAATCCTCACTACTGGGGGGGTACTGACATGGACCTGGGCAACATGGGTAATAAGTGTCGGCTTTGCAGTAGCAGGGATCGCAGATGTCGAAGCGTTCCCTGTAACTAGTGCAGGAGCAGGCGTTGGCGAAGGAATTCCCTGTATTAAGCCCCCTGAGTCTCCTTTCCCTTCATTCCCCTCCACAGTGTCCTCCCTGTGTTTGGACTGTAGTTTGATGAGAGTTTTCAGGGAGAAGAAATTGTCCCGGGTGGTCTGTTCAAATCTATCTAGCCTGTCCCCCAGATTCTTGACTTGGTCGATAAGCGGGACCAGCAGAGACTTGACCAATTTCTCAATGAGCTCGGGGGAGGGCACCTCATGTGATAATGTGGATGATACCGGGACCAAGTGATGGGCCAGAGGAGTTTCAACCACAGGTACCAGAGGAGCAATTCCTCCAGATGTTTCAGGACCTCCACCGTTTGGTGGGGTAGGGCCTCTGAGGACGTGCTTCCTCGGTCGCTTATGGAATGAAGTAAGACTCCCCTTCCGTATACTAGCAACCCTTTTTCTCTTGTTGCGAACCAGGCAAGCTCGCACCAAGGGCAACGGGTTACAAGCCAGGGAAGGGACCTGATGGGGCGGTTGAGAATTGTGGCCAGTGGAAGTACTTATGTGTATGACGGGTCGGGGATCTGTAGCCACTGGGCTAGGGCTGGAGGGCAAGGGATCTGATATTAAACTTTCAAACCTGTCAATACTTTCCCTTATAGCTGTAATCCGTGGCTGCTCGGACAGGTTCCCAGGAAGAGGGGAGGCAGGGTGGGTGGAGATGGGAGACAGGGCATGTGCCACTGCTCCTAATGAGGAGCGTTTAGAAGGGAAAGAATCTTGTGAGAGGCGGCGTTCCGTCATCACAATCTCCTTTTCAATGACCGCTGCCACTCTTGTGATGAATTTGTCCATTGTGCCTATCATTGAGCTCCCCCACCCCTCAGTGCTTTGCCAGAACGGGTAGACATGGGTGCCTCTATACACACAGGAAGACTCCAAGCTCTTGGACCAGAGATGGTGGATGAAAGAGGGGTGGCCCAGCCCAGCCTCTGACAGCCTCTGACTGCCACAGACTGCCCGCCCTTTGCTCGGGCTTCGCTCGGCGTCCGGCTCGCGTCCCGCTGAGCGACAGGCCGGTGTTTAAATAGGGGGCGTTGCAGGCGGGGGGGTGTCTCGCTGGGGGCGCGGCCGTGCACACCTGTGCAACGCAGGGACTCCTGGTCTTGTGAGTCCTTGCTGGCGCGCTCCCTCTGCTGGGTCTCAACTCCTCCTCCTCGCAACAGCAAGCGCCCTGACAGCCTCTACCCCTCGCCACAAGCCGCGCAGCGGCACCCGCGAAGCGGGTGCTGCAAGCAGTTGACACAGCGGCAAAAGGCGGCGGATCCATCCTGGGATAAGGGTAGGCTGAAGGGCAGTGTGGTTCGGCGTTTCAGAAGGTCCCGGCAGCACCCAGGTCAGTTACGTTGTCTGTGGGGTCAACAACTAGCAGGGCAACAACGCAATGTCACGGTTTCTGAATCAGGCTCAGAAACCTATTCGGACCTTGAGGAGATATTGGATACAAGTGGACAATGACATTAAGAGCAAGACCACCAAATCATACGGAAGAGGAAGAGGCGGAAACGCAAGAGGAAAACCACAAGGCGCGGGGGGAAGCAACACAAGAGGAGCAATGTCGTATGGGAAGACACAACGACAGAACAAGCAGCAATGATGGGTGAGCCCAATTTGACTATTGTTAACATTTCCTCCCACGTTTTGACTAAGGCTGAGAAATTGGTTTTGGAGTTGGGCTTGACCTTCTGCCCGACAGCCAACTTCGATTATAGCCAAACCAGGATTGATGTTTTTTTATTTGTCCGGAAATTGAAACTGATGAAAATGTTTGTACTAAAGAAAAAACGTGCTTTAGAACAAAGGAGCAGTGATACGGTCTGGAATACACAGGTGTCTAATGTCTTACAGATACAGGATGTTGACAGCCTAGCGAGTGCATTTGAGTTGTGTGGAGAAGATGTGAGTGGCTTGGATGATGTGGAGATATTGGACAGGATGGGATTGACACTAGGAGGACGTAGTGTGACTTGTCATAGACCAAAATCCACTTTTAATCCGATTACTCCCCATGACAACCTAGAGACATTTCATGAGATAGTCAATAGGGATCTTCTTGTGTTGTGGGAAAAGAGTAAGAATAAACATTCCCACAATCTTACACCAGAACAGAGGGAAGCTCTAAGAACTCTCAATGCTGACCCAGGCTTTATAATCAAACCCTCAGATAAGGGTGGTAATGTTGTCTTGTGGGATGTCAATCTGTACAGACAGGAAGCTAGGAAACAGCTGGAGCTATCAGGCAACTATAGAAGAGCAAACAGGGAAGAGTATTTGGCGAGTATTTCTACTTATCATGACAAACTTAAAAACTGGAGAGGCAAGAATCTATTAGCTGAATCAGAGTTTAGATTCTTATGTGTACAGCATCCGGTCTCCCCTTGTTTCTATATGTTGCCTAAAGTCCACAAGGACAAGACCAACCCACCTGGGAGACCTATTGTATCGGCCAATGACAGTCTCCTAGAAAGCACCTCTATTTTTCTGGACACTTTTCTTTTCCCATATGTTTTGAACCTTCCCTCATACTGTAGAGACAGCACTGATTTTATTTCCAAGATTGAGGGCATCAGATGGGAGGACAGTTTCTGTATGGTTACGATTGATGTGGTCTCTTTGTACACGTGTATTAAACCCGCGGATGGTATGAGAGCATGCAGACATTTTATGAGAGACCGGTCGATCTTCTACCTTAACCAGACGGAAATGCTACTAGAAATGCTGGAATTCTGCCTCATGAATAATTTCTTCTTGTTTGAAAACAACTGGTACAAGCAAGAAGTTGGGACTGCTATGGGGAGTTGCTTTGCTCCAAGTTTTACCTGCATGCTGATGGGATGGTGGGAGGAGCAAATTCTTTGGTCTGAGGACAATGTTGATGTTACCCGCCATATTGTATTTTACACTAGATACATCGACGACATCTTTCTGATTTGGGATGGTACAAGATCTGATCTGAACAAATTCCTTCTTAATAACAACAAGAATGATGTGAATCTTAAATTCACGAGTAAGGTAGATCCCTTAAAAATGGACTTTTTGGATATCACAGTCAGAATAGTGGAAGGGATGATTGAAACTAACTTGTACAGGAAACCCACTTCTGGGAACAGCATTTTACATGCAAAAAGTCACCACCCCAGCAGCCTGAAGGACAGTATTCCGTATGGAGAATTTCTGAGAGCCAAACGAAACTGTAGCTCCAATGACAGCTATGAGAGAGAACAAAATACAATGACCCAGAGATTCAGAGTCAGGGGGTACTCGGACCAGGTATTGATGATAGCCAGGGAGAAAGCGAAAGCCAGAAAGAGGGAGACACTTCTGAGCAAGAAAATAGTTAAACACACCAGTAACCTGGAATCAAGTAATGTCAGGATGATAACGACATATAGTGTGGAGGCAGGCAGAGTACGAGAAATCTTGAAAAAACATTGGTACATTGTCAAAAATGACCCCACAATAGGGAAATTGATCAACAGCTCACCCCAGGTTACCTACAGAAAGGCACGTTCTCTTAAAGACATGCTGGTTAAGAGCTATTTTGAGGGCCCAGTGAAAAAGAAGAATTGGCTAAAAGAACAGAAGGGTTTTTACAAGTGTGGCAAATGTAAGGCCTGTGCTACCAGTAAAAATGTGAAATCTTATCCCCTCCCTACTGGAAAAAGCAAGAACATTGGAAAATTCATGAACTGTAACACTGACCATTGTGTGTATGTAATTGTATGTCCATGTGCAAAGTTCTACATTGGAAGTACCATCTTCCCGATAAAAAAGCGAATTCTTGAGCACATGAGAGCAATCAAGAATGCTGATATGTCCTATGCCACTGCACGCCATTGGTTGCGTTTCCACAACAGTGATGTTAACCAATTTTCCTTTTTTGGTATTGACAGAGTTCCAGCGAATCCCAGAGGGGGTAACCGTCTCAAACAACTGCGTGTCCTGGAATCCCGGTATATCATCCGTCTGGATTCGAGAAACCCTTTTGGTTTGAACGAGGATGAGGAACTGTACGTGCACATTGGCTAATAACCTTATGTTGAGCCGGAAGATCTGCCTTTATACTGCACCTGTTCCACTACTGTCCCATTCAGTGCCCTTGCCCGGATCCCCCTACCTGGGCTTCTGTGTTTGCAATTTCCCCTCACTCACACGAACCCTGCCCAGAGAGGGCTCTCTCTGATGCAGGTTAGCTAGTTTAAACATCACATTCAAGCTTAGATTCTTAGACCACAACTAACGCCAATGCCAAAACCACTCTCTGGCAGACACGGGGGCAATTTTGCACCGTTATTAGAATAAATGACCTTTCCTGATTCTTTCACGGGCACTTCCCTAATTCCACAATTTTATTTTTCACAATCACACCAAACTGTCTGATCATGGTTTGCCTGGCTAGGCCAACCTCAGGCAGCACAGGGTTCACGTTTTGTATAGTTCACGGGGCTGAAAGAAGAATTTTGGCACCCTTTCACCCTTAATTTTTCTTCAATTTTATTTTTCTTTTGGAGTGGCTCCTCCATGACATTGGAGCAGTCCATCATCGATCTGGCGGAGACCCCCCTCCTTAGAGGATACTTAGTTTAAATTGTTTAAATTAAATAAATTTTCTAGACTACCACTGAACTACTCATCTTTAATAAGAATGAATTGGCCACTTGGCCGTGACCCACTTTCCATCCCACCCCTAACCAACCTAATTTGGGGCCGATTCAGACAGGACAGACAATTGTGATAGTAACAATTGGTCTCCAGACAGTTTAAGAAATTATAGGCCACTTGGCCTTTATGCATAACTCAATTCCATTACCAGGTGAAACCAGAAACTTACATGGACTGTGCATGTATTAATGTGGTAATTTGAAAAGTATATGAAGTATGTCCATGTATTTGATGTAATTTATTTAGAATTATAATTTGTGTTTATTTTACACATCTGATTACAGTTATTTAATTTGTCTGAGACCGTGTTTCTACATAGTCTATCTTCTACCTCATTTGTAGTTCACATGAAATGTAGTCATGACCAAAAATGTAGTCCTACCTCAGTTTCCTTTACCACTTTGAGCACTGTTTTGTGTATAAAATGGTGATTGTGTTTATGTGTGGTTGGCTTTCGAAGAAGACCGTTTGGTCGAAACGCGTCGCCAATAAACGCAATTTTGAACATGGACCCTGGTGTGCGAGTCGTTTGTGTGGTTCCTGGGAGGAAGAAACTCTGTTTGGGAGCCCTTTCAATCATATATATATATGTATATATATTTACTACCTACTGGCGGTCACCAGTAGGTAAATATAGTTAGGATCTAGTTACCATAGGAAAATCGCAACATTCTATTCCCAATAACTTTGGCGCCGATTGACGAAAACCTATGGCCCACTTTGGTCCGCTCCTATCTTGAAAGTTTCAGGGTGATTCGGCAAGCGGGGGCCGAGAAAAAAGGGGGGTCCCAAAACTTGTTTTCTACATGCAATTTTCCATAGGAAACTTTTAGACACGGCTACAGCCCGAACTGCTGAGCGGAATTACACCAAATTAGGCAAAAAAGGTAGCCCTTGGTTCAGAAAGAGCCCTTTTTGTTAAATGGTGTAAATCTGTTTAGTAGTTTTTAAAATATTAATAAAAAATAAATATATTTATCTGGGCAGGGTCTAACCACACATCTTATTGTGAGATCTGATTGACTGTCAGCCCTTCATCCAAGAAGAGAAGTGTTGGCAGCCATCTTGGGACCAATATACATGATGGCACCTCATTAAAAAGCATTGCAGATAATAGAAGGTTTTAAGACTTTAGTTACATTATAAATCATTTGTTAATGGTACCATACTCATTTTAGGAATTGTGGTGTGTTCTAAGGTGATTTTACCATGTGCAAAAGCATTCTGCTGGGACATCATGAATCATGTTTGAGAGAAAACTATTTTCTCATGCTTTTCCCACAGAGGTTTGTAAGGTGATCTATAAGCTAATCTGAGAGCATATTTTCTGTAAATTCACATTATCTTTTTCAGTCATGTGAGAATGAAGTCTGACATTCTCAGTAAAACATGTACATCCAACAATTTTATTTATTTATTTTATTTATTTAGTGCATTTGTTACGTGCAACACGCGCAACAGCGACCCACAAAGGGTTTCCCGGCGCTAGATTTGTGAGGATGGATGAATGAGGTAGATAGAGACGAGTGCTTAGATGTTAAATGGCCAGGTTTTTAAGACTTTACGGAATTTGAAATAGTTACCTTCGCTGCGTACTGAGAAAGGCACGGGCCCTTGGTAGCAAAAGGATTTGCCGCCCATGCAGGATAGCTTAATTTTGGGGATCACAAACTTTTTTAGTGTAGAGGAACGGAGGGCAGAGACTGTCAGTTGATTCCTTTGTGTTCTACTGCAGCTTCCCAGAGTGTTCTAAAGAACAACTAGAGCGCTAACAGTCCTACTTATCACAAACATATTGCACACCTAAAGCCATCTTGATTGGAATAAAGTGTCAACTCTTAAAACATTTAATTTAAAAAGGAACAAAATGACGGGGCTCATTTTGCCATAGAAAGCATGATTAGTGCTGCAGAAGGAAAAATTAGGGCACATCTTGAGTGACTTTCCACATCCTCTTCTATTTCATTAAAAGAATTCTGACATGCAGACTGAAAAATGCACTTTCAAAACCAGCAGCAGACTTCCCTGGTGAGCAGTAGCTTTACTACAGTGATCTAATAAACAACTAGAGTGCTAACATTCAGAATTTATGGCAAATGTGTGACAGATCGGAATACCTTCTTGATGGAATCAAAGTAAAAAACTGAAAGTATTTCCTACTGAGGAGACTGTAGTAAATGAGGAAATTAGGAAACTTCATAACAAATAAGTCACCCAAGATGGCCACCAGAGACAAAAGACCCTAAATGTAGCACAAATATCACCCAGAAGTAGCCCAAGTATAGCTCAATGACAGAATGTCCCAGAGGGCTCTAAAGAACAACTAGAGCACTAAACGTCTTTCTTATGACAAAAGTATGGCACACCGGAAGCCATCTTGATTGGAATAAAGTGGTAACACTTAAAACATTTAATTTGCAAAGGAAAAGAATGAAGGGGTTAATTTTGCTTTCTTGATAGAACCAAAGTAAAAAACTGAAAGTATTTCCTACTGAAAAGACTGCAGTAAATGAGGAAATTAGAAAACTTCATAACAAATAAGTCTCCCGAGATGGCCACCAGAGACCTAAGAGCCCAAATGTAGCACAAATATCATCCAGATGTAGCCCAAGTAGAGCTCAATGACAGAATGTCCCAGAGTGTTCTTAAGAACAACTAGAGCGCTTACTGTCTTACTTATGACAAATGTTTGGCACACCAGAAGCCATCTTGATTGAAATAAACTGGTAACACTTAACACATTTAATTAATAAGGAACACAATGAGGGGGTTCATTTTGCCATAAAAATTATGATTAGTGCTGCAGAAAGAGAAATTAGTGCCCATTTTGACTTCTCAAATCATCTTCTATTTCATTAAAAAATTCTGACATGCAGACTGAAACATGCACTTTGAATACCACCAGCAGACTTCCCCGGTGAGCAGTAGCTTTACTACAGTGATATAATGAGCACCTAGAGTGCTAACATTCAGAATTTATGGCAAATGTGTGACACATCTGAATCCCTTCTTGATGGAACCAAAGTAAAAAACTGAAAGTATTGCCTACTGAGGAGACTGCAGTAAATGAGGAAATTAGGAAACTTCATAAAAAATAAGTCTCCCAAGATGGCCACCAGAGACAAAAGAGCCCAAATGTAGCACAAATCTCATCCAGATGTAGCCTACGTATTGCTCAATGACAGAATGTCCCAGAGTGTTCTTAAGAACAACTAGAGCGCGTACTGTCTTACTTATGACAAAAGTATGGCACACCTGAAGCCATCTTCATTGGAATAAACTGGTAACACTTAAAACATTTATTTTAAAAAGGAACACAATGAGGGGGTTCATTTTGCCATAGAAATTATGATTAGTGCTGAAGAAAGAAAAATTAGGGCACATTTTGAGTGACTTCTTAAATCCTCTTCTATTTCATTAAAAAATTCTGACATGCAGACTGAAACATGCACTTTTAATACCAGCAGCAGACTTCCGTGGTGAACTGTAGCTTTACTACAGTGATCTAATGAGCAACTAGAGTGCTAATATTCAGAATTTATGGCAAATGTGTGACATATCTGAATACCTTCTCGATGGAATCAAAGTAAAAAACTGAAAGCATTTCCTACTGAGGAGACTCCGGTAAATGAGGAAATTAGGAAACTTCATAACAAATAAATCTCCCGAGATGGCCACCAGAGACAAAAGAGCCCAAATGTAGCACAAATATCACCCAGCTGTAGCCCACATGTAGGCCAATGACAGAAGTGTGCACTTTTTATTTTTTGTGTTTTTGCAGTTTTATATAGTGCAGACTTGTCAGGTTTTGGTTTTGGTTACAGCACACAAGAACAAATTCATTTTGGTTTTAGACATGGGAAGATTAAGTGATTTGACCAGAATCACAGAATGTCGAGCTGAAGCAGAAACTCCAACCTGGTTCCCCAGTTGCAAAGTCTGCAGCTCTGGAAGTAACACCACATCCTCTCCCCTAAGTGCAACATTTAATCAAGTGGTCAACTGGTTAAAAAAACATAAGGATGACAAATAATTTAAAAGTGCTTTGTCGCAATTTGAAAACTCAGAAAATATGTCCTCATTTTAGTTTTTTAGAGCACTAACCATAATTTTGATGCAAATAAGACCCTCTCATATATTTAATTTCTAAAGGAAATGCTCTAGGTATTACCGTTTTGATTACGTCAGGCGTTTCACACTTTTGTAATAAATATAGAATGTTAGCAATCTAGTTGTTCATTAGGATACTTTTGAGAGGCAGAGGCCAGGGGCTCCTGAAGGCAGGTAAGAGGGTGCAGAGGCAACAATTTGACCACACTGGGCAGGCAGGAAGGGCAGTGGCAGCACAACAGACTATGGAGGGCAGTGGAAAGGGGGGCAGAGCCAACAAACCAACAATACAGGACTGGCAAGAGAGGCTGTGGCAATATAGTAGACCATTGTGGGCAGAAGGAAGAGGCAGTGGTAGTACAACCGTACATGCCAACAGACCCGATTCAGCCAGGACACGTCCAATGTTTTTAAGCCCAAATGGACTTTATTTGATCTGTGTCCTGTCTACAATCTCCTCTTTTTCAATGTAAGTCAGAGGGGAAAATCAATACTCCAGTTTTTTTTCAAAAATCTCCCTCTTAACAAGTTCAAAATGTTAGCAAGTATGGTGCATTGGATCATGGAAGGCAGGAGGAATTGTGGTAGGGACATGGACTTGGATAACAGAGGACAGGAGGTACATGGAGAGGTGCACCAAACTGACCCTACAGGGCAGGCATCAGGGTTTGCAGCAGCACAATACACCACACAGGGCATGCGGCAAGGGCGTGCAGCACAACAATCCATAGAAAGCAATAGGAGGGGACAGGACCATACACATGGACAACAGAGAACAGAGGGGAAAGAGGCAATGGTAGCTTGCTGACTATAATGGACAGACAGGAGAGAAAGCTGCAGCATAACAGACCATAAAGCGCAGAAGGGATGGATCAGGGGCATTACAATGGAACAGACAAGCTAGGCGAAGGGAATAGAGGTCTGCACATAAACACAGAGGGCTGGGTTCAAGGGGATGGGCAGGAGCAGCAAGATGACCATGGAGGCCAGGCAGGATGGGCACTAGAAGCAGGACACACCATAGAGATCAAAAGTGAGACTATAATATCATACACACAGACCATAGAGGGAAGGTGGGAGGGGATCAGGGGCAGCTAGCTGACCACACAGGGAAGGTGGGAGGGGCTGTGGCAGCACAAAAGACCATGCGTGGCAAGCAGGAGGGTTAGTGGCAGCATAAAGGCTATGATGGGCAAGAAGAAGGGTATAGGGGCATGCTCAAAGGACCATGGAGAATAGTAGGGAGGGTCAGGACCTGGGCACAGACAAGAGAGTTCAGGGGAAGGGGCCTCACAACAGACCACATAGGGCAGGCAGGAGGAGCAGTTGCAGCACAACAGACCTGGGAGGGCAGAAGGGTGTGGCAGTAAAATGGATCATGGGGGACAGAAGGAAGGGGATAGGGGCATGGAATGAGGACAGGCAGGGTGGAGGTGGCAGGGATAGGTTACAGCCATCTGACAATGCTAGGCAGGTGGGAGGAGAGTGGCAGCTCAACAGAACACTCAGAGTAGATAGGAGTGGCAGGTCCATGGAACATGGTGGGCAAAATGGATGGAGCAGGGGCATGCACACAGACATCGGAGGGCAGGGGGAAGGAGAATAGGGGCAGCAAGCTAAGCACAGAGGCTAAGCAGGAGGTCAATGATGGGGCATAGAATGGGCAATGGAGGGCAGGAGGACTGGACTGGTACATCATGCTAAATGGAAGGCAATGGCAGCACATCAGACCATGCATGGCAGGAGGGCGGGGGCTAGTCCATGGATTCAGACAACAGAGGATAGGGAGGAGGTGGATGAGGCACCAAACTAACTGTTCAGAGAAGGCGGGAAGGCCAGTGGCAGAAAAATGGCCAAACAGGGCTGTAATAAGGGAGCAGGGACATGGACTTGGACAATGGATTGCTAGGAGGAAGGAAGGCAGGAACAGCAAGCTTCGGTGGGGGCTGCACAATGCCAGGCCCTGCTTCCAACTCCCCACCATCTTTTGTGATAGGCATCTTACTAAACGTTAAAAAAAAACTAGAAATTTGCTAAAAAACAATACACAACCAGTGAAATTCAGCAGTTATAGTTATCTGAGCTAACTATAACTTACGCCCCCGCAATGTACTGCTAATGACCTCAGACATTACATAATTCATGACATGGTCAGTTACATCACTCATGGCATCACTCATGACATCTCAAATTAGCTGTGAATGGAATGGAACTATAATCGCTAGAACTTTATTTAGGGATAGTGTGTGTATATTAACACCCCTTTTTTTCTTTTCTTTCGTGTAAGAACCATTATAATACGCAACGTACCCAGATTAATATGGCCGATAGCCTTTCACTTTAAAGTAATGTGTAGTCCATTGTTTATGTTGATGTTTGCAATTCTAAGTATGTTTATCATAAATAAGTCACTTTGATGAACATACAGGTATGGCCGTCACGGGGCAAGATATGCTGAAATGATATTGTGTGCATATTAACACTTATTATCTTTGCATTATTGTATCAATTCCTGAATTTTCACATTATGACCAGGGCAATATGGCCGCCAGCTTTTTGTATTAAAGTAATATGTAGTCCTTTGTTAATGTTGGCAACTTTAGGCATATGTACATATAAATAAGGATGCTACAATGACGTCTTGCATCGTTATCAAGTTTCAGACGAGGCGAAATGCGTGGATCACGTCATTTGCATATTAAATACTTCCAAACTACAACCTGAGTGCTGATTCCTTCCTTGTAAGAGTGAGAGGAGATTTAATACATATATATAAAATTCACTGAAAAAACACAAGTTTCAGGGACATTATAGTTAGAAATTCGCATTTAAAAAACCTCGGAAATTCACTGAAAAAAATACAGGTTTCATGGATGTCCTAGTTAGTTGGACATTTCACTCGTACAAAACAAGAGAAATGTGGCCGTTATAGTTAGTTGTGCTAAGTATAGCTCGCGCTCCTGCAATGCACTACTGATGACATCACATATTACATGACTCATGACATGGTCAGTGACATCACTGATGACATCTCAAATGACATCACTGATGACATCATCCACGTGATCATCTGATGCACCTCCTCACAGCCAAAAATACAGACTACCATTCTCGAAACCACAGACACACCAATACTAGTACAGGTACAATATTCTGTGCACTATGCATGCAGACCTCTAACCAGCTACATACTATCGATACGGTCTTCTAAATACCCAGTTAGTACCTATGCAGTCTAGGAATCCTTCTGTCTGCCCCATGCACTTCTCCATTCACCCATTCAGCACTATCTTCGTATCCTATCACTCCACCAATACCTAAGCACTTATAAATTCAGCACACACTTTCTTTGCAACACTGAAATTACTCCAGTTGTTAGTCGTATACTTAAGAAATTGCATAGTTACTAACAAAAGTGCAGGTACAATATTTTGTACAATGTGCATGCACACCTCTAACCAGCTACAATCTATTGATACACTCTTCTAAATACCCAGTTAGTACCTATGCAGTGTAGGAATCCTCCTGTCTGTTCCATTCACTTCTTTAATCACTTATCTACCACTATCTACGTATCCTATCACTCCACCAACACTTAAGCACTTATAAATTAAGTGTTCACTCTGTTTGCAGCACTGTCATCATTCCAGTTACTAGTGGTATTCTTATAAAATGACCTAGGCACCAACACAAGTACACATAAAATATTCTGTGCATAATATCTACAAATCTCTAACCAGATGTATACTATTGGTCCACTCCATTAAATACTGAAGTAGTACCAATGCAGCGTAGAATACCTCCTGTCAGTCTCATGCAATTCTTCAATCACCCATCCAGCACTATGATCCTATTGTATCAATCTGCCAATACCTAAGCACTTATGGGTCAGATTTACAAGCACCCTGTACGTCACTTTTTGTAAAGTAGTGATGGCACCAGGCACTCCTTCATATTTACAAGGAGAGGAAAAGCCACCCTGCATGGTTTTTCCTCTCCTTGTAAATACGACTCCTTCATACCCAGAACTTTGCATTGAAGGGGCATTCCATAAGTGTTGCTGTGGGTGTTCCCACGCAACACCCATAGAGCAAGACACATCTCCAGATGTATGAGAAATCGTAAATCTGGAATTGTGTGTGAATGCTGCGCCATCCTAGAGTTGGTGTAGCAAGGCGCAGCGAGGAGAATTGTTTTCATTTCTCCTCATATTTTCCTCTTTCAATGCATGCTGCATTCCACAGCATACATTGAAAGAGAAAAATGACTTTACTTATTGTTTTTGTGCAGGAAGGTGTCCCTTCCTGCACAAAAAGATCTCTGCATGACACAGACATCTTTGCACCATGGTGCAAGGGTGCCTGTGTCACCGCATGGCTGCAGTTTGTGCAGCAGTGCAGAGGGAAGCACAGAGTTGCAACATATTAATGTACATATGTCACATCCCTGTGCTTCGGAAGTGCCACAGTGCAGTGCAGCTAAAGAGCTTTCAGTGTCCCACTGCAGTACTCCTCATAAATCAACACCTATAAATTCACCATACACTACTAATGCATTCTTTCAGTCAATCATGCTGTATACATATATTCAACCAAATTTTCACACATTATCATGCAAGTATAGTTCTTTCTTTAACCAGATAAGGTAGTTCTGATAAGAACTTTTTTTTCTATTGTGTTTTTTTTATTTTTTTGAACAATTTTGTATTTTTGGGTGTTTTTTCAAAAAATGAACAAAAAAAGAACAAATAAATCAGGAAACTTTTCGAATTACTTATCATTCCAAAAACAAAAAATAACAATGATGGTTGTGTTGCGCAGCACAAACTGCATCCACCGACTGCTCACAGAAGCATATAAGTTTTTTACACTTCACGCAGTGTTGCTTGAGAAAGGCGAATTCTGGCCTAATGTCTATTGCAGGTGTTCCTGAGGATGCTCCAGACGTACTTGCAGCCACGGCCCATGGAGGGAGTTTCGGTGGGGCGGAGAGGCGGGGCCAGGGAGGGGCAGGGTGGGGGGTGCTAAAAACTGGAGTATGGATAATTGAAGGTAAGTAAACAATGTAATAAATAAAATTAATTTCGTAGCGCACCCTGCATCGCATTTTGCAATGCAGGGTGTGCTACGAAATTCATTTTATTAATTCAATTGTTTACTTACCTTCAATTATCCATACTTCAGTTTTCAGCACCCCCCACCATGCCCCTCCGCCGCCCCACCTCTCCGCCCCACCAAAACTCCCTCCACGGGCCGTGGCTGCATACTTGCCACAGCAGGTGAAGGTGAGGGGTGCAAAGCAGCTCACCTCATTTCCTCCCAAGCAAGATTGAGAGGATGTGTGGTCCGGAGATGCTTGTACATTGAAGCAGTGCCACAAGAGTATTTCTTTTCACTGCCTCTTGACAGGACTCGGTCACAAATTTTGCACGTCAGCTTTCTCGCATTTACTTTCTTCTCTCCAGGTGGAAAAGTGAAGAATTTCCACACGACAGATTCCGGCCTCTGTGGACGTGGGGTCTCCTGCACAAATTCTTCTTCAGAAGATACTTCCTCTTGCTGACAAAAAAAGAAGCAAAAAGGGTTCTCGAAGGAAAAGATATGTCTCTCTAAAGATGTTCCAACAAGAATGATTATAATGGGTGGGGTCCTTCAATAGTTACAGTGGGAAATGTTATGAACCAATGACCCAGTGTGTCCATTCCGCCCTCCCATAGCAAGGAAATCTGTTCTCTCTTTCAAAATCTAAATCAGATTGCTTTTCCAGATGGGGAGCTGCATGATAATAGCTCCCCATGTGGAAAAGCAATGCAGGCTCCCAAACGCGTAGAAGTTGTACACCAAAGGCACTGGAGTCGCGCACCCTACAGATTATGAGTCGTGCATCCAGCGCGTGCACACCAGGGGGCTATACTGAGCGCTGCGCTGGGTGCACGACTTTTAATTTTTCTGTAAAGAAATAGCTCCTATCAATAATTTCCAATATCCCCAGGGACCCTATCCCCCTTGTCTTATAAAAAATGTTGGGGACCGTGGGGGGAGCCACAATGCCCCCACGGTCCCGCCGGCATTGCTTTGCCACAAGGGGAGATGCTAACTTGCATGTGGAAAAGCAATCTAGTTTGGATTTTGAAAGTGAGAATAGATTTCACTGCTGTGTCTTTCAAAATCCAAACTAAGTTTGCTATGGGAGGGCGGGAGCCGTGAGACTCCAGCCTTCTCATAGCAAACGGCAGTGTCCCGGGGGTAGGCACCCCGGGACACCGCGGAAGCCGGCCCTGGGGCGTGGCGGTCCCCAGTGGCTTTGAGGGCCACACAGTCTGCCTCCCACAATATACAAATCCCCGGGGGGGGGGGTTCCCGGGGCTTGAGGGGGGTCGTTGAGGTCCCCACACTTCTAATTTTGCAGGGGGGCCTTGGAGCCCCCCCCCCCACAACTATTTATTTTATAGCACCAGGGGGTGGCTCTCAGTCTTGTATAGGAAACAACAATGTTGAGAAAATCTTCCGGTAAGATAACAAAGGGTTTTGAAGTCCATTTTTGGCGTTTTTGTTGTAGTTTGTAGGTGTTAAAGCGACGACAATATTAACTCTGTCTTTGTAAATATGCCACTAAGTTTTGTACTGTTGACAATCTCGTCTTCCATTTAAATAGGCATGAAGTATTTATTGAAGTTCATTGCGAATCGTGAAGCAACACTGTCTAATTGTGATCGATAATGTATTGAATGAGTTGTGTACTTGTTTTGCTCGTAATGTGCATAGGGGCAGATTTACAAGTTCATTGCATTACTATTGCATCACTTTTAAGATGGGAAAAGTGATGCGAAAGTCACGCAAGGGGGTTGTAAATCTGGTACACAGTGTTCTGTTTTATTTTGCCTTCCTTTCTGTAATGTAGAGGATCCTGGGTAAATATAACGGTTTCTGTACAGCCAGTACCTTTCAAAACTACCCCCAAATGGCTTCCTGCCTGTTACCATAGTAACAGTTCATGGAACACTTAAATGAGCAAAGATGTTAGAAGTTCACCACACTATGTTGCTAATCGAAACAGTTAACGTGCTGGAGTTTTAAAACTTTTCCATAGGAACCGTTAGTCGTAGCTATAGACTCTGGTAAAGATCTGGTAAAGAGTTAGCCTTAGTATTAAACTTCAAATTATAAATATAATTTCTATTTTTAAATGTTTTCTAACTATTTCACTATCACACTAAATAATTGTGAAATGTTGTCAGAAAAAGAAGACGTATATACTTTTATTTTATTAACTTTTATTAAAATAATAATGAATAACTGGAAACATAATTTAAAGATAAGAATGTAATGAATAACTAGAAACATAACTTTGAGAAAACAATTGAACAAAAAGTGATATGGACTTCAATAGAAGTAGGGAAGTTAATCTGTAAAACAAAAATGAAAATAAGTGTTCAAAATTAGATCGATGTGACGAAATGAGGTCAAACATTACAAGTTAAGGTAACACTTGGCGATATTTGGTTATTTGCACGTCTGCCGTGTGCCTGATACTTTTCACCTGTCTTATAGGGCCACGTTCAAGAGGTGTCTGTATGGAGGTGCCTACTGTGTCAGATTTACACTATGGACCAACAGGTCTTTAGAATAATTCAGAGATGAGACAGAACTAGGTGAGAAATCAAGTCATTATGCAGGACAATATTCTTTAGGGCTTATTTACAAGACTCTTGCGCCACTTTTGTGTTACTTTTCCCATGTTGAAAGTGTCGCAAAAGTGGCACAAGGGGCTTGTAAATAAGCTCTTTTATTTATAATGCATTTAATCTGAGGCATTGTATATCTAGGCCGCTCTGCTTACCTTGTGTAAACACTGTGACCAACAGAGTTCACAATTTGAAGTCAGCGTTGGTTGTACACGGCAGAGTGGACAGCAGTGTCCATAACTTTAAAAGAGAAAGAACTAGATGAGAGATCAAGTCATTATGCAGGACAATATTCTTTAGGGTTTATTTACCAAACTCTTGCACCACTTTTGTGTTACTTTTCCCATGTTGAAAGTGTCGCAAAAGTGGCACAAGGGGCTTGTAAATAAGCTCTTTTATTTATAATGCATTTAACCGGAGGCATTGTATATCTAGGCTGCTCTGCTTACCTTGTGTAAACACTGTGACCAACAGAGTTCACAACTTGAACTCAGCTTTGGTTGTACATGGCAGAGTGGACAGCAGCGTCCATAACTTTAAAAGAGAAAGAAAAACGATGTGAGAGAGAGTGAGAGAGAGAAAGAGAGAAAAAACGGCATTGAAACTGTGAGAGAAAGATATAGATGGAGCAGTTAATGCTGGAGAAAATACTCGTAGCTCACCTTTTGCCTCCGTTGTGTGTCCAAGCACGTGCTGGTTCATAGTGCACCCTCCAGTTTAGTGATCTGAAAGATAGTATAGAGAGTTAGTTATAGCATAGTACATACAACTGCACACGTATATTTTTGCTTTATTTATTTGTGCACTCAGCATAATGTATTTCATCAAGTTCCACTGTAAGGAGGTGTCTGTGCGCTGTTTTTCTTCCAAAGTAGTTTATCCCATGCACTCCCACTGCATAGCGATGAGTTCTCAATATTGAATACCTAGACTGTTGCACCCCATTGACTCGCAGTCCCGAGGTAAGTGTTTTTCTTGGGAAATCAGAGGCAGATTTACAAGCTCCTTGCGCCACTTTTTCCATGTTAACAGTGACACAAAAGTGGCACAACGGGCTTGTAGATCTTCCCCTCAGACTGTTGTAAATTATCTATTCTCACTTCCCGGAGGTAATTGTACATTCCTACGTAATGAAGCTGCTGCACACTATGCACTCTCTCCTTTCACAGATGGCTTGTCGTTGTTTTGGAAACAAGCTTCTTTGCTCACCTTGTGCCATTGGTGTGATTCAAAGAGGGTGCACTACCTGTCGAAGCAGGCTTCTCAGACGTTGTTATGATGGCCAAGCATCATTGCAGAATCCACGAATGTAGAGCTTTGTAGGTGTTTTGGGGGGGGGGACGCCAATTTGTGAAACACAATCTGTAAGATAAAAAGGAAATTAACATTGTGTGTCATTTGTTTATCAAAGGAGAGAGGAAATGAGAGAGTGACTGAAAAGAATATTCAGAGCTCACTTTTCTGTCACCGGTGTGTTTTTCACCACGTGCCGGGACATAATGCTCTACATATAAAAGATAGTAAAAGAAAGATGTTATGATTGGTGTTTGTTACTATCTTAATGTGGAATTGAATAATAGCCCATACACACACCTTCCCTCTCGCATTTAAAAACAACTATTTGTATAGTTTATATTATCGGATGTTTGACCGATTATAAAGACGTTCCTGCTATTGAAAAAAAAATGTATTAATGGAATAAGATTCGGTATATAGGACTGCGTTCGTCTAAATCACTGCGTCGGTTTTTTGTATCCAGTCTGCTGCAGCCCATCGACTCCCTCCAATGCACACCCAGGCCACCGTCTACATCGTGCAGTCCTGCTCTGCCACCAAGAAGTCTGACATATGATGCCGCGTCTTGATATCGGTAAGGCTAACAATATACTCGTGCTCCCATCATCATTGCAGGTTCCTCACCCGCTCAGTCCTACCGGTACCACTAACTCAGTGACCAAAGAGGCCACAAACGTAGTGGTGGGCCCTTGTACTCGGTGGTTCCGGCTTACATGAGGCGTCCGAACCGCTAGGACGGGCCATCAGAGCGCTTGCGATGGGAGCAACTCTAAAATGGCGTACAGCACGTCTGCCCCGTCTTTTTTATTGGTAGGGTCACGTGTGTAGTGACACATGCTTTGTATGGGTGTGGTGTCGGTGTATACCAGCCATGAGGGAATGTGTGTGTGTGCCGTTCTGACAACTAGACCTGGAACTAAAAAATCATTACAATGGAAATCTGGGCAATGTTTTGTTTTTGTTTTTTCCTGGTAGCGTAAGTGGAGTGGGCTTGCCTGACGTATGCCAGTGCTGTGCCAGGCTCTGAACCATGATTCTGGAGCTATGGGCGTCGTCTTGTTGTGAGCTATATGAGAAATCAAGTGATTCGGGTGTCCGTTTGGTAGTGCTGACATCACCCGGGTCTTAAAAGCAAATGTGTCACTATCTGGCAGATGCATCAACGTAGACTTTTGCTATTCCTAAATAGCGATTTTTAAGGAATCGCTATTTAGGAATAGCAAAAGCCTATGCATGTAGGAATCGCTATAAAAATAGCGATTCCTATACATTCCTTAATTGCTACTCGAAATTGCTAGTCGCAATTAAGGAATGCTGTCCTATTCATTAGGCCCATAGGAATGAATTGGAGATTGCATGAGCAATTTCAAGAGTGCAAGGGTGTCAAAATGACACCGTGTTGCACCCCTGAAATTGATCTCTGCACATATGTTGCACACACACATGCCCTAAGGGCATGTGTGTGCGCAACATGAAACTTTGAAAAATGCACAAAAGTGCTTTTTTCAAAGTTTTAGCAAATTACCATGAAGTTCAACTTCATGGTAATTTGCTACTCCTATTAGCGAGTTCGCTATTTTTTTTTACTTTCATGCATTGCATTAAAGGAATCTCAATTTGGGATTTCTTAAATGCAATCGCAATTTAAGGAATCTCAATTTTCAGATTTCTTAAATTGCGATTTTTGTATTTGGGATGATGCATCCCAAATGCAAAAAAAACGGGAGCAAATGGACAGATTCTGAGAATCTGCCCATTTGCGACCGGTATTTACTTTGATGCATATGCCTGTATATCTGTAAAGTTCCCCAAGTTGGCCAACATGGAAGGTATGTGGTATCACTGACTCTATATTCGTTCATAGTTTCACACATAAAAGATGGTGGACATGACGCATTTCTGCGATTATGAGTGCTTGTTGTACATTCAGTGGAGTGTTGTGGCTTTAGTAATACAGGGCTGTGAAAGGTTTCAGTTGCAGTTTTTGGTACATGAAGGGCAGCTAATATATATAGGTCTGTGGTTATTCAGGTACACTGTAGAACTTGGTGCTGGAAATCAGTGTTCAAGACTAGGGGTTGTGCCACATCCTGTTATTGTAGAGTTATGACGTAATGTACGCGTACCTGAAAATGTATTGTAAATACGGTGCTCATGTAAATTGCTGATATAGTTTTGGGTTGATTTGGCGCTATATAAAAATGCAAAAAAAAGAAAACAAAACAAAAGGAGGAATCGCCTACACTTACTGTCACAGGTAAGATGGTTGCATACGCTGTTTATAGCACAATATAATGGGGTAGGGCGGAGAAGCACCATTTTACAAACAAAATAAATACACAGACACAGATAAATAGTTGAAGTGGGTACGGGCACATGTGCTCGACTCCATTTTATTACGTTGTTGTTGGTAACAAGTAGAATAGTATTCATGATATCATATACAGATATTTAATCATAAACGGTTTATGACTTCTGCTGTACAAAGGTAGGAGCATTGTATGTGAAATATTACACAGAAGATTCTATCGTAAAGAGTTAATGAGTTGTTGTGCACTGAGGTAGGGGCCGTTTATGTGGAGTCTGTGATGATGCGTGGTCCAGATAGACTGCACTGGTAAAAATGTGTTTTGACTATTAAATTTTGCCTTAACAACGGCATGTGGCGATTATGTACGGTGTACTGAGTTGGTGATACGTCTGGTGTTTATCGTGTGCTCACCCTGAAATGATGTGTGGTCTGAGCGGGCTGCACTGAAATCATTCACTGTTGCATACTGGACTATATGAACTTTGAGGGGGAAAAAAAACTAGCATCAATGGTTATCAATTACTGTGCAAACTAGGTGTACTGATTGCTCCCTATAACTAATTAAATGATTCCACTTCACGCTGTGCATTCTAACTTTCCCAAATTGTGGAGGTATGTCTGGTGGCGATGTTGAAGATGATACCCCAGAGGTACTTGGTATTTCCGGGGAGTGGAGGTACATTTTGGCACAATCTTCTACATTCTTTGTTATCATAGTTCACACGATGCAGCTATTGAAGGTGCTTGTACATACCAGCAGTGCAACAGCACTATTTTTTTCTTTGCTTTTAATAAATCGAGGCTGAATTTAATGCTGTCTGTACTGTAGATGGAAAGGTAAATTCAAGTTTTAAACCCTACTGTGCACAGTGTACATCGAAGCTAGTCGTCAGTACAGTTATAGAACAATGCTTTTATTCACTTATTTTAACAAAATCTGAATACATACATTATAATTGTCTCTGCATTAAATAAATCAAGGTTGAATTTCCTACTTTCTATAGTGTAGATGCAAAGGTGAATTCAAGTTGTAAACCCTGCTGTCCACAGTGTAGACCTTAGGGTGGAGTGTATCATCTGCAATTATGATTGAAGTGGAAGATAGAACATGTATGCAGCGTGCATTTTATTATTCAACTAAATATAAGTGATATAAACATTTTTTTAAAGGAAGCATACTAAAGGGATATTGTGTAGGGTTTGATAAGTGTTATACTTAGTTTGGTTTCCACTGAGTTAGTGGTACCTGAAACAACAAGGTTCTGTGGACCCTGCAATGATGTGTGGTCTGGGCAGGTCGTAATGATAGTAATGATTTTTGACTTGTGAATTCCGTCTTAGTAAGGCCATGTGGTGATTTTGTGTAGGTTTGAGGGACGTTACTTTGTTTGGTACTGCACTTTATAAATAATGATTGAAGAATCAGGTAAATTCTGCCTGAATACGGCCCTGTGGCGATGAATTATGGTGCACTGAGTTAGTAGTACCTTTGGGACTGAGCGTGTACGTAACCTGCGATGATGCGTGGTCCGGATAGGCCGCACTGGGGATAATGTTTTTTGACTACAGAATTTTGCCTTAATAAAGCCTCGTAGGGATTATTTTTTGTGTACTGAGTTAGTGGTACATCTGGTGTTTAGCGTGTGCTCACCCTGCGATGATGTGTGGTCTGAACAGGCTGCACTCAAAGCATTGACTGTTGCATACTGGATTGTATGTACTTTGAGGGGGAAACAAAAAAAGTACCATCCATGGTAATAAATTCTTCAGCAACAAAATGATCAGAATCATATGATTCTTACAGTGGTCTAGCCATTTTTGTCTCCAAAAAAGAAATTCAGGTTTCCAATAAAGAAAAAGTGAGGTTCAAATTGTGACCTTTGGTATCCACAGTTTAGACTATCATTAAGTGTACCGTTGCACTTGCAGCGTGAAATTTATTATTCAAGTAAATCTATAAGTGATATAAAAGACGTTGTTAAAGGAAGCATAATAAAGGAATATTGTATAAGGTTTGATAAATGTTATACTTAGTTTGATATTGTACTCTGCAAATAATAAATCAACAGTGTAAACAATTGTGAGCTCTGGTGACAGCAGTGTAGGCAGGAGGCAGCGGTTAGCAAGAGCCCACGACCACGTGGCATTGATTAGAGCAGCGCTTTATTGGTAATTTAGTGTGTGTGCAGCCAGCGATGATAAGTGGTGCACAGAGTTAGTGGCACCTGAAGCAACAAAGTTCTGTGGAGCCTGCGATGATCCATGTTCCGAGCAGGACGCACTGGTAGCAAAGACTTTAAAATCAAGTTTTCTTTTAAATACTGGTTGTCCTTTCACGGGAGTAAGTTGCAGTAGATCTCCAAAAACTATGATATATTATATATATTAGTAATGCCTTTGGCGCTTAGCGTGTACGTACCCTGTGATGATGCGTGGTCGGGGGGAGGCACAGTAATTGAAGTAATTTCTTTTGTCGATTGAATTCTGCATGAATTCCATTTAAAATTGATAGTATGCCTCATTGCTGACATAAAACTGTTCACTCTTCTTTGTGATGATTTATGGTGCACTGAGTTAGTAGTATCTTTGATGCTGAGTTTTACGTACCCTGCGATAATGAGTGGTAAAGTGGGGCCGTATTTGGACCAATGTCTTTGCTCTATTGAATTCTGCCTGAATACGGCCAAGTGGCGTAGAATTATGGTGTAGTGAGTTACTGGTACCTTTGGCACTGAACGTGTACGTAACCTGCGATGATGCGTGGTCCGGGCAGGGCACACTGGGAGCAATGTTTTTTACCTAGTGTATTCTGCTTTAACAAGGCCATGTGGAGATGACTTGTGGTGCAGTGAGTTAATGGTACATGAAGAACTCAGCGTGTGCACTCCCTACAATGATTCGTGATTCAGGGCGGGTCGCACTGGTACAATGTCTCTTGGCTATTGGAATGCGTCATGTGCAATCGCCATTCCACCTGAATCGTGAGTCCTCACAATGTAGATCGAAGGCAGTTGTCAGCACAGATATCGACAAATGATTTTTGTGACTTATGTAAAAAAAATCTTAACACATACAGTAGAATTGTGTCTGCATTACATAAATCAAGGCTGAATTCCCTACTGTCCGTAGTGTAGCTGGAAAGCTGATTTAAGTTGTGAACCCTGCTGTCCGCAGAGTACATTTATAGCAGTAGTCCACAGAAACATCGAAGAATGCTTTTTTGTCACATATGTTACCAAGATCTGATGACACAGTAGAATTGTCTCTGCCTTAAATAAATTGAGAATAAATTCAATGTTGTCTGTAGTGCTGATGTGCTTCTGCTATCAAGTAGTGAACTCTGTTGATCGCAGTGTACATTTGAAGGCAGTACTTAGTACAGACGTTGAGGAATGTTTTTTGTGGCATCCAAATAGTCTCTGCCTTAGATAAATCAAGGCTAACTTGAATGGGGTCCGTAATCGTCTCTGCATTAAAAAATGAAGGTGAATTTCCTACTGTTCAAACTTTAACAAAACCTGAGGACATAGTACAATTGTCTCTGCTTTAAATAAATCAAGACTGAATTCAATGTTTTCTGTAGTGCTGATGCGCAACTGGTATCAAGTTGTCAATTCAACTGACAGCAGATTAGATTGAAGGCAGTACTCAGCACAGATACCGACGACAAATTTATATCCAAAGTTCAATTCAAGTTGTAAACCCTGCTGTCCACAGTGTAGATCGAAGGCAATAGTCGATACAGACATAAGTCTGCGGTGCTGTGGCGCTGAGTTTGCAATGGGCCTGTATCGAGGAGGCACGCAGTCATGGCGGCAGCCACGTGGCAGGGTGCGGACCTTCGCTGCGGCGCAGTCTCTTCTCTTTGCAGAAGTGAACCACGCCAAAGGCGTAGCCTAAATATTTAGAGTCTTCTGTTGATATTGTTTATGTTGGACTAGCCCACTCCGCTTCTGTTTCAAAGGGGTGGGTGAACACAGCTACATGACCAAAATATTCCCCAGTGTCTGAGATAATATGTTTGCGTTCACCATTCAGTACACTACACGTATCAATGGTATATCTACATACTGAAAAGTGTTTGGTTTGTATAGTGAATTGTGTATAGTATTTCACTGGTAGTCTTAGCGTTGTGTACATTATTGTTGATGTTCGAGTTCTTTCCCTTCATAACATACGTGGTTGCCACATCTCTGTAGATTGCGCTAGTGTACTGTTGAGGGGATATATTATTTTGGAATGGTCTGTTGTCCTGTTTTGCGCTGCCTCTGAGGTAGTAGGGGGAGTGGTTGGGGGGGTGGTTGTGGTGGTGGTGGCGTTGGGTATTGTGATTTTCTTGGGTGTCAGAAGTGTATAATTAGAACCTCTATCACATATTGATCTTTAAATAAGGGTGCGAGTTGGATTTAATTCACGCAGTACATAGTCGACTTTCTTACATTAGTTAAATGTTGATGTTAATTTGTCAGTGGTAAGTGGCACTATTGCCTGATTTTTTAGGTAGCTTTGCAGAGTTGGTTTCTTGTTCAAAATATGGGGAACATTATAAGTAGGAATTGTCATTTCAAAAACATTTGAAATTCACTGAAAAAAAACATTGGTTTCAGGCCGGTTTATAGTTAGGAATTATCATTTAAAAAACCTTAGAAATTCATAGAAAAAAAACATAGGTTTCAGGGGTGTTATAGTTAGCTGGACATTTCACTCATACAAAACCATTGAAATTCCTCCGTTATAGTTAGTTGTACTAACTGTAACTCTCGCGCCCACAATCCACTGGTGATGATGTCACATATTACATCATTCATGTACAGTGTCCTGCATGCAGCCCTGAATGGGCAATGTCACAACATCTCAATTTTAGATTTGTTCTATTTACAAATCCAGAGGTTTTTTCTGATGTTTTCATGCAACAATCTATCCTTGATTTTTTGCAAGAAAGATTAAAAACTAGCTGTTCATGAGGACTACATAGCATCTATCCCGTTCTGGTCCCATATGCAACCGGATAGGTCTACACTTGTTCACAACAATATTTCATCCATCTAAACTTCACTATTTACAGGGTAAAAAATAGGCTTTTCCCAACTTTTAACCCCTAAATCAATTATTATCTTTCTTCATTTGATCTTTTCCTAGAGGAAAACAGACAATTTAAATCCTTCTAATCACAAAAGTTTCTCAGATATAGATGACCTTTATCTTATCAACATTTCATCATTCTCCTCAGCCCCAGTGTGTGTTTGGGTTAGCCCACATGTACCCACAGTTCTTCCTCACAGTTCAAACCACTCGGTGTCAGGGTGCGGAGTTCTATTATGTACCTGGATTCTAACTGTCTTAGAGCCCTTATCCTGTCACACCCTCGTTTCAGTGGTGGTACTCAATCTAGGCAGAAGAATGTCAGTAAATTGCTATTGCTTTTGTGCATTTCCGCAAAACGCCTGGCCACGGGGTAACTGTTATCCTTCTTGGTATATATATATATATATATATATATATATATATATATATATATATATATATATATATATATATATATATATATATATATATATATATATATATATATATATATATATATATATATATATATATATATATATATATAAGCTCCAAAGTGCCCTCCCAGGCAAAGACGCACTCAACATCTGTGGCACACTACCTTTATTAGGTCTTTGAACTTTAATGAACAGCAGTAATTATGTGCGGAAAACTTTATTGGCACACTACATAACCCACAAATCAACGCGTGCTCATCGGAGCAAGCCCATCAGAGGGCGCCAAATATGCAAATGTAAAGGGGGTGTGTCAGTACGAGCACACAAGACTGTCCTGCCTCTGAGGAAAGTGCAGGAGCACTGAAACGCGTCAGGCTGAGGACAAGCAAGCTGAAATTCGAATCTGCACGCAGGAGTTGGTTTTTCCCTAATAAAGGTCGTGTGCCACAGATGTTGAGTGCGTCTTTGCCTGGGAGGGCACTTTGGAGTTTACACATATATATATATATATATATATATATATATATATATATATATATATATATATATATATATATATATATATATCTTCGAATCTTCACGTCCTCGTGTTTGTCAATGGAAGTCACGGCACCACAACAGTAGGTTACTTTAAATTATATTTATTTTAAGTACACCATGTGCAAATAGTGCAAAATGGACGGCCTATATATATATATATATATATATATATATATATATATATATATATATATATATATATATATATATATATATATACATATTACCTACTGGCGGTAGCCAGTAGGTATATATAGTTAGGACCTAGTTTCCATAGAAAATCCCCAACATTCTATTGGGAATAACTTTGGCGCCGGTTGATGAATCTTCGCAAATTTCTCAAAGAAGATGGCTCACTCCGGTCCTCTCCTTCCCTAAAATCCTGGGGGGGATTAGTCCAGTGGGGGCTGAGAAAAAAGGGTGGTCCCAAAACATGTTTTCCCCATGTTAATTTCCATAGGACCTTTAGACACGGCTACAGCTTGAACCGCTGAAGGGAATTACACCAAACCTGTCAAAATGGTAGTGTCTGGTACGCAGATCACGCTTTTGTTTAAATAGTGTAAATCCCTCCAGTGGTTCCTGAGAAAATTGAAAGAGAAATAAATTATATATCTGTAAGTGCGCACTGTGCGCGCACCCCGCGATTTTTCTGGAAAAAAAATTGGGGGGAGGGGGCCTTGGGGGGCTTCTCTATTTTATTTCATCTATTTTATTTCAATCCCGAGGGTGCCCACCCCTCATTTTGCCCCGAAGATCACCGCCGCAGCCCGAGCTGCCTCAAGATGGCCGCCGCCTGGTTGTGGGCGGGGCCGGGAGTACTGGTTTCCGCTTCCCCCTGCCTGGGGGAAGCCTTCGATGTTTGGTCTCCCGTGCCGAGTGATGCTGGCCAGACGAAGAAGTGTGGGCTGGTGCGGGGCTCCCGTGTGCCCTGGGAAAAGAGGAGACGCCACCAGCGGGCCCCCTATTGCGTAGCAGTGACGGGCGGGACAGTGATGCATGAAGAAAGTAAGTCACACGAGAGAACTAATAACATGGCAAGGGCGCGCAGCTTTCAAGTAATGCACAGAAAGTGCCATTCAAATAGCGTGTTTACAGCACTCGGCGGGCAAGCGTGTTCAGTGCCCCTTGAGTGCGTAAGCAGGACAGGACATGCCTGCTTCCATGAGCCATGGGGTGGCCAGTCTGTGCTGCAAGCACATTACACGCACAGCAACAACTATAATCCTCGCACGAGGGTACGGCGGTGAGACAGTGTCTCTATGGACTCCCGGGCTTCTCTTAGAAATGTAAAGGTGCAAGGTGTCGTAGTGGAGTCACAGCTGTGGTAAGACGCCTGCGTTGTTGGAAAAAGACACCGCGTCACCACCAAGCAAAGCAGCACAACCATGGCAGTATTCAAGCAACATCTTCACACCCTCAAAGTGCACTGCATCGACCCTGGTGGACGTTGCTAGCTAGCAAATGTTAATTACGACACTTACACTTGGCCTGCGCCTGTGTCTACTGAATCCCAGGGGTCAAAATCTGCACAAAGGAATCGTGTTTATATCGCATCCTCCGTCCGTGCCACCTTTATTATAGGTAATTTGACAGAGATGGCGTGCAGTGTCAGCACAACACCTGAGCTGTTGGGGCGATGTAGTTTGGCGGCAAAACCCATTCCTTATGACCCGCCCTCATTTGGAGAGAGTGCCTGATCTCGTACTCCTTCACCCTCCAAAAGTCTGCGCAATTTAAAACACATAGAAGCCCACTCCGTATCCTAGCTCACTCGCGGTAATCCTTTGCCCCGCCCCCCATGCCTGCTGCCGCCGGGTCCTTCAGGTGCACCGAGCGCCACCCATCCACCCGTGGAAGATCCCCCCCTCTCCAGCCCTGCCAAGCCCCACCTTGGGCTGCCGGCCCCTTCACACTGAAACCTGCCCCCTATACCGACCCCATCCCACCCCCAAACCTTCCGCTGAGCCCCCCCAACAATCTGTAGCCCCCTACCCTCGCCCACCGGCTCTCCTTGTCGTCGCCCCCCTCCCCTCTGCTGCGATCACTGTTGTACTGTGGCACCCCTGCCACGCGCCCCCTGTCCTGCTAGATGCAGCCTCGACCCGCACCCATCGTATGCAACCTTTGCTACCCTACATTGTGCGCCTGCCTCCCCTCATGCATCCAGGCAAAGACGGGAGCATAGCTGATTACTCCAAGCCCACATTACCAAATTCTAAGATGCTTTCCAGTGAAGTCACTGACACAATAATTGCGTTACTTCATTACAATACGCACTCTTTATTCAGGGCCGCGTTAACACACACCACCGCAGTCATTCTTTGTGAATCATAGTAAAGTGCTGTGGCTATCTTTCTTTGCGAAACAGTAGCAACAACTAAATTAACCAATTATTTCGATAATAGGTCTGAAAAACAGAGTAGTGAACATGTCGCTGACAACGTGCCTGCTCAGAATTTTGTCATGCAACCTGAATAGACTTTAACATGGTATGCTCTATTTGGCAAAAAGTCAGACCAACTCTGCTGGGGAAACGTCCTGTTACATTCCCCCTTCTTCGACGCCCTGAACTTTCTGTATTATCATCATGCATCCCACCCCCTCTTGCACCTAGGTCGCCCCAGAAGACAGAGACTCCCCGCCCACCCCTGTCCGTTCCCGCCGTCCCGCGCCAGCCAGCCCCTCTTACACCCCCCACCCCCCTGGCAGCCCTGCTCCATCCCGCCTCCGTAGCCGCCCGGAGCCTTGGCCTGTGCCACACGTGCTGAGGCCCCTGCTCCAGTCACTGCCTCCATATTTAAATTAGGGGGGAGGGGGGGTAGTTAACAGTAGTGCTCGTCCTCCCTACCGCCCCCCTTCTCCATACTTACTCCTCCCTTCGCCCGCCTACCTCGCGCCCCCCACCCCTACCAACCCAATTAGCCATCCCCTACCCTCAACTGCCAACGCCGGCCTCCTCCTCCACAAATTCCTTTCCTCTGATGGCCCCCTTTTTCTCGTCCCTAACCCCCTTTCTCTGTCTTCCTTGGCAGTACGTGTTGCCCCCCCCCACTCCCTTTGACGCCCTTCCGTTCACACCCCTTGCCTTCTTCCCGTGCAACCCCCCCTCCTCATCTTCTCCTGGACAATCTCCCCCCAGCCCGGTCCTTCCCTCCTTTACTCGCAATCTGACCAACCGACCAGTATATTTGAAATGTATTCAGTCTTCTCTACTGTTCTGCGTGTGCGAAAAATTATTTAAACCCGTCTATTCGTTCTTTATGACTGCCACCTCCATCCATGCGATGGGACAAGGGCTGCAAACTGCGTGCGGTGGCGCTTCCTGTGGCCACAATGTAGCGCTCCTCATAGCAGATTTCTAAGCGCTGTAAGCTAAAGCTAATATATGTACTGCGACTTAGTCTGTCCGCCCGATAAGATCAAAGAACGAGTTGGCTATGGGCCAGTTGACAGCCTATGAATGACATGGATGTGAGTTACTTTTTGCGCTGTACGTGTGTAAATTAAGCCTTAAACGTATTTTATTCCTCCACATTGTTCTGCCACTAAAGTTCTTTCTGCCGGATAAAAAAAAAACATGTCCGCCTCCCCCAAGCCTTGGCACCTAAACTCCTCATGCTCGGCCTCACCTCCCCCCCCCCTTTGCCGAAGGTGTCAAAGCGCTGCACAACAGGAACATAAATGATACCAGATGAGAACATTACACGCGAACCAATTACAAAAGCAAACATTAAGTTACATAGTACCACCAGATGCCGCCGCGCCCTCCTCTGTGCCGGAGCCTGACCCCACTGTCCCGTGCCATTAAAGCCTGCACCACGGACCCCAGCAGCCCCCCACTCAACCGAAGCCCACTTGCCCCGTCCTTTGCTTGTTGATATTGCGGGGAGTATCTAACTTGCTGCTCCCCCCCTCCTTACATTTCTTAGTACTGCACACTCTCTTATTGCGTCATTTCCTTCACACACCTGGCCAGGTCCCCCCCCCCTTACTCCCCCACACCTTCTCATCTGTACCCACTACAGAGTGCCCAAGGGCTGGGCCGGTCCAAAAATTGGATCCCGAGGGCTGCTCAGGTGGTCCCACAAGGATAGTAACATATTTAAACGTTATCCGCTAATAGAATTAGCATTTTAAATACCTTGCAAATTCAATGAAAAAACCATAGGTTTCAGGCGTTATTTAGTTAGGAATTAGCATTTAAAAAACCATGCAAATTCACTGAAAAAAACATAGGTTTCAGGCCTTATATAGTTAGGAATTAGCATTTAAAAAACCTTTGAAATTCACTGAAAAAACCATAGGTTTTAGGCCTTATATAGTTAGGAATTAGCATTTAAAAAACCATTGAAATTCACTGAAAAAAACATAGGTTTTAGGCCTTATATAGTTCAAAGTCAAAGTCAAAAACCACTTTATTCGAATTAGTTAAAAATCATAAAAGCATGCTACAATCAATTAAAAAGGCAATCCAAATTCATTAAAAAATTTCATACAGCAATAGCAATAAATATACACAGTTTAAAAAACGGCTAAAAATAATTACTAGAAAAAATTTACGGGTAAATAAAAAAGAAACATTTTATCCTCCAATACAGACCCCTATATTACATTTGCATTCTCCTCCTCCTAATCCTGACAGCAGCAACAAGGTAATTAGCCACGCTAAACATAACCAAGGGTGATTCTAACATTTGTAAATACAGGAGAGCTGGTTTTGCCTGTAAAAAAGCTTTGCCCGTCAATAATGGCACCAAATACTTCTGTCTTGGAATATTGTAAAAATGGCAGAACAGCATTAAATGCATATTATCTTGGAGAGAAAAATTATCACAGTTACACACAGGTGCATCCTCAAGCTTGTACCATCCATGGCTATCACAAAGAACCGTATAAATCTGGTTAAACCGAAATTTAACCAGAAGCCACCTGTGAAAAGGGATGTTTACTATGGCAAGGTACGGTTGAATAGTTAGACAGGTAATCGTCAAAAAATGGGCTCTGACCATGGGTTTTGTAAGTTGATTTTCTTCTCTCTCCAAGCTCTTCAGTTTAAAAAAGTTAAGCTTGACCCAATCCAGGTCTGCTTTTTTCAAGCCCAGAGGGGAGGAAAATATCTTGGGGCGACCAAGTTCCAATGAACATTTATATATATATAACAGCCAAACAATATCTTTGTATTTGTCCAGTTTTAAACAATCCATCAGTATTTTATGATTCAAACCTAAGTTGTTGATGGTCCAAACCCTAATCCATAAAAGAATAGGTGCCATAGAAAGGATATCGGTAATGTACCCTGATCCGAGCTCCTGATGAACTGAGAATGTGGCTGTCGACTGGGGGAGCCCTAATATAGATCGAAAGAACTTATTCTCCTCCCTTTGGATGGTTTCACTTTTCGCATAGCCCCACAGACCCGCGCCGTACCTGGCTATTGCCAGAGTTTTTGCCCTGTACAAACTTAATAATGCACTGCTCGGTTTCCCGCCAAGTCTCTTTGAGAAGCTTAAAATTTCATTTGCCGAGCTCCTCACCGCTTTGGTTTTGGCTGTTATTTGTGGGATCCAGCTTCCCTTAGTATCAAAAATTACACCAAGGTAAGTAAAAACTTTGACACTCGTGATCGCTTCACCATTACAATAGAAAGATTTGGTGTTATTTTTAACAGCCCCAAATGCCATAACATGGGATTTAGAATTATTTACCACTAGGTCAAGTGAGGACATAAATTCACTGAATGCATTTAATAGTCTCTGAAGACCTAAGTGTGTCCGGGCTATTAAAGCAGCGTCATCTGCATACAGAAGAACAGGTATACGAGTATCTCCTGCACACGGTGTATCCACAGTAGCAGTTAAAAGATTTTTCTCCAGTGAATTTATATATAAAGTGAACAGCATGGGGGCAAGGATGCAGCCTTGCCTTACACCCCTGCTCGATTTAAACCAAGCTGTGCGATGTCCTTCTTGATCCATTCTAATAGATGCTTTTAAGTCTTTGTGAAGTTCAGCCAGAAAGTGGACAAGAGGAGGGTCAAGTCCCAATTTTAACAGAATGGACCACAGCCGAGCTCTGTTAACTAAATCGAAGGCCGTGGACAGGTCCATGAACGCAACAAAAATTGACCCCTTTGTTGCCGTTGTGTATTTTGAGATTATCAAATGTAAATTTAAACATTGGTCCTCTGTACCACGTCCTGAACGGAACCCATACTGGGCATCCGATAAGATATCATTTTCCACTGTTCACTTATTTATTCTCGCAAGCAATACTTTACCCAGGACCTTCATGGAAGAATCCAACAAGGATATAGGGCGGTAGCATTTGGGGTCACTTCTTTGCCCTTTTTTAAAAATAGGAACTATGATTGAGCATGACCAGGTTTTAGGAAAACCCCCTACAAGAACACAATTAAAAACATTCGCTAGTATCATTGCCCACATCTCTGAGTGTAATTTATAAAGATCCAAAGGAACCCCATCTGGACCGGGGGCTTTGTTTTCAGCGGAACCTTTTATCGCAGCCTCAACTTCAGTTATACTAAATTTTAGTTTGGGTAGCGAAATAGAATGGCATGGCATATGAAATATCTCAGAAACTTCGTTGCTCCCATATATTGCAGAAAAATGTTTGAGCCACTCTGCTTCAGGGATATTTACTTCAAGATCTATATTTCTTGATTGGGCAAATAAAGGATTATTAATTATAGACCAGAATTTAGAACTTTGTTGGAGGGTAGTAGAATCCATTAAAGAGTTCCAGGCTTCTTCTTTTATAACTTTTTTTCGTGTCTTTACCGCCTCAGCATATTTCTTCCTCAGTTGTGTTACCAGTGACTTGTCTCTGGGGGAATGTTTAAGCGCTTTCAGCAGTGCGGAGTGAGCTTTGGAGCATGTATGATCAAACCAGCCATAAGCTGGGGCAGTACCCCTCTTTGGGTTAACTGTGAGCTCTTCTTCCACTCTAGCACAGATAGCCTCAAAGGCGGTAACTACCTCTTTCCCCCCATGTCTAGATTCCGACATGTCTCGAGTTCCACTGCCAATTCTTGTTCAATTAGACCTAGAAAGTGCTCAGGGCATACTTTACACCATTTTAGACGTCTTCCTTGGTCTTTACTCTTTACATCCTTCACAGAAGTGGGCAACAAGGCCCTTTTGCATAGACCAAGAGAGCCGTCCATAACTAACGAGACCGGGTTATGGTCACTGAACCCGCTTACTATGGCGTTATAAAACAATACATATCGGAGAAGACCCGGGGACATAAAAATATAATCGATAATCGATTCACTTCCCCTCGCATTGTATGTGACCACACGATCATTTAAATCAGAAAACCCCGGTTCATATAAATCATTAGATGACAACAGTTCTTCCATAGCTGAACCCTTTGGGCTATGCTCAAAATGTGGCAAAGTCGTGTGATCAGGACCAGCAGCGTCCTCAATCTGGCAATGTAGCCCACACAAGTGAACATTAAAATCTCCCATTAGTATGAGTTGTACAAAAGTGGTTTGTTTTGACATATAATCATTTAAAAAAGAAGATAGACCTTCTAGAACAAAATTTGGGGGACCCCCTGCAAAGAATTGTAACAGTTTATTAAAACTATCTTATTTTTGTATACTTGATGGATTTCCAACAACTGAAAATAATATGAGAAGCTAGGAATTTCCTTAACACTGCCTGTTATGTTAACTGACACTAGAAACAGTAGGCCCCCTCTGTCCCTTTCCGACGGGGAACTCTGAGCTTTAACAAAGAACGATGTATAGCCATCCAACCAAAAAACATTTTCTCTTGCCCAAGTTTCCTGTAAGGCCACTATATCATAATCTTTCAACTTTTTTAGCCAAATCGGGTCTTCCTGCTTTGAGCGTAAGCCCGCAATGTTCCAGGATAGTAACCTGACATTTCCCCTGCCCAAAACTATTGGGCCTTCACCGGCTGTAGTTGATATATTACATGATGGAACAATAAGAGTATTATCGTGACTGGGGGCTTTCTTGCTTATTTGATCATGCTCTAGTCAGTCAATATCTACCTGATTTGCAAGAGCAGTAAATCTATGCGACAGAAATATATCATCAGTGGGCGTGTTCCTTGAAATATTAACTGTACCACCAACCCTGGGTTGCTTTGTCACCCATTGATTAACTGGTAAGGGCGAAATTAGTCTATCTTCAGCCCATGCATTATTGATATACTGCGGCCTAGTATTCCCGCCGCCACCTATCCTATGTGCTGGGGGATAGAAAAAACCCAGAGGCATAGCGCGAACGCCCTTACCTACTAGGTCCAGGGGGGAAGCATCCCAAAAAAGGCGGCTAGAGACATTGCGAGATTTAAAGTTGACTATTACACAGTCCCCTGCTACACATTTCTTAGTTTTGCCCACCCAGTTAACCCTTCTTCCTGTCAATATATTATCTGCAATGTTACTTTCGCCCGAACAGTTCGCATTGCACCATTTTTTAATATGCTTAAGTAGGGTTTCGTGGTGTTCTACCTCCCCTTCAGCAAGTTTAGGCACATTAACCAATATTGCTACAAACGATGTTGCATCCGGTGGTAAATTTACTGGGGGTACCATTCCCGCCCGTCCCCCCTGTAAACCTCGAGGCCTTTCTATTGGGGTTAAACTTGGCACAGCTTCCAAGATAGGCGTAGATATACCCTTATCGACTTTTCCTTTATTATGCACAGGGTTATCAATGACCATATTAGTGTCCGTCTTAGTCAGGGGACCGCCAACCTTGGGTGCAGAAACCTGAACAACTGGAGGACATGACGACATTTGTGTGGATGAAGTAAGGGCCTGATTATTTAAAAAATCGTTAATGCGGTCACATTTCGCCAAAAGGTCCTTAACACAATCCTTCAAAGTTTCAGTTATATCCGTGGCAATCTGGATTAGGGCGGATTCAAGTCTGTCCGAGAAGAGTTTTTCTAGAAGAGACGAGATTCCCTCCTCAGTGATGTAAATAGCACGTTGATCCCCAGGCTGACTGCTTGCTGTGCTCACTCTATCACCAGAGACCACAGGTATAGAAGGTATCACTGTTTCTGGCAATACCGGGATAGGAAGTACAGTAGGGGACTGGGGCATGATAGGTCTGCAAGACTCAATAATGACCCTTGGCTCCAATGGAATACAGTTGATGGTGGAAGTGTTCGGTGTGCCAGCGCCCACAGGAATAGTTTCGAGGCCCAGCTCACGCTCTGACTCTGCAATCTGGGTAGAGAGTTCATCCACTTTCGTCGTCATATAGTTAGGAATTTGCATTTAAAAAACCTTGAAAATTCACTGAAAAAACCATAGGTTTCAGCCCTTATATAGTTAGGAATTAACATATAAAAAACCATTGAAATTCCTCCTATATAGTTAGTTGGACTAACTGTATGTGGCGCACCCACAATCCACTGCTGATGATGTCACATATTACATCATTCATGACATGGTCAGTGACATCACTGATGACATCACTGATGACATCTCAAATGACATCACTGATGACATCACTAATGACATCTCATTTGACATCACTGATGACATCACTGAGTACATCATTCATGTGATAATACGATGCACCTCCTCACACTCTAATATAACCTTTGATACACCCAGTGATAAATACAGACTACCATTCTTGCAACTCTTGACACACCAATACCAGTTACTACATAGGCACTCACTGATTCCTAGGTCTACTCACACATCCACTCATTCACCCATACAATCACTCATACATAAAGTCACTCATCAATGCAACACTATCATATGCAGTCATACACCTTTGCAGACACTCACACACTGCCACTCATCCATGGAGTTACTCACATACCTAGTCAGTCATGAAAGAATCAATCACACTTCCATTTCCTCATCTATATAGTTATACACACAACACCTTACTTATTCAAACATATACTAACACATACTTACTCCCTTATACAATCACTGATACAAGTACACATTTATCTGCACAGTCACACACCTCCCAGCCAGCCACACACACACTCAGTCTCCCATACAAATATTTGGGCAACCAATCAATAACCCGTATAGCCACTCATATAGCTACTGATCAACGCATGCAGCAGCTTACACAACAACAGACATACTGATGCACACATTCACAGTTTAGTCACTAACCTATGCATTCAGTAAGACACATTTAATCACTCACTCATACAGTCAGTCACGCACCTACTAAATCCTTCATCCTAACACTTATACATCCACTCATTCTTCAATATGTAAAACATATTTAAACTTTACAGAAACACAGTCACCGGATGATGTCATCAGTGATGTCATTTGAGATGTCATCCGTGATGTCATCAGTGATGTCACTGACCATGTCATGAATGATGTAATATGTGACATCATCAGCAGTGGATTGCGGGTGCGCCATATACAGTTAGTCCAACTAACTATATAGGAGGAATTTCAATGGTTTTTTATATGTTAATTCCTAACTATATAAGGCCTGAAACCTATGGTTTTTTCAGTGAATATATATATATATATATATATATATATATATATATATATATATATATATATATATATATATATTTTTTTTTTTTTTTTCAGTGAATATATATATATATATATATATATATGTTTTTCAGTGAATATATATATATATATATATATATATATATATATATATATATATATATATATATATATATATATATATATATATATATATATATTCACTGAAAAAAACCATAGGTTTCACACCAGTTATAGTTAGGAATTAGCATTTAAAAAACCTATTAAATTCACTGAAAAAACCATAGGTTTCACACCAGTTATAGTTAGCTGGAAATTTTACTGATATAAAACCATTGAAATTCCCACGTTATAGTTAGTCGGACTCACTATAACTTGCGCGTGCAATGCACTGCTGATGACATCACATATTACATCACTCATGACATGGTCAGTGACATCACTCATGACACCATCCTTGTGACATAGTGACAGACCTCCTTTCACTATAATGTAACCCTTGAGACACATATTCAAAAATAGAAACTGAAATTTTTTAAAAAATGGAGATACCTATATCAGTTACAACAAGCAATTCAGTAATTCCACTATCTATATACACATCCACTCATTCACCAACAGTTCTATATAGTCACTCATACATATACTCACTCATCATATGAAGTGATACACCTATACATCCTGTTACACACCGACATTCATCCAAAAGTTACTCACACACATATTCACACGTGCAAATAAACTATTGGACATCCATTTATTTGAATATAGAGTTATACACACACTTCCACCTTACTTCTATTTAAAATTACACATATTTATTCTCTTAAACAATCACTTATAGAAACACATACTTATTTAAACAGGAACTCTTACAATCTCTTACTCTCACATATACTCACTTATATACATCAATATTCATATATACTAGATTAAAACATATGTAGTTACTGATAAAGACACTAGTGAGACAGTCATTCACTCACTAACAAACACATATAGACACTCATCCACCCATACAGTCCTGTACATATGTTGTCTTCAAAACACATACAAACAAAGAGTCAGTCACTCATGCATCTATGTGCTAAGTAATACCCCCACCAAACCATATAGACACTCATACTGATACTAATAAAAATATCTAATAACCCATATACATACACATGAGTGGATGTGTATTAGATGGTGGTATTACTGAATTGGTTGTTGTAACTGGTATGGGTATATCCACTTTTTTGAAAATATTAGTTTCTATTTTTGAATATGTGTTTCATGGGTTACATTACACTGAAAGGAGGTCTGTCACTGTGTCACAAGGATGGTGTCATCAGTGATGTCATGAGTGATGTCACTGACCATGTCATGAGTGATGTAATATGTGATGTCATCAGCAGTGCATTGCACGCGCAAGTTATAGTGAGTCCGACTAACTATAACGTGGGAATTTCAATGGTTTTATATCAGTAAAATTTCCAGCTAACTATAACTGGTGTGAAACCTATGGTTTTTTCAGTGAATTTAATAGGTTTTTTAAATGCTAATTCCTAACTATAACTGGTGTGAAATCTATGGTTTTTTTCAGTGAATTTCATAGGTTTTTTAAATGCTAATTCCTTACTATAAGTTTCACTTTATAAATAAGACTGTTAGCACTCTAGTTGTTCTTTTTAACACTCTGGTACATTCTGTCATTGGGCTACAGTTGGGCTACATCTAGTTGAATTTTGGGCTACATTTACAATTTTTGATCTCTGGTGGCCATCTTTGGGCTTCATTGGGCTACTTTGGGCTACATTTGGGCTACATTTTGGCTCTAACATATATTAAGCCCAATGTAGCACAATACATATTTTTATAAAGTTAATTTTTTTACAAACCACTTCAGAATAGGGCTACCTGTCTCTACAATTATCCCATTTTTTTTTTTTTAATTTTTGGGGGGAGCGCTCCCAGAGCGCGCCCCGGAGTGCGCCCCGAAAAGCGTATTTCTGAAAAGCGCCCCCGGGCGCGCTCCGGGGAGCGTCTCGTGAGCGCCAATATCGCAAACGAAAACATGATCGTGACGTATCGCGTAGCCGCGACCGCGTGATACGCACGGCGTAAGCGCACCCGGAAGTACTCGAACGAATACGATCGCAAAACGTAAACTTCCGACGCGCTTACGCTGCGCGCCCCCGGGCGCGCCCCGGGCGCGTAGCGTAAGCGCGTCGGGTCATGTGAGCAGAAAATAACACTTTTCATTGGTTCATAACAGTTTTAGTTTCATAATGATGAAGCCCCTGGTCTTCTGACCTGAAAATAACACTTCTCATTGGTTCAGGACAGTTTTTTTTTCTAAATGATGAAAGACCCCACCTTTTTTCCTTATTCTGACTTTGTCCTTTGACTGAGGAAGACCTGTTTGTTGCTCTCTCTACTTTTTTGCTCCAATGGCTTCAGTAGTAGCATCAGCTGGTGCATCTGCCCCCCCACCACCACCACCACCACCAAGAGGACCAGCTCCAAATTATATTGGTGGTCAAGAACAGGAGGAGGAGGAAGAGGAAGAGGAGGAGGGGAGAAGAAGATGGCTGCCAGAAGAAAATACACCTTACAAACCCAAACCACACATTGTTTGGCAGTTTTTTTCAATCCCAGAGGGGCAAAAAAAGGTGAATGCTCCCAAGGTGACTTGCCTCATCTGCAATGATGAACTTTCACGGGGCAACCCAAACAAGAAATATTCTTTTGGTAACTATACCATGATTCGGCACATGACAAGAAAGCATCCAAACAACTACTCTCGCGCAGAGTTCCGGGAACTGGCCAGTAACCTCCCCCAGTCATCAAGGACCCCCTCCCAAAGAAACCAACCCTCTTCCTCGCAACCAGAAACATCTGAGGTGATGCCTTGCATTCAGCCGAGATTTGCTGATTTTAAAATTACTTGCACTGCTTGTGGCAAGCTTATCTCCTATGGGGAACAAAGTATTAAGCTCATCGTCCTTGCAGGTGATAATCACAAGTGCCCCAAAAAGAAATAATTTTTGGGGTTTTTTGTTTTTTTGCTCCAGTTGAGCCAGTTTCAATTCCCTTTTTTTGTTTCTCCCCCTAAAAAATACAAAAAAAATATAAAACTGTTTTGAAAAGCCAAAAAAAGTTCAAAAAGTTCCAAAAACACAAAAAAAATATAAAACAACAAAAAGAAGAAAAAAAAAAGTTCTTTTAAGAACTACCTCCAATTTCTAAATGAAAACTTCATTTTTTTAAAACTCTGTCATCTTTTTCCCTCATTTTACGCTCCCCGGTGCGCTACCTGGTGCGCGCACCGAGCGCTTCCCCCGCGCAAAACGAAAAAAAAAAAATATTTTAAATGCCCCGCGGGGCCCTTTTATAGCCCCCACATCAAACCTAGGGGGTCAAAGGGGTCTATCCCTAACGCCTTATGGTCAGTTCCCACTTTGTTTTAGCCACCTCTTATGTCTCGATTTTACCGAGACACAAGATGGCGACCGCTCTGGACTGTTTGGAATGTTTACAGACACCCGAGAGCCAATCAGCTTTCCATGCGCACCTCGCGTGTCGCGCCTGGAGCGCACTCCGGTGCGCGCACCTGTGCGCTGCTATAGATATATATATTTTTTTGGACCTAAATTACTCAAAATCCACTGGAGCACATATCTTGAGACATAGCAAAGGCACATCGGGCTACCAGTCCCTACAATTTTGCCAAGTTTGGTGTAAATCCATCAGCCGTTCGGGCTAAAAGTGAAATCGACCGCCCTATGGAAATTAACATGGGGAAAACGCGTTTTGGGACCCCCCTTTTATCTCGGCCCCCGCTTATTGTATCCCCCCCAAACTTTCAGGGAAGGACCGGAGCTCGACGAGGCCATTTTCCTGAAATTTTCAGGCAGATTCGTCAACCGGTGCCAAAGTTATTCCAAATAGAATTTTGAGATTTAACATTGAAAAAAATCCTAACTATAACTACCTACTGGCGACCGCCAGTAGGTTATATATATATATATATATATATATATATATATATATATATATATATATATATTCACTGAAAAAAACATAGGTTTCAGGCCCTATATAGTTAGGGATTAGCATTTAAAAAACCTTTAAAATTCACTCAAAAAACTATAAGTTTTAGGGGTGTTATAGGTAGCTGGACATTTCACTCATACAAAACCATTGAAATTGCTCCTTCCTTTATAGTTAGTTGTACTAACTATATTTCGCGCACCCGCAATCCACTGCTGATGATGTCACATATTACATCATTCATGACATTGTCAATGACATCACTGATGACATCTCAAATGACATCACTGATGACATCATCCAGTGAATGTGGTTTGCTTCGTTATTTAAATATGCATTATATATATAGCAATTTGCATTGAAGAATGAGTAGATGTATAAAAATAAATATTTGGATGGAGGATTTAGTAGCAGTGTAATTGACTGTTTACTCGATCAATTTATAGTGTCTCACTAAATATAGTGGATAGTGACTAAACTGTTTGAATATCTGTATCACTTTGTCAGTTGTTGTGTAAAGTGGTTCTCCAGTTGGTTACTAGCTATGTGAAAGTCTATATTAGTTATTGATTAGTTAACTGAGTATATGTATGGGAGAGTGAATGTGTGTGTGGTTCGGTGTGTGGTGTGTGATTGCCCAAAGATGTGTGAATAGTTGATTCACTAGATATATGAAGTTAAAACTGCATGTTCTAACAGTTGTTTGGGTGAGTGAATATCTTTATGGGTGTGGTTATGAGAAAATATATTTCTCAATGGTACATGTCCAACAAACTAGAAAAATAAAAGGCAGTGTATGTGTCAGTTGTTGTATATAAATAAGTATACATAAGGCTCAATGATTGTGTGAGTGACTTTATGGATAACTTTATACTTGTAATAATTATTTTATAATTCAATAAGTATGACTTACTATCTAAATGAATAGATGAAGTTGTGTTTGTATAAGTGTGTAGCTAAGTAAATATGTAAGTATGATCCATTGTTTGCATAAGTGAGTAGGATGACTTCATATGTGAATAGGATGTGTGCTGGTGTGTAATGTCGATTTAGGTGTATAAGTATTTTTGATAGTGTTATATTGTTCATTGACAGCATGTATGAGTGAATCTACAGGTAAGTGATTAGATTTGTGTATACATCTATGAATCACTGAGTGGGTTTTTAGATACTTGTATTGCTGTAACAGTGGATTCAAATATGATACTCTGTATTTTACAAAGAGTGATGAAAGATTTTACTAGTGTATGAAAAGGTGTATGTGATTGTCACGTGGATGATGTCATCAGTGATGTCATTTGAGATGTCATCAGTGATGTCACTGACCATGTCATGAACAATGTGAAATGAAATTAAATGAAATGAAGGGAATCTTAT